>NW_027675428.1:0-600000 GCF_965601325.2 Salmo salar
TGTAAATCATTATGACCCACACCTGGACTCCATTACCTTAATCATTTCCTCCCCTTTATATGTCACTCGCCCAGGTTCACTCACCAGTTGGTGTATCGGCGTTCTGCCTTATGTTAGTGACGTGTTCGTGGTTTTATTGTTTTATTAAAATGTTGCACCTGCTTCTGACTCACCGCCCCATCATTACAGTTACATTACATACATTCATTATCATTACCAACTTAAAATATGGAAGCAGCAGGACAACCGGACGATCAATGAACAAGGTGACCTTCTTCGTCAACACTATGATCAGCTGGCTAAACTGGGGATGACCATTGAAGAGGTTCTCCGCAGTCTACAACGTCTCAACAGTGGAGGATATTATAGAGCCAGTCTACCCAACGAGTCAGCACACCAGCCCATTCAGCAACCCGCTCAGGTCAGCGATGCCCATCTATCCCTCCTGGAGAGATATAACTGGACAACATCCAAATGCCGTGGCTTCCTCTTTCAGTGCTCCCTCTATTTCACACATCAGATGGGAGCTCCCACCACCAAGAGGTCTAAGGTGGCCACGGTGATTTCTCTGCTGACTGTGCTGGCATTGGAATGGGCTACAGCCGCCTGGGAGAGAGGAGAGGAGGAGTCTTATTAGGGGTTCATGGCTCTTTTTTAAATGTATTTTTGATCATCCCGCGGATGGCAGAGAGGGAGGTGAGTGTCTGCAGCTCCAGCAGGGGAATCAGACCTTTCGGACAGTAGCAGCTTCCAGTGGATGGAATGAGCCGGCGATCAGCACGTTATTAAGAAGAGGTCTGCGTGAGGAGGTCCAGATGGAACTGGCCTGCCGAGATGACAACCTCACCCTGGATGCACTCATTGCGATGGCCATCCGTCTGGATAACCTCCTCCGGTAGCGTAGGCATCTACATCGCTTCTCTCCCTCCTTTGGCGAGTGTTCGGGATCAGAGCCTGAAGCCATGGAGGTAGGGGTCACACGCCTTCCCACGGCGAAACGTTGCAGACGGATGCAGCTGGGGCTCTGTCTGTACTGTGGCCAAGGAGGGCACAACGCCAGCTGTGTCCGTTACTTCAGAATCCGGGATCCACTAGAGCAGAGGGACGGTCACGTGATGTTACATCTCCTGTACCAGGAGTGAGTATTCCATCTACTGCTCTTCCTGTTAGACTGTTTTTAGTAACCATCACTCTGGCTGACTGTCCCTCATGCCCTGTCTACAGCTTTAGTGGATTCCAGCTCCATAACCCTATCATCTCATGGTTGAGGATGAGAATCATTGACTGGTCACTTGAATGCCGGAAGACCTGTTTTCCTGTCCATTGTGGTTCCACGTCGGTTTAGAGTCCTGTGGTTGCCCAACATCCCGGAGGAATATCAGGATCTAAGGGAGGTATTCTCCAAGACCCGCACTACCTGTCTCCCTCCTCATCGCCCCTGGGACTGTGCCATTGACCTGTCTTCTGGTGCTACACCTCCATGCAGACACATCTACCCTCTGTCAGTGGCAGAGGACTACATTCAAGTGGCGCTCCAACAGGGTTTCATCTGCAGGTCCACGTCCCCTGCGTCGGCTGGTTTCTTCTTCGTGGCCAAGAAGGAGGGAGGTTTACACCCTTGTATCGATTACTGTGGACTCAATGACATCCCCACGAAGTATCGGTACCATCGAGCAGCTCCGCGGGGCCCGGTTCTTCACCAAACTGGACCTGCGTGCCTACAATTTAATTTGCATACGGGAGGGCGATGAGTGGAAGACGCCGTTTATCACGATGTCTGGTCACGACGAGTACTTGGTTATTCCCTTTGGTTTAGCCAATGCTCCGTTAGTGTTCATGGCATTTGTCAACGAGGTGTTCAGGGACATGCTCGGATGTCAAGTGATTGTGTACATCGATGACATCCTGATCTTCTCGACCAACCTGGAGGATCACATCGCTCACGTTTGAGTACTCCTGGAATACCTCTTGGATAACCACCTGTTCATCAAGACGGAGAAGTGCCAATTCCATCAGAGGGCTGTCTCCTTCTTGGGCTACCAAATCAGCCCACAGGGAGTGAGGATGGAGGACAAGAAGTTAGATACGGTAAGGTCATGGCCAGTCCCAACCACCATCAAAGGGGTTACAATGGTTTTTGGGGTTTGCCAACTTTTACCGCCTCTTCATCAGGAACTTCAGTGCCGTCGCCACCCCTCTCACCTCCCTCCTCAAGGGTGGGCCTCGTAGGTTGGTTTGGTCTCCAGCAGCCGACGAGGCCTTTCATCTCCTCAAGGGGCGTTTCACCTCTGCCCCCCTGATAAAACACCCAGATCCCACGCTACCTTTTGCGGTTGAGGTAGGTGCATTGGAGGTGGGTGTGGGTGCAGTTTTGTCACAAAGACAGGGGGACCCACTAAAATTGTATCCTTGTGCTCTCTTCTCCAAGAAACTGTCGCCAGCAATGAGGAATTACGACGGAGTCGAGGAGTCACTGTCAGGACCGGCAGGGTGAGTGGGCATGTTTCCTTCCTTGGGCAGAGTACGCCCAGAACTCTCTCTACATCACTCCTCCACTGGGTTGACCCCCTTCCAGTGTGTTGGGTTTCCAGTCGGCCCTGGCCCTGTGAACCCCGGCCCAGACCGCGACTCCTGCAGTAGATGAGTGGTTCCGGCGCGCAGAGGAGGTGTGGAACAATGCGCACTTGACTCCAGCGTGCCGTCCATCAGAAGGAGCAGGCAGACCGTCACCGCAGTGAGACCCCTGTGTTCCATCCTGGGATTGCGTATGGCTCTCTACCAGGAACCTCCCACTCAGCCTGCCCTGCAAGAAACTGAGCCCCCGGTTTGTGGGGCCATTCAAGGTTTTCCGGAGGGTCAATGAGGTGACATACAGGTTACAATTACCCTGTCACTACCATATCTCACCCTCTTCATGTCTCCCTTCTCAGGCCGGTGGTTCCTTGTCCCCTAGCTGATGCTGTCCCCCACAACACACCTCCACCCCCCCTGGACATCGAGGGGGGCCCGGCGTATGCTGTCAGATCCCTACTGGACTCCCGACGTCATGGGGGCCGGGTCCAGTATCTGGTGGACTGAGAGGGGTGTTGGGTTCTGGTGCAGTACATTCTGGACTCCAACATCATCCGTGATTTCCACCTTCGCCGCCCGGACCGACATTACCTTATTTACATAACTATTCAGACCCTTTGCTATGAGACTTGAAATTGAGCTCGGGTACATCCTGTTTCCATTGATCATCCTTGATGTTTCTACAACTTGATTGGAGTCCACCTGTGGTAAATTCAATTGATTGGACATGATTTGGGAAGACACACACCTGTCTATATAAGGTCCCACAGTTGACAGTGCATGTCAGAGCAAAAATCAAGCCATGAGGTCGAAGGAATTGTCCATAGAGCTCTGAGGCAGGATTGTGTCAAGGTACAGACCTGGGGAAGGGTACCAAAAATGTTCTGCAGCATTGAAGATCCCCAAGAACTCAGTGGCATCCATTGTTAAATGGAAGAAGTTTGGAACCACCAAGACTCTTCCCAGAGCTGACTGCCCGGCCAAACTGAGCAATCTGGGGAGAAGGGCCTTGGTCAGGGAGGTGATCAAGAACCCGGTGGTTACTTTGACAGAGCTCCAGAGTTCTTTTGTGGAGATGGGAGAACCTTCCAGAAGGAAAACCATCTCTACAACTCTCCACCAATCAGGCCTTTATGGTAGAGTGCCAGATGGAAGCCTCTCCTCAGTAAAAGCCACATGACAACCCACTTGGAGTTTGCCAAAAGGCACCTAAAGGACTCTCGAACCTTAAGAAACAAGATTCTCTGGCCTATTGAAACCAAGCACCACCTCTACGGTCTAGCAGGGTAGTGGCAGCATCATGCTGTGTGGATGTTTGGGAGACTAGTCAGGATGGAGGGAAAGATGAACGGAGCAAAGTACAGAGAGATCTATGATGAAAACCTGCTCCAAAGCGCTCAGGACGGTTCACCTTCAAACGGGACAACGACCCTAAGCACACAGCCAAGATAACGCAGGAGCTCTGGCCCAGCCAGAGCCCGGACTCGAACCTGATCTAAAATCTCTGGAGACACCATAAAAAAAAACTGTGCAGCGATGCTCCCCATCCAACCTAACAGAGCTTGAGAGCATCTGCAGAGAAGAATGGGAGAAACTCCCCAAATACAGGTGTGCCAAGCTTGTAGCATCATACCCAAGCAGACTCGAGGCTGTAATCGCTGCCAAAGGTGCTGAGTAAAGGTTCTGAATACTTATGTAAATGTGACCTTTTATTTTTTTATTTTGAATACATTTGTTTTTGCTTTGTCATTATGGGGTATTGTGTGTAGATTGATGAGGGAAAAAACGATTTAATACATTTTAGAATAAGGCTGTAACGTAACAAAATGTGGAAGAAGTCAAGGGGTCTGAATACATTCCAAATGCACTGTATATATGGTGTATATTGTATATGGTGTGTAAATGGTGTGTATATGGTGTACATATGGTGTGTAAATGGTGTGTATATAATGTATACTTTATATGGTGTGTCTATGGTGTATACTGTATTTGGTGTACATATGGTGTATATATGGGGTATATATGGTGTTTATATGTGTGTCTATGGTGTAGACGGTAGATGGTGTCTACGTGGTGACTCACCAGAAAAAGATGTCTCACTTCTGGTATTTCCCACAGGATATTAGTAAAGAAGGAGAAGAAATGACACATGATGAAAATGAAAACAGGAGTTTGAGTACAGCTATGGTGACGTTCTAACTTCTATGACATTATAACTATGGTGACATTATTACTATGGTGACATAACTATGGTGACATAACTATGGTGCCATTATTACTATGGTGACATTATTACTATGGTGACATTATTACTATGGTGACATAACTATGGTGACATTATTACTATGGTGCCATTATTACTATGGTGACATAACTATGGTGACATTATAATTATGGTGACATTATAACTATGGTGACATTACCATGTTGACATTACTATGTTGACATTATTACGATGGTGACATTATAACTATGGTGCCATTATTACTATGGTGACATTATTACTATGGTGACATAACTATGGTGACATTATAACTACGGTGACATTGCTATGTTGACATTATAACGATGTTGACATTATAACGATGTCGACATTATAATTATGTTCTTCTTACTATGGTGGCGTTCTAACGTGAAGTTGGGTTGTGGTTAGATTTAGGGTTGAGGTTGGTTATGGTTAGATTTAGGGTTACCTTAGGAGCAGGGCTGGTAGCCAGAGTGTTCTCTGCCAGCTTCTCCAGTAAGGGGTTAACAGGTTCTGTTTCTGGGGGGTGGGTGGCCCTCCAGTAGGCCTCTAGGTAGTCAGCTATGTGCTCACAGGCATCACTCAGCTGGTTCTCATCCAATATTACGTCATACATCTCCTGCAGGCCAGACAGGGTGTTAGTGTCATTCAGACTGAATCCATGTCACTGCTGCTGCTTTACCAGTCCCCTTGGATACCAGTTACTTCAAATAACACTATCTGATAATCAAATCAAGCACATCTCTGATTAGGAGCATGATTTAGGCAGGATGGAAAGAAAGAACGTAATCTCAGATAACAAGGACAGATTCAGCATGGAGAGGCATAGACCAGGGTGATACAGACCGATACAGGGGGATACAGACGGATACTGACTGCTAGTATGATACAGGGTGATACAGACTGGTACAGGGTGATACAGACCGATACAGGGGGATACAGACGGATACTGACTGCTAGTATGATACAGGGTGATACAGACTGGTACAGACTGGTACAGGGTGATACAAGGTGATACAGACTGCTACAGACTGCTAGTATGATACAGGGTGATACAGACTGATACAGGGTGATACAGACTGCTACAGACTGATACAGACTGCTACAGACTGCTACAGACCGATACTGACTGCTAGTATGATACAGGGTGATACAGGCTGGTTCAGGGTGATACAGACTGATACAGACTGATACTGACTGCTAGTATTATGCAGGGTGATACAGACTGATACAGACTGATACAGACTGCTAGTATGATACAGGGTGATACAGACTGATACAGACTGATACTGACTGCTAGTATGATACAAGGTGATACAGGGTGATACAGACTGGTACAGGGTGATACAGACTGATACTGACTGCTAGTATGATACAGGGTGATACAGACTGATACTGACTGCTAGTATGATACAGGGTGATACAGACTGGTAGAGGGTGATACAGACTGATACTGACTGCTAGTATGATACAGGGTGATACAGACTGATACTGACTGCTAGTATGATACAGGGTGATACAGACTGATACTGACTGCTAGTATGGTACAGGGTGATACAGACTGATACTGACTGCTAGTATGGTACAGGGTGATACAGACTGACACAGGGTGATACAGACTGATACAGGGTGATACATATTAATATAGACTGACAGACTTATGCAGACTGATACATACTTATACAGACTGATAGAGACTGATAAAGACTGATACATACTGATACAGGGTGATAGAGACTGATACAGGGGGATAAAGGGTGATACAGGGGGATAAAGGGTGATACAGGGTGATGCAGACTGATAAAGACTTATACAGACTGATGGGCCAATACAGGGTGATACAGACTTATACAGACTGATAGACCAATACAGGGTGATACAGACTTATACAGGGTGATACACACTGCTACAGATGGATACAGGGTGCTACAGGCTGATACGAACTGGTACAGATTGATGTAGGTTGATACAGACTGATACAGTATAACTGATTCTAGAACAGAAACATTCCAAAAAGCGGGTTTCAAAAGCTACTGGCATGACACACCTGTAACTGTAACTCTGTTGCAATCACTTTCATAGATAACTTTGACACCTTCTGGAAACAGAAGATGCTCGACAGGAATGATGGAGTCCATCCAAATCATCTTGGCTCCTGGACTCAGTTAATCCCTACAATTGTGTCGCCGAGTTGTCATAATGCTGCAGATAATGTACATTATCACAGGGGTGTTGGCAGACACAATGCAAGTAACTTAATTTATGTCCCTCTAACTGCCCTGAATGCCTCTGTTGATCCTGCAGCTACTTTATGCAGTAATCATGGGCCTGTGAACCAGTTATACTCATAGCATTGAGGCGGTGTGCCCTAGTAGGATGTCAGCTCAAACACAACAAACATGAGCATGTCTACTTCTGCTAAGCTTCCAAGTAAAGAAATTAAAACAAGCAAGCATCCCAGAAAAGTGCTAAAAATAGCCCACATGAACATATGTATCCTAAGAAACATGGTTCATCAAATCAATAACATGCTAGTAACAGATGACATTCATATTCTGACAACCTCTGAAACTCACTTAGATAATACCTTTAATAATACCTCTCCGTGGCCGACATGAGCAAGACATTTAAGTGTGTTAACCCTCGCAAGGATGCCGGCCCAGACGGCATCCCAAGCCGCATCCTCAGAGCATGTGCCGACCAGCTGGCTGGTGTGCTGTCCTCACATGCTTCAAGATGGCCGCCATTGTCCCTGTAACTGAACTAAATGACTATCGCCCCGTAGCACTCACTTCTGTCGTCATGAAGTGCTTTGAGAGACTAGTCAAGGATCATATCACATATCGTCAAGCTCGAGGCTCTGGGTCGGAACCCTGCCCTGTGCAATTGGACTTCCTGACGGGCCGCCCCCAGGTGATGAAAGTAGGAAACAACACCTCCACTTCACTGATTCTCAACACTGGGGCCCCACAAGGGTGCGTGCTCAACCCCTTCCTGCACTCCCTGTTCACCTATGACTGCATGGCAAAGCACGCATCCAACTCAATCATCAAGTTCGCAGATGACACAACAGTAGTAAGCTTGAATACCAACAACAATGAGATAGCCTACAGGGAGGAGGTGAGGGCTCTGTGAGTGTGGTATCAGGAAAATAACCTCTCACTCAACATCAACAAAGCAATGGAGATGATCGTGGACTTCAGGAAACAGCAGAGGGAGCACCCCCCTATCCACATCGACAGGACTCCGTGGAGGAGGTGGAAAGTTTTAAGTTCCTCGGCGTACACATCACAGACAAACTGAAATGGTCCACCAACACAGACAGTATGGTGAAGAAGGCGCTCTAGCTATCTACTCCGATTTCAGAGCGGCCCGCTAGCTGTCTAGAGCATACCGGACTGTTAGCTGAAGTTGTCCATCAGTCAATTTTCTTGGGCTACTATACCTATTTTGCCAATTGGCCTGGACACTTTTACTACACAGACCCCTGCTGATCCATCATGACTGGTCTGCCGACGTAACCGCATGAGGGGGCTACAACAACAGACTTCTTCCGTCGCGACGTCCCTCTAAGGCTCTTCTGCTAGCCTGCTAGCCCCAGCCCGCTAGCTGTCTGAATTACCATGTCTCCAGCCCATCCAGCTACTCATTGGACCCTATGATTACTCGGCTACGCATGCCTCTCCCTAATGTCAATATGCCTTGTCCATTGCTGTTTTGGTTAGTGATAATTGTCTTATTTTACTGTAGAGCCTCCAGCCCTGCTCAATATGCCTCAGCTAACCCTCTTGTCCCACCTCCCACACATGCGGTGACCTCACCTGGTTTAATTGATGTCTCTAGAGACAAAACCTCTCTTATTGTCACTCTTATCATCACTCAATACCTAGGTTTACCTCAACTGTATTGACATCCTACCATACCTTTGTCTGTACATTATGCATTGAATCTATTCTACCGCGCCGAGAAACCTGCTCCTTTTACTCTCTGTTCCGAACGTACTAGACGACCAGTTCTTATAGCCCTTAGCCGTACCCTTATCCTACTCCTCCGGTGATGTAGAGGTTAATCCAGGCCCTGCAGTGCCTTGCTCCACTCCCATTCCCCAGGCCCTCTCATTTGTTAACTTCTGTAACCGTAAAAGCCTTGGTTTCATGCATGTTTACATTTTAGTCATTTAGCAGACGCTCTTATCCAGAGCGACTTACAGTAGTGAGTGCATACATTTCATAATTAAAAATTTTTTTCCCCCCGTACTGGTCCCCCGTGGGAATCAAACCCAAAACCCTGGCGTTGCAAACACCATGTGCTACCAACTGAGCCACATGGAACTGATGTTAGCATGTTAACATTAGAAGCCTCCCCCCTAAGTTTGTTTTATTCACTGCTTTAGTACACTCTGCTAACCTGGATGTCCTAGCTATGTCTGAATCCTGGTTTAGGAAGACCACCAAAAACCCTGACATTTCCATCCTTAACTATAACATTTTCCGACAAGATAGAACTGTCAAAGGGGGCAGAGTTGCAATCTACTGCAGAGATAGCTTACAGAGTTCTGTCTTACTATCCAGGTCTGTGCCCAAACAATTTGAGCTTCTACTTTTAAAAATCCACCTTTCCATAAACAAGTCTCTCACCGTTGCTGCTTGCTATAGACCACCTTCTGCCCCAGCTGTGCGCTGGACACCATATGTGAATTGATTGCCCCCCATCTATCTTCAGAGCTCGTGCTGTTAGGTGACCTAAACTGGGACATGCTTAACACCTCGGCCATCCTACAATCTAAGCTTGATGCCCTCAATCTCACACAAATTATCAATGAACCTACCATGTACAACCCCAAATCCGTAAACACAGGCACCCTCATAGATATCATCCTAACCAACCTGCCCTCCAAATACACCTTTGCTGTCTTCAACCAGGATCTCAGAGATCACTGCCTGATTACTTGCGTCCATAATGGGTCTGCGGTCAAACGACCACCCCTCATCACTGTCAAACGCTCCCTAAAACACTTCAGCGAGCAGGCCGTCAGTAGAAGATGTCTGGTTATTCTTTAAAAGTGCTTTCCTCACAATCTTAAATAAGCATGCCGCATTCAAAAAATGTAGAACCAGGAACAGATATAGCCCGTGGTTCACTCCAGACCTGACTGGCCTTGACCAGCACATAAACATCCTGTGGTGTACAGCATTACCATCAAAGAGCCCCCGCGATATGCAACCTTTCAGGGAAGCTAGGAACCAATATACACAGGCAGTTAGGAAAGCAAAGGCTAGCTTTTTCAAACAGAAATGTACATCCTGTAGCACAAACTCCAAAAAGTTCTGGGACACTGTAAAGTCCATGGAGAATAAAAGCACCTCCTCCCAGCTGCCCACTGCACTGAGGATAGGAAACACTGTCACCACCGATAAATCCACAATAATTGAGAATTTCAATAAGCATTTTTCTACGGCTGGCCATACTTTCCAACTGGCCACCACTAACCTGGTCAACAGACCTGCACCCGCCACAGCAACCCAAGCCTCCCCCATTTCTCCTCCACCAAAATCCAGATAGCTGATGTTCTGAAAGATCTGCAAAATCTGGACCCCGACATATCAGCAGGGCTTGACAATCTGGACCCTCTCTTTCTAAAATGATCAGCCGAAATTGTTGCAACCCCTATTATTAGCCTGTTCAACCTCTCTTTCGTATCGTCTGAGATCCCCAAAGATTGGAAAGCTGCCAAAGGGGGAAACACTCTAGACCCAATGCTACAGACCTATATCTATCCTGCCCTGCCTTTCTCCGGGGTAATAGCAGTGGGGCAATAGCGGCGGGACAGTGCATCCGTCTTGACATTCTTGGATCCTGGCCGATATGAGAGGGAGAAGTGAACCGTGTGAACAGCAGGGCCCATCTAGCTTGCCTGGAGTTGAGGCGTTTGGCGGTGCGGAGATACTCCAGGTTTTTGCGGTCGGGCCACACAATGAACGGATGTTCTGCCCCTTCCATCCAGTGCCTCCATTCCTCCAAATTCATCTTCACTGCGAGAAGCTCACAATTCCCAACATCATAGTTTTTCTCCTTGGCATTGAGGCAGTGGGAGAAGAAGTCACAGGGATGAAGCTTCAGGTCCAGGGAAGAACGGGCCGCCCCCACTCCTACATCAGAAGCATCAGCCTCCACCACAAACTGACGGGAAGGGTCAGGATGAACCAAGATGGGAGCTGTGGTGAAGCTATGTTTGAGGTCCCGGAACGCCCAGTCAGCAAACAGCTGAGTTACTGAGGGGCTGTGAGGTTACCACCATGGTAGGCTGCCTCCCAGACAACCCTCGGAATTGCTCCAGCAAAATGTCCAATGGTCATGGCGTTCAGCCAACGTTTGGACCCCTTCCATAAGTCTAAAAAGCTTGTGTCTACCTTGTGTCTACCTATGGTGGCTCCTTGGGAGGAGATGGCATTGCGCAGCTGGCCCGGGTCTGATGGGTCAGTCATAGCCAGTTCGTACTATCACGTTTCAGGTAAGACCCAGATGCAGACAACGTCGAAGTAACAACATTAACCTGTTGGGGCTAGGGGGCAGTATTTGCACGGCCGGATAAAACACGTACCCGATTTAAACTGGTTACTACTCTTGCCCAGAAACGAGAATATGCATATAATTAGTAGATTAATTAGTAGATTTGGATAGAAAAACTAAAGTTTCTAAAACTGTTTGAATGGTGTCTGTGAGTATAACAGAACTCATATGGCAGGCCAAAACCTGAGAAGATTCCATACAGGAAGTGCCCTGTCTGACAATTTATTGTCCTTCTGTAGCCTCTCTATCGAAAATACAGCATCTGTGCTGTAACGTGACATTTTCTAAGGCTTCCATTGGCTCTCAGAAGGTGCCAGCAAGTGGAATGAGAGGTCTGCAGTCTCTGGGCTAAGTACAGCAGCTCTGTTTGTTACCGGCCTGCCTGGGGACAGTGACACTGGAGATGCGCGGTCACGAGAAGTCTCCATGTTTTTCTTTCAGCCTTTGAATGAATACAACGTCGCCCGGTTGGAGTATTATCTCTATTTTATGAGAAAAATTGCATAAAAATTGATTTTAAACAGCATTTGACATGCTTCGAAGTACTAAATGCGCTCGTGCGTCACCCTTCGGATTATGATTTGAACGCACGAACAAAACGGAGCTATTTCAATATAACTTGATTATTTGGAACCAAAACAACATTTGTTGTTGAAGTAGAAGTCCTGGGAGTGCATTCTGACGAAGAACAGCAAAGGTAATCCAATTTTTTTTACAGTAAATCTGAGTTTGGTGAGGGCCAAACTTGGTGGGTGTCAAAATTAGCTAGCCGTGATGGCCGGGCTATGTACTCAGAATATTGCAAAATGTGCTTTCGCCGAAAAGCTATTTTAAAATCTGACACCGCGATTGCATAAAGGAGTTCTGTATCTATATTTCTTAAAATAACTAAGTATTTTGTGAGTAATTTAGTAAATTCACCGGAAGATTTCGTTGGGTATGCTAGTTCTGAACATCACATGCTAATGTAAAAAGCTGTTTTTTGATATAAATATGAACTTGGTTGAACAAAACATGCATGTATTGTATAACCTGTTATGGCTAGGGGGCAGTATTTTCACGGCTGGATAAAAAACGTACCCGATTTAATCTGGTTACTACTCCTGCCCAGTAACTAGAATATGCATATAATTATTGGCTTTGGATAGAAAACACTCCAAAGTTTCTTAAACTGTTTGAATGGTGTCTGTGAGTATAACAGAACTCAAATGGCAGGTCAAAACCTGAGAGATTCCTTTACAGGAAGTGGCCTGTCTGACCATTTCTTGAACTTCTTTGCCATCTCTATCTTTTACAAAAGATCTCTGCTCTAACGTGACACTTCCTACGTCTTCCATGGGCGCTCAGAGCCCGGGAAAAACCTGAATTTCGTCATCCCAGCCCCAGGCTGAAACACATTATCGCCTTTCTCAAGTGGCCGATCAAGGGACTGTGGGCTTAGGCGCGTGCCCTGGCTGCCCCCGTCTTTGTGATTTTTCCTCTGTTTGCCGAAAAGGAGATTCCCGGTCGGAATATTATCGCTTTTTTTACGAGATAAATTGCATAAAAATTGATTTTAAACAGCGGTTGACATGCTTCGAAGTACGGTAATGGAATATTTAGAATTTTTTTGTCACGAATTGCGCCATGCGCTCGACCCTTCTTTACCATTCGGATAGTGTCTGGGACGCACGAACAAAACGGCACTATTCGGATATAACGATGGATTATTTTGGACCAAACCAACATTTGTTATTGAAGTAGCAGTCCTTGGAGTGCATTCTGACGAAGACAACAAAAGGTAATCAAACTTTTATAATAGTAAATCTGATATTGGTGAGTGCTAAACTTGCCGGGTGTCTAAATAGCTAGCCCGTGATGGCTGGGCTATGTACTTAGAATATTGCAAAATGTGCTTTCACCAAAAAGCTATTTTAAAATCGGACATATCGAGTGCATAGAGGAGTTCTGTATCTATAATTCTTAAAATAATTGTTATGCTTTTTGTAAACGTTTATTGTGAGTAATTTAGTAAATTGTTAGCAAATTCCCTGGAAGTATGCTAGTTCTGAACGTCACATGCTAATGTAAAAAGCTGTTTTTTGATATAAATATGAACTTGATTGAACAAAACATGCATGTATTGTATAACAATGTCCTAGCTGTGTCATCTGATGAAGATCATCAAAGGTTAGTGCTGCATTTAGCTGTCTTCTGGGTTTTTGTGACATTATATGCTAGCTTGAAAAATGGGTGTCTGATTATTTCTGGCTTGGTACTCTGCTGACATAATCTAATGTTTTGCTTTCGCTGTAAAGCCTTTTTGAAATCGGACAGTGTGGTTAGATAAAGGAGAGTCTTGTCTTTAAAATGCTGTGAAATAGTCATATGTTTGAAAAATTTATGTTTTTGTATTTTTGAGGAATTTGTAATTTGCGCCACGCCTATCATTGGATATTGGAGCAGGTGTTCTGCTAGCAGAACGCCTAGATGTAAGAGGATAACATAATGTCCTAGGAGTGTCATCTGATGAAGATCATCAAAGGTTAGTGCTGCATTTAGCTGTGGTTTTGGTTTTTGTGACATATATGCTTGCTTTGAAAATGGCTGTGTGATTATTTTTGGCAGGGTACTCTCCTGACATAATCCAATGTTTTGCTTTCGCTGTAAAACCTTTTTGAAATCGGACAATGTGGTTAGATTAATGAGAGTCTTGTCTTTAAAATGGTGTAAAATAGTCATATGTTTGAGAAATTGAAGTTATAGCATTCCACTGGCCCTTGCCCAGGGAGGTTAATAGAGAACGGTGTGTTCTTCAGTTCCTTACCCTGTTGTAACAACGTAATCTTCATTTTGTAATGAGTTAGCACTGCTCCGATCGGACGGGGCCTTCCCTCCCCTCTGCCACCGAAAAAATGGTGAGCCCTTTGAAAAACTGTTCATCCGTCATCTTGAGATTACGTTTCATGAACACTTACTTTTTCCTCCGTTGAATGATAGTTTTCCTTTATTCCCATTCTAAAAATATTATTCTTCATACTTCTGCACTTTAGATCAAGTAATTCAGCTTTCATTATGACAACTCAGCGACACAATGGTAGGGTTTATCTGAGCTGGGCTTGGATCATTGATAAGTCATTGTCTCAACACAGCCTTGAAGTGCATGGACAGAGTCCAGGAGCTAATATTACTCGGATGGACTCCATCAATTCCTGTAGATCATCTTCTGTTTACAAAAGACTTCAAAGTTATCTATAAAAGTATTTCCAACAAAGCTACAGTAATCTTTTAGCCAGGTGTGTAATGCCAGCAGCCTGCTGGATCTTTCAAACCCGCAGCCAAATGATGGTCCCGGACCTGAAATAATTTCCCCCTTTTTGGAATCTTTCAGTTCTAGAATCAGTTCTTTAACCTGTTGGGTCTAGGGGGCAGCATTTGCACGTCTGGATAAAAAAAATGTACCCGATTTAATCTGGTTACTAATCCTACCCAGTAACTAGAATATGCATATACTTATTATATATGGATAGAAAACACTCTAAAGTTTCCAAAACTGTTTGAATGGTGTCTGTGAGTATAACAGAACTCATTTGGCAGGCAAAACCCTGAGACATTTTCTGACAGGAAGTGGATACCTGATGTGTTGTATTGACTTTAAACCTATCCCATTGAAAAACACAGGGGTTTAGGAATATTTTGGCACTTCCTATTGCTTCCACTAGATGTCACCAGCCTTTACAAAGTGTTTTGAGTCTTCTGGAGGGAGATCTGACCGAACAAGAGCCATGGAACGGTGATGTCCCATTAGACACCTGGCGCGCTAGTTCATGTTGGGTACCCTCGTTCCAATACGTTATAAAAGAGTATGCATTCGTCCACCTTGAATATTATTCATGTTCTGGTTAAAAAAGGCCCTAATGATTTATGCTATACAACGTTTGACATGTTTGAACGAACGGAAATATATTTTTTCCCCTCGTTCATGACGAGAAGTCCGGCTGGCTTACATCATGTGCTAACGAGACGGAGATTTTTGGACATAAATGATGAGCTTTTTTGAACAAAACTACATTCGTTATGGACCTGTGATACCTGGAAGTGACATCTGATGAAGAGAATCAAAGGTAATGGATTATTTACATAGTATTTTCGATTTTAGATCTCCCCAACATGACGTCTAGTCTGTATCGCAACGCGTATTTTTCTGGGCGCAGTGCTCAGATTATTGCAAAGTGTGATTTCCCAGTAAGGTTATTTTTAAATCTGGCAAGTTGATTGCGTTCAAGAGATGTAAATCTATAATTCTTTAAATGACAATATAATATTTTACCAATGTTTTCTAATTTTAATTATTTAATTTCTGACGCTGACTTGACTGCCGGTTATTGGAGGGAAACGATTTCCTCAACATCAATGCCATAGTAAAACGCTGTTTTTGGATATAAATATGAACTTGATAGAACTAAAAATGCATGCATTGTCTAACATAATGTCCTAGGAGTGTCATCTGATGGAGATTGTAAAAGGTTAGTGCATCATTTTAGCTGGTTTTATGGTTTTGGTGACCCTGTCTTTGACTTGACAAAACATTACACACAACTCTTGTAAATGTACTGTCCTAACATACTCTAAATTTATGCTTTCGCCGTAAAACCTTTTTGAAATCGTAAAACGTGGTTAGATTAAGGAGATGTTTATCTTTCAAATGGTGTAACATAGTTGTATTTTTGAAAAATTTGAATTTTGACATTTATTTGGATTCAAATTTGCCGCTCTTGAAATGCACCTGCTGTTGATGGAGTGCACCACGGGTGGCACGCTAGCGTCCCACCTAGCCCCAAGAGGTTAATATCCAATTTCAGAAGTTATGAGCTATCCCTCCTAATGTTGTTTGAACCCACGTGGACTACAACAGCATCACAGAATGGTTGGGAGCAGCCTTGTAATGTCCTGCACTCGTGCTCCAGGATAGCACTGAGTTTTTCCACCAAGAACCAGGATGTTTCTTATCATAAAACTGCCGATGACGACAGCCGGTGCAACTGCTGAGGAGGTTTGGCTGTTCTTTTGCAATCCCCTCAAGGACCAAAGGGTGGTGGGGCCCGATGGACCAGAGCCAGCTGCAGTATCCATTGTGGATGATGAACAGGCGGGAGTCTCAGACAGCCTCACGGTCTGATGAGGGTTTGAGCCCTGAGGATAGGAACCCGAATTAGAAGCCACCAGAGAGGAAGACAGAACAGAGGAACTTCCAGATCCAATCTTGAATCAAAAGCCTCCAGAGCCTGTGGATCCAGTGCAGCAAAGTTGTTTCTAGTCTCTGTCCAATCCAGGCTTAACATCTCCAAGGAGATCACTTTTGCCAGAGGATTTCCATGGCAAGTGACACAGCTCCATGGCTGGTTTATAGGATTAAGAGCAGGAACTTCCACCAAGTCATCCAGGAGCCTTTACATTTTATTTGAATTTTTTTTACTTATCCAGAGAAACTTACAATAGCAAGTGAATACATTTTCATACGTTTCTTTATCATACTGGTCCCCTGTGGGAATCAAACCCACAACTCTGGTATTGCAAGCACCATGCTCTACCAACTGAGCCCCACGGGACAAGGATGCCACCAGCATCCCACCAACTCCATTCTCCAGGCAAGGGGGAGACCCCTTCTGGCAGGGATCCCTGCAGAGTACTGGCCAGTCAGCTGTGGAAAGCCGACATGGCGGTGACACTTCTACCAGGCCAGAGCGGCGTCTGGCTACTGGGTTGGAAGAGAAAGAAAAAGTAGGTGGGCAAGGATTCCCCAATAGCTTTTGTAGGATTCCCCAGTAGCTTGTGTAGGATTCCCCAGTAGGTTGTGTAGGATTCCCCAGTAGGTTGTGTACGATTCCCCAGTAGGTTGTGTAGGATTCCCCAGTAGGTTGTGTAGGATTCCCCAGTAGCTTGGGTGGGATTCCCCAGTAGGTTGGGTGGGATTCCCCAGTAGCTTGCGTAGGGTTCCCCAGTAGGTTGTGTAGGGTTCCCCAGTGGGTTGTGTAGGATTCCCCAGTGGGTTGTGTAGGATTCCCCAGTGGATTGTGTAGGATTCCCCAGTAGCTTGTGTAGGATTCCCCAGTAGCTTGTGGAGGATTCCCCAGTAGCTTGCGTGGGATTCCCCAGTAGCTTGTGTAGGATTCCCCAGTAGCTTGTGTAGGATTCCCCAGTGGGTTGTGTAGGATTCCCCAGTAGTTTGTGTAGGATTCCCCAGTAGCTTGTGTAGGATTCCCCAGTAGCTTGTGTAGGATTCCCCAGTAGCTTGTGTAGGATTGCTACATGTTTGCTAAGAGTAGCCACTTTGCCCCTGTAGTCCTCTGCAAGCAAACAGTTGCTACATTGAAAGTCTGGGCGGTCTACATTATCCCGGAATAAAGCAACAATGTGTATGGCATTGTGTGGGCGAGCGGTTTGCTGATGTCAACGTTGTGAACAGAGTGCCCCATGGTGGCAGTGGGGTTATGGTATGGGCAGGTATAAGCTACGAATAATGAACACAATTGCATTTTTATTGATGTCAATTTGAATGCACAGAGATGCCGTGATGAGATCCTGAGGCCCATTGTCCTGCCATTCATCATCCCCCGCCATCACCTCATGTTTCAGCATGAACGGCGCCATGTCGCAAGGATCTGTACACAATTCCTGGAAGCTGAAAATATCCCAGTTCTTCCATGGCCTGCATACAGCCTGATAAACTCTATGCAAAGGAGATGTGTTGTGCTGCATGAGGCAAATAGTGGTCACACCAGAAACTGACTGGTTTTCTGATCCACGCCCCTACCTTTTTTTAAGGTACAGTATCTGTGACCCACAAATTTCTATTTGTATTCCCAGTCATGTGAAATCCATAGATTAGGGCCTAATTAATTTATTTCAATTGACTGATTTCATTATATGAACTGTAACTCAGTAAAATCTTAGAAATTGTTGCATGTTGCATTTATATTTTTGTTCAGTATATATAAAGAGTAAAAAGAAATTGGTCCCAACACTGACCCCTGTAGTCCACATTGTGTAATATCCAGGACATTACATTTAACACCTTTAGAAATCACATCCTGTCTGACAGATCCTTCTCAAACCACTTGCAAGAAGCCTGATCCAGGTCTATTTCAGTCAACCTTTGAATGACAAAGTAATGGTTAAAAGTGTGTCCAGGTTAAAAACCAGACTGCATTGCTTGCTGTTTGGGGTTTTACATTTACATTTTACATTTTAGTCATTTAGCAGACGCTCTTATCCAGAGCGACTTACAGTAGTGAATGCATACATTTCATACTTTTTTTTTTTTCATACTGGCTGGGTTTCTGTATAGCACTTTGTGACATCTGCTGATTTAAAAAGGGCTTTATAAATACATTTGATTTGATTACATTTTGACAATTGGTGCACATTTAAAATGGAATGAGAAGTTAAAAAGTTCTTAGCTGAGAGTTGGCCATGATACATACAGGATCAAAAACCAAATAGCAGATACCATCTGTTATCCCGGTAGAATCAACATACACTCAGGCTGGTTATCAGACTGTCATGGTCATATAGAAAATTCACAAAAAGGACACTGGGCTGGTTAGGGTAAGGTTTGGGTTAGGGTTAAGGTGACTCGCTGTGGGGCACTGGGCTGGTTAGGGTGAGGGTAAGGTTTGGGATAGGGTTAAGGTGACTCACTGTGGGGCACTGGGCTGGTTAAGGTGAGGGTAAGTTTTGGGATAGGGTTAAGGTGACTCACTGTGGGGCACTGGGCTGATTAGGGTGAGGGTAAGGTTTGGGATAGGGTTAAGGTGATTCACTGTGGGGCACTGGGCTGATTAGGGTGAGGGTAAGGTTTGGGATAGGGTTAAGGTGACTCACTGTGGGGCACTGGGCTGATTAGGGTGAGGGTAAGGTTTGGGATAGGGTTAAGGTGATTCACTGTGGGGCACTGGGCTGATTAGGGTGAGGGTAAGGTTTGGGATAGGGTTATTGTTATTACGGTTAGGTTATGCCTATGGGTATTATGGTTAGGGTTAAGGTTACTCTCAACATGGGATACTGGGACAGTTAGGGGAGGATAAGCTTTGGGTTAGGGTTATTATGGTAGGGTTATGGTTGTTATGATTAGGTTACTCTCACCGTTGGGCACTGGGCCAGCTTGTCTGCAGCCACCATCTGTACGTTGAGATGCTTGGTCTGAGACTTGCCCCTGGTCTTGATCAGCCTTGATAACACCTGGACAACAGAAGACAAGAGGTAGAGAGGAAGAGCAGAAAAGACGGAGG
Organism: Salmo salar; assembly: GCF_965601325.2. Lineage (NCBI taxonomy): Eukaryota > Metazoa > Chordata > Actinopteri > Salmoniformes > Salmonidae > Salmo > Salmo salar. The sequence continues at coordinate 19,657 of NW_027675428.1, forward strand.
GTGAAAATAACATATACAACCTATCTTTAATGTTTATAAACTTTATTAAGCCAGCTGTATAGAACCTTTACTAACCCAGCTGTATTTGTATTTCTATTCATTATGGATCCCCACACTTCCTGGGGTCCAGCAAAATTAAGGCAGTTTATACAATTTTACAACATTACAATACATTCAGACTGAGTGCCCTCAGGCCCCTACTCCACCACTACCACAGTTGTTCAAACTAACAGCTCAGTGCATTCAAAATGTCCATACCTCTCATAAATACAAGCAGTGATGAAGTCAATCTCTCCTCCACTTTGAGCCAAGAGAGATTGACATGCATATTATTAATATTAGTTCTCTGTGTACATCCAAGGGCCAGCCATGCTGCCCTGTTCTGAGACAATTGCAACTTTCCTAAGTCCTTTTTTGTGGCACCTGACCACACGACTGAACAGTAGTCCAGGTGCGACAAAACTAACGCCTGTAGGACCTGCCTTGTTGACAGTGCTGTCAAGAAGGTAGAGCAGTGCCTTATCATAGACATACTGTACTTCTCCCCATCTTAGCTACTGTCAATATGTTTTGACCATGACAGTTTACAATCCAGGGTAACTCCAAGCATTTTAGTCACCTCAACTTGCTCAATTTCCACATAATGAACCTGTAGCCATATTTCTTCAACAGAATTTGACATGAGATCCTCTCTAATCTTTACAGGAATGTGGTTCTGAATATAAACAGCAACACCTCCACCATTGGCATTTGTATCTTTTCTATAAATGTTCTAATCTTGTATTGCTACCACTGAATCGTCAAAGGTATTATCTAAGTGAGTTTCAGAGATGCAGTTTGAAGTTGGAAGTTTACATACACCTTAGCCAAATACATTTAAACTCAGTTTTTCACAATTCCTGACATTTAATCCTAGTAAAAATTCTCTGTCTTAGGTCAGTTGTTTTAAGAATGTGAAATGTCAGAATAATAGTAGAGAGAATAATTTAATTTCAGCTTTTATTTCTTTCATCACATTCCCAGTGGGTCATTAGTTTACATACACTCAATTAGTATTTGGTAGCATTGCCTTTAAAATGTTTAACTTGAATCAAACATTTCGGGGAGCCTTCCACAAGCTTCCTACAATAAGTTGGGTGAATTTTGTCCCATTCCTCCTGACAGAGCTGGTGTAACTGAGTCAGGTTTTTAGGCCTCCTTGCTTGCACACACTTTTTCAGTTCTGCCAACAAATGTTCTATGGGATTGAGGTCAGGGCTTTGTGACAGCCACTCCAATACCTTAACTTTGTTGTCCTTATGTCACAACTGTCGTCATGGAGAGAAGACCAAGGCGCAGCGGGAATGTGGATACTCATAGTTTTAATTCAAAAAAAGAGTAAAGCATCCACCGGACAAAAAACAATACACACGACAGGAACAGCCTTGCAGGCACACAAAACGCAATGCAAGAACAACTACCCACAACCCCAAAGAAAAACACACACTACTATATAGGACTCCCAATCAAAGGCAACTCAACACACCTGCCTTCAATTGGGAGTCCAATCACCAACACAACACTTAACACACAAAAACCCTACCACGTCCTGACCAAAACAAATACAATTGCTCCCTCTGCTGGTCAGGACGTGACACCTTAAGCCATTTTGCCACAACTTTGGAAGTATGCTTGGGGTCATTGTCCATTTGGAAGACCCATTTGCGACCAAGCTTAAAACCTCTTGGGGCTAGGGGGCAGTATTGAGAATTTTGAAAAAAATATGTGCCCATTTTTAACTGCCTCCTACACCAACTCAGAAGCTAGAATAAGCATATTATTGTTCAGTTTTGGATAGAAAACACTCTGAATTTTCTAAAACTGTTTGAATGGTGTCTGTAAGTATAACAGAACTCATATGGCAGTCAAAACCCTGAGACAAATTCTGACAGGAAGTGGATACCTGATTTGTTGAATTACCTTTAAGCATATGCCATTGAAACACACAGGGGCTTATTAATGTTTGATCACTTCCTATGGCTTCCACTAGATGTCACCAGTCTTTAGAAAGTGTTTTGAGTCTCATACTGTGAGAACTGAACGAACAAGAGCCTTGGAACAGTGGTGGCCGATTAGACTCTGGCGCGCGAGTTCATGTTGGGTACTCTCGTTCCAAAACGTTTTAAAAGAGAATGCAAACGTCCGCCTTGAATATTATTCATGTTCTGGTTAAAAAAGGCACTAATGATTTATGCTACACAACGTTTGAACGAACGTAAATATTTTTTTTCCCCTCATTCATGACGAGAAGTCCGGCTGGCATAGATCATGTGCTAACAACACAGAGCTTTTTGGACATAAATTATGAGATTTTTCAAACAAAACTACATTTGTTATGGACCTGGGATTCCTGGAAGTGACATCTGATGAAGAGAATCAAAGGTAATGGATTATTTACATAGTATTTTCGATTTTAGATCTCTCCAACATGGCGGTTAGTCTGTATCGCAAAGCGTATTTTTCTGGGCGCAGTGCTCAGATTATTGCAAAGTGTGATTTCCCAGTAAGGTTATTTTTAAATCTGGCAATCCGGTTGCGTTCAAGAGATGTAAATCTATAATTCTTTGAATGACAATATAATATTTTACCAATGTTTTCGAATAGTAATTATTTAATTTGTTGTGCTGCTTGACTGGCGGTTATTGGAGGGAAACGATTTCCTCAACATCAACGCCATAGTAAAATGCTGTTTTTGGATATAAATATGAACTTGATAGAACAAAAAATGCATGCATTGTCTAACATAATGTCCTAGGAGTGTCATCTGATGGAGATTGTCAAAGGTTAGTGCATCATTTTAGCTGGTTTTCTGCTTTTGGTGACGCCTGTCTTTGAATTGATAAAACATTACACACAGCTATTGTCAATGTACTCTCCTAACATAATCTAACTTTATGCTTTTGCCGTAAAGACTTTTTGAAATCGGACAACGTGGTTAGATTAAGGAGATGTTTATCTTTCAAAGGGTGTAAGATAGTTGTATGTTTGAGAATTTTGAATTATGACATTTAATTGTTTTCAAATTTGGCGCTCTTGATATTTCACCTTTTGTTGATTGGGTTTGTTTTGTTGACGCTTGCGTCCCACATAGCCCATAGAGGTTAAACTTGCTGACTGATGTCTTGAGATGCTGCTTCAATATATCCACAATTTTCCATCGTCATGATACCATCTATTTTGTGAAGTGCACCAGTCCCTACTGCAGAAAAGCACCCCCACAACATGATGCTGCCACACCCGTGCCTCCCGGTTGGGATGGTGTCTTCGGCTTGCAAGCCTCCCCCTTTTTTCTCCAAATATAACGATGGTCATTATGGCCAAACAGTTCTATTTTTGTTTCATCAGACCAGAGGACATTTCTCCAAAGGTACGATCTTTGTCCCCATGTGCAGTTTCAAACCGTAGTCTGGCTTTTTTATGGCGTTTTGGAGAAGTGGCTTCTTCCTTGCTGTGCGGCCTTTCAGATTGTCGATATAAGACTCATTTTACAGTGGATATAGATACTTTTGTACCTGTTCCTCCAGCATCTTCACAAGGTCCTTTGCAGTTGTTCTGGGATTGATTTGCACTTTTTGCACCAAAGTACATTAATCTCTAGGAAACAGAACGCGTCTCCTTCCTGAGCGGTATGACGGCTGCGTGGTCCCATGATGTTAATACTTGCGTACTATTGTTTTTACAGATTAACGTGGTACCTTCAGGCATTTTGGAAATTGCTCCCAAGGATGAACTAGACTTTTGGAGGTCTACAATTTTTTTTCTGAGGTCTTGGATGATTTCTTTTGATTTTCCTATGTCGTCAAGCAAAGAGGCATTGAGTTTGAAGGTAGGCCTTGAAATTCATCCACAGGTACACCTCCAATTGACTCAAATGATTTCAATTAGCCAATTATAAGCTTCTAAAGCTGTGATATAATTTTCTGGAATTTTCCAAGCTGTTTAAAGGCACAGTCAACTTAGTGTATGTAAACTTCTGACCCACTGGAATTGTGATACAGTGAATTATAAGTGAAATAATCTGTAAACAGTTGTTGGAAAAATTACTTGTGTCATGCACAAAGTAGATGTTCTAACCGACTTGCCAAAATTATAGTTTGTTCACAATGAATTTGTGGAGTGGTTGAAAAACAAGTTTTAATGACTCCAACCTTAGTGTTCTATTACTGTAACTCAACTATAGTGTTCTATTACTGTAACTATAGTGTTCTATTACTGTAACTATAGTGTTATATTACTGTAACTATAGTGTTATATTACTGTAACTATAGTGTTATATTGCTGTAACTATAGTGTTATATTGCTGTAACTATAGTGTTATATTGCTGTAACTATAGTGTTCTATTACTGTAACTATAGTGTTCTGTTACTGTAACTCAACCATGCATATTGCTAATTATCTTAATTGAGTTAGATAAACATTTTAACAGGCTAAGTGCATAGTCTTCTTACAAGTCGTATGTAATGCATTTATAATATACACATATCAAAAATTACTGCCCATTACAATGATTTTCATTTGTCCGTGTATGATGATGATAATGATGACGATGAGTATGATTGTTATTATGTTTTTTAATCGGAGGATGGAGAGAGAATTAATAAACCATCTGCGATGAAGAGGAAGGGTTCCCATGACAACCAGGCTGACGAGCACCCCCAGCCCGCAGAGCAGAGAGGAGAAAGAAACACCTCTCAGACCATCACATACCCACCACCACCCTACAAACCCCCCTCCTAAACACCCTAACCACCACCACAACTGCAGGACAGAGCCCCACACCCAGCCCCAGTGGAAAGAGAATATCCCCATCCTGGACAAAGATCACTGCCAGTTGAAGAGGAGCGGGAGGAGGAGCACTACAGACCAAGACAATGTCTCACAGAGACCACACCACCATCACCACCCCCACCCAAACCACAACACCATCACCACACCAACCACCCCCACCCAAACCACAACACCATCACCACACCAACCCCCCCCACCCAAACCACACCACCATCACCACACCAACCCCCCCCACCCAAACCACACCACCATCACCACACCAACCCCCCCCACCCAAACCACACCACCATCACCACACCAACCCCCCCCACCCAAACCACACCACCATCACCACACCAACCCCCCCCACCCAAACCACACCACCATCACCACACCAACCCCCCCACCCAAACCACACCACCATCACCACACCAACCCCCCCCACCCAAACCACACCACCATCACCACACCAACCCCCCCCACCCAAACCACACCACCATCACCACACCAACCCCCCCCACCCAAACCACACCACCATCACCACACCAACCCCCCCCACCCAAACCACACCACCATCACCACACCAACCCCCCCCACCCACCCAAACCACCACCCAAACCACAACACCATCACCACACCAACCCCAAAATGACTATGCTGCTCCTGTTGCTATGCACTAACAGCAAGACAGAAACCTCTCAGTACACAATATCACTCTGGTATTACCGAAAACCTAATCATCTGCCGAACCCTAAACCAGGGGTGGGCAAACCTTTTGGCTCGAGGGCCACATCAGGATTTAGAAATTCAACGGAGGGCAGCACAGATTTCTTTTTACCAATTTGTTCATCAAAATCAATTTGTGGGCCAGAAAAAGTGCAGTTATTTGAAAATATATAGGTCCATTATAATTTCTACATAGTTTCAATCTAGTTTTCGACATTCAAGTGTTCTGGATTGTTTTTATATATGTTCGTAATTTATAGCTCCCTTTTTCGTGATTACGATCTAGTCTCATCGCTGCAACTCCCCAACGTGCTCGGGAGAGGTGAAGTCCGAGTCATGCGTCCTCCAAACCTCGCTTCTTAACACCTGCTTGCTTAACCTGGAAGCCAGCTGCACCAATGTGTCGGAGGAAACACTGTTCAACTGATGACCGAAGTCAGCCTGCAGGTGCCCGGCCCGCCACAGAGAGATGCTAGAGCGCGATAAACCCCAGGCTGTAGTGACACTGCAACACTGTGATGCAGTGCCTTAGATCTCTGCACCACTCGGGAGGCCCTGGAGGGGTTTTCTAATCCAAAATAATAATTTTCTGCCGGAGCGAGGGCCATAGTTTGCCCGCCCCAGCCCTAAACCTTAACCCTACTGAAACTGTTCATTTAGAACTGATCTTGTTCACAATTTAATTGATATGATTATCTCTTTAACTATAAAGGGACAATGCTATTTTATACGCCCTCCATTCTGAAAAGGCACAGAACATAACATTAAAATATTTAAAATATAGTCTTCCTCAACTTCATACTTTTATTATGAAGAGTTGTAGCATTCTGACTTGGTAATTAGCTTTTGACTACTGGATCAGTTCTAGAGCTTTGACTACTGGATCAGTTCTAGAACTTTGACTACTGGATCAGTTCTAGAGCTTTGACTACTGGATCAGTTCTAGAACTTTGACTACTGGATCAGTTCTAGAGCTTTGACTACTGGATCAGTTCTAGAGCTTTGACTACTGGATCAGTTCTAGCTTTGACTACTGGATCAATTCTCAAGCTTTGACTACTGGATCAGTTCTAGAGCTTTGACTACTGGATCAGTTTTAGAGCTTTGACTACTGGATCAGTTCTAGAGCTTTGACTACTGTGTAATGTTCTGACATGATTCATAGCTTTGACTACTGCGTCATGTTCTCACTTGGTTCATAGATTTAACTACTGTGTAATGTTCTCACTTGGTTCATAGTGTTGACTACTGGATCCATTATGACTTGTTTTAGTTTTGTTGACATGTACTCTATTACAGTCATGAAAAGTTGTGTGCACAGTTGGACTCAGAAGAATCTTTGTTAACCTAGCAGTGGATACAATCACATGCAATTTCAAATGCATCTCGTCAAGTTAACAAACAAGTAATCAGATGGTAATCATCTACAACATCGCAGATGTCATCAGAGGATTCATTAGCCTACCTAGCTAGTAAGCCAGCGAGGCAAGGTAAAAACATCCCAATTAGAGCTTGATAAAGCCAGAAGAATAATAGCTGTGTTCAACATAGCTATAGCAGTCAGTTTTGCATGATTTCATGGTCATCTCTCACTCACTGTTAATATTGTCAAGGTCCCGTCTAGCGTCATCTGTCCTGCTACAGAGCTTTTTGGTACAGGGATGCCACACATCACTTGAACATGACGTCTGTTTGTAAACAAAAAATGGGTCTATAGATACATTGCCTATATAGTATATGTCTATATATTGTTTTATGATGGATATTACATGCATCAACATGTCATTCAATGTAGCTTGAATACATTCCTTGATTCCTTGATATTCATTCCAAGTGGAGCCAAAGTATTAAGTTTGGAAATCCACCTGGATTCGGCCGCTTTCCTCTGGCCTGTGGTCCAGGTGGATTTCATCTCCAGACCGGTAATACGGAGGGAGGTGGTTGGGTGGGTTTGAAAAGGTTGGACCGGGTGGGTTTGAAAATGTTGGACCAGGTGTGTTTGTAATATGTTTTTTCCAATTGTGTAGAGGTGCTGTTTGAGGGTTGTCAAAACTGTGTGACCGGTTTCTCCTATATAAATGTTATGGCATAGTGTGCATGTTATGGCGTAGACAATATTGGTGCTTTGAATGGTCATGAGTTGTGAGATAGGACTGGAGGTTTGTGCATGTGGATTTTGAATGTGTGAAAGTTGTCTATAATACTGTTGTTCAATGGGTAGATTAGGAGTGGGTTTATTGGAAAATTGTGCAAAAATGAAGAGATCCCTTAGGTTGGGGTTTCTGCGGAAAGCTGATATGGGTCTAAATTCCTGGAGTGGGGGCAATGTACGTTGTGTTTGGGTGAAAGCGGCTTTGAGTCTGGATTGAAGGAGTCTGTTTACGTCAGAGAAGGTGCTGATGATCGGTATAATCTGGGGTTCTGTGTCTGTTGGGGGAATAGGAACAGGGGGTCTGGGAAAGGTCTGAGGGTGGAGGACAGGGATAGGATGGGGGGTATAGGGACACGGACCCAGAATCAGGAAAGGGTTAAGAATAGGTGTGGGCTGTTCGCCCAGGTCAGGAGTCAGTGCCTGGTCCAGAGTTCTGCAGAGAGTGTTAAGGTTAGGGATAAGGTTGGGGTTAGGGATAAGGTTGGGGTTAAGGTTAAGGTTGGGGTTAAGGTTAAGGTTGGGGTTAAGGTTAAGGTTGGGGTTAAGGTTGGGGTTAAGGTTAAGGTCGGGGTTAAGGTTAAGGTTGGGGTTAAGGTTAAGGTTGGGGTTAAGGTTGGGGTTAAGGTTAAGGTTAAGGTTGGGGTTAAGGTTAAGGTTAGGGTTAAGGTTAAGGTTGGGGTTAAGGTTAAGGTTGGAGTTAAGGTTAGGATTGGGGTTAAGGTTGGGGTTAAGGTTAGGGTTAAGGTTGGGGTTAAGGTTGGGGTTAGGGATAAGGTTAGGGTTGGGGTAAAGTTGAGGTTAGGATAAGGGTGGGGTTAGGGTTAGGATAGGTTAGGGAAGTCCTCCTATGTGTCTAAGTGTCGACGGTGGTGAAAAAAAGGCCATCAGAGAGAAATTCGCCCTCGGAACCATCTTCTCCTGCTGATTAGCCAAGTGTCCACCCCGTGTTCGTCTGTCGTTAGGTCCTGGATGTTTTCGTTCGTCAATTCGTTTAAGAGTAATTCCCTTCCAGGATCCTTACTATAAAGCGATTGCCATGTATTCACATCTAGCTGGTGCTGTCGCGGCGTGCTTGGTGTAGGATCAGGCAACATGGTTGAGTTGCGTACCGTGTGCGGGTCTAGTGTCTCAGTTGCTTGCCATGTGTCCATACCGATATGATCCGTCATTGAGTTCAGGTGGTTTGAGCAGACAAAAACCCAGAAGGTGAACCTTTTCTACGGTTGTCATACATTCACTCTTTGAGCTCTGTCCATCGTCCTCGTAGATACATACTTGGTTTAGGGCCAGGCAAAATCCATAGAGGGCTGCTCCCTTCCAGGAACCCAGCTTCCCAGTCGGTTGCCATGTGTCCATCCCAAGCATGTCAGTCAGTTGGCCTTGAGAGTTTGAGCAGACAAAAACCCAGGAAGTATAACCTCCTCTACGGTTGTCATGCATCCACCCCAAGTGTCAGTCCTTCGTACTCAGTGGTTCAGATGGCAAGAACTAGTGAGGCCACTCCCTTCCAGGATTGTGGGTCCCCATAGGGTGTCATTCTTAGCCAGTGAGTTATTGTCGCTATGTTGTTCAAGTCTTGTAGGATCAGTATGAGTGAGACGGGGCCGGGTGTCCGCAGAGTGTCCGACGAAGCAGTTTTTTTTTTAATATCTGACGGATCCTCTTCCCCGTCACACTGCACCTGGTCTCCCTTCCAGGTTCCGAGGCCCCAACCAGGTTTCGAGGCGCTGAGTCCATTTCACCAACACTCCATCGGAGACATCAAGCAGCACCAGCCGGTGCTGGCGGTTCGCCTGGCTGAACTTCCCGACTCACTCTGTCAAGGTACTGAATCAGCAGGCCAGTGGCTTACAGGGTAGCTCTGCCGGGAGCGAATGCGTGTCATTGGCCGCTAGTCAAGCCCTGCATACTCTTCGGTGAGAGTGTCTGGTGGTACGGATTTGCGTAGGGCAGCATCTCTTTGATAGAGCGTCTTATCCCATGCATGAATCCAAGGTGCACTTCAACTCTGGGCCCCTCGGAGCAGCGGGGGTGAGGGTCGCGTGAAGGCCTTAAAGATGTGGTTGAAGGGTAGATTTGGAGAGGGGAAGACCCTCCATCCAGTCCCATAGGCATATTTGGAAGGCCACCTCTTTAACATAGTTTGCAACCTTTAGTGCTAAGATTTGGATGGGCCTGATTTGCTAGGGAGGCTCAGCCCGTTGGCAGGTGTCAAGGGACCGAAGGTTGGAGGAGTGTTTAGGTCCTAACGGTCGTAGGGTTTGTTGGTGGGTTGTAGAGTGGATTTCTTGAGGTGTTGGGGGTGTCCACGTGGTGGGGTTCATTGGTAGATTGGTGAGTGGGTAGGTGGGAGGGTGTTGGTCGATATGGTGTTGAGACACAGGAGGGTTGTCGCCTCAGCATGCGCGTTTGTTGCTCCCACGGTGGCTAATGACGATGGGGTCCTGCCGTTACGTCCGCCCCTTGTCGTACAGCTTGTTGAGTGAAGTGTAGAGTCGGTTGAATTGATGTGATGGAGTGGTAGTGCTGTTGGTCATGTGTGTTATCCCTCGTGGAACCTGTTCAGCGTGGAGTGTTGAGGTGCTGGGGGCCCAGCTCCGCCGCGTCTCGTCCTTCGCCGTTGTGTGTGGAGCTATGTAAAACTCAAATTAAGGAGATAATACATTTCTAATTAAGAAAAAAGTAGCCAAAAAGAGGCCCTCCTGAAGTCCATTGCGGATCCTGCCTTCCTTACAGCTGCACAACGGAACTAAGAGGGTCCACGACGCATTTCTGCCTTAACTCGGTTTCATCAGGTAGCAGGGAGATAGAAAAGAAAAATGCAAAAAAGTGCAAAAAGTCGTTACTGGGGGTTTAACCGTTCCTGACTGTAAAAATGTGTGTCTGTATGTGAGAAGGTGTAGTGTGGTGCTCTTTGCCCCCGTCACAGTCCTCGTTGAATTTGTGGAGAGATGTGTTGTCTGTTGTGCCTCTGTGAAGTTATGAGAAGAGTGGAGAGGTGTACTGCTCCCCTAGTGCTAGGTGGGCGTAGCCCAGGTGGTGCGGGCCATTCTGATTGGTCCGTTGTGTTGCTATGCCGTGTGGCAGGAAACTGGTTTTGGGGTGAGGGGTTCAGGTAAAGGTGAGGGGTTGAGTGGGATGGACTTAAAGTGATGAAGGGTTAGAGTTAGGGGTAGGTACACATGACAATAACATAATAGTGACACAACAAGACAAAAGCCCAACACTGTAATAGCACAAGGACTAGAAACATTATTGGACACAGATAAACATACAAAGGGTAAGAGAGTTGAAATCACAATACATTGTGAAAAGAAGACAAGACTTGGGAATATAAGGTCACACACATATATACAGAGACACATACACACAGGGAGAGAGAGAGAGTAAGAGAGGGAAAGAGAGGGGGAAGAGGGAGAAAGAGAGAGGGGGGGAGAGAGAGGCACCCACACATACAGTTGAAGTTGGAAGTTTACGTACTCCTTAGCCAAATACATTTAAACTCAGTTTTTCACAATTCCTGACATGTAATCCTAGTAAAAATTCCCTGTCTTAGGTCAGTTAGGATCACCACTTTATTTTAAGAATGTGAAATGCCAGAATAATAGTAGAGAGAATGATTTATTTCATCACATTCCCAGTGGGTCAGAAGTTTACAAACACTCAATTACTATATGGTAGCATTGCCTTTAAATTTTTTAACTTGGGTCAAACGTTTCGGGTAGCCTTCCACTAGCTTCCCACAATAAGTTGGGTGAATTCTGGCCCATTCCTTAGACAGAGCTGGTGTAACTGAGTCAGGTTTGTAGGCCTCCTTGCTCGCACACGCTTTTTCAGTTCCGCCCACAAATGTTCTATAAGATTGAGGTCAGGGCTTTGTGATGGCCACTCCAATACCTTGACTTTGTTGTCCTGAAGCCATTTTGCCACAACTTTGGAAGTATGCTTGGGATCATTGTCCATTTGGAAGACATACTTGCAACCAAGCTTTAACTTCCTGACAGATGTCTTGAGATGTTGCTTCAATATATCCACGTAATTTTCCTCTCTCATGATGCCATATTTTTTGAGAAGTGTACCAGTCCCTCCTGCAGCAAAGCACCCCCACAACATGATGCTGCCACCCCCGTGCTTCACGGTTGGGATGGTGTTCTTCGGCTTGCAAGCCTCCCCTTTTCCCTCCAAACATAACGATGGTCATTATGGCCAAACAGTTCTATTTTTGTTTCATCAGACCAGAGGACATTTCTCGAAAAAGTACAGTCTTTGTCCCCATGTGCAGTTGCAAACTGTAGTCTGGCTTTTTTTATGGCAGTGTTGGCTTCTTCCTTGCTGAGCGGCCTTTCAGGTTATGTCGATATAGGACTAGTTTTACTGTGGATATAGATAATTTTGTACCTGTTTCCTCCAGCATCTTCACAAGGTCCTTTGCTGCTGTTCTGGGATTGACTTGCACTTTTCGCACCAAAGAACGTTCATCTCTAGGAGACAGAACACGTCTCCTTCCTGAGCGGTATGATGGCTGCATGGTCCCATGGTGTTTATACTTGCGTACTATTGTTTGTACAGATGAACGTGGTACCTTCAGGTGTTTGGAAATTGACCCAAGGATGAACCAGACTTGTGGAGGTCTACACATTTTTTTCTGAGGTCTTGGCTGATTTCTTTAGATTTTTTTCCATAATGTCAAGCAAAGAGGCATTGAGTTTGAAGGTAGGCCTTGAAATACAGCTACACCTCCAATTGACTCAAATGATGTCAATTAGCCTATCAGAAGCTTCTAAAGCCATGACATAATTTTCTGGAATTTCCAAGCTGTTTAAAGGCACAGTCAATTTATTGTATGTAAACTTCTGACCCACTGGAATTGTGATAAAGTGAATTATAAGTGAAATAATATGTCTGTAAACAATTGTTGGAAAAATTACTTGTGTCATGCACAAAGTAGATGTCCTAACCGACTTGCCAAAACTATAGTTTGTTAACAAGAAATTTGTGGAGTGGTTGAAACACTTAGGTTGGAGTCATTAAAACTAGTTTATGTAAACTTCCGACTTCAACTGTATGTATTAAACTAGTCTAAAGAAGGCCAGTTTTATTGCTTCTTTAATCAGGACAACAGTTTTCAGCTGTGCTAACATAATTGCAAAAGGGTTTTCTAATGATCAATTAGCCTTTTAAAATGATAAACTTGGATTAGCTAACACAACGTGCCGTTGGAACACAGGAGTGATGGTTGCTGATAATGGGCCTCTGTACGCCTATGTAGATATTCCATTAAAAATCAGCTGTTTCCAGCTACAATAGTCATTTACGACATTAACAATGTCTACGCTGTATTTCTGATCAATTTGATGTTATTTCAATGGACAAAAAAAATTGCTTTTCTTTCAAAACAAGGACATTTCTAAGTGACTCCAAACTTTTGAACGGTAGTGTTCATTTATTGTGGTGAACAAACATCAGTTTGGCCTGAGTGATGTGGATGGGTAGCCAGGGAATGGCCTTGGCACATAAAAAATACTTTTGCAAGACAAACATCTTTTCCTGCAACTCCTGGGAACCCTGTACATATGTGAGGGCTGATCGGGCCCTCTTTCAGCTCCAGATGACAAAACCAGCACACACTCCCAGAGGTTTGCAGGTCTGCCAACTGCTAACCATTCATTTTAATCAGAGAAATATCCAATAAACCAAACTGTTGCTTTAACTGTGAAGGTACTTTAATGCGCACAATCCTCAAATAAAATGGAGCATACATAAAATAAACAATGTATTTACATTGTGTCTAATGTGTGTGTGTGTGTGTGTGTGTGTGTGTGAGGGAGGCATGTTTTTCAACTCAGAAAAAAGCACAGAATTTCCTCAAACTGTACACATTAAGCAATATTCTTCTACAATATTATCAATCACACTTTGATTTGATAGATATTTAGGGTAATTATGTTGATATTGAGAATGGATATGAAGGAGTAGATATCTACAATCCTAAAATAAAACAGAGCAAACATTAAATAAACAAGTCATTTCAATGTATTTACATTGTGGATAATGTGTGTGTGTGCATGTTTTATTTCTCCTTGTCAGCCATCCATCTCTGCTGTGTCAGTCTTGATAGGCCCAGTGTCTTCTGGGTAAGGCTGTCAGGTAGTGGTGGAGTACATGGCAGATCTGAAAGAGAGATGCACAAAGTGACAGTAAATACACAGCTCAACAACATGTCTGTGTGTACATCTGTTGGTGTAAGTGAGCATACAGTGGTTGCTCCACTAAAAATGTTGCAATTATGCTGCCGGACTTGGAGTTAATTTGTGGTTGAGTACGATACCCTGCTTCACCACTTCATTGCTCCAGACCACCACAAGGGGGAGTTAGAGACCTGATTATGCTTTTGGGTCCTACTGTGTCTCTAACTGACAATGAATGGGCAACATAACCCTAAATAGAAACTGATAAATGTGCAGCACTTCAGTATTACTTACTAAACCTGTTGTTACACTAAGGTTTTTATTATTTTATTTTGTTAGGATAGTTTTGCTCTTCCTGTAGTACCACTCCCGACCGGTCGCGTTGTACAGCGCCTGAGTGGCTCAACTGTCTAAGACACTGCAGTATTGCTACAGATGCTGGTTCAATACCTGTGCCGGCCTCGACTGGGAGACCCATGAGATGAATGTTGGTGTTTGGTTTCTCTCCTTCTAAAAACAGAAATAAATCATTCTAAATAACAAACTGGCTTTATTTACAAATTAGTAACAATGTCTCACCCCATGTTCAAGACTGGCTTTTTTCCTCGCTCATTTTACATTATTTGAAAAACGAAATCTCCAAAGTATTGTTATTATTTAAAACAAAGCGATTATTATTATTAATTTAGAATGATATAAAAGCCTGTTGGATAATCCCACAGAGAGAAACCAAACACCTAACACGCCTCTTCAACCTCAGGAGGCTGAAGAAATTCGGCTTGTCACCAAAAGCACTCACAAACTTTTACAGATGCACAATCTAGAGCATCCTGTCAAGTTGTATCACCGCCTGGTACGGCAGCTGCTCCTCCCATAACCGGAAGGCTCTCCAGAGGGTAGTGAGGTCTGCACAACGCATCACCGGGTGCAAACTACCTGCCCTCCAGGACACCTACACCACCCGATGTCACAGGAAGGCCAAAAAGATCATCAAGGACAGCAACCTCCCGAGCCAGGTCAGTACAGGTGCATCAAAGCTGGGACCGAGAGACTGAAAAACAGCTTCTATCTCAAGGCCATCAGACTGCTGTTTTCAACTCTCTAGAGACAGCAGGAGCGATAGAGAGGTGTGTTAGCCATCACTAACATTGAGTGGCTGCTGCCAACATACTGACTCAACTCAAGCCACTTTAATAATGGGACAATTGATGTAATCAATTTATCACTTGCCACTTTATATTATTTATATTAGATAATGTTTACATAACCTACATTATTCATCTCATATGTATATACTGTATGCTATACCATCTACTGCATCTTGCCATCTTGATGTAATTAGATGTATCACTAGCCACTTTAAACAGTGCTACTTTATATGTTTTCATACACTACAATACTCATCTCATATGTATATACTGTACTCCATACCATCTATTACATCTTGCCTATGCCGTTCGGCCATCACTCATTTATATATTTTTATGTACATATTCTTATTCATTCCTTTACACTTGTGTGTATAATAAGGTAGTTGTTGTGGAATTGTTAGGTTATATTACTTGTTAGATATTACTGCACGGTCGAAAACTAGAAGCACAAGCATTTCGCTACACTTGCATTAACACCTGCTAATGTGTATGGGACATGTGTATGGGACAAATACATTTGATTTGATTTGATATAAAAGAGTGAAAGAGACTGGTTTTTACATCAGAAGTTAATGGTATCTGTAGGAGACAGATGGCTGTGGAATGTGTTAGGGGAGGCGGGTGGAGATCTTCGGATTAGGCCTCAAGGGGGTTGAGGTCAGGTCAGTTTCCCTTAACTAGCTGGCTGGCTCGTTATGTGACGTGTGTGATCTTACACGTTGTTTACCTAGCTAGGTTCATTGTTTACCCATTGAATATGGCCGGTGTCAGTAAACATCTGCAAAAAAGCGTAATGAAGTTGTTGCCAGCAGAGCTGGTTAGGCTGTTTTCATGTTATCCAGAGGTAAATAAATCATCAGTCAGAGCATCAAGTGTGCGCTCAGAGAGCAAAACAAGTTTATCAACTTTCAAAGCAAATCAAATCAAATGTATTTATATAGCCCTTCTTACATCAGCTGATATCTCAAAGTGCTGTACAAAAACCCAGCCTAAAACCCCAAACAACAAGCAATGCAGGTGTAGAAGCACGGTGGCTAGGAAAAACTCCCTAGAAAGGCAGGAACCTAGGAAGAAACCTAGAGAGGAACCAGGCTATGAGGGGTGGCCAGTCCTCTTCTGGCTGTGCCGGGTGGAGATTATAACAGAACATGGCCTAGATGTTCAAATGTTCATAAATGACCAGCAGGGTCAAATAATAATAATCGCAGTGGTTATAGAGGGTGCAACAAGTCAGCACCTCAGGAGTAAATGTCAGTTGGCTTTTCATAGCCGATCATTGAGAGTATCTCTATCGCTCCTGCTGTCTCTAGAGAGTTGAAAACAGCAGGTCTGGGACAGGTAGCACGTCAGGTGAATAGGTCAGGGTTCCAGCAGGTCTGGGACAGGTAGCACGTCCGGTGAACAGGTCAGGGTTCCATAGCTGCGGGCAGAACAGTTGAAACTGGAGCAGCAGCACGGCCAGGTGGACTGGGGACAGAAAGGAGTCATCTTATCAGGTAGTCCTGAGGCATGGTCCTAGGGCTCAGGTCCTCCGAGAGAGAGAAAGAAAGAGAGAAAGAGAGAATTAGAAAGAGCATACTTAAATTCACACAGGACACCGGATAAGACAGGAGAAATACTCCAGATATAACAGACTGACCCTAGCCCCCCGACACATAAACTACTGCAGCCTAAATACTGGAGGCATACAGGAGGGATCAGGAGACACTGTGGCCCCATCCGACGATACCCCCGGCCCTGTCCGGGGGTATCGTCGGAATTATCCAATATAAAATGATCCAATATAAATGATCCAATATAAATGATCCAATATAAATGATCCAATATAAATGATCCAATATAAAATGATCCAATATAAATGATCCAATATAAATGATCCAATATAAATGATCCAATATAAAAAACACAATTTCTAAATTTGCTACATAAGACCGAATCCAGGTGGTGAGTCACAAATGACTCAAATTGAGTAACAATGTGAAGAGAGTGGTAGAGGAAGATGGGTACAGGGTGAGGGATCCTGATAGGATGAGTAGGCAGAGACCAATAGAGTGGGATAGGAATAATATGTGCTTCAGTAAAGTGGGTTTCTTAGTATTCATAGTTGTTAACTGCTGAAATAGAATGTAGGTCACAGAAATAGAGGTTGTGGTGGCAGCTGTAGAGAAATACTTGGTATTGCAAGGTTTTACTGCAGAATATTTTAAATAGTGAAATGTGGAGAGTTTCATGAGGGCTAATAGTTGGCAGGGTCATTTTCCTTTTTCCCAATTTTGTATTACCGGACGTTCATGTCGGTAGGCTGTGACTGGCTCCACACTCCAATACATTAGGTGGCAGTGTATGCGCCTAAAAGTTGGCTACGATCCGCCAACCCAATCCCAAAGAAGAAGGTGTGGTTTACCATTTTTGACATTTACATTTTAGTCATTTAGCAGACAGAGCGACTTACAGTAGTGATCGAGAGTACTGCTTTATTGTGTTACCGGCGCTTTTCTATTACCGATCAATATGGATAGGCGAAAGCGTTCCAGAGAAGATTTACCGACCGCTGACAGTGACCATTTCAAAACCCCGGAGCAGAGCGTTTATACCGGGTTGTCGCGGGACGGGGACTTAAGGCAGTGGGATGTCGAGGACACTTGCAGATACCTGCGTCAGGAAGGTCTCGGGGCATGGGAGGAGAAATTCACAGGTTCGATTGTTGTGATCACTGTTTTGCATGTCTTCTCTAACTAGCTACATACACATGATATTTGACAGATCACTGTTTTGCATGTCTTCTCTAACTAGCTACATACACATGATATTTGACAGAACACTGTTTTGCATGTCTTCTCTAACTAGCTACATACACATGATATTTGACAGATCACTGTTTTGCATGTCTTCTCTAACTAGCTACATACACATGATATTTGACAGATCACTGTTTTGCATGTCTTCTCTAACTAGCTACATACACATGATATTTGACAGAACACTGTTTTGCATGTCTTCTCTAACTAGCTACATACACATGATATTTGACTGATCACTGTTTTGCATGTCTTCTCTAACTAGCTACATACACATGATATTTGACAGATCACTGTTTTGCATGTCTTCTCTAACTAGCTACATACACATGATATTTGACAGATCACTGTTTTGCATGTCTTCTCTAACTAGCTACATACACATGATATTTGACTGATCACTGTTTTGCATGTCTTCTCTAACTAGCTACATACACATGATGCTGCTGACCCAGCAGCAGAGTAATTGCTAAAATCAAATCAAATTGAAAAAAAAACTGTGAAATGCTGAATACAACAGGTGTAGTAGACCTTACAGTGAAATGCTGAATACAACAGGTGTAGTAGACCTTACAGTGAAATGCTGAATACAACAGGTGTAGTAGACCTCACAGTGAAATGCTGAATACAACAGGTGTAGTAGACCTCACAGTGAAATGCTGAATACAACAGGTGTAGTATACCTCACAGTGAAATGCTGAATACAACAGGTGTAGTAGACCTTACAGTGAAATGCTGAATACAACAGGTGTAGTAGACCTCACAGTGAAATGCTGAATACAACAGGTGTAGTAGACCTCACAGTGAAATGCTGAATACAACAGGTGTAGTAGACCTCACAGTGAAATGCTGAATACAACAGGTGTAGTAGACCTCACAGTGAAATGCTGAATACAACAGGTGTAGTAGACCTCACAGTGAAATGCTGAATACAACAGGTGTAGTAGACCTCACAGTGAAATGCTTACATACGAGCCCCTAACCGACAATGCGGTTTAAAAAAATACGGATAAGAATAAGAGATAAAAGTAATAAAGAGGAGCAGTAAAAAAATAACAGTACCGGTTAGTTGAGGTAGTATGTACATGTAGGTAGAGTTAATTAAAATGACTATGCATAGATGACAACAGAGAGTAGCAGTGGTGTGGAGAGGGGAGGGGGGGGCAATGCAAATAGTCTGGGTAGCCATTTGATTAGATGTTCAGGAGTCTTATGTCTTGGGGGTAGAAGCAGTTTAGAAGCCTCTTGGACCTAGACTTGGCGCTCCGGTACCATGTGGTTGCAGAGAGAACAGTCTATGACTTGAGTGGCTGGAGTCTTTGACCATTTTTAGGGCCTTCCTCTGACACCGCCTGGTATAGAGGTCCTAGATGGCAGGAAGCTTGGCCCCAGTGATGTACTGGGCCGTTCGCACTACCCTAAAGACTAATTTACATTGTCCTTTGAACTATAGTACCCTAGCTAGGCCAACTACAGTTGAAGTCGGAAGTTGACATACACTTAGATTGGAGTCATTAAAACTCGTTTTTCAACCACTCCACAAATTTCTTGTTAACAATCTATAGTTTTGGCAAGTGGGTTAGGACATCTACCTTGTGCATGACACAAGTAATTTTCCCAACAATTGTTAACAGACAGATTATTTCACTTATATTTCACTGTATCACAATTCCAGTGGGTCAGAAGTTTACATACACTAAGTTGACTGTGCCTTTTAAACAGCTTGGAAAATTCCAGAAAATGATGTCATGGCTTTAGAAGCTTCTGATAGGCTAATTGACATCATTTGACTCAATTGGAGGTGTACTTGTGGATGTATTTCAATGCCTACCTTCAAACTCAGCGCCTCTTTGCTTGACATCATGGGAAAAATCAAAAGAAATCAGCCAAGACCTCAGAAAAAAATTGTAGACCTCCACAAGTCTGGTTCATCCTTGGGAGCAATTTCCAAACGCCTGAAGGTACCACCTGTGCAAACAATAGTACGCAAGTATAAACACCATGGGACCACGCAGCCATCATACCGCTCAGGAAGGAGACGCATTCTGTCTCCTAGAGATGAATGTACTCTGGTGCGAAAAAAGTGCAAATCAATCCCAGAACAACAGCAAAGGACCTTGTGAAGATGCTGGGGGAAACGACATAACCTGAAAGGCCGCTTAGCAAGGAAGAAGCCACTGCTCCAAAATCGCCATAAAAAAAGCCAGACTACAGTTTGCAACTGCACATGGGGACAAAGATCATACTTTTTGGAGAAATGTCCTCTGGTCTGATGAAACAAAAATAGAACTGTTTGGTCATAATGAGCATCGTTATGTTTGGAGGAAAAAGGGGGAGGCTTGCAAGCCGAAGAACACCATCCCAACCGTGAAGCACGGGGGTGGCAGCATCATTTTGTGGGGGGTGCTTTGCTGCAGGAGGGACTGGTGCACTTCACAAAATAGATGGCGTCATGAGGTAGGAAAATGTGGATGTATTGAAGCAACATCTCAAGACATCAGTCAGGAAGTTAAAGCTTGGTCGCAAATTGGTCTTCCAAATGGACAATGATCCAAAGAATACTTCCAAAGTTGTGGCAGAAAGGCTTAAGGACAACAAATTCAAGATATTGGAGTGGCCATCACAAAGCCCTGACCTCATTCCTAATTAACATTTGTTGGCAGAACTGAAAAGGCGTGTGCAAGCAAGGAGGCCTACAAACCTGACTCAGTTACACCAGCTCTGTCAGGAATGGGCCAAAATTCACCCAACGTATTGTGGGAAGCTTGTGGAAGGCTACCTGAAACGTTTGACCCAAGTTAAACAATTTACAGGCAATGCTACCAAATACTAATTGAGTTTATGTAAACTTCTGACCTTCTGGGAATGTGATGAAAGAAAAAAAGCTGAAATAAATCATTCTCTCTACTATTATTCTGACATTTTACATTCTTTAAATAAAGTGGTGATCCTAACTGAATTTTTACTAGGATTAAATGGCAGGAATGGTGAAAAACTGAGTTTAAATGTATTTGGCTAAGGTGTATGTAAACTTCCGACTTCAACTGTACGTATTGTATATAGTTTTTGGTGGTGTGGTTTTTATACAAGCCCCTGAGCTTCTAACTACACCTGCACACCGTTTATTTATTCATTTTTATCTGTATTGTTGTTTTCTTTGGTGCAAAAACATTTAACTACACAGTAACAAATCCATCACCTCCAGTATACTACTGGTCTGAACATTAACATGCATCGCTTGCGGTACGGTTTTGGAAGCATAGCAGGGAGAAATAATTGTTTAAAAAAAAAAGGGTTGTGGATAGGGTTCCCACACGGCCATATTTCGTATACATGTGGGTTAACCCTAACCCGTATACATGTGGGTTAACCCTAACCCGTATACATGTGGGTTAACCCTAACCCGTATACATGTGGGTTAACCCTAACCCGTATACATGTGGGTTAACCCTAACCCGTATACATGTGGGTTAACCCTAACCCGTATACATGTGGGATAACCCTAACCCGTATACATGTGGGATAACTCTAACCCGTATACATGTGGGATAACCCTAACCCGTATACATGTGGGATAACCCTAACCCGTATACATGTGGGATAACCCGTATACATGTGGGTTAACCCTAACCCATATACATGTGGGATAACCCTAACCCATATACATGTGGGTTAACCCTAACCCATATACATGTGGGTTAACCCTAACCCATATACATGTGGGATAACCCTAACCCATATACATGTGGGATAACCCTAACCCATATACATGTGGGATAACCCTAACCCATATACATGTGGGATAACCCTAACCCATATACATGTGGGATAACCCTAACCCATATACATGTGGGTTAACCCATATACATGTGGGTTAACCCTAACCCATATACATGTGGGTTAACCCTAACCCATATACATGTGCACATTTGGGGAACTGATAGTATTTCTGATTTGCTTATCGCACCACCACCTGTGGAGCTTCTCAAAGTAATGTTTTCTTCACCTCAAATAGCAAGCAAACAAACGTCTGTTTTTACATCCATTGAGAATTACAATAGTTCCTCAATGTATTTTAAAAATCTTTCCAGCTCTCTTCCTTTCATTATAAAATATGCCTACCAGATTACTTCTTATCAGTGCTTGACTTGGACTGAAATAGGTTCTGGTACTCATTTTGGGTGCTGGGACTGTTTATATTGAGGTGCAGGAGCTCCACTATACTTTTGAGCTGATATTCTATAAGAGGAAGAGGAGCTCAAGCAATAGAACATTTGAGGTGCCGGTACTCAGCTCTGGGGAGCTCCTGTGTCTTTCCTCTTTCTCCATTCACCCAGTTAGTCAGACTCCAGGCACCAACCACACCAGGAATTCTCTTCAGGTATTAAATCTGAACATCTGTCGTCACCCCTGAGATGACTCCTTTGACGGGCTCTCTACTCCGAAGTTCAAAGTACAAAACTTTTGTTGTCCGGATTATTTTATTAAGGCCCACTGCAATGAATCAAAATAAGACCACTCTTGGTCACTCTGACAGTCTTGACTTTTCCCAGCACACACTTCACTATTTTCAACACCTCAAGTGGGTTTCCCAAATACTGTATGCATCCTTACTCAACAAACGCATCCCAACAGGAAGCGATTCGTTACCATTCATAGACGTATCCTTCACTCCAATTTTTGACAATTTCTTTTTTTGTTCCAGTTTGACACTACTGTTGTCCATTCAGAACATTAATCTTCATCAACCTTTGCTCGACGTGCTGCTTGATTCAAACTCAGCATTCACTTCCACCATTTTCCCCATCAGCCATCAGACTACAACAGAATAGTCTACCTGTGCTAATTAGCTAGCTGTGTCTCGAAACACCTGTGTGTAACCGGAAGACGGACACCACAAACATCTTGTTACTGAAAAATACTGCTGCAACTCTGTTAAACAGTGTCCAGTAAGTCTGTATTAAACAGTGTCCAGTAAGTCTGTATTAAACAGTGTACAGTAAGTCTGTGTTAAACAGTGTCCAGTAAGTCTGTGTTAAACAGTGTCCAGTAAGTCTGTATTAAACAGTGTCCAGTAGGTCTGTATTAAACAGTGTCCAGTAAGTCTGTATTAAACAGTGTCCAGTAAGTCTGTATTAAACAGTGTCCAGTAGGTCTGTATTAAACAGTGTCCAGTAGGTCTGTATTAAACAGTGTCCAGTAAGTCTGTATTAAACAGTGTCCAGTAACTCTGTATTTTGATGTGATATGAAAGTACTGCCTGCTGCAACTCTGTTAAAACAGTGTACAGTAAGTCTGTATTTTTCAGTTGTGAAATTATTTTGATGTGATTTATGTTTCTAGAACCGTATCGCAATCGAGAATCGATTTACGTTTAGATGGAGTATTTGGCTGTTTTGGGTTCCAGAGCCAATTCAACCTTTTAAACTGAACATATAAGGTCCTTGGACTATAAGCAGGGTGGGAAATTAACACCAGCCACCAGCTAAATGTTAGTACATTTTGGCATTGGCAGGTAGAAGGTCTAATATTTCCATCCACATTGGCAGGTGGTCACACAGCGCATTTCTGAGAATATTTTTGGGATCCAAAGCCCATTGTGTGTGTGTGTGTGTGTGTGTGTGTGTGTGTGTGTGTGTCAGCTCTGTAAGAGAATATTTTCAACATTACGGTGGTGAAAATGGGGTGGGGTGCAGCATAGGTTCAAACAAGAGAGTGAAATATGGAGACCTTGCCGGCTGGAACACACACTGATATCCACTACTGTCTGTCTCGATCTGTTGCGCTCTTTTCTTTGAAATCACTTTCAATCAATTTCACAACCATTCAGTAAGTGTTTTAACATTACAAAACATGTGCATGCATTTTCTGTGATTTCTTTATGAATTTTGCCCCCCAAAATGTGTCTGGTAAAATTTGGGCATCCACCAGCCACTACTGTTGGTAGACCAAAAAGTACATTTCCCACCCCGACCATAAGGCTTCTTTAATCCATTATTGGGCTAAGTAACCACCCATCCATCCCCCATCACAATCTACCCTCCTTACTTTCTCTATGGTATCTGTTAGTGCCCAGCATCAAGGTTGTTCCAGCCAAATAACTGAATTCATCTGATGAAGAAGAAGGTTGGTAGACTTGCACACAGGAAAGATGATCTGTCCTTTTTGTTTGGTTTTCCCCCACACAGAGCAACAGATAACAGGAGTGGGGTTACGATACCTCACAGAGACACATCTGGAGAATATGGGCATAAGGTATGTGTGGTGTGGTTTCAGTATGGGGTGGGGTCATTTCCGTGTTCCAATCTAATGTGCACCTTCTAATTTTGGTTGATTTGTTGTGACATATTTCTCTTAGTCAATTTCTTGAGGATTGTGATGTTCTGATTTTGGTGTCATGATTATGAACTGACTCTCTCTCTCTCTCCTCAGGCCTCTTGGCACACGGCTGCAGATTCTGCACTGCCTGAAGAAGCTGTGGCAGATTGCAGCAGAGACCAAGGTAACACAATAGAGGTTTTAGAGGCCCTCTTGGCTGCAGAGACCCAGGTTACACAATAGAGGTTTTAGAGGCCCTCTTGGCTGCAGAGACCAAGGTAACACAATAGAGGTTTTAGAGGCCCTCTTGGCTGCAGAGGCCAAGGTAACACAATAGAGGTTTTAGAGGCCCACTTGGCTGCAGAGCCCAAGGTAACACAATAGAGGTTTTAGAGGCCCTCTTGGCTGCAGAGCCCAAGGTAACACAATATAGGTTTTAGAGGACCTCTTGGCTGCAGAGACCAAGGTAACACAATAGAGGTTTTAGAGACCCTCTTGGCTGCCGAGCCCAAGGTAACACAATAGAGGTTTTAGAGGCCCTCTTGGCTGCAGAGCCCAAGGTAACACAATAGAGGTTTTAGAGGCCCTCTTGGCTGCAGAGCCCAAGGTAACACAATAGAGGTTTTAGAGGCCCTCTTGGCTGCAGAGCCCAGGGGACACAATAGAGGTTTTAGAGGCCCTCTTGGCTGCAGAGACCAAGGTAACACAATAGAGGTTTTAGAGGCCCTCTTGGCTGCAGAAACCAAGGTAACACAATAGAGGTTTTAGAGGCCCTCTTGGCTGCAGAGGCCAAGGTAACACAATAGAGGTTTTAGAGGCCCTCTTGGCTGCAGAGCCCAAGGTAACACAATAGAGGTTTTAGAGGCCCTCTTGGCTGCAGAGACCAGGGGACACAATAGAGGTTTTAGAGGCCCTTTTGGCTGCAGAGCCCAAGTGTTGCTCTTTTAATCTGAATTTTCTGAAATTCTACACATTTTACTATGGGTCAGAAATACCATTTTAAAGTTTAAAGCTAGTTTCCTGCTGTTCTACATATTTGTCATTGTGCTGAGAGAAAAGTTGCAGTTTCAAAGTTAATATCCTGCAATTCTACACACTTTGCCATGGGGCTGAGTTAACATTATGCCTTGTTCTTATGCTATCTGAGTGACTCAAACATTATAACAAAATACATGGAGGCCCCAACATTTCAGATTCTCCCTGATTTGTCTATTTTTTATTTTGGTGATTGTTAGTTCTTAAATATGATCTTATTAAAAAACAATATTGCTCCACTGTCTTTTCTACATACTTTATATCTGGTTTTAGTCATTTAAGTTTACACTGAAAACGTTTGACCATCCTGAAAATGATTAGCAAAAGGGGAAACATTGACTTTGAGCCCACATAGAGAGACTGACGGACAGGGAGAGAGAGAGAATAATCCATGGGAGAGAAAATCACCTCAACCACATTGTACTTCATTTAATTTATTTATTTATTATGGTGAAAGAAGTAAAACACCCTGAGTAATAGCTGTTTTTCTATTCCATCATGTTCTCTATTCCCTGTTTTATAATGTTTTTCAATTCTATTGCAAGTGTAATGACCCTACTCTACCCACGGCCACATAACTAGAGATGCACCCTTTTCTATTCCAGAGAGGGAACAATAGAGGAATAGTAGTATCAGCACTAAGATGTATTATTGTCTCCTGTAGGTGTTTATTGACCCCATCCATGGACATATAGAGATGCATCCTCTGTTGGTCTGTATCATCGACACCCCTCAGTTCCAGAGGCTCCGCCACATTAAGCAGCTGGGAGGAACATACTTCGTCTTCCCTGGAGCCTCCCACAACCGCTTCGAACACTCCATAGGGTATGTAGGAGTGTGTGAGTATGCACTAGCGTAGAGTACAAGTGTGGGTGCCTGAACACTCCATAGGGTATGTAGGAGTGTGTGTAAGTTTGCACTAGCATAGAGTACAAGTGTGGGTGCCTGAGCACTTCATAGTTTAAAGGTGTGTGGGCTTGACCTATAGAGGGTGTGTACACCTTTTTAAATCCATGATGCAGAGTGTAATGCGCAAATTGGGATTTAGTCTATGTGGTTTTAGAGGCGCTACCCTGCATTCAAAGTGTTTGTGTGGTGTCAGGAAAATAACCTCACACTCAACGTCAGCAAAACAAAGGAGATGATCGTGGACTTGAGGGAGCACCCCCCTATCCACATCGACGGGACAGTAGTGGAGAAGGTGTAAAGTTTTAAGTTCCTCGGCGTACACATCACGGACAAACTGAAATGGTCCACCCACACAGACAGCGTGGTGAAGAAGGCGCAATATTCAACCTCAGGAGGCTGAAGAAATTTGTCTTGTCATTGATTTGAACAGGCACAACAGAAAAATCCTTTTCAGCCTCTTCCTTAAGCTCTCAGTTCCCAGTGGTTACCTAGCAGGTTTCATGAGTTGGAAAATGGTTGTTATGGTTGTTGTGGTTGTGTGTTTCAGGGTGGGTTACCTGGCAGGTCTGCTGGTCCAGGAGTTGAATGAGAGACAACCAGAGCTCTTCATCTCCCATAGAGACATATTGTGTGTCCAGATCGCCAGTCTCTGTCACGACCTGGGTGAGTCTCACACACACACACACACACACACACACACACACACATATATATATATATATATATATACACACTTTTTTCAATCTTACTGTCTCATAAATGTGATATCTCTCACTCTCCAGGTCATGGTCCTTTCTCCCATATGTTTGATGGGATGTTCATCCCTAAAGTGCGTCCAGAATCTAAGTGGAAGGTAAGACCTTTCTTTCCTCATTCTGTTTCTTTTTCGCTCTCCATGTCTGATGTTTGTGTCTATATCTTCCTGTGTTTGCTCAAAAATGTGCAGGTCACCTGTATTTGTGTGTACGCTCACCTTGTGTGTGTTGCAGCACGAGGAGGCGTCCCTGGCAATGTTTGACCACCTGGTGCGTGAGAACGCCTTAGAGCCGGTGATGAAGGAGCATGGCCTGGTCCTTCCTGATGACCTGGTCTTCATCAAGGAGCAGATTGCTGGACCACAGAACACTGTCCTTCTCAGCCAGGGAGTAAATCAGCCAGCCAGTGAGCCGGTTAGTCAATCAATCAATTTAAGAATCATGTAGGCGTGGGTTCGTTTCCCCACTTCTGACACCGATGGTAACAGAGACCGCCCGAGCGGTAGAAGTTTCGGTGAAGAGGCCCAAAGATGACGATAACAAAACAGAAAATATAAATTGGGGGTAAACTGAATAAATCAAATCATAGTAGAGCTCTCAAATGAAACCAGACCTCAATCAACGCCTGAAATCCGGCAGCATGCCATTCTGACCCTTGTTGCCTCCTCACTGAAACCTTCACCGCTGGGGCGGTAAACGTTACAATCATCTATCAGCATCAATCAGTCAACAAACATCAATCAATATTACTTCATGAATATGATTTATTTATGCTTTCTAGCAGTTAATTGTCTACGGGTTGAATTTAATTTGGAGTTTCATGCTCGGTTCTCACAGGATTCTGAGTCTGTTCTTTTTCTCTTCACAGTGGCCATATAAGGGCCGACCAGAGAAGAAGTCCTTCCTCTATGAGATTGTGGCCAACAAAAGGAACGGCATCGACGTGGACAAGTGGGACTACTTCGCCAGGTGAGTCCCCCAGTTGGAGTTTATCCCTTTTAGAAACTATGATCATTTCTGGAGTAAGCTATATTAGAGATGTAACAATACATAGGACCATTGGAGTATATTAGGAAAATAGTGCACTATGGGCAACTTTTCTTAAATTATCTTCAGGGCCTAAAATGAACACCTGCCAAATGCGGGTAGATTTTGGCATTGGCAGGTAAGATGTCTATTTCACCAGCCATGTTGGTGGGTGGTCAGGGCTCCACAGTGCGAGCATTTCACTCGCATTTGTGAATAAAAAGTATGATCACATTTACAGTGAGGGGAAAAAGTATTTGATCCCCTGCTGAATTTGTACGTTTGCCCACTGATAAAGAAAGGATCAATCTATAATTTTAATGGTAGGTTTATTTGAACAGTGAGAGACAGAATAACAACAAAAAAATCCAGAAAAACGCATGTCAAAATGTTATAAATTGATTGGCATTTTAATGAGGGAAATAAGTATTTGACCCCCTCTCAATCAGAAAGATTTCTGTCTCCCAGGTGTCTTTTATACAGGTAACAAGCTGAGATTAGGAGCACACTCTTAAAGGGAGTGCTCCTCAGCTTGTTACCTGTATAAAAGACACCTGTCCACAGAAGCAATCAATCAATCAGATTCCAAACTCTCCACCATGGCCAAGACCAAAGAGCTCTCCAAGGATGTCAGGGACAAGATTGTAGACCTACACAAGGCTGGAATGGGCTACATGACCATCGCCAAGCAGCTTGGTGAGAAGGTGACAACAGTTGGTGTGATTATTCGCAAATGGAAGAAACACAAAAGAACTGTCAATCTCCCTCGGCCTGGGGCTCCATGCAAGATCTCACCTCGTGGAGTTGCAATGATCATGAGAACGGTGAGGAATCAGCTCAGAACTACACGGGAGGATCTTTTCAATGATTTCAAGGCAGCTGGGACTATAGTCACCAAGAAAACAATTGGTAACACACTACGCCGTGAAGGACTGAAATCCTGCAGCGCCCGCACGGTCCCCCTGCTCAAGAAAGCACATATACATGCCCGTCTGAAGTTTGCCAATGAACATCTGAATGATTCAAAGGACAACTGGGTGAAAGTGTTGTGGTCAGATGAGACCAAAATGGAGCTCTTTGGCATCAACTCAACTCGCCGTGTTTGGAGGAGGAGGAATGCTGCCTATGACCCCAAGAACACCATCCCCACCGTCAAACATGGAGGTGGAAACATTATGCTTTGGGGGCGTTTTTCTGCTAAGGGACAGGACAACTTCACCGCATCAAAGGGACGATGGACGGGGCCATGTACCGTCAAATCTTGGGTGAGAACCTCCTTCCCTCAGCCAGGGCATTGAAAATGGGTCGTGGATGGGTATTCCAGCATGACAATGACCCAAAACACACGGCCAAGGCAACAAAGGAGTGGCTCAAGAAGAAGCACATTAAGGTCCTGGAGTGGCCTAGCCAGTCTCCAGACCTTAATCCAATAGAAAATCTGTGGAGGGAGCTGAAGGTTCGAGTTGCCAAACGTCAGCCTCGAAACCTTAATGACTTGGAGAAGATCTGCAAAGAGGAGTGGGACAAAATCCCTCCTGAGATGTGTGCAAACCTGGTGGCCAACTACAAGAAACATCTGACCTCCGTGATTGCCAACAAGGGTTTTGCCACCAAGTACTAAGTCATGTTTTGCAGAGGGGGTCAAATACTTATTTCCCTCATTAAAATGCTAATCAATTTATAACATTTTTGACATGTGTTTTTCTGTTTTTTTTGTTGTTGCTATTCTGTCTCACATATGATTTGGAACAGTATTTGCAAATGTACACAGCTTGTCCTTCTACATTAGCTGCAGTGAAATGTCTCCACACATCAGATAGTGCCTGTGGCCTTTTCCTGTGAAGATTAGAAAAACATGAGTAAAAGAACAACAAATACAATTCCATATACAGATAAATAATTAAGTAGTTAGATTAAACAACTCATTTGTCAGATAAATGTTTTAAAATGAAACATGTATGAAAACAGCTGAATTAACAGGCTCAAGCTAAAACCCACATAGTAGCAATAACTAGCAGAAATTGTTAACAAGTTAGAAATGATTTAAACACACTTTGATGTAGGCTACTATTTACTAGTTAACCAAAAATAATCTGTCATAAAATATATTCACCCCACCCAGTATTGTAATCAAAACTTACCAGAAAGCATGTAGTCCTTGGCTCAGACAGTGTAGTAGTGTGGGCTCAATAGCATCTCATTAGAGTACCAGATCTTGAGAATCAGCTGTACATGTGATGGAAGAATGCACTGTGCATGCAGAGGGTTGCAATTCCATTGAATTGGGGATAGTTTAACCAAAATATGCCACAAGACCTAGAATTGCCTAATGTGTATCCCATAAAAAAGGTTCACTGTTATAAAATAACTTTTTTTTAATGAATTTAAGCAAAATTCCCGGGCTTAACTTCCCATGGAAAAATTCCGGGAAAGTTTCCGACCCTTTGCAACCCTAGTCTCGAGGAAATGCATAAACATTTACATTTTGTTTAGTGAGATCTTTTTTTTACATAAATGACAACAAGAACATTGAAATTATTATTTATTTTTATTTTTAAACAACATTTTAACATAATGGATACATCAAAAACAGTTTGACAGGTAAAGGAAAACCCAGACAAAACCAACAGAGACTCCCTCACTTTCTCACCCCACAGGGACTGCTTCCACCTGGGTATCCAAAATAACTTTGACTACCGTCGCTTTCTCAAGTTTGCCCGTGTGTGTGAGGTGGACGGGAAGAAGCACATCTGCACCCGAGACAAGGTAAATGCTTCAGCTTGGCCCTCGATTACACCTCCCATTCATTCCCTTCATTTATGTTTTCCTTCAACTTTTCATTATTGGTAAAGTAGTTAGGGATTAACCTAGTTTAGTGGTGATATCCATGTGTGTTGTCCACATACAGGAAGTGGGTAATCTGTATGACATGTTCCACACACGCAACTGCCTGCATAGAAGAGCCTACCAGCACAAGGTGGGCAACATCATAGAGACAATGTAAGTACTCTCACCTCAGCAGGTGTTTTAATATAGGTAACTGCCAAAATAGAGTAAACACCAACACAGTATCTTAATAGGCTGTTGGGCCACTACGAGCCAGAACAGCTTCAATGCACCTCGGCATAGTTTCTAAGTGTCTGGAAGTCAATTGGAGGGATGCGACACCATTCTTCCACAATAAATTCTATCATTTGTTGTTTTGTTGATTGTGGTGGAATATCCCATAAGTGTTCAATTGGGTTGAGATCTGGTGACTGAGACAGCCATGGCATATGGTTTACATCATGTTCATGCTCATCAAACCATTCAGTGACCACTCATGCCCTGTGTGTGGGGGTATTTGTATCTTGTATTTATTATGGATCCAAGGCGGCGGCTACTCTTCCTGGGGTCTGGCAAAATGAAGGCAGTTATACAATTTTAAAAACATTACAATACATTCGTTACAGAATTCACACCGAGTGTTCAGGCCTTTACTCCACTACTACACATCTACAACACACTGAGTGTTCAGGCCTTTACTCCACTACTACACATCTACAACACACTGAGTGTTCAGGCCTTTACTCCACTACTACACATCTACAACGAAAAATCTGTTATCTTGTGTATGTGCCTATTTCACACTCCCCGCTGTTCCATAAGGTGTGTTTTTATCAGCTGTTTAAATCTGATTCTACTGCTGCATCAGTTACCTGATGTGGAATAGAGTTCCATGTAGTCATGGCTCTATGTAGTACTGTGCTCCTCCCATAGTCTGTTCTGGACTTGGGGACTGTGAAGAGACCTCTGGTGGCATGTCTTGTGGGGTATGTATGGGTGTCTGAGCTGTGTGCCAGTAGTTTAAACAGACCTCTGGTGGCATGTCTTGTGGGGTATGTATGGGTGTCTGAGCTGTGTGCCAGTAGTTTAAACAGACCTCTGGTGGGGTATGTATGGGTGTCTGAGCTGTGTGCCAGTAGTTTAGACAGACCTCTGGTGGCATGTCTTGTGGGGTATGTATGGGTGTCTGAGCTGTGTGCCAGCAGTTTAGACAGACAGCTCGGTGCATTCAACATGTCAATACTTCTCGGTACCTTCAGCTTGTCAACACCTCTTACAAAAACAAGTAATGAGGAAGTCAATCTCTCTTCCATGAGATTGACATGCATATTATTAATTTTAGCTCTCTGTGTACATCCAAGGGCCAGCCGTGCTGCCCTGTTCTGAGCCAACTGCAATTTTCCCAAGTCCCTCTTTGTGGCACCTGACCACACGACTGAACAGTAGTCCAGGTGCGACAAAACCAGGGGAAGAAAATGTCTCAGGTTTTTGCCTGCCAAATGAGTTCTGTTATACTCACAGACACCATTCAAACACTTTTAGAAACTTTAGGGTGTTTTCTATCCATATATAATAAGTATATGCATATTCTAGTTACTGGGTAGGATTAGTAACCAGATTAAATCGGGTACGTTTTTTTATCCAGCCGTGAAAATACTGCCCCCTAGCCCCAACAGGTTAACAGCATGCCACTGCCTTTACTCAAAGCCTAACCCTAACCCTTTACTCAAAGCCAGTGACATGTCATTAGTAAAGATCGAAAAAACAGCTGCCCTGGGGAATTCCTGCTTCTACCTGGATTATGTTGGAGAGGCTTCCATTAAAGAACCCCCTCTGTGTTCTGTTAGACAGGTAACTCTTTATCCACATTATAGCAGGGGGTGTAAAGCCATTATAGCAGGGGGTGTAAAGCCATAACACATACGTTTTTCCATCAGCAGACTATGATCGATAATGTCAAAATCTGCACTGAAGTCTCACAACACAATCATTTCCTCATCAATTTCTCTCAGCCAATCATCAGTCATTTGTGTAAGTGCTGTGCTTGTTGAGTGTCCCTATGAGCGTGCTGAAAGTCTGTCAATTTGTTTACTGTGAAATAGCATTGTATCTGGTCAAACACTATTTTTACAGAAGTTTACTAAGGGTTGGTAACAGGCTGATTGGTCGGCTATTTTAGCCAGTAAAGGGGGCTTTACTATTCTTAGGTAGCGGAATGACTTTAACTTCCCTCCAGGCCTAAGGGCACACACTTTCTAGTAGGGTCAAATTGAAGATGTGTCAACATCATCCCCTGTTATCCACAGTACTTCCATCCAAGTTGTCAGACCTCAGTGGCTTGTCATTGTTGATAGACAACAATAATTTGTTCACCTCTTCCACACTCACTTTAAGGAATTCAAAAGAATAATTATTGTTGTTTCATAATTTGTCAGATATACTTGGATGTGTAGTGTCAGCGTTTGTTGCTGGCATGTTATGCCTAAATTTGCTAATCTTGCCAATGGAAAAAAATCATTAATGTAGTTGGCAATATCAGTTGGTTGTGTGATGAATGAGCCATCTGTTTCAATGAATTATGGTGCTGAGTTTGCCTTTTTCCCAGAATTTAATTCAATGTGCTCCAAAGCTTTTTACTATCATTCTTTTATTTTATTTATCTTGGTTTCAAAGTGTGGTTTCTTCTAACCAAACCCTGAGAGACATGATATCTGGATCCATGTTAAACTAACCTCTAACCCAATCCTGAGAGACATGATATCTGGATCCATGTTAAACTAACGTCTAACCTGAGAGACATGATATCTGGATCCATGTTAAACTAACCTCTAACCCAATCCTGAGAGACATGATATTTGGATCCATGTTAAACTAACGTCTAACCTGAGAGACATGATATCTGGATCCATGTTAAACTAACCTATAACTCAATCCTGAGAGACATGATATCTGGATCCATGTTAAACTAACCTCTAACCCAATCCTGAGAGACATGATATCTGGATCCATGTTAAACTAACCTCTAACCCAATCCTGAGAGACATGATATCTGGATCCATGTTAACCTCTTGGGGCTAGGTGGGACGCTAGCGTGCCACCCGTGGTGCACTCCATCAACAGCAGGTGCATTTCAAGAGCGGCAAATTTGAATCCAAATAAATGTCAAAATTCAAATTTTTCAAAAATACAACTATGTTACACCATTTGAAAGATAAACATCTCCTTAATCTAACCACGTTTTACGATTTCAAAAAGGTTTTACGGCGAAAGCATAAATTTAGAGTATGTTAGGACAGTACATTTACAAGAGTTGTGTGTAATGTTTTGTCAAGTCAAAGACAGGGTCACCAAAACCATAAAACCAGCTAAAATGATACACTAACCTTTTACAATCTCCATCAGATGACACTCCTAGGACATTATGTTAGACAATGCATGCATTTTTAGTTCTATCAAGTTCATATTTATATACAAAAACAGCGTTTTACTATGGCATTGATGTTGAGGAAATCGTTTCCCTCCAATAACCGGCAGTCAAGTCAGCGTCACAAATTAAATAATTAAAATTAGAAAACATTGGTAAAATATTATATTGTCATTTAAAGAATTATAGATTTACATCTTTTGAACGCAATCAACTTGCCAGATTTAAAAATAACCTTACTGGGAAATCACACTTTGCAATAATCTGAGCACTGTGCCCAGAAAAATACGCGTTGCGATACAGACTAGACGTCATGTTGGGGAGATCTAAAATCGAAAATACTATGTAAATAATCCATTACCTTTGATTCTCTTCATCAGATGTCACTTCCAGGTATCACAGGTCCATAACGAATGTAGTTTTGTTCAAAAAAGCTCATCATTTATGTCCAAAAATCTCCGTCTCGTTAGCACATGATGTAAGCCAGCCGGACTTCTCGTCATGAACGAGGGGAAAAAATATATTTCCGTTCGTTCAAACATGTCAAACGTTGTATAGCATAAATCATTAGGGCCTTTTTTAACCAGAACATGAATAATATTCAAGGTGGACGAATGCATAGCCTTTTATAACGTATTGGAACGAGGGTACCCAACATGAAGTAGCGCGCCAGGTGTCTAATGGGACATCACCGTTCCATGGCTCTTGTTCGGTCAGATCTCCCTCCAGAAGACTCAAAACACTTTGTAAAGGCTGGTGACATCTAGTGGAAGCAATAGGAAGTGCCAAAATATTCCTAAACCCCTGTGTTTTTCAATGGGATAGGTTTAAACTCAATACAACACATCAGGTATCCACTTCCTGTCAGAAAATGT
Organism: Salmo salar; assembly: GCF_965601325.2. NCBI lineage: Eukaryota > Metazoa > Chordata > Actinopteri > Salmoniformes > Salmonidae > Salmo > Salmo salar. The sequence continues at coordinate 54,647 of NW_027675428.1, forward strand.
CTCAGGGTTTTGCCTGCCAAATGAGTTCTGTTATACTCACAGACACCATTCAAACAGTTTTGGAAACTTTAGAGTGTTTTCTATCCATATATAATAAGTATATGCATATTCTAGTTACTGGGTAGGATTAGTAACCAGATTAAATCGGGTACATTTTTTTTATCCAGACGTGCAAATGCTGCCCCCTAGACCCAACAGGTTAAACTAACCTCTAACCCAATCCTGAGAGACATGATATCTGGATCCATGTTAAACTAACCTCTAACCCAACCCTGAGAGACATGATATCTGGATCCATGTTAAACTAACCTCTAACTCAATCCTGAGAGACATGATATCTGGATCCATGTTAAACTAACCTCTAACCCAATCCTGAGAGACATGATATCTGGATCCATGTTAAACTAACCTCTAACCCAATCCTGAGAGACATGATATCTGGATCCATGTTAAACTAACCTCTAACCCAATCCTGAGAGACATGATATCTGGATCCATGTTAAACTAACCTCTAACCCAATCCTGAGAGACATGATATCTGGATCCATGTTAAACTAACCTCTAACCCAACCCTGAGAGACATGATATCTGGATCCATGTTAAACTAACCTCTAACCCAATCCTGAGAGACATGATATCTGGATCCATGTTAAACTAACCTCTAACTCAACCCTGAGAGACATGATATCTGGATCCATGTTAAACTAACCTCTAACCCAATCCTGAGAGACATGATATCTGGATCCATGTTAAACTAACCTCTAACCCAATCCTGAGAGACATGATATCTGGATCCATGTTAAACTAACCTCTAACCCAACCCTGAGAGACATGATATCTGGATCCATGTTAAACTAACCTCTAACCCAATCCTGAGAGACATGATATCCCTCCCAAGCTTCATTATGGACCCCTCATGTCTCCTTTGTAACTAATGTTCCTATACTCTGAGTATAACAATGTTCAACGTTTACCCCAGGATCCAAGAGTGTGCAAAGCTGTCATCAAGGCAAAGGGCGGCTACTTTGAAGAATCTCAAATATAAAATATATTTTGATTTGTTTAACATTTCTTAATTTTGATGTCTTCATTATCATTCTACAAAGTAGAAAACAAAGGGAAAAACCCTGGAATGAGTAGGTGTGTCCAAACTTTGGACTGGTACTGTATATCTGTTTTATTTCCTATCTTTTATACATTCATACAGGTTCTCAGAAATTGAGTTTTTTTTCTGCTGTATGTTATATGTTGAAAATGAGATGTTATATTGTCTTTTTTCAGGATCACAGAGGCCTTTATCAAGGCGAACCCCCACATCCAGATTCAAGGTTCAGGGGGAAAGATGTTCACCATCTCCGCAGCAATAGACGACATGGAGGCCTACACTAAACTCACTGGTCCGTTCAACCCCATAGAAATATAAAGTGTACAATGGCTCTGGTCTGTTCTACTTACCCAGACAACCAGAGCTTTGAGAGTTTTATGCCAGGCGTCAAGGCTGTCCAAACAGGCTGGGTTTGCCATACCTGTTTTCTTTGTGTGGTACATTCCTGTCCATACAATTACTGCTGGGTTTGGTTTGCATGATTACCTCTCATCTTCCCACGCTCCTTATCACCTTGTCTCTCCCTCTCACCTGTCTCTCTCCCTTTCTCCTCCCTTCCCCTGTAGACAATATGTTTGAGCAGATTCTGTACTCGTCGTCCTCTAAGCTGGCTGAGGCCAGAGAGATCCTTCAAAACATCACCTGCAGACGCCTCTACAAGTGTGTGGGACAGACCCAGACTGAGGTGCGCGTGGAGGTTTCACAGGTGTGTGTGTGCGTGTGTGTGCGTGTGTTTGGAGAGAGGATATCCTTCCAGGGCTTACTAGCAGAGCTTTCTACGAGATTCATATTATGTGCCTCTCATCCTCGTCTTCTCTTCCCCCAGAAAAAGCTCCTGGAGTGGGCAGGCTGTGTGGCGAGGTCCAGGCCTCGGAATGACCTTAAACATGTTACTCTGCAGCCAGAGGACTTTGTTGTCCATGTGAGTGTCCAGTCTTTTCACCTCAATCAGGGAACTGATTGAATACATTTTACCATAGCCCCCCCGCCTTCTCTATAGGTAACCCTTTGTTACCAGTTGCTCTGTTGAAAATAGGTATCTCTTTGCATGTCCATCTCTCCCCCCTATCTTTCTCTCCATCAGATCATCAACATGGACTGGGGTATGAAGGAGAAGAACCCCATCAACAACATGCGTTTCTACTGTAAGAACGACCCAACCAAAGCTTACCAGATCAGCAAGGACCAGGTCACTACTTCAATGCACTTACGTATACCTATTTTAGAATTATCCAATCATTTTTGGAGCTTGGAAACATGATATAAGGCAATTGTTGTTCCGGTAGGTGTCCAAGCTGCTGCCAGAAAGGTTTGCTGAGCAGCTTATCAGGGTCTACTGTAAGAAGACTGATGAGAGGACCATGGAGGCAGCTAAGAAGAACTTTGCCCAGTGGTGTATGGATATGAACTTCTCCAAACCTCAGGTCAGGAGGCCTCGCTCTTTCCTTTATATATCATTTTATCTCAAGCTTTTAGCGTTTTTACATTGTGTGGGGAAGATGACAGTGCAAGGCCAAGCCAGCTAGCTATCACTATCTTACCTGCACCACACAGAGTATTTTTCCTATGTTTAAAATTGACACTGGTATCCCTGTGTGTTTGTGTTCACATTTGTTTAGGATGGAGATGTGATTACACCAGAGGTCACCTAGGACCAGGGGTTGGTGACCACCACCTCAAGAAAATGAGTCAGGCTTTCAGAAGAAGTCTCTTTACTCAGGGTTCTGTTCACTCTGATTCAGTTTTCCAGGGATTAGATCATGTAGTCTTTCTTTTATTTACTTTTGATGTTTTATTTCAAGCGTACATTTTAGGTTTGGTTATCTTAACGTTATGCTATTTCATGGTAAGAGAAGTGTAGGAGTATGTGAGTATACATACCTGTTCTCCCAGGCTATGCATGTTGACGTGCCACTATCACACATGGCTCTTTCAGATAGCCAAGCAACGACTTTTACATATTTATCCATCCTGGTGGAAGTTACTCTTTGGACAATCATGCTTTACCTTGTAATACTCCCAAAGCTGAATGGGAACTTATCCTTGGTGTTATATTGATCAACATGCAAACAAACAGGTAACCGTTGTTTGTGTTTCAGGGCATTGTCTTTCTTTTATGCATGGTTTCTACGCTGTTTTAGTTGTTATATACCCAGCTACCATAGTTAGCCTGGTCATGCATATCTACAGTATCTAGACTAAAGTAGGAGTTGGCTAAGCACATACAGATCAAAGATCAGGGTACAATGTAGCTTAATTATCTTCCGAAAAGACACCACTTTAACTGACAAACAATGTTAAGTTATCATATTATCTTTGTTTTCATCCATGTACCCTACTGAGGCAAGCAGCTATCTGTCTAGTGTTTGGTATCATTTGGGAGTCTCGTTATCTTCATTTAAACAACATGAACACAATGTTTACCCTAAAGTCTGCCTCGATGAGCCCACAGCTGTTGATCAGACAGACATGTTTGTTGATTTAAGTTATGCACTTTGTTTTAAATAAATAATATAATTTTGAATGAAAGACTAATGAGGTGGAGAGTCTCACTTTTTGAAGGGTTTTGTAATACAGAATGTAACCGGCCACATCTGCGAAATACAACCCTCTTCTCTGCCTGGCTATCTGAGTTCTGTTTCCTTAGAACTTTGTGTAGAAGACAGCTCTAGCATCCTGAATCCTCAATTTAACCATTATAGGGGTGAACAGAAAACAAATCTCGGTTAACCCAGAACAAAAATCTTGCGTTATTTGATCAGCTGCGTGATTTAGTTCTGGGTCCATACCTATTAGAAATTGGGAGTTCCGGTTTGCGAAGTCTCCACCTCACAAAAGGAAACTCTCAGCCGTAAACCAGATGTAACCTGGATATAGACGTTCCATAAATCGGCATGCGAAAGTGAGTAGATTACCTTGAAAACAATGGTCAGGCATCTTGGACGCAGTTTCCAGTTATTATTCCTCAGTGGAATTACTGCTGCTCCTTATACCAGAGACGGAAGAGGAAGCTGAGACATCCGACTCAATGTTTTCTGATCGGGGCGGGGCCACTCTGGTCTGCTTATTGCCGCTGACCCGCAGAGGTATCCCTGTGTGCTAACACTTACACAGACCGAGACCTTGGGGGGGGGTCTATGGTAAACGGCTTGAGTTGTTCATCTTAGGTTATACTATGCATTCCATCCCGTTGTGAGAGGGTCAGTGCTGTCTGGGTTCCTTGGGACATTCCTACCCTAAACCTTAACCCCTAACCTTAACCCTTACCTTAACCTCTTGGGGCTAGGTGGGACGCTAGCGTGCCACCTGTGGTGCACTCCATCAACAGCAGGTGCATTTCAAGAGCGGCAAATTTGAATCCAAATAAATGTCAAAATTCAAATTTTTCAAAAATACAACTATGTTACACCATTTGAAAGATAAACATCTCCTTAATCTAACCACGTTTTACGATTTCAAAAAGGTTTTACGGCGAAAGCATAAATTTAGAGTATGTTAGGACAGTACATTTACAAGAGTTGTGTGTAATGTTTTGTCAAGTCAAAGACAGGGTCACCAAAACCATAAAACCAGCTAAAATGATACACTAACCTTTTACAATCTCCATCAGATGACACTCCTAGGACATTATGTTAGACAATGCATGCATTTTTAGTTCTATCAAGTTCATATTTATATACAAAAACAGCGTTTTACTATGGCATTGATGTTGAGGAAATCGTTTCCCTCCAATAACCGGCAGTCAAGTCAGCGTCAGAAATTAAATAATTAAAATTAGAAAACATTGGTAAAATATTATATTGTCATTTAAAGAATTATAGATTTACATCTTTTGAACGCAATCAACTTGCCAGATTTAAAAATAACCTTACTGGGAAATCACACTTTGCAATAATCTGAGCACTGTGCCCAGAAAAATACGCGTTGCGATACAGACTAGACGTCATGTTGGGGAGATCTAAAATCGAAAATACTATGTAAATAATCCATTACCTTTGATTCTCTTCATCAGATGTCACTTCCAGGTATCACAGGTCCATAACGAATGTAGTTTTGTTCAAAAAAGCTCATCATTTATGTCCAAAAATCTCCGTCTCGTTAGCACATGATGTAAGCCAGCCGGACTTCTCGTCATGAACGAGGGGAAAAAATATATTTCCGTTCGTTCAAACATGTCAAACGTTGTATAGCATAAATCATTAGGGCCTTTTTTAACCAGAACATGAATAATATTCAAGGTGGACGAATGCATAGCCTTTTATAACGTATTGGAACGAGGGTACCCAACATGAAGTAGCGCGCCAGGTGTCTAATGGGACATCACCGTTCCATGGCTCTTGTTCGGTCAGATCTCCCTCCAGAAGACTCAAAACACTTTGTAAAGGCTGGTGACATCTAGTGGAAGCAATAGGAAGTGCCAAAATATTCCTAAACCCCTGTGTTTTTCAATGGGAGAGGTTTAAAGTCAATACAACACATCAGGTATCCACTTCCTGTCAGAAAATGTCTCAGGGTTTTGCCTGCCAAATGAGTTCTGTTATACTCACAGACACCATTCAAACAGTTTTGGAAACTTTAGAGTGTTTTCTATCCATATATAATAAGTATATGCATATTCTAGTTACTGGGTAGGATTAGTAACCAGATTAAATCGGGTACATTTTTTTTATCCAGACGTGCAAATGCTGCCCCCTAGACCCAACAGGTTAACAATGCTGCTCGCTCAATAGGCCTATTTGGAAGTTGATAACTTGGTAGCCTACAGACAGAATAATCTTCTCTTTTCAGCAGGATCCATTTGCTTTCCAACCTGCAATTGTATTTGAAATATTGCGAAAGCCCTGTTGTAGCTGCATCACTGACAGATTTGCCACATGTTCCCAACTTGTAGGCATGCCTTGTGATTGGGCTACACACAATCCACAGCTATTTTTTTAAATAAGCTATTGATCCTCTCTGGCTAAATTACAGGCCTACTCCTGGTGTAGTAATCTGAATGATTTCATTTCTTTCTGAACAGACAGAAGTAATCTATCACTTAGGCAAATGTATTTTAATGTATCGGGTGCTGCACCAACTCAAGCACCCTTCCTGCGGGGCTATGATTCTATAAGGAAATAAATGATTAAGTGCAACTGCTGGAGAGATAAGAGTTGCAGGCTCGTTTCTATCAGAGCAGAGAGAGAGAGGGAGATTATAGAAACTGAATCTCCTAGTTCTCCCACCACAGCAATGGCCACTCCTTGGTCTATATAAAGTTGTGGCCAAAACTTTTGAGAATGACATAAATATAAATTTTCATAAAGTCTGCTGCCTCAGTTTGTATGATGGCAATTTGCATGTACTCTAGAATGTTATGAAGAGTGATCAGATGAATTGCAATTAATTGCAAAGTCCCTCTTTGCCATGCAAATGAACTGAATTCCCCCCCCAAAATTCCACTGCATTTCAGCCCTGCCACAAAAGGACCAGCTGACATCATGTCAGTGATGCTCTCGTTAACACAGGTGTGAGTGTTGACGAGGACAAGGCTGGAGATCACTCTCTCATGCTGATTGAGTTTGAATAACAGACTGGAAGCTTCAAAAGGAGGCTGGTGCTTGGAATCATTGTTCTTCCTTTGTCAACTAGGGTTAACTGCAAGGAAACACGTGCCGTCATCATTGCTTTGCACAAAAAGGGCTTCACAGGCAAGGATATTGTTGCCAGTAAGATTGCACCTAAATCAACCATTTATCGGATCATCAAGAACTTCAAGGAGAGCGGTTCAATTGTTGTGAAGAAGGCGAAGGGCAGCAAAGAACCACTTCTCTCATGGAAAAACATCAGGGACAGACTGATATTCTGCAAAAGGTACAGGGATTGGACTGCTGAGAACTGAGGTAAAGTCATTTTCTCTGATGAATCTCCTTTCCGATTGTTTGGGGCATCCGGAAAAAAGCTTGTCTGGAGAAGACAAGGTGAGCGCTACCATCAGTCCTGTGTCATGCCAACAGTAAAGCATCCTGAGACCATTCATGTGTGGGGTTGTTTCTCAGCCAAGGGAGTGGGCTCACTCACAATTTTTCCTAAGAACACAGCCATGAATAAAGAATGATACCAACACATCCTCCGAGAGCAACTTCTCCCAACCATCCAGGAACAGTTTGGTGACGAACAATGCCTTTTCCAGCATGATGGAGCACCTTGCCATAAGGCATAAGTGATAACTAAGTGTCTCGGAGAACAAAACATCGATATTTTGGGTCCATGGCACGGAAACTCCCCAGACCTTAATCCCATTGAGAACTTGTGGTCAATGCTCAAGAGGCAAATCCTGGCAAATGGTTTCCGGAACGAATCAGTCCAAAACTGAGAGGTGCTGGATCCTGTGCTGGCAGGATCCTGTGCTGCTGGATCCTGTGCTGCTGGATCCTGTGCTGCTGGATCCTGTGCTGCTGGATCCTGTGCTGCTGGATCCTGTGCTGACAAGATCCTGTGCTGACAAGATCCTGTGCTGCTGGATCCTGTGCTGCTAGCAAAAATGAAGCACTGCTATCGGCTGCCTAGGCTAGTTCACCCCATGGTGAAACTAGCACTCCTATAGATCTGAAATAATTGGATGGTGAAACTTGCACTCCTGTAGATCTGAAATAATTGGATGGTGAAACTTGCACTCCTATAGATCTAAAATAATTGGATGGTGAAACTTGCCAGTCAATCAGAAATGCAAGTTGAAGCAATTTGGGAATTTTTGAAAGTGAGGACAATCCTTGTCCTGCAATGGAAAGAATGTATACTTGAAAAAATTGATTTAGAAAGAAATAGGCATTTTGAATTAAACGTAGAGTGGAGCTTAGGGGTCCATCTTACCTTCAAAAAATATTCAGCAGTCATAATGTTCCACTGTCAGGAGAGTCATGACAGTCCCCATCTGGTGGGTTCAACCTTGGAAGGATTCTGCAAGTTGCAACCCACCATAAAAATGACCACGGGATGTCCTGGTTGTGTATCATCATTGCGGTCCCCCTCTGGTGGTTTGCCCTAGCCTCCTCTCGGTACCGCTCCAGCCTGTCTCGCATCTGGAGAACGTACTGGACAATCCCCTGTCCTGAGGTAGCTACTGGGGAACCTTCCCAGCACTTCTTCAGCAGGTCCAGTGGTCCCTGCACTGGCCATCCATAGAGGAGTTCGAATGGTGAGAAACCTGTCGATGCCTGAGGCACCTCCCTGTAAGCAAAAAGCAGAAAGGGTAACCACTTATCCCAGTCTTTACCAGTGTCAGCCACAAACTTCCTCAGCATATTCTTGAGCGTTTGATTGAATCTCTCTACAAGCCCATCCGTTTGGGGATGGTAGGGAGTGGTCCTCAAGCCTTTAATGCCCAGCTGTCGGTGGAGTTGAACCATCAGTCGTGAAGTGAAGTTTGTGCCTTGGTCCGTCAGGATTTCATCTGGGATTCCTACACGAGAAAAGAGCTGAACAAGAGCACTGATTATTTTTGGAGTGGTTATGGAACGGAGTGGGAAGGCTTCTGGGAACCGGGTGGCATAGTCACAGATCACCAATATATACTGGTAACCTGCACTACTCTTCTCCAAGGGTCCAACAATGTCCATTGCAATTCTCTTGAATGGGGTAGAGATAACTGGCAGTGAACATAGAGGAGCCCGGTCAGACCTACGGACAGCACTGGTTTTCTGTCACGTGGGGCATGTTTTGCAGTATGTTTGTACATCAGTATACATGGAGGGCCAAAAGAAACGGGAGCCTAGCCTAAGATAGGTCTTATGTTGCCCTAGATGGCCTGCCCATGGAACTGTATGTGCAAGGTTGAGAACAAGTGGTCTACATGTAGATGGCACCACTAACTTCCTGCTATCTGCTTCTGACCCAAGGTAGAGTATGTGGTTGTCTACTGTGTATATTCCCCCACATGAAGATTGGCTGTCCCCAGCTAAGGCCTTATCAAATAAACCTTTCAAGGTTGCATCAGACTTCTGCAGTGTAGCAAAATTTTGTGGAACTTCCCATTGCACTTCTAACCCAGACACATCAGCAACAGGTACAGGGGTTCCCACATACTTCTCAAGACGCCGCTGGCGGCGTGACTTTCTGGGCCCTTTGGTTCCCCCCTCACACAGACTATCACACAAGTCAGGCAGAGGTTGTAAACCAGCTTTGGCCTGTGCACGAGTGACAACTGAACATGACACCTGAACATCAGACTGGCAAACTGACTGCTCATATAGCTGACCCCCCACACTTCCCAACAGATCAGAGAGTACAGGCACATCCCTCCCCAAAATCATCTCAAAAGGTAGCTTCTCCATTACCCCAACTTTGAGGAGGTATTTCTGACCCTGAATCTCCACTGTGAGTTCAGCTGTGGGCTGCTGTGACTGGTCACCATGGACACATTGGATCAGTGTCTGGTGACCGTAATCAATGTCATTAACAGGTACATTACATTTTCTGATCAACGACAGGGAACTGCCGGTGTCAATCATTGCAGTAAGACTTTTACCATTCACTTTTACAGGTACCAAGACTGACCCTTCCCCAGTCTGTCTATTCTGAACACCATCCCCCTCTCTGGGCACATAACAGTAACCTGAGAGCTTGGATTTACGTAGCGGACACATTGAAGCCTTGTGCCCCTGCTGTCGGCAGTAAAAACAGGTCAGACCCCTCCCATCAGAGCGAACTGCATAATCCCTTACCTCCCTCCTCCCAGACACATAACCCCCAGAGTTACCTCCACCATCTCGGGTATCTCTGATGTCCCTTGTGTCTCGGAGACTCCTTGGAGCGGGTGCTGCAGGTCGTGGTGGGCCCCCTTTACGTGCATTATGGTACTGCAGCGCAAGCTTGGCCGCCATAAGCCCGTCCTTGGGCTCGTGCTCTCGAACCCAGGTTCGAATGTCGTGTGGTAGAACTTGTAGAAGTTGCTCGAGGATGATGACCTCACCGATCTCGTCCTGTGTCTTCTCCTCTGGTTGAACCCATCATCGGTAGAGACCCTTGAGGCGGTGGTACGTCTCTGTCGGTGACTCACCCGATGGCGTCGATGCAGCTCTAAAGCGTTGACGGTAGGTCTCCGAGGAGATGTCGAACTTCACCAGCAGCGCTTCCTTCAAGCCCTTGTAGACGTTGGACAGCCCCTCATCCATTGCTGTGTAAGCCTCTAAGGCCTTGCCCGTGAGCAATGGGACAAGCCTGCAGGCCCACTCTACCTCCGGCCACTGCCACGTCTTGGCCATTCGCTCAAACCTCAGCAAGTAGTTTTCAATGTCCTCCCCCTGCTGGTATGAGGGCATCTTTGGCTCCTTCCTCAGGAATGCTGGAAGATGAACGTTAACACTGCTGGACTGGTCTCCTGGTGCTGGGGCTGGCCTCATTACTGCTTGGGGATCCTGCTGTGGAGTTGAAGTCCCTGCTGCGTCGAGCCTTTGTCGTCCTGGTGTTGGCAGACCCAATCTTGGGCTCTCACTGACGAGTTCCGCTTGGTGAGGAGCTGTGAGGATAGATTGGCGTAGGCCCCGAAACTCCTGCTTGAGGTCTTCGTCCCTCTTCTCAACCGGTAGTTCAAACAGTTCTGGTTGTGTTTGGCCCCTTGGTCGGGCTCCTAGTTTCTCATAATTAACCTCTTCACCAGAAGATTCCATGGTATTCCACCCAGTTTCAACTTCAATGACCTTTTATGACAGTTGATGCTGCTGCTGTGAACGCAATCCTGTACGCATTCCTTTACCTCTCTTGTTGGAATTCACTGATTTGCGGTGCGCCATCCCACTGCTGCCACCATATGTCACGTAGAGTAGGCCAGAAGGCTAAACTGGAAAACCTAACCTCTATAAAAAATAAAAAGATGGCGGAGCCGCAAAAGTTCTTCTGTGCAAAGGTGTTTATTTACATAGTGATTCCGGAACAAAACAACAGTACTGCCATCAAACATATACCTTATGGGACAGCTTAAAAACAAAGCTGCCCCACCCACAGCTCAATCCAAAATGCCTCCCCATGAACTGAAAGAGAGGCTCCTTTTGTAGGGGTAGCCCCTCCCCTCAGAACAATTAACACTAATTAATTAAGCAATTACCTATTCAACATACAGTTTCCATTTATCTAAACATACCAAAATATATACATTGCAACACGTTTATGAAACAACATCACAATATAACATTTACAAAATTACATCACTACTGACAGTGTCTTCCAATATGCCCGTTTACATTAATGAGCCATTCCGGACAGGCACTACAAAGTAAGCCCAATTCCCTTAGCTCGGGTCCTTATCCAGCATACCTGGAAGCTACAGAGATGGAGAGAGAGAGGAACAGAACAAACAACCGCGCTCATCCATAACATCGATAAGTATACTAAATATTGCTTATATTAAATATGAACACCTGTCTTTATTTCTTTATACCCTAACTGGTTACTGAAGTAAGTGTGAAATGTATGTACTAAGATAGAGACGTTAACCTCTATGGGCTAGGTGGGACGTATCAGGTCAAACACTATTTTTACAGAAGTTTACTAAGGGTTGGTAACAGGCTGATTGGTCGGCTATTTTAGCCAGTAAAGGGGGCTTTACTATTCTTAGGAAGCGGAAGGACTTTAACTTCCCTCCAGGCCTAAGGGCACACACTTTCTAGTAGGCTTAAATTGAAGATGTGGCAACATCATCCGCTGTTATCCACAGTAATCTTCCATCCAAGTTGTCAGACCTCAGTGGCTTGTCATTGTTGATAGACAACAATAATTTGTTCACCTCTTCCACACTCACTTTAAGGAATTCAAAAGTATAATTCTTGTCTTTCATAATTTGTCACATATACTTGGATGTGTAGTGTCAGCGTTTGTTGCTGGCATGTCACCCCTAAGTTTGTTCATCTTGCCAATGAAAAATAAATGAAAGTAGTTGTCAATATCAGTGGGTTTTGTGATAAATTAGTCATCTGATTCAATGAATGATGGAGCCGAGTAGGCATTGTTATCCTAAAGGGACATAGTCATGGTAGCCAAAATAATGGCCTGCCCAGCATGTTTGTTGCTTAATTAACTCAGAAACCACACCTGTGTGGAAGCACCTGCTTTAACCTCTCTAGGGTAGGTGGGACGCTAGCGTGCCACCTGTGGTGCACTCCATCAACAGCAGGTGCATTTCAAGAGCGGCAAATTTGAATCCAAATAAATGTCAAAATTCAAATTTTTCAAAAATACAACTATGTTACACCATTTGAAAGATAAACATCTCCTTAATCTAACCACGTTTTACGATTTCAAAAAGGTTTTACGGCGAAAGCATAAATTTAGAGTATGTTAGGACAGTACATTTACAAGAGTTGTGTGTAATGTTTTGTCAAGTCAAAGACAGGGTCACCAAAACCATAAAACCAGCTAAAATGATACACTAACCTTTTACAATCTCCATCAGATGACACTCCTAGGACATTATGTTAGACAATGCATGCATTTTTAGTTCTATCAAGTTCATATTTATATACAAAAACAGCGTTTTACTATGGCATTGATGTTGAGGAAATCGTTTCCCTCCAATAACCGGCAGTCAAGTCAGCGTCACAAATTAAATAATTAAAATTAGAAAACATTGGTAAAATATTATATTGTCATTTAAAGAATTATAGATTTACATCTTTTGAACGCAATCAACTTGCCAGATTTAAAAATAACCTTACTGGGAAATCACACTTTGCAATAATCTGAGCACTGTGCCCAGAAAAATACGCGTTGCGATACAGACTAGACGTCATGTTGGGGAGATCTAAAATCGAAAATACTATGTAAATAATCCATTACCTTTGATTCTCTTCATCAGATGTCACTTCCAGGTATCACAGGTCCATAACGAATGTAGTTTTGTTCAAAAAAGCTCATCATTTATGTCCAAAAATCTCCGTCTCGTTAGCACATGATGTAAGCCAGCCGGACTTCTCGTCATGAACGAGGGGAAAAAATATATTTCCGTTCATTCAAACATGTCAAACGTTGTATAGCATAAATCATTAGGGCCTTTTTTAACCAGAACATGAATAATATTCAAGGTGGACGAATGCATAGCCTTTTATAACGTATTGGAACGAGGGTACCCAACATGAAGTAGCGCGCCAGGTGTCTAATGGGACATCACCGTTCCATGGCTCTTGTTCGGTCAGATCTCCCTCCAGAAGACTCAAAACACTTTGTAAAGGCTGGTGACATCTAGTGGAAGCAATAGGAAGTGCCAAAATATTCCTAAACCCCTGTGTTTTTCAATGGGATAGGTTTAAAATCAATACAACACATCAGGTATCCACTTCCTGTCAGAAAATGTCTCAGGGTTTTGCCTGCCAAATGAGTTCTGTTATACTCACAGACACCATTCAAACAGTTTTGGAAACTTTAGAGTGTTTTCTATCCATATATAATAAGTATATGCATATTCTAGTTACTGGGTAGGATTAGTAACCAGATTAAATCGGGTACATTTTTTTTATCCAGACGTGCAAATGCTGCCCCCTAGACCCAACAGGTTAAATACACTTTACTCGAGTTTCCATAACTTTGTACGTTTTTTTAAGTTAAGAACAAATTCTTATTTACAATGACTGCCTACCCCCGGCCAAACCCAGACGACTCTGGGCCAATTGCCCGACGCCCTATGGGACTCCCAATCACGTCCGGTTGTGATACAGCCTGGAATCGAACCAGGGTCTGTAGTGACGCCTCTAGCACTGAGATGTAGTGCATTAGACTGCTGCGCCACTCGGGAGCCCTACAGTACCAGTCAAAAGTTTGGACACACCAACTCATTCAAGGGTTTTTTACTATTTCTACATTGTAGAATAATAGTGAAGACATCAAAACTATGAAATAACACATATGGAATCATGTAGTAACCAAACAATGGTAAAACAAATCAAAATATATTTTAGATTCTTCAAAGTAGTCACCATTTGCCTTGATAATAGCGTTGCACACGTTTGGCATTCTCTCAACCAGCTTCACCTGGAATGCATTTCCAACTATCTTGAAGAAGTTCCCACATATGCTGAGCACTTGTTAGCTGCTTTTCCATCACTCTGTGGTCCAACTCATCCCAAACCATCTCAATTGGGTTGAGGTCGGGTGATTGTGGAGGCCAGGTCATCTGATACAGCACTCCATCACTCTCCTTCTTGGTCAAATAGCCCATACACAGCCTGGAGGTGTGTTGGATCATTGTCCTGCTGAAGATCAAATGATAATCCCACTAAGCGTAAACCAGATGGGATGGCATATCGCTGTGGTAGCCATGCTGGTTAAGTGTGCCTTGAATTCTAAATAAATCACAGACAGTGTCACCAGCAAAGCACCATCACACCTCCTCCTCCATGCTTCATGGTGGGAAATACACATGAGGAGATCATCCATTCACCTACTCTGCGTCTCACAAAGACATGGCAGTTGGAACCAAAAATCTTAAATTTGGACTCATCAGACCAAAGGACAGATTTCCACCGGTCTAATGTCCATTGCTCGTGTTTCTTGGCCCAAGCAAGTCTCTTCTTCTTATTGGTGTCCTTTAGTAGGGGTTTCTTTGCAGCGCTTAGACCATGAAGACCTGATTCACGCTGTCTCCTCTGAACTGTTGATGTTGAACTCTGTGAAGCATTTATTTGGGCTGCAATCTGAGGTGCAGTTAACTCTAATGAACTTATCCTCTGCAGAAGAGGTAACTCTGGGTCTTCCTTTCCTGTGGCGGTCCTCATGAGAGCCAGTTTCATCATAGCGCTTGACGGTTAAACTTTTGAAGTTGTTGACATTTTCCATATTGACTGACTTTCATGTCTTAAAGTAATGATGAACTGACCTTCATGTCTTAAAGTAATGATGGACTGACCTTCATGTCTTAAAGTAATGATGGACTGACCTTCATGTCTTAAAGTAATGATGGACTGACCTTCATGTCTTAAAGTAATGATGGACTGTCGTTTCTCTTTGCTTATTTGAGCTGTTCTTGCCATAATATGGACTTGGTATTTTACCAAAAAGGGCTATCTTCTGTATACCACCCCTACCTTGTCACAACACAACTGATTGGCTCAAACGCATTAAGGAAAGAAATTCCACAAATGAACTTTTAACAAGGCACACCTTTTTTATTTGAAATGCAGTCCAGGTGACTACTGTTAGGTTCTAATTTTTCAGAGTAAGTAACTCACGGACACTAGAGAAGCTTAACCAAGTTGAATTCTCCCCAAAGGGTCGTTACAGCTGTAATTCAGACACAGACATGGCTTCCCCCGTGGTGGTATTCAGACCCCACTTTGGGTGGAGTCTCCTCCTCATCTCTAAACATTGCGTCATTCTCGCTAAGCAGGGAACTAAGTCATATGAACCTTCAGCGGTTTCTTCCCTTGTCAGTACTGTCACGGTTGGTTTCCCTGCACTCAGTCCCTCCCAAGCTTCATTATGGCATCCCTCATGTCTCCTTTGTAACTAATGTTCCTATACTCTGAGTATAACAATGTTCAACGTTTACCCCAGGATCCAAGAGTGTGCAAAGCTGTCATCAAGGCAAAGGGCGGCTACTTTGAAGAATCTCAAATATAAAATATATTTTGATTTGTTTAACATTTCTTAATTTTGATGTCTTCATTATCATTCTACAAAGTAGAAAACAAAGGGAAAAACCCTGGAATGAGTAGGTTTGTCCAAACTTTTGACTGGTACTGTGTATCTGTTTTATTTCCTATCTTTTATTCATTCATACAGGTTCTCAGAAATTGAGTTTTTTTTCTGCTGTATGTTATATGTTGAAAATGAGATGTTATATTGTCTTTTTTCAGGATCACAGAGGCCTTTATCAAGGCGAACCCCCACATCCAGATTCAAGGTTCAGGGGGAAAGATGTTCACCATCTCCGCAGCAATAGACGACATGGAGGCCTACACTAAACTCACTGGTCCGTTCAACCCCATAGAAATATAAAGTGTACAATGGCTCTGGTCTGTTCTACTTACCCAGACAACCAGAGCTTTGAGAGTTTTATGCCAGGTGTCAAGGCTGTCCAAACAGGCTGGGTTTGCCATACCTGTTTTTTTTGTGTGGTACATTCCTGTCCATACAATTACTGCTGGGTTTGGTTTGCATGATTACCTCTCATCTTCCCACGCTCCTTATCACCTTGTCTCTCCCTCTCACCTGTCTCTCTCCCTTTCTCCTCCCTTCCCCTGTAGACAATATGTTTGAGCAGATTCTGTACTCGTCGTCCTCTAAGCTGGCTGAGGCCAGAGAGATCCTTCAAAACATCACCTGCAGACGCCTCTACAAGTGTGTGGGACAGACCCAGACTGAGGTGCGCGTGGAGGTTTCACAGGTGTGTGTGTGCGTGTGCGTGTGTGTGCGTGTGTTTGGAGAGAGGATATCCTTCCAGGGCTTACTAGCAGAGCTTTCTACGAGATTCATATTATGTGCCTCTCATCCTCGTCTTCTCTTCCCCCAGAAAAAGCTCCTGGAGTGGGCAGGCTGTGTGGCGAGGTCCAGGCCTCGGAATGACCTTAAACATGTTACTCTGCAGCCAGAGGACTTTGTTGTCCATGTGAGTGTCCAGTCTTTTCACCTCAATCAGGGAACTGATTGAATACATTTTACCATACCATCCCCCCCCCGCCTTCTCTATAGGTAACCCTTTGTTACCAGTTGCTCTGTTGAAAATGGGTATCTCTTTGCATGTCCATCTCTCCTCCCTATCTTTCTCTCCATCAGATCATCAACATGGACTGGGGTATGAAGGAGAAGAACCCCATCAACAACATGCGTTTCTACTGTAAGAACGACCCAACCAAAGCTTACCAGATCAGCAAGGACCAGGTCACTACTTCAATGCACTTACGTATACCTATTTTAGAATTATCCAATCATTTTTGGAGCTTGGAAACATGATATAAGGCAATTGTTGTTCCTGTAGGTGTCCAAGCTGCTGCCAGAAAGGTTTGCTGAGCAGCTTATCAGGGTCTACTGTAAGAAGACTGATGAGAGGACCATGGAGGCAGCTAAGAAGAACTTTGTCCAGTGGTGTATGGATATGAACTTCTCCAAACCTCAGGTCAGGAGGCCTCGCTCTTTCCTTTATATATCATTTTACCTCAAGCTTTTAGCGTTTTTACATTGTGTGGGGAAGATGACAGTGCAAGGCCAAGCCAGCTAGCTATCACCATCTTACCTGCACCACACAGAGTATTTTCCCAATGTTTAAAATTTACACTGGTATCCCTGTGTGTTTGTGTTCACATTTGTTTAGGATGGAGATGTGATTGCACCAGAGCTCACCCCTCTTAAGGCAAGCTGGGCACACAACAATGACACTGAGGATAATGAGGGGAGGAAGAGGCTGGGCCACTGAGGATAATGAGGGGAGGAAGAGGCTGGGCCACTGAGGATAATGAGGGGAGGAAGAGGCTGGGCCACTGAGGATAATGAGGGGAGGAAGAGGCTGGGCTGCAATCAATGATGACCAGACTCTTTTAAGAGGAAGATGAGAAACAACAGAGAATCCTTCTGTTTACGGCAGTGGTTACCAATCATGGTCTTTGAGGGCCACAGGGTATGCAAGGTTTTGTTCCAACCCAGCACTAACACACTTGGTTCAGCTAATCTAGGTCATTAAGATGAACTGACTAGCTGAATCAGGTGTGTTCACGATGGGTTGGAACAAAAGCCTGCACACCCTGTTGCTCCCTAGGACCAGGGGTTGGTGACCACCACCTCAAGAAAATGTGAGTCAGGCTTTCGAAAGAAGTCACTTTACTCAGGGTTCTGTTCACTCTGATTCAGTTTTCCAGGGATTAGATCATGTAGTCTTTCTTTTATTTACTTTTGATGTTTTATTTCAAGCGTACATTTTAGGTTTGGTTATCTTAACGTTATGCTATTTCATGATAAGATAAGTGTAGGAGTATGTGAGTATACATACCTGTTCTCCCAGGCTATGCATGTTGACGTGCCACTCTCACACATGGCTCTTTCAGATAGCCAAGCAACGACTTTTACATATTTATCCATCCTGGTGGAAGTTACTCTTTGGACAATCATGCTTTACCTCGTAATACTCCCAAAGCTGAATGTGAACTTATCCTTAGTGTTATATTTGATCAACATGCAAACAAACAGGTAACCGTTGTTTGTGTTTCAGGGCATTGTCTTTCTTTTATGCATGGTTTCTACGCTGTTTTAGTTGTTATATACCCAGCTACCATAGTTAGCCTGGTCATGCATATCTACAGTATGTAGGCTAAAGTAGGAGTTGGCTAAGCACATACAGATCAAAGATCAGGGTACAATGTAGCTTAATTATCTTCAGAAAAGCCACCACTTTAACTGACAAACAATGTTAAGTTATCATATTATCTTCATCCATGTACCCTACTGAGGCAAGCAGCTATCTGTCTAGTGTTTGGTATCATTTGGGAGTCTCGTTATGTTATCTTCATTTAAACAACATGAACACAATGTTTACCCTAAAGTCTGCCTCGATGAGCCCACAGCTGTTGATCAGATATGTTTGTTGATTTAAGTTATGCACTTTGTTTTAAATAAATAATATAATTTTGAATGAAAGACTAATGGGGTGGAGAGTCTCACCATTTGAAGGGTTTTGTAATACAGAATGTAACCGGCCACATCATCTGCGAAATACGACCCTCTTCTCTGCCTAGCTATCTGAGTTCTGTTTCCTTAGAACTTTGTGTAGAAGACAGCTCTAGCATCCTGAATCCTCAATTTAATTATAGGGGTGAAAACAAAACAAATCTCGGTTAACCCATGGTCTATGGTAAATTGCTTGAGTCGTTCATCTTAGGTTATACTATGCATTCCATCCCGTTGTGAGAGGGTCAGTGCTGTCTGGGTTCCTTGGGACATCCCTACCCTAAACCTTAACCCCTAACCTTAACCCCTAACCTTAACCCCTAACCTTAACCCTTACCTTACGAAAATAGCTGGCTAGCTAACCTCGATAATTACTCTAAACTACACAATTATCTTTGATACAAAGACGCCTATGTAGCTAGCTAAAAAACAATTGCTCAGATCAATGTAATGTAATGAAATGTAATATTACCTGCGGAGCGAAGTGCAGCACGACTACTCGCTCCAAACCCGGAAGTCACATTCCTACCCTAAACCTTAACCCTTACCTTAACAATGCTGCTCGCTCAATAGGCCTATTTGGAAGTTCATAACTTGGTAGCCTACAGACAGAATAATCTTCTCTTTTCAGCAGGATCCATTTGCTTAACAACCTGCGATTGTATTTGAAATATTGCGAAAGCCCTGTTGTAGCTGCATCACTGACAGATTTGCCGCATGTTCCCAACTTGTAGGCATGCCTTGTGATTGGGCTACACACAATCCACAGCTATTTTTTTAAATAAGCTATTGCTCCTCTGTGGCTAAATTACAGGCCTACTCCTGGTGTAGTAATCTGAATGATTTCATTTCTTTCTGAACAGACAGAAGTAATTCTATCACTTTGGCAAATGTATTTTAATGTATCGGGTGCTGCACCAACTCAAGCACCCTTCCTGCGGGCCGATGATTCTATAAGGAAATAAATGATTAGGGTTAGGGTTAGACCATAACCCTAACCATAACCCTAACCATAACCCTAACCCTTCCTGCGGGGCTATGATTCTATAAGGAAATAAATGATTAGGGTTAGACCATAACCCTAACCCCAACCCCTAACCATAACCCCTAACCATAACCCCTAACCCCTAACCCTAGCCCCTAACCATAACCCCTAACCCCTAACCCTAACCCTTCCTGCGGGGCTATGATTCTATAAGGAAATAAATGATTAAGTGCAACTGCTGGAGAGAAGAGTTGCAGGCTCGTTTGTGTCAGAACACAGAGAGTGAGGGAGATTATAGAAACTGAATCTCCTAGTTCTCTCACCACAGCAATGGCCACTCGTTGGTCTATATAAAGTTGTGGCCAAAACTTTTGAGAATGACACAAATATTAATTTTCATAAAGTCTGCTGCCTCAGTTTGTATGATGGCAATTTGCATATACTCCAGAATGTTATGAAGAGTGATCAGATGAATTGCAATTAATTGCAAAGTCCCTCTTTGCCATGCAAATGAACTGAATTCCCCCCCCAAAATTCCACTGCATTTCAGCCCTGCCACAAAAGGACCAGCTGACATCATGTCAGTGATTCTCTCGTTAACACAGGTGTGAGTGTTGACGAGGACAAGGCTGGAGATCACTCTCTCATGCTGATTGAGTTCGAATAACAGACTGGAAGCTTCAAAAGGAGGGTGGTGCTTGGAATCATTGTTCTTCCTCTGTCAACTATGGTTAACTGCAAGGAAACATGTGCCGTCATCATTGCTTTGCACAAAAAGGGCTTCACAGGCAAGGATATTGCTGCCAGTAAGATTGCACCTAAATCAACCATTTATTGGATCATCAAGACTTTCAAGGAGAGCGGTTCAATTGTTGTGAAGAAGGCTTCAAGGTGCCCAAGAAAGTCCAGCAAGTGCCAGGACCATCACCTAAAGTTGATTCAGCTGCGGGATCAGGGCACCACCAATACAGAGCTTGCTCAGGAATGGCAGCAGGCAGGTGTGAGTGCATCTGCATGCACAGTGAGGTGAAGACTTTTGGAGGATGGCCTGGTGTCAAGAAGGGCAGCAAAGAACCACTTCTCTTAACCTGTTGGGTCTAGGGGGCAGCATTTGCACGTCTGGATAAAAAAAATGTACCCGATTTAATCTGGTTACTAATCCTACCCAGTAACTAGAATATGCATATACTTATTATATATGGATAGAAAACACTCTAAAGTTTCCAAAACTGTTTGAATGGTGTCTGTGAGTATAACAGAACTCATTTGGCAGGCAAAACCCTGAGACATTTTCTGACAGGAAGTGGATACCTGATGTGTTGTATTGACTTTAAACCTCTCCCATTGAAAAACACAGGGGTTTAGGAATATTTTGGCACTTCCTATTGCTTCCACTAGATGTCACCAGCCTTTACAAAGTGTTTTGAGTCTTCTGGAGGGAGATCTGACCGAACAAGAGCCATGGAACGGTGATGTCCCATTAGACACCTGGCGCGCTACTTCATGTTGGGTACCCTCGTTCCAATACGTTATAAAAGGCTATGCATTCGTCCACCTTGAATATTATTCATGTTCTGGTTAAAAAAGGCCCTAATGATTTATGCTATACAACGTTTGACATGTTTGAACGAACGGAAATATATTTTTTCCCCTCGTTCATGACGAGAAGTCCGGCTGGCTTACATCATGTGCTAACGAGACGGAGATTTTTGGACATAAATGATGAGCTTTTTTGAACAAAACTACATTCGTTATGCACCTGTGATACCTGGAAGTGACATCTGATGAAGAGAATCAAAGGTAATGGATTATTTACATAGTATTTTCGATTTTAGATCTCCCCAACATGACGTCTAGTCTGTATCGCAACGCGTATTTTTCTGGGCACAGTGCTCAGATTATTGCAAAGTGTGATTTCCCAGTAAGGTTATTTTTAAATCTGGCAAGTTGATTGCGTTCAAAAGATGTAAATCTATAATTCTTTAAATGACAATATAATATTTTACCAATGTTTTCTAATTTTAATTATTTAATTTGTGACGCTGACTTGACTGCCGGTTATTGGAGGGAAACGATTTCCTCAACATCAATGCCATAGTAAAACGCTGTTTTTGTATATAAATATGAACTTGATAGAACTAAAAATGCATGCATTGTCTAACATAATGTCCTAGGAGTGTCATCTGATGGAGATTGTAAAAGGTTAGTGTATCATTTTAGCTGGTTTTATGGTTTTGGTGACCCTGTCTTTGACTTGACAAAACATTACACACAACTCTTGTAAATGTACTGTCCTAACATACTCTAAATTTATGCTTTCGCCGTAAAACCTTTTTGAAATCGTAAAACGTGGTTAGATTAAGGAGATGTTTATCTTTCAAATGGTGTAACATAGTTGTATTTTTGAAAAATTTGAATTTTGACATTTATTTGGATTCAAATTTGCCGCTCTTGAAATGCACCTGCTGTTGATGGAGTGCACCACAGGTGGCACGCTAGCGTCCCACCTAGCCCCAAGAGGTTAACCTCTATGGGCTAGGTGGGACGCTAGCGTCCCACCCGTGGTGCACTCCATCAACAGCAGGTGCATTTCAAGAGCGGCAAATTTGAATCCAAATAAATGTCAAAATTCAAATTTTTCAAACATACAACTATTTTACACCCTTTGAAAGATAAACATCTCCTTAATCTAACCACGTTTTACGATTTCAAAAAGGTTTTACGGCGAAAGCATAAATTTAGAGTATGTTAGGACAGTACATTTACAAGAGTTGTGTGTAATGTTTTGTCAATTCAAAGACAGGGTCACCAAAACCATAAAACCAGCTAAAATGATGCACTAACCTTTTACAATCTCCATCAGATGACACTCCTAGGACATTATGTTAGACAATGCATGCATTTTTAGTTCTATCAAGTTCATATTTATATCCAAAAACAGCGTTTTACTATGGCATTGATGTTGAGGAAATCGTTTCCCTCCAATAACCGGCAGTCAAGTCAACACCACAAATTAAATAATTAAAATTAGAAAACATTGGTAAAATATTATATTGTCATTTAAAGAATTATATATTTACATCTCTTGAACGCAATCAACTTGCCAGATTTAAAAATAACCTTACTGGGAAATCACACTTTGCAATAATCTGAGCACTGCGCCCAGAAAAATACGCGTTGCGATACAGACTAGACGTCATGTTGGGGAGATCTAAAATCGAAAATACTATGTAAATAATCCATTACCTTTGATTCTCTTCATCAGATGTCACTTCCAGGTATCACAGGTCCATAACGAATGTAGTTTTGTTCAAAAAAGCTCATCATTTATGTCCAAAAATCTCCGTCTTGTTAGCACATGATCTAAGCCAGCCGGACTTCTCGTCATGAACGAGGGGAAAAAATATATTTACGTTCGTTCAAACATGTCAAACGTTGTGTAGCATAAATCATTAGGGCCTTTTTTAACCAGAACATGAATAATATTCAAGGTGGACGAATGCATACTCTTTTATAACGTATTGGAACGAGGGTACCCAACATGAACTCGCGCGCCAGGTGTCTAATGGGCCATCATCGTTCCATGGCTCTTGTTCGGTCAGATCTCCCTCCAGAAGACTCAAAACACTTTGTAAAGGCTGGTGACATCTAGTGGAAGCAATAGGAAGTGCCAAAATATTCCTCAGCCCCTGTGTTTTTCAATGGGATAGGTTTAAAGGTAATACAACACATCAGGTATCCACTTCCTGTCAAATGTCTCAGGGTTTTGCCTGCCAAATGAGTTCTGTTATACTCACAGACACCATTCAAACAGTTTTAGAAAATTTAGAGTGTTTTCTATCCATATGTAATAAGTATATGCATATTCTAGTTACTGGGTAGGATTAGTAACCAGATTAAATCGGGTACATTTTTTTTATCCAGCCGTGCAAATACTGCCCCCTAGCCCTAACAGGTTAAAAACACATTGGTTGCCCTCCCTCCCATTCACCCAACACTCACAGACCACATACAATCATCCACCTCTCCTAACCTTAACCTCAATCCTACTAGGGTTTAGGGTTAGGTTTAGGGTTTAGGGGTTAGGTGGTAGGGTTAGGGTCAGGGTTAGGGTAGGGTTAGGGTTAATCCTACTAGGGTTTAGGGTTAGGTTTAGGGTTTAGGGGTTAGGTGGTAGGGTTAGTGTTTAGGGTTAGGGGGTTAGGGTTTTAGGGTTAGGTTTGTTAAGGAATCCACAAGGTCGATCTGATTCCTTCAAGCTAATTTCGAGACCAGGGGGAGGGTTGGGGTTAGGGGTTAGGGGTTGGGGTTAGGGTTAGGGGTTAGGGTTGTGTTTGTAAGGAATCCACAAGGTCGATCTGATTCCTTCAAGCAGAGACCAGGGGGAGGGTTGCACTCTGCTTGCCGAGGAGTCGAGGGGTCCGGGCACAGATCCGCCCAGGTTGTAGAACCCTATAGTTTCCGACTTTAGTAGAGCTGGTTTTGGGGTGCGTTGGTTTTAGGTGTCTTCATCCTTGGGCTTTCATCCATTTTAAGTCCAGTTAGGGGTTAGGGTTAGGGGTTAGGGTCAGGGGTTAGGGTCAGGGGTTAGGGTCAAGGGTAGGGTTAGAGGGTTAGGGTTAGGGTCAGGGTTAGGGTAGGGTTAGGTTTCTAGTTTTGAGTCGGTTGATCCACTTCCATCTCTGACACATGGAAGCCGAAGGGGGAAGGGGAATGGGTGCACAACATAGCATTGACGCGCGGGCCAGGGGGGGTCCGGGAGCACCCGGCCAAAGTTGTAGACCCCATTGTTGCCCACTTGTAGAAATGCCCTAGGGTTTGTTGGTTGGGCTTAAAACCGTCCGTCCGTATGGTTAAGGGATGGTTAAGGTTAGGGTTGGGGTTAGGGTTAGAATGGTTAAGGTTAGGGTTAGGGTTAGAGATGGTTAAGGTTAGGGTTGGAGTGGTTAAGGTTAGGGTTAAGGTTGGGGTTAGGGTTAGAGTTAGGTTTAGGTAGGTCTTTCAAGGTCTGTTTGTCAACGGAAGTGGAAAGCATAGGTTAGGGTTAGGGTTAGAGAGGTTAAGGTTAGGGTTAAGGTTGGGGTTAGAGTTAGGTTTAGGTGAGTCTTTTCAAGGGTCTGTTTGTCAACGGAAGTGGAAAGCATAGTTCAATCTAGGAGTTACTCCCCATCGGATCCTTCTTTTTATCTCCACGTTGTCTATGTATTTACTCCATGTCCATCTGTCTCTAGTCCTGGATGTTTTCATTCATAAGTAAAATTTGAGAGTTATTCCCGTCCAGGATCCAGGAATTATCCCATGTCTAGTCAAATCCAGCTGGTCTGTTTTGGGTAAACTCGACGTAGGATCATTTTATTACATTTTTACATTTTAGTCATTTAGCAGACGCCTTTATCCAGAGCGATTTACAGTAGTGAACGCATACATTTCATTTCATGCATTTTTTTGTTGTTGTACTGGCCCCCCGTGGGAATCGAACTCACAACCCTCTCTACGGTTGTCATGCATCCGCCCTTGGAGTTCCGTCCCGCATCCTTGTAGATACATGGTGGGTTCAGGATCAGGCAAACTCCTCGAGTTGCGTACCGTATGAGGGTCCGGTTTCTCGGTTGGTTGCCATGTGTCCATACCAGCCATGTCAGTCTGTCACGCTTGCGAGTTTTGGCAGACAAAAACCCCAAGGAGGAAACCGCCTATACGGCTGTCATGCATCCGCCCCAAGTGTAGTCCTTGGTCAATCCAGTGGTTCGGGTGGCAGTGACCCATGGGGCTACTCCCTTCCAGGATCGTAGCGTTCCAGTTGTATGTCATCCCTAGACAGTGAATTTATTTCATAGTCAAAAGGTCAAAAAGTGGTTTGGCTGTCCAGGCTGAGTACGGCAGAAGGAGGGGTCCCCCAGTGAAAAGTTGCTTTGTGGGATCCAATGCTCCGCCAGACATCATCTGAGCACCCCAGGGATCTCCCGGCCCGGGGATAATTCCAGCGGCACCGCCCACCTCCCAAAGCACCTTTTTACTTTATTTAAAAAAAACTCCCACCACACTCAGAGAAAACACGCGCTACTGGACATACTACCAATCCAATTCTAAATTGGGGTAGGTAGTCGTCCAGCGCGGTACGTGAGTCTTCATTGGACGGGGCGGAGATGTTGGCCTATTGGTCTGCACAACAGGACCTGGAGAGGTCCCGAAGGAGACCGGTCTTTCCACCTTAACCGGCAGTCTCATTCAGGGCGTGGAAGGGCCTATGTTGCTTAGGAAGCAATCGCTGCGGGGGAGTCCCCTGGGTCAGGGTCCCCAGAGTAGTTGGAGAAAAAATATTTCTCGTCCATTGGGGGTGTAGGTGGGTATATATATAAAAAAAAATATATATATATACACAAAAGGAAGATGGTAGGTTGGTGAGAGGATATTTTTGGTGGGTCCGTGGTCACGGTAACTCTGAAATGTTATTAAAGATCTATTTTTATGGTCCTAATGACCCCCTTTTTTTGTGGGATGTGGGGTTTGGGTTGTGTATGTGTAGTATATGTCCGGGAGTGCCTTGTTGTTAAAGTTTGGGTGATGATCCAGCTTGTGGTAGTGGTATTAATATCCAAAGGGAGGTTCGAGATCCATCCTAAGGCTGTAGGTCCCGGTGAGATTCTTTGGTTCTTTGCGGGAGCTTTAGAGACGGCTGCGTACCAAGATATCCCTCAGGTTGGTATTTCTTTTGAATGCCAGAATGGGTGTGTGGAGAGGGAGTAGTTGCTTTGAGAGTAGCCTCTTCTTAAGTTTAGTCGCCACCTGACAGCTTGGTGAGTTGTAGGTAATGATGATTGGTATGATTTTGTTGTTTTCTTTGGGTTTGCCTCTCCATGAGTGTGTCCTGAGGTTATGTTTTGCTTTGTTAAGGGCTGTGCGGGTATATCCTCTTTTTCTTCTTAAAGCCTTGGAGAGGGTGTGAGTTGCAGTTTTAAGGTCTTTTGGTTGAGTGCATATCCTTTTGTATCTCAGGAATTGAGATTTCAGTATGCCTCCACTGGTGTGTGGAGGGTGGAAGCTGGTAGCATGCAGGAGGGCATGTGTGTCTGTTTTCTTGAAGTACATTTTTGTATCCAATCTGCCTTTCTTGAGAAGGTTGGGTCCTTTGTAGGTTATGGTATCCAGGAAGTGTACTTCAGAGCGATTTATTTTGTGCGTCAGGTGGATGGAGGGATGGTGGTTATTTAGGATGGCAGTGAATTATAAGAATTCTTCTACGCTCTGTTTCCATATGCCCCATATGTCATCCAGGTATCGGTAGAAGCGGAATGGTTTGAGTTGGCATAGGGGGTAGACAGTGTTTTCCCATTCTGCTAGGTAGATGTCTGCGTAGGCCGGTGCAAATCTTTTATCCATTGCCACTCCTTTTACCTGTAGATAGGTGCTGCCGTTGAATTCAAAGTTGTTGTGCTATTTCAAGAAGACGTAGGAGGTGATGATCTGGTCTTCCTGGTTGTGGGTATCGTAGTAGATAGGTTCTTACTGCTGCGAGGCCTTGTTCCACTTCAATGTTGTTGTAGAGGCTCTGGATGTCCATGGTAAAGAGGAAGTCTTCCGTGGTTACAGGTGTGTTGGCAACTTTGCCGAGAATGTCGGAGGTGTCTTTGATATAACTATTATGTTTTGATGCCAATGGGCGTAGGTGTATATCGATCCATTGTGATATTCCATATGTTTCGATAGCACAATCCGAGATGATCCGTCTCCCTGGTGGGACTTCGAAGGGGAGAGGCCAAGAGAAGGGGTCCTTATGGATTTTCGGAAGTAGGTAGAAGCTCCTGCTTCTAGTGGGTTTGTAACCTGTGAGGTAATCCTGTTGTCTGGAGGTGATGTGATTCTTGCGTTCTAATTGTTTTAGTTCTCTTCTTATGAGTGCTATCCAATGTTAGATGATGTTGGGGTGTTGTAATTGGATTGCTGAGTCTCATGAGTCTCTGTACGTAGGTAAAAATATTGGTCCTGGCAGGGGTAAGATTCATCCGGTGTGGGATGAGTTTCTTGGTATGTTGTAGCCTGAAAATGTGGCTCTGTACGTAACGGAGACGACGTATTCACAGTGAGACTCGGTTGCCAGTCAAAACTTTTTTCGGCTGACCCCTCTATGCGTCTCCTCTTAAAAGATGTAGAGGGCTTAAATGAGTGTTTCTGCCCCGTCTAAATTTTTGGGCCTGTTTTGTGGTGCTCTTGTATCGACGTGGTAGAAGCGTTAGAGTCCCAGCTATGTCGTGAATCTTCCATGTTATGTGTCCCTGTGTAAAACTCAAAGTAAGGGAAAAGAAAAGTACAAAGTAAATAGGTAGCCAAAAGGAGATACCTCTGACGTCCGTGTGGATCCTGCCTTCCTTACAGCTACACAACGGATCTAGAGGTATCCCAGCCACGACGCGTTTCTGCCTTACTCGGCTTCATCAGGTAGCAGGGAGATGAAAGGTAAAAGTGTGCCAAAATGTGCACTCGGTCGTGATACGGGAAAAAGCCGTTTTGGACCGGAAAAATGGTTTATGTGTGTGTGTGTGTATGTGGGTGAGTGTCGTGGAGGTTGAGACTCTATGGTCTGAAGTTCGATGAAGTATCGTGATGATTGCAAAAGGGCGTTGATTCGTGGGAGTATAAGCTCCGTGATGAAGGAATCCCCCCCAAAAAGGCCGTGGACGCAAGGATTGAAACGGGTTGAAGATATCAAAATTCCGGGTGTAGCATGAGGCTGGTGCCTGGTGGTTTAGTAAGAAATGGTGGTCCAAAGTGAAATGTATTCGCTGGAAGTTGGAAGATCAAAATTGCATGTTGTCCAGGTGCAAGTGTCTTCAAAAAGTTTTTCCACCCAATGGTGCTGAGACTGAGGGATGCTCTTCTTTTATAGGAAAGGAAGGGGGCGTGGTCACAAGGTGAGTGAAATCCTATTGGTGCATGAGGCGTGCATGCAGCGTACATGTGAGGGGTATGGCCATGATCATCCAATGAGATTGCTGCGTTGCTTTAGATGAAGGGTCTTTAACCTGTTCGTGTTGGTAGAGGCCTCCTCCGTTGATTTCTATGGGGAATTGTATGGGGTGGTAGCCCCTTGCATTTTGGGGTACCATTTGCGTTGTGGGTGTCCGAGAGGTTCCGGGTGAATTGCAGAAAAGACTAGAAGTCCGAAGGGTTAGAATGAGCCATTCGGGAAGTTCCTGTGATGTGTAGAAGGTGGTGTGTTTGACCTCTGCTCTGCCATTGACTTGTATGTTAACGTGGAGAATGGTCGGCTCCGGTTTAGGGATTTTGGCTGTAAAATCCCATGTGGAATTCTGTGGGTCCAGAGGGGGTGGATGGTAGAGTGGACATCTGTAGGTTATAATGGATTTGTAGTAGGAGGTATGTGGTATCCGACAGGTCTGGTTATGGGTCTACCATTATAGTTGGACAGTTTTTCCTCCGCTATTGGAGTAGCGTCACTTGGAGGCCGTATTACAGTAGGGTGCGATGTGCAGAGAGAGGTTGTATCCATGGTATTTTTTCCTTTGTGATGCTAAAGATCTTGATCCTGGTTTCATTTTTAAGGGGTAATTGTAGGTTGGGGTCCCAGAGAAGTGTTCCCTTTTAAAGATTTAAAAGGTGCTTTTTATCGTCTTTGCTGATGCATTTTAGCGGAGTTGGTATTATCGTGTTCAGCTGCATTAGGGTTCCCGTAATTGCGGTTGAGTGTCCCGTTTTGATGTGTTCAAATCCTCTTTGAGGAATGGGAAGTATGGGCCCGAAAAAACTTTTTGAGGTATTTCCAGTAATATTTTCATCCGAAGTTGATCCTACCCATCCTATAAGGGGGATACTTACCTGGGGTGAATATTGATACTTACCTGGGGGGGGGCACCGGTGTTGAATACTGATACTTACCTGGGGGGGGCACCGGTGTTGAATACTGATACTTACCTGGGGTGGGCACCGGTGTTGAATATTGATACTTACCTGGGGTGAATACTGATACTTACCTGGGGTGGGCACCGGTGTTGAATATTGATACTTACCTGGGGGGGGGCACCGGTGTTGAATATTGATACTTACCTGGGGTGGGTTAGGGTTAGGGTTAGGGTTGGGTTAGGGTTAAGGTTAGGGTTAAGGTTAGGGGTTAGGGTTAGGGGTTAGGGGTTAGGGTTAGGGGTTAGGGTTAGGGTTAGGGGTTAGGGTTAGGGTTAGGTTTGAAAAAAAACAGACGAATCTGATATGCACTGGCACAGGCAAAACTTTAAATAAATGGTAAAACCATAGTATAAAATACCTTAATTAAAAACAGGGGAGGGAGAAGAAAAAAAAGGGGGGGAGGGAGGGGGGAAAAAAATACAAATAAAAAATAAATAATAAAAAGATTGATAAAAAGATTGCCCGGAAAATAAAGCCTGGGTTCACAACCCGAGATGCAATCCCTAAGGGATAGAGGCCAAAACCCAAGGTCAACACAACAAACCTGAAATTAGGATGGTCATAAAAGTCCAGAGGTTGGAGTTCGGCACGCCAGCTCCAAGAGTTAGGGCCAGACGAGGGGATATAAGGGTCAGATAAGGGGGTATGAGGGGTTAGATGAGGGGGTATAAGGGGTTAGATGAGGGGGTATAAAGGTTAGGGTTAGATGAGGGGGTATAAAGGTTAGGGTTAGATGAGGGGGTATAAGGGGTTAGATGAGGGGGTATAAGGGGTTAGATAAGGGGGTATAAGGGGTTAGATGAGGGGGTATAAAGGTTAGGGTTAGATGAGGGGATATAAGGGTTAGATAAGAGGATATAAGGGTTAGATGAGGGGGTATAAGGGGTTAGATGAGGGGGTATAAGGGGTTAGATGAGGGGGTATAAAGGGTTAGATGAGGGGGTATAAAGGTTAGGGTTAGATGAGGGGGTATAAAGGTTAGGGTTAGATGAGGGGGTATAAAGGTTAGGGTTAGATAAAAAGGTATTTAGGGTTAGAACTAAAGGGATGTAAGGGTTAAATAAAGGGATATAAAGGGTTGAGGTTAGGGTTAGATAAGGGGTTATAAGGGTTAGGGTTAGATAAGGGGGTATAAAGGTTAGGGTTAGATAAGGGGGTATAAAGGTTAGGGTTAGATAAGGGGGTATAAAGGTTAAGGTTAGAACTAATGGGATGTAAGTGTTAAATAAAGCGATATAAAGGGTTGAGGTTAGGGTTAGATAAAGGGGTATAAGGGTTAGGGTTAGATAAGGGGGTATAAAGGTTAGGATTAGGTTAGGGTTAGATAAGAGGATATAAGGGTTAGGGTTAGAAATAAGGGGATGTAAGGGTTAAATATAGGGATATAAAGGGTTGAGCTTAGGGTTAGATAAGGGGGTATAAAGGTTAGGGTTGAATAAGGGGGTATGAGGATTAGGGTTAGATAAAGGGATATGAGGGTTAGGGTAGGGGTTAGGTAAGAAAGGTGCAGAGGTTGAGGTGAAAGTGAAAGATTAGGGTTGGGACCTGAGAACTGGGGCTTGGAGTTAGAGTTAAGATCAACCCAAGAATCAGGGTCAGATATAGGGTCTAGAGGTTAGGGTTAGGCATGAGGATCTATAAATTAGGGTAGATAATTAGGATTTTAGAATTAGGGTTGAATATAAGGGTCTAGGATAGGGAATCAGGATTTCGAGGAGTAGAATTTCAGGAGTGGGGAACCGCCCGACAAACACACAAATAAAAAGTACCGATACAGGGCAATAATAAGTGCTACTACACAAAGGCAAGACCACAATAAACGGATCAACGTCCCACACTGAGTGTAAAAATAAGTGCTATCAAATTCAGATAAGTGCTCAAAAAAAGTAAAATAAAACCACGCCACACTAAAAGATACAGAAAATTAATATACATAAAATAAATACCATCATAAATGCTAAAAAAGCATATAAAAATATATATAAATCATAAATAAACGATTAAAAAGAGACATAATTAAGTATAAAAATAAATGCTTTGATAAATAAATAGACAAACATACCCCACTAAATATACAAGTGCTTTCAACTCAAAATAAGTGCTATGGGGGTATATAAAAAAGATAAGGTAAGACCACGCCACAATAAATAAATAATAATAACATAAATCTAATCATATAAATAAAATAAGTGCCATAATATTAATAATAAGTGCTTGAAAACATATATAAAAAATAAATAAATAATTAAATTATTTGGTAAACTAACATTTATCTTGCGCGGTTCTCCCACAGCCCCCCACTATCCTATCCCCCAACCAAAAACTCCACTCATCCAACCCCACCAGAGATGGCACCTCCCACCAGGTAAATAAGCCAGAATAAATTTAATATTTTTCATTCAGGCCCTTGGGATCTATTGTTTGGAGGCGCCCAATCCAAATTCTTTCCATCCCCTGTCGTTGTTTCCTAGACCAGCCCCCGTTTGTCTCCAGACCAAAGATACTCAAATGATCAATTGCATGTAGGCTAAAATGTAAATACAACACAGTGCTCTTATTACCTTTAGCCATATTGTATAGGTGTTGTTTTAGTCTAGCCTGTAGTGCATTCTTGGTTTCTCCTATATACATCTTTTGGCACAATTTGCACTTAATTACATAAATCAAGTTTACCGTTGACAATTCGATTCTCTGTCTTATAGGGAACCCCAAGCCCGAGAAGGCATTAGTAATATATTTTGGTCTCTCCAGATATTTTTCCAATTTGTTGGGTACCTCTTTCGGCCGGAAGGCAGAGTGGACTAATTTATCCCCAAGGTTTTTATTTTTCCTATATGCTGAGATTATTCTACAATTCAACAGCCCATCCACCGCTTGTTGCGCTTCCCGGAAGTTAGACCTCAACGTCCTGCTAAATCCACCCAGACTCCCAGAGTATGTAGCAACAAATGGTATCAGATTATGTGTTTCTGCTGTTTTATTGTAACCTTCTTCCATTCCGAATAATTTTCCTACCTCTGCTTTTATCTCCCTAAGGAAACGTTTTGAATATCCCCGTGGCCTCAAAGCTTCAAAAAGAATGGTTGTTGCCTCCTCCACATGCTCACCCAATGTACAAATTCTGTTGAACCGGATCAACTGGGATTTAATTATCCCTCTAAAGGTATGTTTTGGATGATAACTTGCCTTATGTAGCAAAGCATGCCTATCTGTCTCCTTAAAGAAGACTTTAGTAGCCAATGATTTAGTCTGCCCCTCAGAAGGTACAAAGAAAACCTGATTGTCTAAAACTCTAGTTTGTCTCTTTGTATATTGTGGGATATTGTAATTGCAGGATGATGTGTATTTAGGGATTCCAAGAAACACTCAAACTCCCTCATAGAATTCACCCAAATCCCAAAGATGTCATCCAAATACCTAAGATACAAAGAGGGGAGGGTCTTACACTTCACAAACACTGTCTCTTCCAAAAACACATATATAAGTTGGCAAAGGCTGGGGCAAACTTCTTCCCCATGGCCGTTCCATGGATCTGAAGATAAAACTTATCATTAAAATTAAAATCATTCCTCAAAAACTCAACTCCAACAAATCTAAGATTTCTTTATCCGGGCGCTGAGGGTCAGGAAACCTATCAAAGGCCCGTTTAACTGCCCGCAGTCCCAAAGGGGTATCAATATTTGTGTATAGTGAGTTGATATCTATTGAAATAAAAACGCCCCCAATGGTAGTTCAAGACCTTTAAGTTTACCAACAAAATCATATGTATCTTTTACATAGGAAGCATGCTTCTGTGATAGTGGATTGATGAAATAATCAATATATTCAGCAATTCGATATGATTCCGATCCACAGTCACTAACAATTGGGCGTCCACTAGGGATCTGAAATGGCACCGACCACTCTTCCAAAGGTTTATGGATTTTTGGGAGGAGATAAAATTGTCGCGGTCTAGGTACATCTGGGCCCAGAAGATAGGTATATTGCTTTGAAATGATAAACTTTTTTTCAAGCAATTCCAACAATATCATCTTAATCATGTTTTTGGTTTCAGATTGAATAGAGTGATCTAATGCAACATAATTTTTCGGGTTATTCAGTTGTCTGTTAGCTTCCAATAAGTACTGTACTCTATCCATGATTACAATATGTGATCCTTTATCTGCAGGCTTAATAACTATATTCCGGTTTGACCCCAACAATTTAATAGTGTCTGACTCCGATACCGTCATATTCCCCCCAGTTACCGGCCCAGGTCGGAAGCGCCTAAATGCCTCGAGATCCTTCCTAATCAATGTTTAGATGGATGGAGATATCGATTGTATTCTGGGTTCCCAAACCGAGGGATCTGTAAACGGTACAAACGGAATGTCAGTATCATAATTAAAATGATCCAACAATTTCAGCCTCCTATGATATATGTGTAAGTCCCTACGAAGCTCCATCCGGTCTAAAATTCCGGGAGTGGGGATAAAAGACAATCCCCGTTCCAATACATTTCTTTCTATCTCAGAAAGCATATATGAGTGCGAGAGATTAGTAATGTTTGAAGGTGGAGCTGTATTAACCTCTATGGGACCGGCGGGACGAATTCGTCCCACCTACGTAACATCCACTGCCAGCCTGTGGTGCGATTTTCAAAATCTTCAAAATCCTATTACTTCAATTTCTCAAACATATGACTATTTTACAGCCATTTAAAGATAAGACTCTCGTTAATCTAACCACACTGTCCGATTTCAAAAAGGCTTTACAACGAAAGCAAAACATTAGATTATGTCAGCAGAGTACCAAGCCAGAAATAATCAGACACCCATTTTTCAAGCCAGCATATAATGTCACCAAAACCCAGAAGACAGCTAAATGCAGCACTCACCTTTGATGATCTTCATCAGATGACAACCCTAGGACATTATGTTATACAATACATGCATGTTTTGTTCAATCAAGTTCATATTTATATCAAAAACCAGCTTTTTACATTAGCATGTGACGTTCAGAACTAGCATACCCCCCGCAAACTTACGGGGAATTCGCTAACATTTTACTAAATTACTCACGATAAACGTTCACAAAAAGCATAACAATTATTTTAAGAATTATAGATACAGACCTCCTCTATGCACTCGATATGTCCGATTTTAAAATAGCTTTTTGGTGAAAGCACATTTTGCAATATTCTAAGTATATAGCCCAGGCATCACGGGCTCGCTATTTAGACACCCGGCAAGTTTAGCACTCACCATAATCATATTTACTATTATAAAAATGTCATTACCTTTTGTTGTCTTCGTCAGAATGCACACCCAGGACGTCTACTTCAATAACAAATGTTGGTTTGGTCCAAAATAATCCATCGTTATATCCGAATAGCGGCGTTTTGTTCGTGCGTTCCAGACACTATCCGAAATAGTAAAGAAGTGTCGCGCGCTTGGCGCAATTCCTGACAATAAAATTCAAAGTATTCAATTGCCGTACGTCGAAGCATGTCAACCGCTGTTTAAAATCAATTTTTACGTCATTTTTCTCGTAGAAAAGCGGTAAAATTCCGACAGGGAATCTCCTTTTCGGCAAACAGAGGAAAAAATCCCAAAGGCGGGGGCGGTCGGGGTCACGCGCATAAGCTAGTGTCTCTTGATGGGCCACTTGAGAAAGGCGATAATGTGTTTCAGCCTGGGGCTGGAATGACGACATTCTCTTTTTTCCCGGGCTATGAGAGCCTATGGACGACGTGGGAAGTGTCACGTTAGAGCAGAGATCCTTAGTAAATGATAGAGATGGCAAAGAAGTTCCAGAAATGGTCAGACAGGCCACTTCCTGTAAAGGAATCTCTCAGGTTTTGACCTGCCATTTGAGTTCTGTTATACTCACAGACACCATTCAAACAGTTTTAGAAAATTTAGGGTGTTTTCTATCCATATGTAATAAGTATATGCATATTCTAGTTACTGAGTAGGAGTGGTAACCAGATTAAATCGGGTATGTTTTTTATCCAGCCGTGTCAATGCTGCCCCCTAGCCCTAACAGGTTAAAGCACTGTTCTCCCCTTACCTGTTTAAATTATCCAACTAAAAATTTAAGATGGTATGTCCTGTTTCAGGTGTCCAATGTACTGGGTCCCGTGGCAATGTGTGAAACCTAAGTTTACTAATCTCAGGTAAATAATTACATTGCTCTAGGATCCTTCGATTAAGTTGATCCAAGAGTGACTGTTGCTGTTTTTCCAGTCTATCTGAGTAGTTAATAATAGGCACAGAGTATTGCATTAGGAAATGTACTTTCTGCCACTTTCAACAGTTGTTGTAGTTGCTTCCAGGAGGTCAACGCCAGCTGTTTCAACAGGCAGTTGTTTAGCCCTCCTGATAACACCACCTTCTCCACTGTTGGATGTTCTAGTTTTTCTACTACTCCTTTTAAGTGGTGGAATGTAGCCCCAGGGAAGCCATCTGCTTGCACTCTGGAATCGGTAAACCCAGGTATCCGTGAAATATTAGAGTCTCCAATTATAACAATTGGTTTTCTAATTGTAAGTTCCCAATCCAAAATGTTCCTGGTAGAATTTGGGTGTCTAACTGGTTCAAGGTTAATTGATCCCGGCCTCCTAACAGGTAAATTAATCACCGGGATAGAGGAGGAAGAGGAGGAAACCCCTGGGTAGGCTTCGGCTGATATGAGTCCCACTATTTTACTCTTACCTCGGCCAAGAGGAGAAGTCCCCGAGGGGAGTAACAGCGGGGAAACCGGAGCGGCGGTAAATTGGGACCGCCCTGGGGGCTCAGACAAGGACGTATTCAGGAAAAGTTCAGTTTTGTCGTCACTTATCATCATCTGTTCCTCCCCCTCTAGGTTCCCAATCGCAACCTCACACGGGTCCCGCTCCCCTCCAACTCCAGGTTCCTCCTGGCCAGAGTCAGACAGAGGCAATAGTATTACTCCATTGTAGGACAACATTGCTATATAAGAACCTCTCAGGGCCATTAACCTGTTGGGTCTAGGGGGCAGCATTTGCACGTCTGGATAAAAAAAATGTACCCGATTTAATCTGGTTACTAATCCTACCCAGTAACTAGAATATGCATATACTTATTATATATGGATAGAAAACACTCTAAAGTTTCCAAAACTGTTTGAATGGTGTCTGTGAGTATAACAGAACTCATTTGGCAGGCAAAACCCTGAGACATTTTCTGACAGGAAGTGGATACCTGATGTGTTGTATTGACTTTAAACCTCTCCCATTGAAAAACACAGGGGTTTAGGAATATTTTGGCACTTCCTATTGCTTCCACTAGATGTCACCAGCCTTTACAAAGTGTTTTGAGTCTTCTGGAGGGAGATCTGACCGAACAAGAGCCATGGAACGGTGATGTCCCATTAGACACCTGGCGCGCTACTTCATGTTGGGTACCCTCGTTCCAATACGTTATAAAAGGCTATGCATTCGTCCACCTTGAATATTATTCATGTTCTGGTTAAAAAAGGCCCTAATGATTTATGCTATACAACGTTTGACATGTTTGAACGAACGGAAATATATTTTTTCCCCTCGTTCATGACGAGAAGTCCGGCTGGCTTACATCATGTGCTAACGAGACGGAGATTTTTGGACATAAATGATGAGCTTTTTTGAACAAAACTACATTCGTTATGGACCTGTGATACCTGGAAGTGACATCTGATGAAGAGAATCAAAGGTAATGGATTATTTACATAGTATTTTCGATTTTAGATCTCCCCAACATGACGTCTAGTCTGTATCGCAACGCGTATTTTTCTGGGCACAGTGCTCAGATTATTGCAAAGTGTGATTTCCCAGTAAGGTTATTTTTAAATCTGGCAAGTTGATTGCGTTCAAAAGATGTAAATCTATAATTCTTTAAATGACAATATAATATTTTACCAATGTTTTCTAATTTTAATTATTTAATTTGTGACGCTGACTTGACTGCCGGTTATTGGAGGGAAACGATTTCCTCAACATCAATGCCATAGTAAAACGCTGTTTTTGTATATAAATATGAACTTGATAGAACTAAAAATGCATGCATTGTCTAACATAATGTCCTAGGAGTGTCATCTGATGGAGATTGTAAAAGGTTAGTGTATCATTTTAGCTGGTTTTATGGTTTTGGTGACCCTGTCTTTGACTTGACAAAACATTACACACAACTCTTGTAAATGTACTGTCCTAACATACTCTAAATTTATGCTTTCGCCGTAAAACCTTTTTGAAATCGTAAAACGTGGTTAGATTAAGGAGATGTTTATCTTTCAAATGGTGTAACATAGTTGTATTTTTGAAAAATTTGAATTTTGACATTTATTTGGATTCAAATTTGCCGCTCTTGAAATGCACCTGCTGTTGATGGAGTGCACCACAGGTGGCACGCTAGCGTCCCACCTAGCCCCAAGAGGTTAACAAGAGCCTGCCTCACCTGTGTTTGTTTTCCAATCTCCACCCCCCTTGGGACCAACTCTATTGTTAATGGATCTCCAGCCAATGCTTGGGGTCTAGGGGAATATGTTTCAGCCATAACCGAGATAGTTTTCCCCCTCTGGGAGACTGAATCCAGCTCTAAAGCTGGTAGACTTGGGGGCATCCTAGGGGTGCTCCTCTTTGGTCCGTTCTTAGCCCCACCCTTAACTAAACCACTTGCTGGACTACCATTTCCCACTCCCACCACATTACTGGGGGCTGGAGACAGGACACCCGACAAGGGCGGGAAGGCCTCCATAGTCAATTGGCCTGGACCTACCACCTCGCTAGCACTTGCCTTTGGGAGCATAGCCTGTAACGTTGCCACTGAGGACTCTAAACTTAAGTCTACATCTTACCCTTGCCCAAGAAACCGCTCGATCAAAGGAGTTAGTATCGAATCTCCCCACCTCCTGTAGCCCTGCTGCCAGAACTGAATCATAGTGGTCCACTAAGATGCACATATTAGTGTCCATCCAGTGGTCCGTATTCTCCTTTACCAGTTCCAAAACAGTGGGATTGGGTGAGGAAGGTTTGATAAAAGCCGTAAGTCTCACCACCTGCTTCATCATGCCAGGCGGGAAAGACCTTTTCCTGTGATGCCGGGCTATCTACTGAGAATATTGCAAAATGTGCTTTCACCGAAAAGCTATTTTAAAATCGGACATATCGAGTGCATAGAGGAGTTCTGTATCTATAATTCTTAAAATAATTGTTGTGCTTTTTGTGAACGTTTATCGTGAGTAATTTAGTAAATTCACCGGCAGTGTTCGGTGGGAATGCTAGTAACATGCTAGTCACCTGCTAATGTAAAAAGCTGGTTTTTGATATAAATATGAACTTGATTGAACAAAACATGCATGTATTGTATAACATAATGTCCTAGGGTTGTCATCTGATGAAGATCATCAAAGGTTAGTGCTGCATTTAGCTGTGGTTTTGGTTTTTGTGACATTATATGCTAGCTTGAAAAATGGGTGTCTGATTTATTTCTGGCTCGGTACTCTGCTGACATAATCTAATGTTTTGCTTTCGTTGTAAAGCCTTTTTGAAATCGGACAGTGTGGTTAGATTAACGAGAGTCTTATCTTTAAAATGGTGTAAAATAGTCATATTTTTGAAAAATTTAAGTAATATCATATCTAAGGTATTTGAATAACGCGCCACAGGATTCAACTGGCTGTTGAGTAGGTGGGACACAAGCGTCCCACCTAGCCCATAGAGGTTAAGGGATGGTTAACCTGTTATGGCTAGGGGGCAGTATTTTCACAGCCGGATAAAAAACGTACCCGATTTAATCTGATTATTACTCCTGCCCAGAAACTAGAATATGCATGTAATTATTAGCTTTGGATAGAAAACACTCCAAAGTTTCTAAAACTGTTTGAATGGTGTCTGTGAGTATAACAGAACTCATTTGAGAAGATTCCATGCAGGAAGTGTCCCGTCTGACAATTTCTTGCCCTTCTTGATTATCTCTATCCATTACAGAGGATCTCTGCTGTTACGTGACACTTCCTACGGCTCCCATGGGCTCTCAGAAGGCGGCAAAAAGCTGAATCGTGGCTTTGCAGGCTCTGGCTGAAAAAAAGTAGCGCGTTTGGGTAGTGGCTGGTCACAGTACTGTGAGACTCAGGCTCGTGCCCGCGTCGACCCCATGCTTTGTTTTCTTTCGTCTGTTTACCTAAACGCAGATTCCCGGTCGGAATATTATCGCATTTTTACGAGAAAAATGGCATAAAAATTGATTTTAAACAGCGGTTGTCATGCTTCGAAGTATGGTAATTGAATATTGGCCTTTGGTCGGTGTTCAGACGGACGGTTCCTCCCGCCCCACGTGGAATTGCCTCTATCGGGGGAGCCCCTGTCGGAGACGGTTATCCACGCCTTGATGACAAGCTTCAGCCGCGCTCCGTTCGTGCGAGATCTAGCCGACCCGTCTGTCTCAGTGGCCCTACATTGGTGTTCCGGTTCGGGGAGTGGAGTACCCAGGTAGCTATGCCTGCGGATGACGTTCACCCATGCCGTACCGGCGCCAGAAACACATGTATTTCTCAAACCCTGTCTTTTATCCACGTTGATGGTGTTCCGAATAAACCCTCCAGCTAAGACAAGATACCTGATTAAGCGGTGCCCCGGCACCTGTGGCTCTGGCCACGGGCAGTTCAGGGCCTCCCGCTGGGCGCACGGTGGATTGACCTAGGGCCTCCTCCCCTCACGGGATAGGAGTGGTCCCTGGCTGTTCTCCGCTTAGTGTGCCCAGGTACAACCTCTATGTTGTGAGTGGCTTTCTGGTTGATCCTGCCAGTAGCATATGCTTGTCTCAAAGATTAAGCCATGCAAGTCTAAGTACACACGGCCGGTACAGTGAAACTGCGAATGGCTCATTAAATCAGTTATGGTTCCTTTGATCGCTCCAACGTTACTTGGATAACTGTGGCATTTCTAGAGCTAATACATGCAGACGAGCGCTGACCTCCGGGGATGCGTGCATTTATCAGACCCAAAACCCATGCGGGCCAATCTCGGTTGCCCCGGCCGCTTTGGTGACTCTAGATAACCTCGAGCCGATCGCGCGCCCTTTATGGCGGTGACGTCTCATTCGAATGTCTGCCCTATCAACTTTCGATGGTACTTTCTGTGCCTACCATGGTGACCACGGGTAACGGGGAATCAGGGTTCGATTCCGGAGAGGGAGCCTGAGAAACGGCTACCACATCCAAGGAAGGCAGCAGGCGCGCAAATTACCCACTCCCGACTCGGGGAGGTAGTGATGAAAAATAACAATACAGGACTCTTTCGAGGCCCTGTAATTGGAATGAGTACACTTTAAATCCTTTAACGAGGATCCATTGGAGGGCAAGTCTGGTGCCAGCAGCCGCGGTAATTCCAGCTCCAATAGCGTATCTTAAAGTTTCTGCAGTTAAAAAGCTCGTAGTTGGATCTCGGGATCGAGCTGGCGGTCCGCCGCGAGGCGAGCTACCACCTGTCCCAGCCCCTGCCTCTCGGCGCCCCTCGATGCTCTTAATACATTCTATACAACCATGTGGATGCAAGTCTCAAGCTGAGGCTATTATATAAACAGTTTTATGGTAATATGGCTATATTGTCTCTTCTGAGTATCACAAAATTGTACCAAGCAGACCAGTTCGTAGCTGGATTCTTCACCAGTCTTCCATACCTTCTCCAGAACACAAATGTCGCTTGGCTCCCCAATTCTGTGAGTTGGAAGAATTTCCTGTGTCTCTCTATGGGCCATGTGGCCAGAGACTCTCCTGGAATTTTACCACTCCTTCACACAGGGACTGGGTGAGGGAAGGTAGGTTGGGGGATGGTGCAAAGGGGGGGAGGGGGTCAACTGTCCTCCCTGTACTCAAAAAGGCCAACGTCATGACATACCCCCCCTGGTGGTTTGGATCTTGTTTATCCTGCAAGTTACAAATCAACATAAAATCATGACCACGTGATGTCCCGTTGGTAGAACTGTTATAGGCTCTCTGGAAGCGGAGCAGTCCACCACAAGGATGGGCAGTTGATGTCCGGTTGGTGATCGCCGTTGCGGTCTCCTCTAGTGGTGTACCTTGGTAGGTTCCCTGGAAGCTGCAAAGTACCCCAGGAAGGGCCAGGGGATGTCCTGGTTGGTGATCGCCGTTGCGGTCCCCCCCTCTGGTGGTTTACCTTGGTGGGCTCTCTGACAGCGGGCATGCCGCCACAAGGATAGGCTGTGGGTGTCCGGATTTGGGGTCGCTGTTCCGGACCCATCGTCCAGACTGGAAGATCTGGGCAGTAACTTAGGCAGATGTTAACAACGCACACACACTCATGAAATATATATAATTACATTCATTCCCCAATGAGCGGCGTTGTGGCAATAAGTGATGGTTGTATGGGGACTTTGTTTATGGCTCTATCACTTCCTAAGTGTCAAAGGAACTGAACCGAAAAGGAATGAAAGCATAAACAAAACAAAAAAATATAGAAAATATAGTTCTCACACAAAAAAAAATCATCTAATTGGACTGTATTCTATATATGTCCAATGTTCTGGCAAAATGATTATCATGGCATTGTCTCTAATGACATATCTAGGGTTTTTCCTACTTGGTGTGTTGCTTAGGCGCTATCCTAAGTTTAACTATATGATAAGTCTACAGCTGTAATGCACTAGTTTTGGGCAGTCTACAGGGATGACCTATGGACTTCTGGTTAGATAACTGGTGAGTGCTGTAGAGTCAAAGGCCTAGAAGTAAATGTTCAACTTTACTAAGGCTGGTATATTGCTTGGGCCCTTAACCTCTATGGGCTAGGTGGGACGCTTGCGTCAGCAGAGTACCAAGCCAGAAATAATCAGACACCCATTTTTCAAGCCAGCATATAATGTCACCAAAACCCAGAAGACAGCTAAATGCAGCACTCACCTTTGATGATCTTCATCAGATGACAACCCTAGGACATTATGTTATACAATACATGCATGTTTTGTTCAATCAAGTTCATATTTATATCAAAAACCAGCTTTTTACATTAGCATGTGACGTTCAGAACTAGCATACCCCCCGCAAACTTCCGGGGAATTCGCTAACATTTTACTAAATTACTCACGATAAACGTTCACAAAAAAGCATAACAATTATTTTAAGAATTATAGATACAGACCTCCTCTATGCACTCGATATGTCCGATTTTAAAATAGCTTTTTGGTGAAAGCACATTTTGCAATATTCTAAGTACATAGCCCAGGCATCACGGGCTCGCTATTTAGACACCCGGCAAGTTTAGCACTCACCATAATCATATTTACTATTATAAAAGTTTCATTAAATTTTGTTGTCTTCGTCAGAATGCACACCCAGGACTGCTACTTCAATAACAAATGTTGGTTTGGTCCAAAATAATCCATCGTTATATCCGAATAGTGGCGTTTTGTTCGTGCGTTCCAGACACTATCCGAAATAGTAAAGAAGTGTCGCGCGCATGGCGCAATTCGTGACAATAAAATTCTAAATATTCCATTACCGTACTTCGAAGCATGTCAACTGCTGTTTAAAATCAATTTTTACGACATTTTTCTCGTAGAAAAGCGATAATATTCCGACAGGGAATCTCCTTTTCGGCAAACAGAGGAAAAAATCCCAAAGGCGGGGGCGGTCGGGGTCACGAGCATAAGCCCAGTGTCCCTTGATCGGCCACTTGAGAAAGGCGATAATGTGTTTCAGCCTGGGGCTGGAATGACGACATTCTGTTTTTTCCCGGGCTCTGAGCGCCTATGGACGACGTGGGAAGTGTCACGTTAGAGCAGAGATCCTTAGTAAATGATAGAGATGGAAAAGAGGTTCAAGAAATGGTCAGACAGGCCACTTCCTGTAAAGGAATCTCTCAGGTTTTGACCTGCCATTTGAGTTCTGTTATACTCACAGACACCATTCAAACAGTTTTAGAAAATTTAGGGTGTTTTCTATCCATATGTAATAAGTATATGCATATTCTAGTTACTGGGTAGGAGTGGTAACCAGATTAAATCGGGTATGTTTTTTATCCAGCCGTGTCAATACTGCCCCCTATCCTAAACAGGTTAAGCCGCGACAGCAAACTGACGATGAGTGTTGACAAATGAATATTGAGCAAAATGAGGTCAATTAATATTTTAAAAGAGAAAATGAAAAAATAAAACTTAAAAAAGAATGGAGCTCATTTATTTTGAGTCGATTGATGCATCAGTACGTGAATCAAAGTAAACGAACGTAAAAAATACCCATTCAAATCGATCAGTTTTCAACTAGAGAGATTGAAACGCGTCGTATCTGTCTCAAGCCTCCGTAACTGTTTATGTTACAACTCCACATCTGCAATAAATGGTGGTGGAGCTAGAGCGGTGTTTGTCAAACCATGAGACATACCAATAATCGGTCTTCTCACAAAAACATCTGTAGCATCTGAACCGTTTGACTTACACTCCCTGGAAAGGGGAGACCCTCTCGAACACGGTGGTGTTCTCAATTTGTCTCTACGTCCCCCACAAGTGTCAGGGGACTCGTCTGAAGTCGGAACCCTCTATGTGCAAACATCTGTTTGTAGAATCCAAAATCTTTGGGCTACAGACTAATGTGACCCCACTTGTCACAATGTTCTCCGTTTTGCCCTACGTTTTCCACAAGTGTCACGGGACTAATCTGAAGGTAACAGGTACTGATTAAAATGATAGATTTTTTAACCAGGGACCTCTCGCACCCTAAACCATAATAGTACAACTATACCAACGATCCGTTTGGTCAAAGAATTTTCACTTTCCACAAAAATGACGCTCAGGATATGAATCGATGTCTCCATGTTGCTTACGAGCTTCGCATAGCATTGGTGGTATAGTGGTGAGCATAGCTGCCTTCCAAGCAATTGACCCGGGTTTGATTCTCGGCCAATGCAGAGCATGAGATATTCACTAGTTTTAGGGGCTGGGTGTCATTTCAAGTGTATTACATTGGAATCAATGTCCTTGTTCGTGGAAGTCAGATTTGCTCTTAGTTTTTGCAGGTTTTCGAAATGAAGTGCGATATTGAGCCAACTAGTGAATATCACAATAGATACGCAGTCCATCGCCTAAACCATTCAGCCACCTTGTCCTGCGCCCAAGAGGTGGCTGTTTGCAACCAGTGGCCAGAGATCTGCCTGTCTGAACTTGTTAACCTGTTGGGTCTAGGGGGCAGCATTTGCACGTCT
The DNA here is from genome assembly GCF_965601325.2 of Salmo salar. Lineage (NCBI taxonomy): Eukaryota > Metazoa > Chordata > Actinopteri > Salmoniformes > Salmonidae > Salmo > Salmo salar. Next base: position 99,464 of record NW_027675428.1, read on the forward strand.
GGATAAAAAAAATGTACCCGATTTAATCTGGTTACTAATCCTACCCAGTAACTAGAATATGCATATACTTATTATATATGGATAGAAAACACTCTAAAGTTTCCAAAACTGTTTGAATGGTGTCTGTGAGTATAACAGAACTCATTTGGCAGGCAAAACCCTGAGACATTTTCTGACAGGAAGTGGATACCTGATGTGTTGTATTGACTTTAAACCTATCCCATTGAAAAACACAGGGGTTTAGGAATATTTTGGCACTTCCTATTGCTTCCACTAGATGTCACCAGCCTTTACAAAGTGTTTTGAGTCTTCTGGAGGGAGATCTGACCGAACAAGAGCCATGGAACGGTGATGTCCCATTAGACACCTGGCGCGCTACTTCATGTTGGGTACCCTCGTTCCAATACGTTATAAAAGGCTATGCATTCGTCCACCTTGAATATTATTCATGTTCTGGTTAAAAAAGGCCCTAATGATTTATGCTATACAACGTTTGACATGTTTGAACGAACGGAAATATATTTTTTCCCCTCGTTCATGACGAGAAGTCCGGCTGGCTTACATCATGTGCTAACGAGACGGAGATTTTTGGACATAAATGATGAGCTTTTTTGAACAAAACTACATTCGTTATGGACCTGTGATACCTGGAAGTGACATCTGATGAAGAGAATCAAAGGTAATGGATTATTTACATAGTATTTTCGATTTTAGATCTCCCCAACATGACGTCTAGTCTGTATCGCAACGCGTATTTTTCTGGGCACAGTGCTCAGATTATTGCAAAGTGTGATTTCCCAGTAAGGTTATTTTTAAATCTGGCAAGTTGATTGCGTTCAAAAGATGTAAATCTATAATTCTTTAAATGACAATATAATATTTTACCAATGTTTTCTAATTTTAATTATTTAATTTGTGACGCTGACTTGACTGCCGGTTATTGGAGGGAAACGATTTCCTCAACATCAATGCCATAGTAAAACGCTGTTTTTGTATATAAATATGAACTTGATAGAACTAAAAATGCATGCATTGTCTAACATAATGTCCTAGGAGTGTCATCTGATGGAGATTGTAAAAGGTTAGTGTATCATTTTAGCTGGTTTTATGGTTTTGGTGACCCTGTCTTTGACTTGACAAAACATTACACACAACTCTTGTAAATGTACTGTCCTAACATACTCTAAATTTATGCTTTCGCCGTAAAACCTTTTTGAAATCGTAAAACGTGGTTAGATTAAGGAGATGTTTATCTTTCAAATGGTGTAACATAGTTGTATTTTTGAAAAATTTGAATTTTGACATTTATTTGGATTCAAATTTGCCGCTCTTGAAATGCACCTGCTGTTGATGGAGTGCACCACAGGTGGCACGCTAGCGTCCCACCTAGCCCCAAGAGGTTAAAAGATCTGCAAAAGGGCTCATCCGGGATTTGAACCCGGGACCTCTCGCACCCAAAGCAAGAATCATACCCCTAGACCAATGAGCCTCAGACAAGAATAAAATTGTTTTGCTTTCTGCGGCAATTACAATGAGGATATCAATTGTTCTTGTCCATGGTGCTTGGAAAGATTGAACCTCATGTGAGTGTTTGTGCTATACTTGTGAGCATAGCAGTCTTCCAAACTGTTGACCAGGCTTCAGTTCAAATCTTTTGTATTTCATCTGCTGTGTCTTTCACATTCTGTCTTCTTAAGCCGCGACAGCAAACTGATGATGAGTGTTGACAAATGAATATTGAGCAAAATGAGGTCAATTAATATTTTAAAAGAGAAAATGAAAAAATACAACTTAAAAAAGAATGGAGCTCATTTATTTTGAGTCGATTGATGCATCAGTACGTGAATCAAAGTAAACGAACGTAAAAAATACCCATTCAAATCGATCAGTTTTCAACTAGAGAGATTGAAACGCGTCGTATCTGTCTCAAGCCTCCGTAACTGTTTATGTTACAACTCCACATCTGCAATAAATGGTGGTGGAGCTAGAGCGGTGTTTGTCAAACCATGAGACATACCAATAATCGGTCTTCTCACAAAAACATCTGTAGCATCTGAACCGTTTGACCTACAACATCGTATGACCACTCCCTGGAAAGGGGAGACCCTCACGAACACGGTGGTGTTCTCAATTTGTCTCTACGTCCCCCACAAGTGTCAGGGGACTCGTCTGAAGTCGGAACCCTCTATGTGCAAACATCTGTTTGTAGAATCCAAAATCTTTGGGCTACAGACTAATGTGACCCCACTTGTCACAATGTTCTCCGTTTTGCCCTACGTTTTCCACAAGTGTCACGGGACTAATCTGAAGGTAACAGGTACTGATTAAAATGATAGATTTTTTAACCAGGGACCTCTCGCACCCTAAGCCATAATAGTACAACTATACCAACGATCCGTTTGGTCAAAGAATTTTCACTTTCCACAAAAATGACGGTCAGGATATGAATCGATGTCTCCATGTTGCTTACGAGCTTCACATAGCATTGGTGGTATAGTGGTGAGCATAGCTGCCTTCCAAGCAATTGACCCGGGTTCGATTCTCGGCCAATGCAGAGCATGAGATATTCACTAGTTTTAGGGGCTGGGTGTCATTTCAAGTGTATTACATTGGAATCAATGTCCTTGTTCGTGGAAGTCAGATTTGCTCTTAGTTTTTGCAGGTTTTCTAAATGAAGTGCTTTATTGAGCCAACTAGTGAATATCACAATAGATACGCAGTCCATCGCCTAAACCATTCAGCCACCTCGTCCTGCGCCCAAGAGGTGGCTGTTTGCAACCAGTGGCCAGAGATCTGCCTGTCTGAGCTTGTTAAAAGATCTGCAAAAGGCCTCATCCGGGATTTGAACCCGGGACCTCTCGCACCCAAAGCGAGAATCATACCCCTAGACCAACGAGAGTTAGACAAGAATAAAATTGTTTTGCTTTCTGCGGCAATTACAATGAGGATATCAATTGTTCTTGTCCATGGTGCTTGGAAAGATTGAACCTCATGTGAGTGTTTGTGCTATACTTGTGAGCATAGCAGTCTTCCAAACTGTTGACCAGGCTTCAGTTCAAATCTTTTGTATTTCATCTGCTGTGTCTTTCACATTCTGTCTTCTTAAACCGCGACAGCAAACTGATGATGAGTGTTGACAAATGAATATTGAGCAAAATGAGGTCAATTAATATTTTAAAAGAGAAAATGAAAAAATAAAACTTCAAAAAGAATGGAGCTCATTTATTTTGAGTCGATTGATGCATCAGTACGTGAATCAAAGTAAACGAACGTAAAAAATACCCATTCAAATCGATCAGTTTTCAACTAGAGAGATTGAAACGCGTCGTATCTGTCTCAAGCCTCCGTAACTGTTTATGTTACAACTCCACATCTGCAATAAATGGTGGTGGAGCTAGAGCGGTGTTTGTCAAACCATGAGACATACCAATAATCGGTCTTCTCACAAAAACATCTGTAGCATCTGAACCGTTTGACTTACACTCCCTGGAAAGGGGAGACCCTCACGAACACGGTGGTGTTCTCAATTTGTCTCTACGTCCCCCACAAGTGTCAGGGGACTCGTCTGAAGTCGGAACCCTCTATGTGCAAACATCTGTTTGTAGAATCCAAAATCTTTGGGCTACAGACTAATGTGACCCCACTTGTCACAATGTTCTCCGTTTTGCCCTACGTTTTCCACAAGTGTCACGGGACTAATCTGAAGGTAACAGGTACTGATTAAAATGATAGATTTTTTAACCAGGGACCTCTCGCACCCTAAGCCATAATAGTACAACTATACCAACGATCCGTTTGGTCAAAGAATTTTCACTTTCCACAAAAATGACGGTCAGGATATGAATCGATGTCTCCATGTTGCTTACGAGCTTCACATAGCATTGGTGGTATAGTGGTGAGCATAGCTGCCTTCCAAGCAATTGACCCGGGTTCGATTCTCGGCCAATGCAGAGCATGAGATATTCACTAGTTTTAGGGGCTGGGTGTCATTTCAAGTGTATTACATTGGAATCAATGTCCTTGTTCGTGGAAGTCAGATTTGCTCTTAGTTTTTGCAGGTTTTCTAAATGAAGTGCTTTATTGAGCCAACTAGTGAATATCACAATAGATACGCAGTCCATCGCCTAAACCATTCAGCCACCTCGTCCTGCGCCCAAGAGGTGGCTGTTTGCAACCAGTGGCCAGAGATCTGCCTGTCTGAGCTTGTTAAAAGATCTGCAAAAGGCCTCATCCGGGATTTGAACCCGGGACCTCTCGCACCCAAAGCGAGAATCATACCCCTAGACCAACGAGAGTTAGACAAGAATAAAATTGTTTTGCTTTCTGCGGCAATTACAATGAGGATATCAATTGTTCTTGTCCATGGTGCTTGGAAAGATTGAACCTCATGTGAGTGTTTGTGCTATACTTGTGAGCATAGCAGTCTTCCAAACTGTTGACCAGGCTTCAGTTCAAATCTTTTGTATTTCATCTGCTGTGTCTTTCACATTCTGTCTTCTTAAACCGCGACAGCAAACTGATGATGAGTGTTGACAAATGAATATTGAGCAAAATGAGGTCAATTAATATTTTAAAAGAGAAAATGAAAAAATAAAACTTCAAAAAGAATGGAGCTCATTTATTTTGAGTCGATTGATGCATCAGTACGTGAATCAAAGTAAACGAACGTAAAAAATACCCATTCAAATCGATCAGTTTTCAACTAGAGAGATTGAAACGCGTCGTATCTGTCTCAAGCCTCCGTAACTGTTTATGTTACAACTCCACATCTGCAATAAATGGTGGTGGAGCTAGAGCGGTGTTTGTCAAACCATGAGACATACCAATAATCGGTCTTCTCACAAAAACATCTGTAGCATCTGAACCGTTTGACTTACACTCCCTGGAAAGGGGAGACCCTCACGAACACGGTGGTGTTCTCAATTTGTCTCTACGTCCCCCACAAGTGTCAGGGGACTCGTCTGAAGTCGGAACCCTCTATGTGCAAACATCTGTTTGTAGAATCCAAAATCTTTGGGCTACAGACTAATGTGACCCCACTTGTCACAATGTTCTCCGTTTTGCCCTACGTTTTCCACAAGTGTCACGGGACTAATCTGAAGGTAACAGGTACTGATTAAAATGATAGATTTTTTAACCAGGGACCTCTCGCACCCTAAGCCATAATAGTACAACTATACCAACGATCCGTTTGGTCAAAGAATTTTCACTTTCCACAAAAATGACGGTCAGGATATGAATCGATGTCTCCATGTTGCTTACGAGCTTCACATAGCATTGGTGGTATAGTGGTGAGCATAGCTGCCTTCCAAGCAATTGACCCGGGTTCGATTCTCGGCCAATGCAGAGCATGAGATATTCACTAGTTTTAGGGGCTGGGTGTCATTTCAAGTGTATTACATTGGAATCAATGTCCTTGTTCGTGGAAGTCAGATTTGCTCTTAGTTTTTGCAGGTTTTCTAAATGAAGTGCTTTATTGAGCCAACTAGTGAATATCACAATAGATACGCAGTCCATCGCCTAAACCATTCAGCCACCTCGTCCTGCGCCCAAGAGGTGGCTGTTTGCAACCAGTGGCCAGAGATCTGCCTGTCTGAGCTTGTTAAAAGATCTGCAAAAGGCCTCATCCGGGATTTGAACCCGGGACCTCTCGCACCCAAAGCGAGAATCATACCCCTAGACCAACGAGAGTTAGACAAGAATAAAATTGTTTTGCTTTCTGCGGCAATTACAATGAGGATATCAATTGTTCTTGTCCATGGTGCTTGGAAAGATTGAACCTCATGTGAGTGTTTGTGCTATACTTGTGAGCATAGCAGTCTTCCAAACTGTTGACCAGGCTTCAGTTCAAATCTTTTGTATTTCATCTGCTGTGTCTTTCACATTCTGTCTTCTTAAACCGCGACAGCAAACTGATGATGAGTGTTGACAAATGAATATTGAGCAAAATGAGGTCAATTAATATTTTAAAAGAGAAAATGAAAAAATAAAACTTCAAAAAGAATGGAGCTCATTTATTTTGAGTCGATTGATGCATCAGTACGTGAATCAAAGTAAACGAACGTAAAAAATACCCATTCAAATCGATCAGTTTTCAACTAGAGAGATTGAAACGCGTCGTATCTGTCTCAAGCCTCCGTAACTGTTTATGTTACAACTCCACATCTGCAATAAATGGTGGTGGAGCTAGAGCGGTGTTTGTCAAACCATGAGACATACCAATAATCGGTCTTCTCACAAAAACATCTGTAGCATCTGAACCGTTTGACTTACACTCCCTGGAAAGGGGAGACCCTCACGAACACGGTGGTGTTCTCAATTTGTCTCTACGTCCCCCACAAGTGTCAGGGGACTCGTCTGAAGTCGGAACCCTCTATGTGCAAACATCTGTTTGTAGAATCCAAAATCTTTGGGCTACAGACTAATGTGACCCCACTTGTCACAATGTTCTCCGTTTTGCCCTACGTTTTCCACAAGTGTCACGGGACTAATCTGAAGGTAACAGGTACTGATTAAAATGATAGATTTTTTAACCAGGGACCTCTCGCACCCTAAACCATAATAGTACAACTATACCAACGATCCGTTTGGTCAAAGAATTTTCACTTTCCACAAAAATGACGCTCAGGATATGAATCGATGTCTCCATGTTGCTTACGAGCTTCGCATAGCATTGGTGGTATAGTGGTGAGCATAGCTGCCTTCCAAGCAATTGACCCGGGTTTGATTCTCGGCCAATGCAGAGCATGAGATATTCACTAGGTTTAGGAGCTGGGTGTCATTTCAAGTGTATTACATTGGAATCAATGTCCTTGTTAGTGGAAGTCAGATTTGCTCTTAGTTTTTGCAGGTTTTCTAAATGAAGTGCGATATTGAGCCAACTAGTGAATATCCATCGCCTAAACCATTCAGCCACCTCGTCCTGCGCCCAAGAGGTGGCTGTTTGCAACCAGTGGCCAGAGATCTGCCTGTCTGAGCTTGTTAAAAGATCTGCAAAAGGGTTCATCCGGGATTTGAACCCGGGACCTCTCGCACCCAAAGCGAGAATCATACCCCTAGACCAACGAGCCTTAGACAAGAATAAAATTGTTTTGCTTTCTGCGGCAATTACAATGAGGATATCAATTGTTCTTGTCCATGGTGCTTGGAAAGATTGAACCTCATGTGAGTGTTTGTGCTATACTTGTGAGCATAGCAGTCTTCCAAACTGTTGACCAGGCTTCAGTTCAAATCTTTTGTATTTCATCTGCTGTGTCTTTCACATTCTGTCTTCTTAAGCCGCGACAGCAAACTGATGATGAGTGTTGACAAATGAATATTGAGCAAAATGAGGTCAATTAATATTTTAAAAGAGAAAATGAAAAAATAAAACTTAAAAAAGAATGGAGCTCATTTATTTTGAGTCGATTGATGCATCAGTACGTGAATCAAAGTAAACGAACGTAAAAAATACCCATTCAAATCGATCAGTTTTCAACTAGAGAGATTGAAACGCGTCGTATCTGTCTCAAGCCTCCGTAACTGTTTATGTTACAACTCCACATCTGCAATAAATGGTGGTGGAGCTAGAGCGGTGTTTGTCAAACCATGAGACATACCAATAATCGGTATTCTCACAAAAACATATGTAGCATCTGAACCGTTTGACCTACAACATCGTATGACCACTCCCTGGAAAGGGGAGACCCTCACGAACACGGTGGTGTTCTCAATTTGTCTCTACGTCCCCCACAAGTGTCAGGGGACTCGTCTGAAGTCGGAACCCTCTATGTGCAAACATCTGTTTGTAGAATCCAAAATCTTTGGGCTACAAACTAATGTGACCCCACTTGTCACAATGTTCTCCGTTTTGCCCTACGTTTTCCACAAGTGTCACGGGACTAATCTGAAGGTAACAGGTACTGATTAAAATGATAGATTTTTTAACCAGGGACCTCTCGCACCCTAAGCCATAATAGTACAACTATACCAACGATCCGTTTGGTCAAAGAATTTTCACTTTCCACAAAAATGACGGTCAGGATATTAATCGATGTCTCCATGTTGCTTAAGAGCTTCACATAGCATTGGTGGTATAGTGGTGAGCATAGCTGCCTTCCAAGCAGTTGACCAGGGTTCAATTCCCAGCCAATGCAGAGCATGAGATATTCACTAGGTTTAGGAGCTGGGTGTCATTTCAAGTGTATTACATTGGAATCAATGTCCTTGTTAGTGGAAGTCAGATTTGCTCTTAGTTTTTGCAGGTTTTCTAAATGAAGTGCGATATTGAGCCAACTAGTGAATATCCATCGCCTAAACCATTCAGCCACCTCGTCCTGCGCCCAAGAGGTGGCTGTTTGCAACCAGTGGCCAGAGATCTGCCTGTCTGAGCTTGTTAAAAGATCTGCAAAAGGGTTCATCCGGGATTTGAACCCGGGACCTCTCACACCCAAAGCGAGAATCATACCCCTAGACCAACGAGCCTTAGACAAGAATAAAATTGTTTTGCTTTCTGCGGCAATTACAATGAGGATATCAATTGTTCTTGTCCATGGTGCTTGGAAAGATTGAACCTCATGTGAGTGTTTGTGCTATACTTGTGAGCATAGCAGTCTTCCAAACTGTTGACCAGGCTTCAGTTCAAATCTTTTGTATTTCATCTGCTGTGTCTTTCACATTCTGTCTTCTTAAGCCGCGACAGCAAACTGATGATGAGTGTTGACAAATGAATATTGAGCAAAATGAGGTCAATTAATATTTTAAAAGAGAAAATGAAAAAATAAAACTTAAAAAAGAATGGAGCTCATTTATTTTGAGTCGATTGATGCATCAGTACGTGAATCAAAGTAAACGAACGTAAAAAATACCCATTCAAATCGATCAGTTTTCAACTAGAGAGATTGAAACGCGTCGTATCTGTCTCAAGCCTCCGTAACTGTTTATGTTACAACTCCACATCTGCAATAAATGGTGGTGGAGCTAGAGCGGTGTTTGTCAAACCATGAGACATACCAATAATCGGTATTCTCACAAAAACATATGTAGCATCTGAACCGTTTGACCTACAACATCGTATGACCACTCCCTGGAAAGGGGAGACCCTCACGAACACGGTGGTGTTCTCAATTTGTCTCTACGTCCCCCACAAGTGTCAGGGGACTCGTCTGAAGTCGGAACCCTCTATGTGCAAACATCTGTTTGTAGAATCCAAAATCTTTGGGCTACAAACTAATGTGACCCCACTTGTCACAATGTTCTCCGTTTTGCCCTACGTTTTCCACAAGTGTCACGGGACTAATCTGAAGGTAACAGGTACTGATTAAAATGATAGATTTTTTAACCAGGGACCTCTCGCACCCTAAGCCATAATAGTACAACTATACCAACGATCCGTTTGGTCAAAGAATTTTCACTTTCCACAAAAATGACGGTCAGGATATTAATCGATGTCTCCATGTTGCTTAAGAGCTTCACATAGCATTGGTGGTATAGTGGTGAGCATAGCTGCCTTCCAAGCAGTTGACCAGGGTTCAATTCCCAGCCAATGCAGAGCATGAGATATTCACTAGGTTTAGGAGCTGGGTGTCATTTCAAGTGTATTACATTGGAATCAATGTCCTTGTTAGTGGAAGTCAGATTTGCTCTTAGTTTTTGCAGGTTTTCTAAATGAAGTGCGATATTGAGCCAACTAGTGAATATCCATCGCCTAAACCATTCAGCCACCTCGTCCTGCGCCCAAGAGGTGGCTGTTTGCAACCAGTGGCCAGAGATCTGCCTGTCTGAGCTTGTTAAAAGATCTGCAAAAGGGTTCATCCGGGATTTGAACCCGGGACCTCTCACACCCAAAGCGAGAATCATACCCCTAGACCAACGAGCCTTAGACAAGAATAAAATTGTTTTGCTTTCTGCGGCAATTACAATGAGGATATCAATTGTTCTTGTCCATGGTGCTTGGAAAGATTGAACCTCATGTGAGTGTTTGTGCTATACTTGTGAGCATAGCAGTCTTCCAAACTGTTGACCAGGCTTCAGTTCAAATCTTTTGTATTTCATCTGCTGTGTCTTTCACATTCTGTCTTCTTAAGCCGCGACAGCAAACTGATGATGAGTGTTGACAAATGAATATTGAGCAAAATGAGGTCAATTAATATTTTAAAAGAGAAAATGAAAAAATAAAACTTAAAAAAGAATGGAGCTCATTTATTTTGAGTCGATTGATGCATCAGTACGTGAATCAAAGTAAACGAACGTAAAAAATACCCATTCAAATCGATCAGTTTTCAACTAGAGAGATTGAAACGCGTCGTATCTGTCTCAAGCCTCCGTAACTGTTTATGTTACAACTCCACATCTGCAATAAATGGTGGTGGAGCTAGAGCGGTGTTTGTCAAACCATGAGACATACCAATAATCGGTATTCTCACAAAAACATATGTAGCATCTGAACCGTTTGACCTACAACATCGTATGACCACTCCCTGGAAAGGGGAGACCCTCACGAACACGGTGGTGTTCTCAATTTGTCTCTACGTCCCCCACAAGTGTCAGGGGATTCGTCTGAAGTCGGAACCCTCTATGTGCAAACATCTGTTTGTAGAATCCAAAATCTTTGGGCTACAGACTAATGTGACCCCACTTGTCACAATGTTCTCCGTTTTGCCCTACGTTTTCCACAAGTGTCACGGGACTAATCTGAAGGTAACAGGTACTGATTAAAATGATAGATTTTTTAACCAGGGACCTCTCGCACCCTAAGCCATAATAGTACAACTATACCAACGATCCGTTTGGTCAAAGAATTTTCACTTTCCACAAAAATGACGGTCAGGATATTAATCGATGTCTCCATGTTGCTTAAGAGCTTCACATAGCATTGGTGGTATAGTGGTGAGCATAGCTGCCTTCCAAGCAGTTGACCAGGGTTCGATTCCCAGCCAATGCAGAGCATGAGATATTACCTAGGTTTAGGAGCTGGGTGTCATTTCAAGTGTATTACATTGGAATCAATGTCCTTGTTAGTGGAAGTCAGATTTGCTCTTAGTTTTTGCAGGTTTTCTAAATGAAGTGCGATATTGAGCCAACTAGTGAATATCCATCGCCTAAACCATTCAGCCACCTCGTCCTGCGCCCAAGAGGTGGCTGTTTGCAACCAGTGGCCAGAGATCTGCCTGTCTGAGCTTGTTAAAAGATCTGCAAAAGGGTTCATCCGGGATTTGAACCCGGGACCTCTCGCACCCAAAGCGAGAATCATACCCCTAGACCAACGAGCCTTAGACAAGAATAAAATTGTTTTGCTTTCTGCGGCAATTACAATGAGGATATCAATTGTTCTTGTCCATGGTGCTTGGAAAGATTGAACCTCATGTGAGTGTTTGTGCTATACTTGTGAGCATAGCAGTCTTCCAAACTGTTGACCAGGCTTCAGTTCAAATCTTTTGTATTTCATCTGCTGTGTCTTTCACATTCTGTCTTCTTAAGCCGCGACAGCAAACTGATGATGAGTGTTGACAAATGAATATTGAGCAAAATGAGGTCAATTAATATTTTAAAAGAGAAAATGAAAAAATAAAACTTAAAAAAGAATGGAGCTCATTTATTTTGAGTCGATTGATGCATCAGTACGTGAATCAAAGTAAACGAACGTAAAAAATACCCATTCAAATCGATCAGTTTTCAACTAGAGAGATTGAAACGCGTCGTATCTGTCTCAAGCCTCCGTAACTGTTTATGTTACAACTCCACATCTGCAATAAATGGTGGTGGAGCTAGAGCGGTGTTTGTCAAACCATGAGACATACCAATAATCGGTATTCTCACAAAAACATATGTAGCATCTGAACCGTTTGACCTACAACATCGTATGACCACTCCCTGGAAAGGGGAGACCCTCACGAACACGGTGGTGTTCTCAATTTGTCTCTACGTCCCCCACAAGTGTCAGGGGATTCGTCTGAAGTCGGAACCCTCTATGTGCAAACATCTGTTTGTAGAATCCAAAATCTTTGGGCTACAGACTAATGTGACCCCACTTGTCACAATGTTCTCCGTTTTGCCCTACGTTTTCCACAAGTGTCACGGGACTAATCTGAAGGTAACAGGTACTGATTAAAATGATAGATTTTTTAACCAGGGACCTCTCGCACCCTAAGCCATAATAGTACAACTATACCAACGATCCGTTTGGTCAAAGAATTTTCACTTTCCACAAAAATGACGGTCAGGATATTAATCGATGTCTCCATGTTGCTTAAGAGCTTCACATAGCATTGGTGGTATAGTGGTGAGCATAGCTGCCTTCCAAGCAGTTGACCAGGGTTCGATTCCCAGCCAATGCAGAGCATGAGATATTACCTAGGTTTAGGAGCTGGGTGTCATTTCAAGTGTATTACATTGGAATCAATGTCCTTGTTAGTGGAAGTCAGATTTGCTCTTAGTTTTTGCAGGTTTTCTAAATGAAGTGCGATATTGAGCCAACTAGTGAATATCCATCGCCTAAACCATTCAGCCACCTCGTCCTGCGCCCAAGAGGTGGCTGTTTGCAACCAGTGGCCAGAGATCTGCCTGTCTGAGCTTGTTAAAAGATCTGCAAAAGGGTTCATCCGGGATTTGAACTCGGGACCTCTCGCACCCAAAGCGAGAATCATACCCCTAGACCAACGAGCCTTAGACAAGAATAAAATTGTTTTGCTTTCTGCGGCAATTACAATGAGGATATCAATTGTTCTTGTCCATGGTGCTTGGAAAGATTGAACCTCATGTGAGTGTTTGTGCTATACTTGTGAGCATAGCAGTCTTCCAAACTGTTGACCAGGCTTCAGTTCAAATCTTTTGTATTTCATCTGCTGTGTCTTTCACATTCTGTCTTCTTAAGCCGCGACAGCAAACTGATGATGAGTGTTGACAAATGAATATTGAGCAAAATGAGGTCAATTAATATTTTAAAAGAGAAAATGAAAAAATAAAACTTAAAAAAGAATGGAGCTCATTTATTTTGAGTCGATTGATGCATCAGTACGTGAATCAAAGTAAACGAACGTAAAAAATACCCATTCAAATCGATCAGTTTTCAACTAGAGAGATTGAAACGCGTCGTATCTGTCTCAAGCCTCCGTAACTGTTTATGTTACAACTCCACATCTGCAATAAATGGTGGTGGAGCTAGAGCGGTGTTTGTCAAACCATGAGACATACCAATAATCGGTATTCTCACAAAAACATATGTAGCATCTGAACCGTTTGACCTACAACATCGTATGACCACTCCCTGGAAAGGGGAGACCCTCACGAACACGGTGGTGTTCTCAATTTGTCTCTACGTCCCCCACAAGTGTCAGGGGATTCGTCTGAAGTCGGAACCCTCTATGTGCAAACATCTGTTTGTAGAATCCAAAATCTTTGGGCTACAGACTAATGTGACCCCACTTGTCACAATGTTCTCCGTTTTGCCCTACGTTTTCCACAAGTGTCACGGGACTAATCTGAAGGTAACAGGTACTGATTAAAATGATAGATTTTTTAACCAGGGACCTCTCGCACCCTAAGCCATAATAGTACAACTATACCAACGATCCGTTTGGTCAAAGAATTTTCACTTTCCACAAAAATGACGGTCAGGATATTAATCGATGTCTCCATGTTGCTTAAGAGCTTCACATAGCATTGGTGGTATAGTGGTGAGCATAGCTGCCTTCCAAGCAGTTGACCAGGGTTCGATTCCCAGCCAATGCAGAGCATGAGATATTACCTAGGTTTAGGAGCTGGGTGTCATTTCAAGTGTATTACATTGGAATCAATGTCCTTGTTAGTGGAAGTCAGATTTGCTCTTAGTTTTTGCAGGTTTTCTAAATGAAGTGCGATATTGAGCCAACTAGTGAATATCCATCGCCTAAACCATTCAGCCACCTCGTCCTGCGCCCAAGAGGTGGCTGTTTGCAACCAGTGGCCAGAGATCTGCCTGTCTGAGCTTGTTAAAAGATCTGCAAAAGGGTTCATCCGGGATTTGAACCCGGGACCTCTCGCACCCAAAGCGAGAATCATACCCCTAGACCAACGAGCCTTAGACAAGAATAAAATTGTTTTGCTTTCTGCGGCAATTACAATGAGGATATCAATTGTTCTTGTCCATGGTGCTTGGAAAGATTGAACCTCATGTGAGTGTTTGTGCTATACTTGTGAGCATAGCAGTCTTCCAAACTGTTGACCAGGCTTCAGTTCAAATCTTTTGTATTTCATCTGCTGTGTCTTTCACATTCTGTCTTCTTAAGCCGCGACAGCAAACTGATGATGAGTGTTGACAAATGAATATTGAGCAAAATGAGGTCAATTAATATTTTAAAAGAGAAAATGAAAAAATAAAACTTAACCTCTATGGGACCGGCGGGACGAATTCGTCCCACCTACGTAACATCCACTGCCAGCCTGTGGCGCGATTTTCAAAATCTTCAAAATCCTATTACTTCAATTTCTCAAACATATGACTATTTTACAGCCATTTAAAGATAAGACTCTCGTTAATCTAACCACACTGTCCGATTTCAAAAAGGCTTTACAACGAAAGCAAAACATTAGATTATGTCAGCAGAGTACCAAGCCAGAAATAATCAGACACCCATTTTTCAAGCCAGCATATAATGTCACCAAAACCCAGAAGACAGCTAAATGCAGCACTCACCTTTGATGATCTTCATCAGATGACAACCCTAGGACATTATGTTATACAATACATGCATGTTTTGTTCAATCAAGTTCATATTTATATCAAAAACCAGCTTTTTACATTAGCATGTGACGTTCAGAACTAGCATACCCCCCGCAAACTTACGGGGAATTCGCTAACATTTTACTAAATTACTCACGATAAACGTTCACAAAAAGCATAACAATTATTTTAAGAATTATAGATACAGACCTCCTCTATGCACTCGATATGTCCGATTTTAAAATAGCTTTTTGGTGAAAGCACATTTTGCAATATTCTAAGTATATAGCCCAGGCATCACGGGCTCGCTATTTAGACACCCGGCAAGTTTAGCACTCACCATAATCATATTTACTATTATAAAAATGTCATTACCTTTTGTTGTCTTCGTCAGAATGCACACCCAGGACGTCTACTTCAATAACAAATGTTGGTTTGGTCCAAAATAATCCATCGTTATATCCGAATAGCGGCGTTTTGTTCGTGCGTTCCAGACACTATCCGAAATAGTAAAGAAGTGTCGCGCGCTTGGCGCAATTCCTGACAATAAAATTCAAAGTATTCAATTGCCGTACGTCGAAGCATGTCAACCGCTGTTTAAAATCAATTTTTACGTCATTTTTCTCGTAGAAAAGCGGTAAAATTCCGACAGGGAATCTCCTTTTCGGCAAACAGAGGAAAAAATCCCAAAGGCGGGGGCGGTCGGGGTCACGCGCATAAGCTAGTGTCTCTTGATGGGCCACTTGAGAAAGGCGATAATGTGTTTCAGCCTGGGGCTGGAATGACGACATTCTCTTTTTTCCCGGGCTATGAGAGCCTATGGACGACGTGGGAAGTGTCACGTTAGAGCAGAGATCCTTAGTAAATGATAGAGATGGCAAAGAAGTTCCAGAAATGGTCAGACAGGCCACTTCCTGTAAAGGAATCTCTCAGGTTTTGACCTGCCATTTGAGTTCTGTTATACTCACAGACACCATTCAAACAGTTTTAGAAAATTTAGGGTGTTTTCTATCCATATGTAATAAGTATATGCATATTCTAGTTACTGAGTAGGAGTGGTAACCAGATTAAATCGGGTATGTTTTTTATCCAGCCGTGTCAATGCTGCCCCCTAGCCCTAACAGGTTAACCTCTCTAGGCTAGGCGGGACGAATTCGTCCCACCTACGTAACAGCCACGGCTATCCTGTGGCGCGATTTTCAAAACCTTAAAAATCCTATTACTTAAATTTCTCAAACATATGACTATTTTACAGCCATTTAAAGATAAGGCTCTCGTTAATCTAACCACACTGTCCGATTTCAAAAAGGCTTTACAACGAAAGCAAAACATTAGATTATGTCAGCAGAGTACCAAGCCAGAAATAATCAGACACCCATTTTTCAAGCCAGCATATAATGTCACCAAAACCCAGAAGACAGCTAAATGCAGCACTCACCTTTGATGATCTTCATCAGATGACAACCCTAGGACATTATGTTATACAATACATGCATGTTTTGTTCAATCAAGTTCATATTTATATCAAAAACCAGCTTTTTACATTAGCATGTGACGTTCAGAACTAGCATACCCCCCGCAAACTTCCGGGGAATTCGCTAACATTTTACTAAATTACTCACGATAAACGTTCACAAAAAGCATAACAATTATTTTAAGAATTATAGATACAGACCTCCTCTATGCACTCGATATGTCCGATTTTAAAATAGCTTTTTGGTGAAAGCACATTTTGCAATATTCTAAGTACATAGCCCAGGCATCACGGGCTCGCTATTTAGACACCCGGCAAGTTTAGCACTCACCATAATCATATTTACTATTATAAAAATTTCATTACCTTTTGTTGTCTTCGTCAGAATACACACCCAGGACAGCTACTTCAATAACAAATGTTGGTTTGGTCCAAAATAATCCATCGTTATATCCGAATAGCGGCGTTTTGTTCGTGCGTTCCAGACGCTATCCGAAATAGTAAAGAAGTGTCACGCGCTTGGTGCAATTCGTGACAATAAAATTCTAAGTATTCCATTACCGTACTTCGAAGCATGTCAACCGCTGTTTAAAATCAATTTTTACGACATTTTTCTCGTAGAAAAGCGATAATATTCCGACAGGGAATCTCCTTTTCGGCAAACAGAGGAAAAAATCCCAAAGGCGGGGGCGGTCGGGGTCACGCGCATAAGCTAGTGTCTCTTGATGGGCCACTTGAGAAAGGCGATAATGTGTTTCAGCCTGGGGCTGGAATGACGACATTCTGTTTTTTCCCGGGCTCTGAGCGCCTATGGACGACGTGGGAAGTGTCACGTTAGAGCAGAGATCCTTAGTAAATGATAGAGATGGAAAAGAAGTTCAACAAATGGTCAGACAGGCCACTTCCTGTAAAGGAATCTCTCAGGTTTTGACCTGCCATTTGAGTTCTGTTATACTCACAGACACCATTCAAACAGTTTTAGAAAATTTAGGGTGTTTTCTATCCATATGTAATAAGTATATGCATATTCTAGTTACTGAGTAGGAGTGGTAACCAGATTAAATCGGGTATGTTTTTTATCCAGCCGTGTCAATGCTGCCCCCTAGCCCTAACAGGTTAACACTGCTGGACTGGTCTCCTGGTGCTGGGGCTGGCCTCATTACTGCTTGGGGATCCTGCTGTGGAGTTGAAGTCCCTGCTGCGTCGAGCCTTTGTCGTCCTGGTGTTGGCAGACCCAATCTTGGGCTCTCACTGACGAGTTCCGCTTGGTGAGGAGCTGTGAGGATAGATTGGCGTAGGCCCCGAAACTCCTGCTTGAGGTCTTCGTCCCTCTTCTCAACCGGTAGTTCAAACAGTTCTGGTTGTGTTTGGCCCCTTGGTCGGGCTCCTAGTTTCTCATAATTAACCTCTTCACCAGAAGATTCCATGGTATTCCACCCAGTTTCAACTTCAATGACCTTTTATGACAGTTGATGCTGCTGCTGTGAACGCAATCCTGTACGCATTCCTTTACCTCTCTTGTTGGAATTCACTGATTTGCGGTGCGCCATCCCACTGCTGCCACCATATGTCACGTAGAGTAGGCCAGAAGGCTAAACTGGAAAACCTAACCTCTATAAAAAATAAAAAGATGGCGGAGCCGCAAAAGTTCTTCTGTGCAAAGGTGTTTATTTACATAGTGATTCCGGAACAAAACAACAGTACTGCCATCAAACATATACCTTATGGGACAGCTTAAAAACAAAGCTGCCCCACCCACAGCTCAATCCAAAATGCCTCCCCATGAACTGAAAGAGAGGCTCCTTTTGTAGGGGTAGCCCCTCCCCTCAGAACAATTAACACTAATTAATTAAGCAATTACCTATTCAACATACAGTTTCCATTTATCTAAACATACCAAAATATATACATTGCAACACGTTTATGAAACAACATCACAATATAACATTTACAAAATTACATCACTACTGACAGTGTCTTCCAATATGCCCGTTTACATTAATGAGCCATTCCGGACAGGCACTACAAAGTAAGCCCAATTCCCTTAGCTCGGGCCCTTATCCAGCATACCTGGAAGCTACAGAGATGGAGAGAGAGAGGAACAGAACAAACAACCGCGCTCATCCATAACATCGATAAGTATACTAAATATTGCTTATATTAAATATGAACACCTGTCTTTATTTCTTTATACCCTAACTGGTTACTGAAGTAAGTGTGAAATGTATGTACTAAGATAGAGACGTTAACCTCTATGGGCTAGGTGGGACGTATCAGGTCAAACACTATTTTTACAGAAGTTTACTAAGGGTTGGTAACAGGCTGATTGGTCGGCTATTTTAGCCAGTAAAGGGGGCTTTACTATTCTTAGGAAGCGGAAGGACTTTAACTTCCCTCCAGGCCTAAGGGCACACACTTTCTAGTAGGCTTAAATTGAAGATGTGGCAACATCATCCGCTGTTATCCACAGTAATCTTCCATCCAAGTTGTCAGACCTCAGTGGCTTGTCATTGTTGATAGACAACAATAATTTGTTCACCTCTTCCACACTCACTTTAAGGAATTCAAAAGTATAATTCTTGTCTTTCATAATTTGTCACATATACTTGGATGTGTAGTGTCAGCGTTTGTTGCTGGCATGTCACCCCTAAGTTTGTTCATCTTGCCAATGAAAAATAAATGAAAGTAGTTGTCAATATCAGTGGGTTTTGTGATAAATTAGTCATCTGATTCAATGAATGATGGAGCCGAGTAGGCATTGTTATCCTAAAGGGACATAGTCATGGTAGCCAAAATAATGGCCTGCCCAGCATGTTTGTTGCTTAATTAACTCAGAAACCACACCTGTGTGGAAGCACCTGCTTTAACCTCTCTAGGGTAGGTGGCACCAAATCGTCCCACCTACGCAACAGCCAGTCTAATCCCGTGGCGCGATATTCAAATACCTTAAAAATGCTATTACTTCAATTTCTCAAACATATAACTATTTTACACCATTTTAAAGACAGGACTCTCCTTTATCTAACCACACTGTCCGATTTCAAAAAGGCTTTACAACGAAAGAAAAACATTAGATTATGTTTGCAGAGTACCCAGCCAGAAATAATCAGACACCCATTTTTCAAGCTAGCATATAATGTCACATAAACCCAAACCACAGCTAAATGCAGCACTAACCTTTGATGATCTTCATCAGATGACAACCCTAGGACATTATGTTATACAATACATGCATGTTTTGTTCAATCAAGTTCATATTTATATCAAAAAACAGCTTTTTTACATTAGCATGTGACGTTCAGAACTAGCATACCCCCCGCAAACTTCCGGGGAATTTACTAACAATTTACTAAATTACTCATGATAAACGTTCACAAAAAGCATAACAATTATTTTAAGAATTATAGATACAGAACTCCTCTATGCACTCGATATGTCCGATTTTAAAATAGCTTTTTGGTGAAAGCACATTTTGCAATATTCTAAGTACATAGCCCAGCCATCACGGGCTAGCTATTTAGACACCCAGCAAGTTTAGCCTTCACCAAAATCAGATTTACTATAACAAAAATGTTATTACCTTTCCTGTTCTTCGTCAGAATGCACTCCCAGGACTTCTACTTCAATGACAAATGTTGGTTTGGTCCCAAATAATCCATCGTTATATCCAAACAGCGGCGTTTTGTTCGTGCGTTCAAGACACTATCCGAAATGGTAAATCAGGGTTACGAGCATGGCGCATTTCGTGACAAAAAAATTCTAAATATTCCATTACCGTACTTCGAAGCATGTCAACTGCTGTTTAAAATCAATTTTTATGCAATTTATCTCGTAAAAAAGCGATAATATTCCGACCGGGAATCTGCGTTTCGGTAAACAGAGGAAAAAAAAGAAAGATGGGGGCGACCAGTGCACGCCCCTAAGCCCACTGTCCCCTGATCGGCCACTTGACAAAGGCGATAATGTGTTTCAGCCTGGGGCTGGAATGACGACATTCAGCTTTTTCCCGGGCTCTGAGAGCCTATGGGAGCCGTGGGAAGTGTCACGTTACCGCAGAGATCCTTTGTTTTGGAAAGAGATGTCAAAGAAAGCCAATAAATGGTCAGACAGGCCACTTCCTGTAAAGGAATCTCTCAGGTTTTTGCCTGCCATATGAGTTCTGTTATACTCACAGACACCATTCAAACAGTTTTAGAAACTTTAGGGTGTTTTCTATCCATATCTAATAAGTATATGCATATTCTAGTTACTGGGTAGGAGTAGTAACCAGATTAAATCGGGTACGTTTTTTATCCGGCGGTGTAAATACTGCCCCCTAGCCCTAAGAGGTTAAATACACTTTACTCGAGTTTCCATAACTTTGTACGTTTTTTTAAGTTAAGAACAAATTCTTATTTACAATGACTGCCTACCCCTGGCCAAACCCAGACGACTCTGGGCCAATTGCCCGACGCCCTATGGGACTCCCAATCACGTCCGGTTGTCATACAGCCTGGAATCGAACCAGGGTCTGTAGTGACGCCTCTAGCACTGAGATGTAGTGCATTAGACTGCTGCGCCACTCGGGAGCCCTACAGTACCAGTCAAAAGTTTGGACACACCAACTCATTCAAGGGTTTTTTACTATTTCTACATTGTAGAATAATAGTGAAGACATCAAAACTATGAAATAACACATATGGAATCATGTAGTAACCAAACAATGGTAAAACAAATCAAAATATATTTTAGATTCTTCAAAGTAGTCACCATTTGCCTTGATAATAGCGTTGCACACGTTTGGCATTCTCTCAACCAGCTTCACCTGGAATGCATTTCCAACTATCTTGAAGAAGTTCCCACATATGCTGAGCACTTGTTAGCTGCTTTTCCATCACTCTGTGGTCCAACTCATCCCAAACCATCTCAATTGGGTTGAGGTCGGGTGATTGTGGAGGCCAGGTCATCTGATACAGCACTCCATCACTCTCCTTCTTGGTCAAATAGCCCATACACAGCCTGGAGGTGTGTTGGATCATTGTCCTGCTGAAGATCAAATGATAATCCCACTAAGCGTAAACCAGATGGGATGGCATATCGCTGTGGTAGCCATGCTGGTTAAGTGTGCCTTGAATTCTAAATAAATCACAGACAGTGTCACCAGCAAAGCACCATCACACCTCCTCCTCCATGCTTCATGGTGGGAAATACACATGAGGAGATCATCCATTCACCTACTCTGCGTCTCACAAAGACATGGCAGTTGGAACCAAAAATCTTAAATTTGGACTCATCAGACCAAAGGACAGATTTCCACCGGTCTAATGTCCATTGCTCGTGTTTCTTGGCCCAAGCAAGTCTCTTCTTCTTATTGGTGTCCTTTAGTAGGGGTTTCTTTGCAGCGCTTAGACCATGAAGGCCTGATTCACGCTGTCTCCTCTGAACTGTTGATGTTGAACTCTGTGAAGCATTTATTTGGGCTGCAATCTGAGGTGCAGTTAACTCTAATGAACTTATCCTCTGCAGAAGAGGTAACTCTGGGTCTTCCTTTCCTGTGGCGGTCCTCATGAGAGCCAGTTTCATCATAGCGCTTGACGGTTAAACTTTTGAAGTTGTTGACATTTTCCATATTGACTGACTTTCATGTCTTAAAGTAATGATGAACTGACCTTCATGTCTTAAAGTAATGATGGACTGACCTTCATGTCTTAAAGTAATGATGGACTGAGCTCCACCACCATTTATTGCAGATGTGGAGTTGTAACATAAACAGTTACGGAGTCTTGAGACAGATACGACGCGTTTCAATCTCTCTAGTTGAAAACTGATCGATTTGAATGGGTATTTTTTACGTTCGTTTACTTTGATTCACGTACTGATGCATCAATCGACTCAAAATAAATGAGCTCCATTCTTTTTTAAGTTTTATTTTTTCATTTTCTCTTTTAAAATATTAATTGACCTCATTTTGCTCAATATTCATTTGTCAACACTCATCATCAGTTTGCTGTCGCGGCTTAAGAAGACAGAATGTGAAAGACACAGCAGATGAAATACAAAAGATTTGAACTGAAGCCTGGTCAACAGTTTGGAAGACTGCTATGCTCACAAGTATAGCACAAACACTCACATGAGGTTCAATCTTTCCAAGCACCATGGACAAGAACAATTGATATCCTCATTGTAATTGCCGCAGAAAGCAAAACAATTTTATTCTTGTCTAAGGCTCGTTGGTCTAGGGGTATGATTCTCGCTTTGGGTGCGAGAGGTCCCGGGTTCAAATCCCGGATGAACCCTTTTGCAGATCTTTTAACAAGCTCAGACAGGCAGATCTCTGGCCACTGGTTGCAAACAGCCACCTCTTGGGCGCAGGACGAGGTGGCTGAATGGTTTAGGCGATGGACTGCTTATCTATTGTGATATTCACTAGTTGGCTCAATATCGCACTTCATTTAGAAAACCTGCAAAAACTAAGAGCAAATCTGACTTCCACTAACAAGGACATTGATTCCAATGTAATACACTTGAAATGACACCCAGCCCCTAAACCTAGTGAATATCTCATGCTCTGCATTGGCTGGGAATCGAACCCTGGTCAACTGCTTGGAAGGCAGCTATGCTCACCACTATACCACAAATGCTATGTGAAGCTCTTAAGCAACATGGAGACATCGATTCATATCCTGACCGTCATTTTTGTGGAAAGTGAAAATTCTTTGACCAAACAGATCGTTGGTATAGTTGTACTATTATGGCTTAGGGTGCGAGAGGTCCCTGGTTAAAAAATCGATCATTTTAATCTGTACCTGTTACCTTCAGATTAGTCCCGTGACACTTGTGGAAAACGTAGGGCAAAACGGAGAACATTGTGACAAGTGGGGTCACATTAGTTTGTAGCCCAAAGATTTTGGATTCTACAAACAGATGTTTGCACATAGAGGGTTCCGACTTCAGACGAGTCCCCTGACACTTGTGGGGGACGTAGAGACAAATTGAGAACACCACCGTGTTCGTGAGGGTCTCCCCTTTCCAGGGAGTGGTCATACGATGTTGTAGGTCAAACGGTTCAGAAGCTACAGATGTTTTTGTGAGAATACCGATTATTGGTATGTCTCATGGTTTGACAAACACCGCTCTAGCTCCACCACCATTTATTGCAGATGTGGAGTTGTAACATGAACAGTTACGGAGTCTTGAGACAGATACGACGCGTTTCAATCTCTCTAGTTGAAAACTGATCGATTTGAATGGGTATTTTTTACGTTCGTTTACTTTGATTCACGTACTGATGCATCAATCGACTCAAAATAAATGAGCTCCATTCTTTTTTAAGTTTTATTTTTTCATTTTCTCTTTTAAAATATTAATTGACCTCATTTTGCTCAATATTCATTTGTCAACACTCATCATCAGTTTGCTGTCACGGCTTAAGAAGACAGAATGTGAAAGACACAGCAGATGAAATACAAAAGATTTGAACTGAAGCCTGGTCAACAGTTTGGAAGACTGCTATGCTCACAAGTATAGCACAAACACTCACATGAGGTTCAATCTTTCCAAGCACCATGGACAAGAACAATTGGTATCCTCATTGTAATTGCCGCAGAAAGCTAAACAATTTTATTCTTGTCTAAGGCTCGTTGGTCTAGGGGTATGATTCTTGCTTTGGGTGCGAGAGGTCCCGGGTTCAAATCCCGGATGAACCCTTTTGCAGATCTTTTAACAAGCTCAGACAGGCAGATCTCTGGCCACTGGTTGCAAACAGCCACCTCTTGGGCGCAGGACGAGGTGGCTGAATGGTTTAGGCGATGGACTGCTTATCTATTGTGATATTCACTAGTTGGCTCAATATCGCACTTCATTTAGAAAACCTGCAAAAACTAAGAGCAAATCTGACTTCCACTAACAAGGACATTGATTCCAATGTAATACACTTGAAATGACACCCAGCCCCTAAACCTAGTGAATATCTCATGCTCTGCATTGGCTGGGAATCGAACCCTGGTCAACTGCTTGGAAGGCAGCTATGCTCACCACTATACCACCAATGCTATGTGAAGCTCTTAAGCAACATGGAGACATCGATTCATATCCTGACCGTCATTTTTGTGGAAAGTGAAAATTCTTTGACCAAACGGATCGTTGGTATAGTTGTACTATTATGGCTTAGGGTGCGAGAGGTCCCTGGTTAAAAAATCGATCATTTTAATCTGTACCTGTTACCTTCAGATTAGTCCCGTGACACTTGTGGAAAACGTAGGGCAAAACGGAGAACATTGTGACAAGTGGGGTCACATTAGTTTGTAGTCCAAAGATTTTGGATTCTACAAACAGATGTTTGCACATAGAGGGTTCCGACTTCAGACGAGTCCCCTGACACTTGTGGAGGATGTAGAGACAAATTGAGAACACCACCGTGTTCGTGAGGGTCTCCCCTTTCCAGGGAGTGGTCATACGATGTTGTAGGTCAAACGGTTCAGATGCTACAGATGTTTCTGTGAGAATACCGATTATTGGTATGTCTCATGGTTTGACAAACACCGCTCTAGCTCCACCACCATTTATTGCAGATGTGGAGTTGTAACATAAACAGTTACGGAGGCTTGAGACAGATACGACGCGTTTCAATCTCTCTAGTTGAAAACTGATCGATTTGAATGGGTATTTTTTACGTTCGTTTACTTTGATTCACGTACTGATGCATCAATCGACTCAAAATAAATGAGCTCCATTCTTTTTTAAGTTTTATTTTTTCATTTTCTCTTTTAAAATATTAATTGACAACATTTTGCTCAATATTCATTTGTCAACACTCATCATCAGTTTGCTGTCGCGGCTTAAGAAGACAGAATGTGAAAGACACAGCAGATGAAATACAAAAGATTTGAACTGAAGCCTGGTCAACAGTTTGGAAGACTGCTCTGCTCACAAGTATAGCACAAACACTCACATGAGGTTCAATCTTTCCAAGCACCATGGACAAGAACAATTGATATCCTCATTGTAATTGCCGCAGAAAGCAAAACAATTTTATTCTTGTCTAAGGCTCGTTGGTCTAGGGGTATGATTCTCGCTTTGGGTGCGAGAGGTCCCGGGTTCAAATCCCGGATGAACCCTTTTGCAGATCTTTTAACCTGTTGGGTCTAGGGGGCAGCATTTGCACGTCTGGATAAAAAAAATGTACCCGATTTAATCTGGTTACTAATCCTACCCAGTAACTAGAATATGCATATACTTATTATATATGGATAGAAAACACTCTAAAGTTTCCAAAACTGTTTGAATGGTGTCTGTGAGTATAACAGAACTCATTTGGCAGGCAAAACCCTGAGACATTTTCTGACAGGAAGTGGATACCTGATGTGTTGTATTGACTTTAAAGCTATCCCATTGAAAAACACAGGGGTTTAGGAATATTTTGGCACTTCCTATTGCTTCCACTAGATGTCACCAGCCTTTACAAAGTGTTTTGAGTCTTCTGGAGGGAGATCTGACCGAACAAGAGCCATGGAACGGTGATGTCCCATTAGACACCTGGCGCGCTACTTCATGTTGGGTACCCTCGTTCCAATACGTTATAAAAGGCTATGCATTCGTCCACCTTGAATATTATTCATGTTCTGGTTAAAAAAGGCCCTAATGATTTATGCTATACAACGTTTGACATGTTTGAACGAACGGAAATATATTTTTTCCCCTCGTTCATGACGAGAAGTCCGGCTGGCTTACATCATGTGCTAACGAGACGGAGATTTTTGGACATAAATGATGAGCTTTTTTGAACAAAACTACATTCGTTATGGACCTGTGATACCTGGAAGTGACATCTGATGAAGAGAATCAAAGGTAATGGATTATTTACATAGTATTTTCGATTTTAGATCTCCCCAACATGACGTCTAGTCTGTATCGCAACGCGTATTTTTCTGGGCACAGTGCTCAGATTATTGCAAAGTGTGATTTCCCAGTAAGGTTATTTTTAAATCTGGCAAGTTGATTGCGTTCAAAAGATGTAAATCTATAATTCTTTAAATGACAATATAATATTTTAACAATGTTTTCTAATTTTAATTATTTAATTTCTGACGCTGACTTGACTGCCGGTTATTGGAGGGAAACGATTTCCTCAACATCAATGCCATAGTAAAACGCTGTTTTTGTATATAAATATGAACTTGATAGAACTAAAAATGCATGCATTGTCTAACATAATGTCCTAGGAGTGTCATCTGATGGAGATTGTAAAAGGTTAGTGTATCATTTTAGCTGGTTTTATGGTTTTGGTGACCCTGTCTTTGACTTGACAAAACATTACACACAACTCTTGTAAATGTACTGTCCTAACATACTCTAAATTTATGCTTTCGCCGTAAAACCTTTTTGAAATCGTAAAACGTGGTTAGATTAAGGAGATGTTTATCTTTCAAATGGTGTAACATAGTTGTATTTTTGAAAAATTTGAATTTTGACATTTATTTGGATTCAAATTTGCCGCTCTTGAAATGCACCTGCTGTTGATGGAGTGCACCACAGGTGGCACGCTAGCGTCCCACCTAGCCCATAGAGGTTAACAAGCTCAGACAGGCAGATCTCTGGCCACTGGTTGCAAACAGCCACCTCTTGGGCGCAGGACGAGGTGGCTGAATGGTTTAGGCGATGGACTGCTTATCTATTGTGATATTCACTAGTTGGCTCAATATCGCACTTCATTTAGAAAACCTGCAAAAACTAAGAGCAAATCTGACTTCCACTAACAAGGACATTGATTCCAATGTAATACACTTGAAATGACACCCAGCCCCTAAACCTAGTGAATATCTCATGCTCTGCATTGGCTGGGAATCGAACCCTGGTCAACTGCTTGGAAGGCAGCTATGCTCACCACTATACCACCAATGCTATGTGAAGCTCTTAAGCAACATGGAGACATCGATTCATATCCTGACCGTCATTTTTGTGGAAAGTGAAAATTCTTTGACCAAACGGATCGTTGGTATAGTTGTACTATTATGGCTTAGGGTGCGAGAGGTCCCTGGTTAAAAAATCTATCATTTTAATCAGTACCTGTTACCTTCAGATTAGTCCCGTGACACTTGTGGAAAACGTAGGGCAAAACGGAGAACATTGTGACAAGTGGGGTCACATTAGTTTGTAGCCCAAAGATTTTGGATTCTACAAACAGATGTTTGCACATAGAGGGTTCCGACTTCAGACGAGTCCCCTGACACTTGTGGGGGACGTAGAGACAAATTGAGAACACCACCGTGTTCGTGAGGGTCTCCCCTTTCCAGGGAGTGGTCATACGATGTTGTAGGTCAAACGGTTCAGATGCTACAAATGTTTTTGTGAGAATACCGATTATTGGTATGTCTCATGGTTTGACAAACACCGCTCTAGCTCCACCACCATTTATTGCAGATGTGGAGTTGTAACATAAACAGTTACGGAGGCTTGAGACAGATACGACGCGTTTCAATCTCTCTAGTTGAAAACTGATCGATTTGAATGGGTATTTTTTACGTTCGTTTACTTTGATTCACGTACTGATGCATCAATCGACTCAAAATAAATGAGCTCCATTCTTTTTTAAGTTTTATTTTTTCATTTTCTCTTTTAAAATATTAATTGACCTCATTTTGCTCAATATTCATTTGTCAACACTCATCATCAGTTTGCTGTCGCGGCTTAAGAAGACAGAATGTGAAAGACACAGCAGATGAAATACAAAAGATTTGAACTGAAGCCTGGTCAACAGTTTGGAAGACTGCTATGCTCACAAGTATAGCACAAACACTCACATGAGGTTCAATCTTTCCAAGCACCATGGACAAGAACAATTGATATCCTCATTGTAATTGCCGCAGAAAGCAAAACAATTTTATTCTTGTCTAAGGCTCGTTGGTCTAGGGGTATGATTCTCGCTTTGGGTGCGAGAGGTCCCGGGTTCAAATCCCGGATGAACCCTTTTGCAGATCTTTTAACAAGCTCAGACAGGCAGATCTCTGGCCACTGGTTGCAAACAGCCACCTCTTGGGCGCAGGACGAGGTGGCTGAATGGTTTAGGCGATGGACTGCTTATCTATTGTGATATTCACTAGTTGGCTCAATATCGCACTTCATTTAGAAAACCTGCAAAAACTAAGAGCAAATCTGACTTCCACTAACAAGGACATTGATTCCAATGTAATACACTTGAAATGACACCCAGCCCCTAAACCTAGTGAATATCTCATGCTCTGCATTGGCTGGGAATCGAACCCTGGTCAACTGCTTGGAAGGCAGCTATGCTCACCACTATACCACCAATGCTATGTGAAGCTCTTAAGCAACATGGAGACATCGATTCATATCCTGACCGTCATTTTTGTGGAAAGTGAAAATTCTTTGACCAAACGGATCGTTGGTATAGTTGTACTATTATGGCTTAGGGTGCGAGAGGTCCCTGGTTAAAAAATCTATCATTTTAATCAGTACCTGTTACCTTCAGATTAGTCCCGTGACACTTGTGGAAAACGTAGGGCAAAACGGAGAACATTGTGACAAGTGGGGTCACATTAGTTTGTAGCCCAAAGATTTTGGATTCTACAAACAGATGTTTGCACATAGAGGGTTCCGACTTCAGACGAGTCCCCTGACACTTGTGGGGGACGTAGAGACAAATTGAGAACACCACCGTGTTCGTGAGGGTCTCCCCTTTCCAGGGAGTGGTCATACGATGTTGTAGGTCAAACGGTTCAGATGCTACAAATGTTTTTGTGAGAATACCGATTATTGGTATGTCTCATGGTTTGACAAACACCGCTCTAGCTCCACCACCATTTATTGCAGATGTGGAGTTGTAACATAAACAGTTACGGAGGCTTGAGACAGATACGACGCGTTTCAATCTCTCTAGTTGAAAACTGATCGATTTGAATGGGTATTTTTTACGTTCGTTTACTTTGATTCACGTACTGATGCATCAATCGACTCAAAATAAATGAGCTCCATTCTTTTTTAAGTTTTATTTTTTCATTTTCTCTTTTAAAATATTAATTGACCTCATTTTGCTCAATATTCATTTGTCAACACTCATCATCAGTTTGCTGTCGCGGCTTAAGAAGACAGAATGTGAAAGACACAGCAGATGAAATACAAAAGATTTGAACTGAAGCCTGGTCAACAGTTTGGAAGACTGCTATGCTCACAAGTATAGCACAAACACTCACATGAGGTTCAATCTTTCCAAGCACCATGGACAAGAACAATTGATATCCTCATTGTAATTGCCGCAGAAAGCAAAACAATTTTATTCTTGTCTAAGGCTCGTTGGTCTAGGGGTATGATTCTCGCTTTGGGTGCGAGAGGTCCCGGGTTCAAATCCCGGATGAACCCTTTTGCAGATCTTTTAACAAGCTCAGACAGGCAGATCTCTGGCCACTGGTTGCAAACAGACACCTCTTGGGCGCAGGACGAGGTGGCTGAATGGTTTAGGCGATGGACTGCTTATCTATTGTGATATTCACTAGTTGGCTCAATATCGCACTTCATTTAGAAAACCTGCAAAAACTAAGAGCAAATCTGACTTCCACTAACAAGGACATTGATTCCAATGTAATACACTTGAAATGACACCCAGCCCCTAAACCTAGTGAATATCTCATGCTCTGCATTGGCTGGGAATCGAACCCTGGTCAACTGCTTGGAAGGCAGCTATGCTCACCACTATACCACCAATGCTATGTGAAGCTCTTAAGCAACATGGAGACATCGATTCATATCCTGACCGTCATTTTTGTGGAAAGTGAAAATTCTTTGACCAAACGGATCGTTGGTATAGTTGTACTATTATGGCTTAGGGTGCGAGAGGTCCCTGGTTAAAAAATCTATCATTTTAATCAGTACCTGTTACCTTCAGATTAGTCCCGTGACACTTGTGGAAAACGTAGGGCAAAACGGAGAACATTGTGACAAGTGGGGTCACATTAGTTTGTAGCCCAAAGATTTTGGATTCTACAAACAGATGTTTGCACATAGAGGGTTCCGACTTCAGACGAGTCCCCTGACACTTGTGGGGGACGTAGAGACAAATTGAGAACACCACCGTGTTCGTGAGGGTCTCCCCTTTCCAGGGAGTGGTCATACGATGTTGTAGGTCAAACGGTTCAGATGCTACAAATGTTTTTGTGAGAATACCGATTATTGGTATGTCTCATGGTTTGACAAACACCGCTCTAGCTCCACCACCATTTATTGCAGATGTGGAGTTGTAACATAAACAGTTACGGAGGCTTGAGACAGATACGACGCGTTTCAATCTCTCTAGTTGAAAACTGATCGATTTGAATGGGTATTTTTTACGTTCGTTTACTTTGATTCACGTACTGATGCATCAATCGACTCAAAATAAATGAGCTCCATTCTTTTTTAAGTTTTATTTTTTCATTTTCTCTTTTAAAATATTAATTGACCTCATTTTGCTCAATATTCATTTGTCAACACTCATCATCAGTTTGCTGTCGCGGCTTAAGAAGACAGAATGTGAAAGACACAGCAGATGAAATACAAAAGATTTGAACTGAAGCCTGGTCAACAGTTTGGAAGACTGCTATGCTCACAAGTATAGCACAAACACTCACATGAGGTTCAATCTTTCCAAGCACCATGGACAAGAACAATTGATATCCTCATTGTAATTGCCGCAGAAAGCAAAACAATTTTATTCTTGTCTAAGGCTCGTTGGTCTAGGGGTATGATTCTCGCTTTGGGTGCGAGAGGTCCCGGGTTCAAATCCCGGATGAACCCTTTTGCAGATCTTTTAACAAGCTCAGACAGGCAGATCTCTGGCCACTGGTTGCAAACAGACACCTCTTGGGCGCAGGACGAGGTGGCTGAATGGTTTAGGCGATGGACTGCTTATCTATTGTGATATTCACTAGTTGGCTCAATATCGCACTTCATTTAGAAAACCTGCAAAAACTAAGAGCAAATCTGACTTCCACTAACAAGGACATTGATTCCAATGTAATACACTTGAAATGACACCCAGCCCCTAAACCTAGTGAATATCTCATGCTCTGCATTGGCTGGGAATCGAACCCTGGTCAACTGCTTGGAAGGCAGCTATGCTCACCACTATACCACCAATGCTATGTGAAGCTCTTAAGCAACATGGAGACATCGATTCATATCCTGACCGTCATTTTTGTGGAAAGTGAAAATTCTTTGACCAAACGGATCGTTGGTATAGTTGTACTATTATGGCTTAGGGTGCGAGAGGTCCCTGGTTAAAAAATCTATCATTTTAATCAGTACCTGTTACCTTCAGATTAGTCCCGTGACACTTGTGGAAAACGTAGGGCAAAACGGAGAACATTGTGACAAGTGGGGTCACATTAGTTTGTAGCCCAAAGATTTTGGATTCTACAAACAGATGTTTGCACATAGAGGGTTCCGACTTCAGACGAGTCCCCTGACACTTGTGGGGGACGTAGAGACAAATTGAGAACACCACCGTGTTCGTGAGGGTCTCCCCTTTCCAGGGAGTGGTCATACGATGTTGTAGGTCAAACGGTTCAGATGCTACAAATGTTTTTGTGAGAATACCGATTATTGGTATGTCTCATGGTTTGACAAACACCGCTCTAGCTCCACCACCATTTATTGCAGATGTGGAGTTGTAACATAAACAGTTACGGAGGCTTGAGACAGATACGACGCGTTTCAATCTCTCTAGTTGAAAACTGATCGATTTGAATGGGTATTTTTTACGTTCGTTTACTTTGATTCACGTACTGATGCATCAATCGACTCAAAATAAATGAGCTCCATTCTTTTTTAAGTTTTATTTTTTCATTTTCTCTTTTAAAATATTAATTGACCTCATTTTGCTCAATATTCATTTGTCAACACTCATCATCAGTTTGCTGTCGCGGCTTAAGAAGACAGAATGTGAAAGACACAGCAGATGAAATACAAAAGATTTGAACTGAAGCCTGGTCAACAGTTTGGAAGACTGCTATGCTCACAAGTATAGCACAAACACTCACATGAGGTTCAATCTTTCCAAGCACCATGGACAAGAACAATTGATATCCTCATTGTAATTGCCGCAGAAAGCAAAACAATTTTATTCTTGTCTAAGGCTCGTTGGTCTAGGGGTATGATTCTCGCTTTGGGTGCGAGAGGTCCCGGGTTCAAATCCCGGATGAACCCTTTTGCAGATCTTTTAACAAGCTCAGACAGGCAGATCTCTGGCCACTGGTTGCAAACAGACACCTCTTGGGCGCAGGACGAGGTGGCTGAATGGTTTAGGCGATGGACTGCTTATCTATTGTGATATTCACTAGTTGGCTCAATATCGCACTTCATTTAGAAAACCTGCAAAAACTAAGAGCAAATCTGACTTCCACTAACAAGGACATTGATTCCAATGTAATACACTTGAAATGACACCCAGCCCCTAAACCTAGTGAATATCTCATGCTCTGCATTGGCTGGGAATCGAACCCTGGTCAACTGCTTGGAAGGCAGCTATGCTCACCACTATACCACCAATGCTATGTGAAGCTCTTAAGCAACATGGAGACATCGATTCATATCCTGACCGTCATTTTTGTGGAAAGTGAAAATTCTTTGACCAAACGGATCGTTGGTATAGTTGTACTATTATGGCTTAGGGTGCGAGAGGTCCCTGGTTAAAAAATCTATCATTTTAATCAGTACCTGTTACCTTCAGATTAGTCCCGTGACACTTGTGGAAAACGTAGGGCAAAACGGAGAACATTGTGACAAGTGGGGTCACATTAGTTTGTAGCCCAAAGATTTTGGATTCTACAAACAGATGTTTGCACATAGAGGGTTCCGACTTCAGACGAGTCCCCTGACACTTGTGGGGGACGTAGAGACAAATTGAGAACACCACCGTGTTCGTGAGGGTCTCCCCTTTCCAGGGAGTGGTCATACGATGTTGTAGGTCAAACGGTTCAGATGCTACAAATGTTTTTGTGAGAATACCGATTATTGGTATGTCTCATGGTTTGACAAACACCGCTCTAGCTCCACCACCATTTATTGCAGATGTGGAGTTGTAACATAAACAGTTACGGAGGCTTGAGACAGATACGACGCGTTTCAATCTCTCTAGTTGAAAACTGATCGATTTGAATGGGTATTTTTTACGTTCGTTTACTTTGATTCACGTACTGATGCATCAATCGACTCAAAATAAATGAGCTCCATTCTTTTTTAAGTTTTATTTTTTCATTTTCTCTTTTAAAATATTAATTGACCTCATTTTGCTCAATATTCATTTGTCAACACTCATCATCAGTTTGCTGTCGCGGCTTAAGAAGACAGAATGTGAAAGACACAGCAGATGAAATACAAAAGATTTGAACTGAAGCCTGGTCAACAGTTTGGAAGACTGCTATGCTCACAAGTATAGCACAAACACTCACATGAGGTTCAATCTTTCCAAGCACCATGGACAAGAACAATTGATATCCTCATTGTAATTGCCGCAGAAAGCAAAACAATTTTATTCTTGTCTAAGGCTCGTTGGTCTAGGGGTATGATTCTCGCTTTGGGTGCGAGAGGTCCCGGGTTCAAATCCCGGATGAACCCTTTTGCAGATCTTTTAACAAGCTCAGACAGGCAGATCTCTGGCCACTGGTTGCAAACAGACACCTCTTGGGCGCAGGACGAGGTGGCTGAATGGTTTAGGCGATGGACTGCTTATCTATTGTGATATTCACTAGTTGGCTCAATATCGCACTTCATTTAGAAAACCTGCAAAAACTAAGAGCAAATCTGACTTCCACTAACAAGGACATTGATTCCAATGTAATACACTTGAAATGACACCCAGCCCCTAAACCTAGTGAATATCTCATGCTCTGCATTGGCTGGGAATCGAACCCTGGTCAACTGCTTGGAAGGCAGCTATGCTCACCACTATACCACCAATGCTATGTGAAGCTCTTAAGCAACATGGAGACATCGATTCATATCCTGACCGTCATTTTTGTGGAAAGTGAAAATTCTTTGACCAAACGGATCGTTGGTATAGTTGTACTATTATGGCTTAGGGTGCGAGAGGTCCCTGGTTAAAAAATCTATCATTTTAATCAGTACCTGTTACCTTCAGATTAGTCCCGTGACACTTGTGGAAAACGTAGGGCAAAACGGAGAACATTGTGACAAGTGGGGTCACATTAGTTTGTAGCCCAAAGATTTTGGATTCTACAAACAGATGTTTGCACATAGAGGGTTCCGACTTCAGACGAGTCCCCTGACACTTGTGGGGGACGTAGAGACAAATTGAGAACACCACCGTGTTCGTGAGGGTCTCCCCTTTCCAGGGAGTGGTCATACGATGTTGTAGGTCAAACGGTTCAGATGCTACAAATGTTTTTGTGAGAATACCGATTATTGGTATGTCTCATGGTTTGACAAACACCGCTCTAGCTCCACCACCATTTATTGCAGATGTGGAGTTGTAACATAAACAGTTACGGAGGCTTGAGACAGATACGACGCGTTTCAATCTCTCTAGTTGAAAACTGATCGATTTGAATGGGTATTTTTTACGTTCGTTTACTTTGATTCACGTACTGATGCATCAATCGACTCAAAATAAATGAGCTCCATTCTTTTTTAAGTTTTATTTTTTCATTTTCTCTTTTAAAATATTAATTGACCTCATTTTGCTCAATATTCATTTGTCAACACTCATCATCAGTTTGCTGTCGCGGCTTAAGAAGACAGAATGTGAAAGACACAGCAGATGAAATACAAAAGATTTGAACTGAAGCCTGGTCAACAGTTTGGAAGACTGCTATGCTCACAAGTATAGCACAAACACTCACATGAGGTTCAATCTTTCCAAGCACCATGGACAAGAACAATTGATATCCTCATTGTAATTGCCGCAGAAAGCAAAACAATTTTATTCTTGTCTAAGGCTCGTTGGTCTAGGGGTATGATTCTCGCTTTGGGTGCGAGAGGTCCCGGGTTCAAATCCCGGATGAAC
The DNA here is from genome assembly GCF_965601325.2 of Salmo salar. Lineage (NCBI taxonomy): Eukaryota > Metazoa > Chordata > Actinopteri > Salmoniformes > Salmonidae > Salmo > Salmo salar. The sequence continues at coordinate 134,606 of NW_027675428.1, forward strand.
CCTTTTGCAGATCTTTTAACAAGCTCAGACAGGCAGATCTCTGGCCACTGGTTGCAAACAGACACCTCTTGGGCGCAGGACGAGGTGGCTGAATGGTTTAGGCGATGGACTGCTTATCTATTGTGATATTCACTAGTTGGCTCAATATCGCACTTCATTTAGAAAACCTGCAAAAACTAAGAGCAAATCTGACTTCCACTAACAAGGACATTGATTCCAATGTAATACACTTGAAATGACACCCAGCCCCTAAACCTAGTGAATATCTCATGCTCTGCATTGGCTGGGAATCGAACCCTGGTCAACTGCTTGGAAGGCAGCTATGCTCACCACTATACCACCAATGCTATGTGAAGCTCTTAAGCAACATGGAGACATCGATTCATATCCTGACCGTCATTTTTGTGGAAAGTGAAAATTCTTTGACCAAACGGATCGTTGGTATAGTTGTACTATTATGGCTTAGGGTGCGAGAGGTCCCTGGTTAAAAAATCTATCATTTTAATCAGTACCTGTTACCTTCAGATTAGTCCCGTGACACTTGTGGAAAACGTAGGGCAAAACGGAGAACATTGTGACAAGTGGGGTCACATTAGTTTGTAGCCCAAAGATTTTGGATTCTACAAACAGATGTTTGCACATAGAGGGTTCCGACTTCAGACGAGTCCCCTGACACTTGTGGGGGACGTAGAGACAAATTGAGAACACCACCGTGTTCGTGAGGGTCTCCCCTTTCCAGGGAGTGGTCATACGATGTTGTAGGTCAAACGGTTCAGATGCTACAAATGTTTTTGTGAGAATACCGATTATTGGTATGTCTCATGGTTTGACAAACACCGCTCTAGCTCCACCACCATTTATTGCAGATGTGGAGTTGTAACATAAACAGTTACGGAGGCTTGAGACAGATACGACGCGTTTCAATCTCTCTAGTTGAAAACTGATCGATTTGAATGGGTATTTTTTACGTTCGTTTACTTTGATTCACGTACTGATGCATCAATCGACTCAAAATAAATGAGCTCCATTCTTTTTTAAGTTTTATTTTTTCATTTTCTCTTTTAAAATATTAATTGACCTCATTTTGCTCAATATTCATTTGTCAACACTCATCATCAGTTTGCTGTCGCGGCTTAAGAAGACAGAATGTGAAAGACACAGCAGATGAAATACAAAAGATTTGAACTGAAGCCTGGTCAACAGTTTGGAAGACTGCTATGCTCACAAGTATAGCACAAACACTCACATGAGGTTCAATCTTTCCAAGCACCATGGACAAGAACAATTGATATCCTCATTGTAATTGCCGCAGAAAGCAAAACAATTTTATTCTTGTCTAAGGCTCGTTGGTCTAGGGGTATGATTCTCGCTTTGGGTGCGAGAGGTCCCGGGTTCAAATCCCGGATGAACCCTTTTGCAGATCTTTTAACAAGCTCAGACAGGCAGATCTCTGGCCACTGGTTGCAAACAGCCACCTCTTGGGCGCAGGACGAGGTGGCTGAATGGTTTAGGCGATGGACTGCTTATCTATTGTGATATTCACTAGTTGGCTCAATATCGCACTTCATTTAGAAAACCTGCAAAAACTAAGAGCAAATCTGACTTCCACTAACAAGGACATTGATTCCAATGTAATACACTTGAAATGACACCCAGCCCCTAAACCTAGTGAATATCTCATGCTCTGCATTGGCTGGGAATCGAACCCTGGTCAACTGCTTGGAAGGCAGCTATGCTCACCACTATACCACCAATGCTATGTGAAGCTCTTAAGCAACATGGAGACATCGATTCATATCCTGACCGTCATTTTTGTGGAAAGTGAAAATTCTTTGACCAAACGGATCGTTGGTATAGTTGTACTATTATGGCTTAGGGTGCGAGAGGTCCCTGGTTAAAAAATCTATCATTTTAATCAGTACCTGTTACCTTCAGATTAGTCCCGTGACACTTGTGGAAAACGTAGGGCAAAACGGAGAACATTGTGACAAGTGGGGTCACATTAGTTTGTAGCCCAAAGATTTTGGATTCTACAAACAGATGTTTGCACATAGAGGGTTCCGACTTCAGACGAGTCCCCTGACACTTGTGGGGGACGTAGAGACAAATTGAGAACACCACCGTGTTCGTGAGGGTCTCCCCTTTCCAGGGAGTGGTCATACGATGTTGTAGGTCAAACGGTTCAGATGCTACAAAGGTTTTTGTGAGAATACCGATTATTGGTATGTCTCATGGTTTGACAAACACCGCTCTAGCTCCACCACCATTTATTGCAGATGTGGAGTTGTAACATAAACAGTTACGGAGGCTTGAGACAGATACGACGCGTTTCAATCTCTCTAGTTGAAAACTGATCGATTTGAATGGGTATTTTTTACGTTCGTTTACTTTGATTCACGTACTGATGCATCAATCGACTCAAAATAAATGAGCTCCATTCTTTTTTAAGTTTTATTTTTTCATTTTCTCTTTTAAAATATTAATTGACCTCATTTTGCTCAATATTCATTTGTCAACACTCATCATCAGTTTGCTGTCGCGGCTTAAGAAGACAGAATGTGAAAGACACAGCAGATGAAATACAAAAGATTTGAACTGAAGCCTGGTCAACAGTTTGGAAGACTGCTATGCTCACAAGTATAGCAAAAACACTCACATGAGGTTCAATCTTTCCAAGCACCATGGACAAGAACAATTGATATCCTCATTGTAATTGCCGCAGAAAGCAAAACAATTTTATTCTTGTCTAAGGCTCGTTGGTCTAGGGGTATGATTCTCGCTTTGGGTGCGAGAGGTCCCGGGTTCAAATCCCGGATGAACCCTTTTGCAGATCTTTTAACAAGCTCAGACAGGCAGATCTCTGGCCACTGGTTGCAAACAGCCACCTCTTGGGCGCAGGACGAGGTGGCTGAATGGTTTAGGCGATGGACTGCTTATCTATTGTGATATTCACTAGTTGGCTCAATATCGCACTTCATTTAGAAAACCTGCAAAAACTAAGAGCAAATCTGACTTCCACTAACAAGGACATTGATTCCAATGTAATACACTTGAAATGACACCCAGCCCCTAAACCTAGTGAATATCTCATGCTCTGCATTGGCTGGGAATCGAACCCTGGTCAACTGCTTGGAAGGCAGCTATGCTCACCACTATACCACCAATGCTATGTGAAGCTCTTAAGCAACATGGAGACATCGATTCATATCCTGACCGTCATTTTTGTGGAAAGTGAAAATTCTTTGACCAAACGGATCGTTGGTATAGTTGTACTATTATGGCTTAGGGTGCGAGAGGTCCCTGGTTAAAAAATCGATCATTTTAATCTGTACCTGTTACCTTCAGATTAGTCCCGTGACACTTGTGGAAAACGTAGGGCAAAACGGAGAACATTGTGACAAGTGGGGTCACATTAGTTTGTAGCCCAAAGATTTTGGATTCTACAAACAGATGTTTGCACATAGAGGGTTCCGACTTCAGACGAGTCCCCTGACACTTGTGGAGGATGTAGAGACAAATTGAGAACACCACCGTGTTCGTGAGGGTCTCCCCTTTCCAGGGAGTGGTCATACGATGTTGTAGGTCAAACGGTTCAGATGCTACAGATGTTTCTGTGAGAATACCGATTATTGGTATGTCTCATGGTTTGACAAACACCGCTCTAGCTCCACCACCATTTATTGCAGATGTGGAGTTGTAACATGAACAGTTACGGAGGCTTGAGACAGATACGACGCGTTTCAATCTCTCTAGTTGAAAACTGATCGATTTGAATGGGTATTTTTTACGTTCGTTTACTTTGATTCACGTACTGATGCATCAATCGACTCAAAATAAATGAGCTCCATTCTTTTTTAAGTTTTATTTTTTCATTTTCTCTTTTAAAATATTAATTGACCTCATTTTGCTCAATATTCATTTGTCAACACTCATCATCAGTTTGCTGTCGCGGCTTAAGAAGACAGAATGTGAAAGACACAGCAGATGAAATACAAAAGATTTGAACTGAAGCCTGGTCAACAGTTTGGAAGACTGCTATGCTCACAAGTATAGCACAAACACTCACATGAGGTTCAATCTTTCCAAGCACCATGGACAAGAACAATTGATATCCTCATTGTAATTGCCGCAGAAAGCAAAACAATTTTATTCTTGTCTAAGGCTCGTTGGTCTAGGGGTATGATTCTCGCTTTGGGTGCGAGAGGTCCCGGGTTCAAATCCCGGATGAACCCTTTTGCAGATCTTTTAACAAGCTCAGACAGGCAGATCTCTGGCCACTTTAGGCGATGGACTGCTTATCTATTGTGATATTCACTAGTTGGCTCAATATCGCACTTCATTTAGAAAACCTGCAAAAACTAAGAGCAAATCTGACTTCCACTAACAAGGACATTGATTCCAATGTAATACACTTGAAATGACACCCAGCCCCTAAACCTAGTGAATATCTCATGCTCTGCATTGGCTGGGAATCGAACCCTGGTCAACTGCTTGGAAGGCAGCTATGCTCACCACTATACCACCAATGCTATGTGAAGCTCTTAAGCAACATGGAGACATCGATTCATATCCTGACCGTCATTTTTGTGGAAAGTGAAAATTCTTTGACCAAACGGATCGTTGGTATAGTTGTACTATTATGGCTTAGGGTGCGAGAGGTCCCTGGTTAAAAAATCGATCATTTTAATCTGTACCTGTTACCTTCAGATTAGTCCCGTGACACTTGTGGAAAACGTAGGGCAAAACGGAGAACATTGTGACAAGTGGGGTCACATTAGTTTGTAGCCCAAAGATTTTGGATTCTACAAACAGATGTTTGCACATAGAGGGTTCCGACTTCAGACGAGTCCCCTGACACTTGTGGAGGATGTAGAGACAAATTGAGAACACCACCGTGTTCGTGAGGGTCTCCCCTTTCCAGGGAGTGGTCATACGATGTTGTAGGTCAAACGGTTCAGATGCTACAGATGTTTCTGTGAGAATACCGATTATTGGTATGTCTCATGGTTTGACAAACACCGCTCTAGCTCCACCACCATTTATTGCAGATGTGGAGTTGTAACATGAACAGTTACGGAGGCTTGAGACAGATACGACGCGTTTCAATCTCTCTAGTTGAAAACTGATCGATTTGAATGGGTATTTTTTACGTTCGTTTACTTTGATTCACGTACTGATGCATCAATCGACTCAAAATAAATGAGCTCCATTCTTTTTTAAGTTTTATTTTTTCATTTTCTCTTTTAAAATATTAATTGACCTCATTTTGCTCAATATTCATTTGTCAACACTCATCATCAGTTTGCTGTCGCGGCTTAACCTCTATGGGCTAGGTGGGACGCTAGCGTGCCACCCGTGGTGCACTCCATCAACAGCAGGTGCATTTCAAGACCGGCAAATTTGAATCCAAATAAATGTCAAAATTCAAATTTTTCAAACATACAACTATTTTACACCCTTTGAAAGATAAACATCTCCTTAATCTAACCACGTTTTACGATTTCAAAAAGGTTTTACGGCGAAAGCATAAATTTAGAGTATGTTAGGACAGTACATTTACAAGAGTTGTGTGTAATGTTTTGTCAAGTCAAAGACAGGGTCACCAAAACCATAAAACCAGCTAAAATGATGCACTAACCTTTTACAATCTCCATCAGATGACACTCCTAGGACATTATGTTACACAATGCATGCATTTTTAGTTCTATCAAGTTCATATTTATATCCAAAAACAGCGTTTTACTATGGCATTGATGTTGAGGAAATCGTTTCCCTCCAATAACCGGCAGTCAAGTCAGCGTCACAAATTAAATAATTAAAATTAGAAAACATTGGTAAAATATTATATTGTCATTTAAAGAATTATAGATTTACATCTCTTGAACGCAATCAACTTGCCAGATTTAAAAATAACCTTACTGGGAAATCACACTTTGCAATAATCTGAGCACTGCGCCCAGAAAAATACGCGTTGCGATACAGACTAGACGTCATGTTGGGGAGATCTAAAATCGAAAATACTATGTAAATAATCCATTACCTTTGATTCTCTTCATCAGATGTCACTTCCAGGTATCACAGGTCCATAACGAATGTAGTTTTGTTCAAAAAAGCTCATCATTTATGTCCAAAAATCTCCGTCTTGTTAGCACATGATCTAAGCCAGCCGGACTTCTCGTCATGAACGAGGGGAAAAAATATATTTACGTTCGTTCAAACATGTCAAACGTTGTATAGCATAAATCATTAGGGCCTTTTTTAACCAGAACATGAATAATATTCAAGGTGGACGAATGCATACTCTTTTATAGCGTATTGGAACGAGGGTACCCAACATGAACTCGCGCGCCAGGTGTCTAATGGGACATCATCGTTCCATGGCTCTTGTTCGGTCAGATCTCCCTCCAGAAGACTCAAAACACTTTGTAAAGGCTGGTGACATCTAGTGGAAGCAATAGGAAGTGCCAAAATATTCCTCAGCCCCTGTGTTTTTCAATGGGATAGGTTTAAAGGTAATACAACACATCAGGTTTCAACTTCCTGTCAGAAAATGTCTCAGGGTTTTGCCTGCCAAATGAGTTCTGTTATACTCACAGACACCATTCAAACAGTTTTAGAAACTTTAGAGTGTTTTCTATCCATATATAATAAGTATATGCATATTCTAGTTACTGGGTAGGATTAGTAACCAGATTAAATCGGGTACATTTTTTTATCCAGACGTGCAAATGCTGCCCCCTAGCCCTAACAGGTTAAGAAGACAGAATGTGAAAGACACAGCAGATGAAATACAAAAGATTTGAACTGAAGCCTGGTCAACAGTTTGGAAGACTGCTATGCTCACAAGTATAGCACAAACACTCACATGAGGTTCAATCTTTCCAAGCACCATGGACAAGAACAATTGATATCCTCATTGTAATTGCCGCAGAAAGCAAAACAATTTTATTCTTGTCTAAGGCTCGTTGGTCTAGGGGTATGATTCTCGCTTTGGGTGCGAGAGGTCCCGGGTTCAAATCGCGGATGAGCCCTTTTGCAGATCTTTTAACAAGCTCAGACAGGCAGATCTCTGGCCACTGGTTGCAAACAGCCACCTCTTGGGCGCAGGACGAGGTGGCTGAATGGTTTAGGCGATGGACTGCGTATCTATTGTGATATTCACTAGTTGGCTCAATATCGCACTTCATTTAGAAAACCTGCAAAAACTAAGAGCAAATCTGACTTCCACGGACATTGATTCCAATGTAATACACTTGAAATGACACCCAGCCCCTAAACCTAGTGAATATCTCATGCTCTGCATTGGCTGGGAATCGAACCCTGGTCAACTGCTTGGAAGGCAGCTATGCTCACCACTATACCACCAATGCTATGTGAAGCTCTTAACCTGTTGGGTCTAGGGGGCAGCATTTGCACGTCTGGATAAAAAAAATGTACCCGATTTAATCTGGTTACTAATCCTACCCAGTAACTAGAATATGCATATACTTATTATATATGGATAGAAAACACTCTAAAGTTTCCAAAACTGTTTGAATGGTGTCTGTGAGTATAACAGAACTCATTTGGCAGGCAAAACCCTGAGACATTTTCTGACAGGAAGTGGATACCTGATGTGTTGTATTGACTTTAAACCTCTCCCATTGAAAAACACAGGGGTTTAGGAATATTTTGGCACTTCCTATTGCTTCCACTAGATGTCACCAGCCTTTACAAAGTGTTTTGAGTCTTCTGGAGGGAGATCTGACCGAACAAGAGCCATGGAACGGTGATGTCCCATTAGACACCTGGCGCGCTACTTCATGTTGGGTACCCTCGTTCCAATACGTTATAAAAGGCTATGCATTCGTCCACCTTGAATATTATTCATGTTCTGGTTAAAAAAGGCCCTAATGATTTATGCTATACAACGTTTGACATGTTTGAACGAACGGAAATATATTTTTTCCCCTCGTTCATGACGAGAAGTCCGGCTGGCTTACATCATGTGCTAACGAGACGGAGATTTTTGGACATAAATGATGAGCTTTTTTGAACAAAACTACATTCGTTATGGACCTGTGATACCTGGAAGTGACATCTGATGAAGAGAATCAAAGGTAATGGATTATTTACATAGTATTTTCGATTTTAGATCTCCCCAACATGACGTCTAGTCTGTATCGCAACGCGTATTTTTCTGGGCACAGTGCTCAGATTATTGCAAAGTGTGATTTCCCAGTAAGGTTATTTTTAAATCTGGCAAGTTGATTGCGTTCAAAAGATGTAAATCTATAATTCTTTAAATGACAATATAATATTTTACCAATGTTTTCTAATTTTAATTATTTAATTTGTGACGCTGACTTGACTGCCGGTTATTGGAGGGAAACGATTTCCTCAACATCAATGCCATAGTAAAACGCTGTTTTTGTATATAAATATGAACTTGATAGAACTAAAAATGCATGCATTGTCTAACATAATGTCCTAGGAGTGTCATCTGATGGAGATTGTAAAAGGTTAGTGTATCATTTTAGCTGGTTTTATGGTTTTGGTGACCCTGTCTTTGACTTGACAAAACATTACACACAACTCTTGTAAATGTACTGTCCTAACATACTCTAAATTTATGCTTTCGCCGTAAAACCTTTTTGAAATCGTAAAACGTGGTTAGATTAAGGAGATGTTTATCTTTCAAATGGTGTAACATAGTTGTATTTTTGAAAAATTTGAATTTTGACATTTATTTGGATTCAAATTTGCCGCTCTTGAAATGCACCTGCTGTTGATGGAGTGCACCACAGGTGGCACGCTAGTACCTGTTACCTTCAGATTAGTCCCGTGACACTTGTGGAAAACGTAGGGCAAAACGGAGAACATTGTGACAAGTGGGGTCACATTAGTTTGTAGCCCAAAGATTTTGGATTCTACAAACAGATGTTTGCACATAGAGGGTTCCGACTTCAGACGAGTCCCCTGACACTTGTGGGGGACGTAGAGACAAATTGAGAACACCACCGTGTTCGTGAGGGTCTCCCCTTTCCAGGGAGTGGTCATACGATGTTGTAGGTCAAACGGTTCAGATGCTACAGATGTTTTTGTGAGAATACCGATTATTGGTATGTCTCATGGTTTGACAAACACCGCTCTAGCTCCACCACCATTTATTGCAGATGTGGAGTTGTAACATAAACAGTTACAGAAGCTTGAGACAGATACGACGAGTTTCAATCTCTCTAGTTGAAAACTGATCGATTTGAATGGGTATTTTTTACGTTCGTTTACTTTGATTCACGTACTGATGCATCAATCGACTCAAAATAAATGAGCTCCATTCTTTTTGAAGTTTTATTTTTTCATTTTCTCTTTTAAAATATTAATTGACCTCATTTTGCTCAATATTAATTTTCAACACTCATCATCAGTTTGCTGTCGCGGCTTAAGAAGACAGAATGTGAAAGACACAGCAGATGAAATACAAAAGATTTGAACTGAAGCCTGGTCAACAGTTTGGAAGACTGCTATGCTCACAAGTATAGCACAAACACTCACATGAGGTTCAATCTTTCCAAGCACCATGGACAAGAACAATTGATATCCTCATTGTAATTGCCGCAGAAAGCAAAACAATTTTATTCTTGTCTAAGGCTCGTTGGTCTAGGGGTATGATTCTCGCTTTGGGTGTGAGAGGTCCCGGGTTCAAATCCCGGATGAACCCTTTTGCAGATCTTTTAACAAGCTCAGACAGGCAGATCTCTGGCCACTGGTTGCAAACAGCCACCTCTTGGGCGCAGGACGAGGTGGCTGAATGGTTTAGGCGATGGATATTCACTAGTTGGCTCAATATCGCACTTCATTTAGAAAACCTGCAAAAACTAAGAGCAAATCTGACTTCCACTAACAAGGACATTGATTCCAATGTAATACACTTAAAATGACACCCAGCCCCTAAACCTAGTGAATATCTCATGCTCTTCATTGGCTGGGAATCGAACCCTGGTCAACTGCTTGGAAGGCAGCTATGCTCACCACTATACCACCAATGATATGTAAAGCTCTTAAGCAACATGGAGACATCGATTCATATCCTGACCGTCATTTTTGTGGAAAGTGAAAATTCTTTGACCAAACGGATCGTTGGTATAGTTGTACTATTATGGCTTAGGGTGCGAGAGGTCCCTGGTTAAAAAATCTATCATTTTAATCAGTACCTGTTACCTTCAGATTAGTCCTGTGACACTTGTGGAAAACGTAGGGCAAAACGGAGAACATTGTGACAAGTGGGGTCACATTAGTTTGTAGCCCAAAGATTTTGGATTCTACAAACAGATGTTTGCACATAGAGGGTTCCGACTTCAGACGAGTCCCCTGACACTTGTGGGGGACGTAGAGACAAATTGAGAACACCACCGTGTTCGTGAGGGTCTCCCCTTTCCAGGGAGTGGTCATACGATGTTGTAGGTCAAACGGTTCAGATGCTACAGATGTTTTTGTGAGAATACCGATTATTGGTATGTCTCATGGTTTGACAAACACCGCTCTAGCTCCACCACCATTTATTGCAGATGTGGAGGTGTAACATAAACAGTTACGGAGGCTTGAGACAGATACGACGCGTTTCAATCTCTCTAGTTGAAAACTGATCGATTTGAATGGGTATTTTTTACGTTCGTTTACTTTGATTCACGTACTGATGCATCAATCGACTCAAAATAAATGAGCTCCATTCTTTTTTAAGTTTTATTTTTTCATTTTCTCTTTTAAAATATTAATTGACCTCATTTTGCTCAATATTAATTTTCAACACTCATCATCAGTTTGCTGTCGCGGCTTAAGAAGACAGAATGTGAAAGACACAGCAGATGAAATACAAAAGATTTGAACTGAAGCCTGGTCAACAGTTTGGAAGACTGCTATGCTCACAAGTATAGCACAAACACTCACATGAGGTTCAATCTTTCCAAGCACCATGGACAAGAACAATTGATATCCTCATTGTAATTGCCGCAGAAAGCAAAACAATTTTATTCTTGTCTAAGGCTCGTTGGTCTAGGGGTATGATTCTCGCTTTGGGTGCGAGAGGTCCCGGGTTCAAATCCCGGATGAACCCTTTTGCAGATCTTTTAACAAGCTCAGACAGGCAGATCTCTGGCCACTGGTTGCAAACAGCCACCTCTTGGGCGCAGGACGAGGTGGCTGAATGGTTTAGGCGATGGATATTCACTAGTTGGCTCAATATCGCACTTCATTTAGAAAACCTGCAAAAACTAAGAGCAAATCTGACTTCCACTAACAAGGACATTGATTCCAATGTAATACACTTAAAATGACACCCAGCCCCTAAACCTAGTGAATATCTCATGCTCTTCATTGGCTGGGAATCGAACCCTGGTCAACTGCTTGGAAGGCAGCTATGCTCACCACTATACCACCAATGATATGTAAAGCTCTTAAGCAACATGGAGACATCGATTCATATCCTGACCGTCATTTTTGTGGAAAGTGAAAATTCTTTGACCAAACGGATCGTTGGTATAGTTGTACTATTATGGCTTAGGGTGCGAGAGGTCCCTGGTTAAAAAATCTATCATTTTAATCAGTACCTGTTACCTTCAGATTAGTCCCGTGACACTTGTGGAAAACGTAGGGCAAAACGGAGAACATTGTGACAAGTATTTTAATCAGTACCTGTTACCTTCAGATTAGTCCCGTGACACTTGTGGAAAACGTAGGGCAAAACGGAGAACATTGTGACAAGTGGGGTCACATTAGTTTGTAGCCCAAAGATTTTGGATTCTACAAACAGATGTTTGCACATAGAGGGTTCCGACTTCAGACGAGTCCCCTGACACTTGTGGGGGACGTAGAGACAAATTGAGAACACCACCGTGTTCGTGAGGGTCTCCCCTTTCCAGGGAGTGGTCATACGATGTTGTAGGTCAAACGGTTCAGATGCTACAGATGTTTTTGTGAGAATACCGATTATTGGTATGTCTCATGGTTTGACAAACACCGCTCTAGCTCCACCACCATTTATTGCAGATGTGGAGTTGTAACATAAACAGTTACGGAGGCTTGAGACAGATACGACGCGTTTCAATCTCTCTAGTTGAAAACTGATCGATTTGAATGGGTATTTTTTACGTTCGTTTACTTTGATTCACGTACTGATGCATCAATCGACTCAAAATAAATGAGCTCCATTCTTTTTTAAGTTTTATTTTTTCATTTTCTCTTTTAAAATATTAATTGACCTCATTTTGCTCAATATTCATTTGTCAACACTCATCATCAGTTTGCTGTCGCGGCTTAAGAAGACAGAATGTGAAAGACACAGCAGATGAAATACAAAAGATTTGAACTGAAGCCTGGTCAACAGTTTGGAAGACTGCTATGCTCACAAGTATAGCACAAACACTCACATGAGGTTCAATCTTTCCAAGCACCATGGACAAGAACAATTGATATCCTCATTGTAATTGCCGCAGAAAGCAAAACAATTTTATTCTTGTCTAAGGCTCGTTGGTCTAGGGGTATGATTCTCGCTTTGGGTGCGAGAGGTCCCGGGTTCAAATCCCGGATGAACCCTTTTGCAGATCTTTTAACAAGCTCAGACAGGCAGATCTCTGGCCACTGGTTGCAAACAGCCACCTCTTGGGCGCAGGACGAGGTGGCTGAATGGTTTAGGCGATGGATATTCACTAGTTGGCTCAATATCGCACTTCATTTAGAAAACCTGCAAAAACTAAGAGCAAATCTGACTTCCACTAACAAGGACATTGATTCCAATGTAATACACTTGAAATGACACCCAGCTCCTAAACCTAGTGAATATCTCATGCTCTGCATTGGCTGGGAATCGAACCCTGGTCAACTGCTTGGAAGGCAGCTATGCTCACCACTATACCACCAATGCTATGTGAAGCTCTTAAGCAACATGGAGACATCGATTAATATCCTGACCGTCATTTTTGTGGAAAGTGAAAATTCTTTGACCAAACGGATCGTTGGTATAGTTGTACTATTATGGCTTAGGGTGCGAGAGGTCCCTGGTTAAAAAATCTATCATTTTAATCAGTACCTGTTACCTTCAGATTAGTCCCGTGACACTTGTGGAAAACGTAGGGCAAAACGGAGAACATTGTGACAAGTGGGGTCACATTAGTTTGTAGCCCAAAGATTTTGGATTCTACAAACAGATGTTTGCACATAGAGGGTTCCGACTTCAGACGAGTCCCCTGACACTTGTGGGGGACGTAGAGACAAATTGAGAACACCACCGTGTTCGTGAGGGTCTCCCCTTTCCAGGGAGTGGTCATACGATGTTGTAGGTCAAACGGTTCAGATGCTACAGATGTTTTTGTGAGAATACCGATTATTGGTATGTCTCATGGTTTGACAAACACCGCTCTAGCTCCACCACCATTTATTGCAGATGTGGAGTTGTAACATAAACAGTTACAGAAGCTTGAGACAGATACGACGAGTTTCAATCTCTCTAGTTGAAAACTGATCGATTTGAATGGGTATTTTTTACGTTCGTTTACTTTGATTCACGTACTGATGCATCAATCGACTCAAAATAAATGAGCTCCATTCTTTTTTAAGTTTTATTTTTTCATTTTCTCTTTTAAAATATTAATTGACCTCATTTTGCTCAATATTCATTTGTCAACACTCATCATCAGTTTGCTGTCGCGGCTTAAGAAGACAGAATGTGAAAGACACAGCAGATGAAATACAAAAGATTTGAACTGAAGCCTGGTCAACAGTTTGGAAGACTGCTATGCTCACAAGTATAGCACAAACACTCACATGAGGTTCAATCTTTCCAAGCACCATGGACAAGAACAATTGATATCCTCATTGTAATTGCCGCAGAAAGCAAAACAATTTTATTCTTGTCTAAGGCTCGTTGGTCTAGGGGTATGATTCTCGCTTTGGGTGCGAGAGGTCCCGGGTTCAAATCCCGGATGAACCCTTTTGCAGATCTTTTAACAAGCTCAGACAGGCAGATCTCTGGCCACTGGTTGCAAACAGCCACCTCTTGGGCGCAGGACGAGGTGGCTGAATGGTTTAGGCGATGGATATTCACTAGTTGGCTCAATATCGCACTTCATTTAGAAAACCTGCAAAAACTAAGAGCAAATCTGACTTCCACTAACAAGGACATTGATTCCAATGTAATACACTTGAAATGACACCCAGCTCCTAAACCTAGTGAATATCTCATGCTCTGCATTGGCTGGGAATCGAACCCTGGTCAACTGCTTGGAAGGCAGCTATGCTCACCACTATACCACCAATGCTATGTGAAGCTCTTAAGCAACATGGAGACATCGATTAATATCCTGACCGTCATTTTTGTGGAAAGTGAAAATTCTTTGACCAAACGGATCGTTGGTATAGTTGTACTATTATGGCTTAGGGTGCGAGAGGTCCCTGGTTAAAAAATCTATCATTTTAATCAGTACCTGTTACCTTCAGATTAGTCCCGTGACACTTGTGGAAAACGTAGGGCAAAACGGAGAACATTGTGACAAGTGGGGTCACATTAGTTTGTAGCCCAAAGATTTTGGATTCTACAAACAGATGTTTGCACATAGAGGGTTCCGACTTCAGACGAGTCCCCTGACACTTGTGGGGGACGTAGAGACAAATTGAGAACACCACCGTGTTCGTGAGGGTCTCCCCTTTCCAGGGAGTGGTCATACGATGTTGTAGGTCAAACGGTTCAGATGCTACAGATGTTTTTGTGAGAATACCGATTATTGGTATGTCTCATGGTTTGACAAACACCGCTCTAGCTCCACCACCATTTATTGCAGATGTGGAGTTGTAACATAAACAGTTACGGAGGCTTGAGACAGATACGACGCGTTTCAATCTCTCTAGTTGAAAACTGATCGATTTGAATGGGTATTTTTTACGTTCGTTTACTTTGATTCACGTACTGATGCATCAATCGACTCAAAATAAATGAGCTCCATTCTTTTTTAAGTTTTATTTTTTCATTTTCTCTTTTAAAATATTAATTGACCTCATTTTGCTCAATATTCATTTGTCAACACTCATCATCAGTTTGCTGTCGCGGCTTAAGAAGACAGAATGTGAAAGACACAGCAGATGAAATACAAAAGATTTGAACTGAAGCCTGGTCAACAGTTTGGAAGACTGCTATGCTCACAAGTATAGCACAAACACTCACATGAGGTTCAATCTTTCCAAGCACCATGGACAAGAACAATTGATATCCTCATTGTAATTGCCGCAGAAAGCAAAACAATTTTATTCTTGTCTAAGGCTCGTTGGTCTAGCGGTATGATTCTCGCTTTGGGTGCGAGAGGTCCCGGGTTCAAATCCCGGATGAACCCTTTTGCAGATCTTTTAACAAGCTCAGACAGGCAGATCTCTGGCCACTGGTTGCAAACAGCCACCTCTTGGGCGCAGGACGAGGTGGCTGAATGGTTTAGGCGATGGATATTCACTAGTTGGCTCAATATCGCACTTCATTTAGAAAACCTGCAAAAACTAAGAGCAAATCTGACTTCCACTAACAAGGACATTGATTCCAATGTAATACACTTGAAATGACACCCAGCTCCTAAACCTAGTGAATATCTCATGCTCTGCATTGGCTGGGAATTGAACCCTGGTCAACTGCTTGGAAGGCAGCTATGCTCACCACTATACCACCAATGCTATGTGAAGCTCTTAAGCAACATGGAGACATCGATTAATATCCTGACCGTCATTTTTGTGGAAAGTGAAAATTCTTTGACCAAACGGATCGTTGGTATAGTTGTACTATTATGGCTTAGGGTGCGAGAGGTCCCTGGTTAAAAAATCTATCATTTTAATCAGTACCTGTTACCTTCAGATTAGTCCCGTGACACTTGTGGAAAACGTAGGGCAAAACGGAGAACATTGTGACAAGTGGGGTCACATTAGTTTGTAGCCCAAAGATTTTGGATTCTACAAACAGATGTTTGCACATAGAGGGTTCCGACTTCAGACGAGTCCCCTGACACTTGTGGGGGACGTAGAGACAAATTGAGAACACCACCGTGTTCGTGAGGGTCTCCCCTTTCCAGGGAGTGGTCATACGATGTTGTAGGTCAAACGGTTCAGATGCTACAGATGTTTTTGTGAGAATACCGATTATTGGTATGTCTCATGGTTTGACAAACACCGCTCTAGCTCCACCACCATTTATTGCAGATGTGGAGTTGTAACATAAACAGTTACGGAGGCTTGAGACAGATACGACGCGTTTCAATCTCTCTAGTTGAAAACTGATCGATTTGAATGGGTATTTTTTACGTTCGTTTACTTTGATTCACGTACTGATGCATCAATCGACTCAAAATAAATGAGCTCCATTCTTTTTTAAGTTTTATTTTTTCATTTTCTCTTTTAAAATATTAATTGACCTCATTTTGCTCAATATTCATTTGTCAACACTCATCATCAGTTTGCTGTCGCGGCTTAAGAAGACAGAATGTGAAAGACACAGCAGATGAAATACAAAAGATTTGAACTGAAGCCTGGTCAACAGTTTGGAAGACTGCTATGCTCACAAGTATAGCACAAACACTCACATGAGGTTCAATCTTTCCAAGCACCATGGACAAGAACAATTGATATCCTCATTGTAATTGCCGCAGAAAGCAAAACAATTTTATTCTTGTCTAAGGCTCGTTGGTCTAGGGGTATGATTCTCGCTTTGGGTGCGAGAGGTCCCGGGTTCAAATCCCGGATGAACCCTTTTGCAGATCTTTTAACAAGCTCAGACAGGCAGATCTCTGGCCACTGGTTGCAAACAGCCACCTCTTGGGCGCAGGACGAGGTGGCTGAATGGTTTAGGCGATGGATATTCACTAGTTGGCTCAATATCGCACTTCATTTAGAAAACCTGCAAAAACTAAGAGCAAATCTGACTTCCACTAACAAGGACATTGATTCCAATGTAATACACTTGAAATGACACCCAGCTCCTAAACCTAGGTGAATATCTCATGCTCTGCATTGGCTGGGAATCGAACCCTGGTCAACTGCTTGGAAGGCAGCTATGCTCACCACTATACCACCAATGCTATGTGAAGCTCTTAAGCAACATGGAGACATCGATTAATATCCTGACCGTCATTTTTGTGGAAAGTGAAAATTCTTTGACCAAACGGATCGTTGGTATAGTTGTACTATTATGGCTTAGGGTGCGAGAGGTCCCTGGTTAAAAAATCTATCATTTTAATCAGTACCTGTTACCTTCAGATTAGTCCCGTGACACTTGTGGAAAACGTAGGGCAAAACGGAGAACATTGTGACAAGTGGGGTCACATTAGTTTGTAGCCCAAAGATTTTGGATTCTACAAACAGATGTTTGCACATAGAGGGTTCCGACTTCAGACGAGTCCCCTGACACTTGTGGGGGACGTAGAGACAAATTGAGAACACCACCGTGTTCGTGAGGGTCTCCCCTTTCCAGGGAGTGGTCATACGATGTTGTAGGTCAAACGGTTCAGATGCTACAGATGTTTTTGTGAGAATACCGATTATTGGTATGTCTCATGGTTTGACAAACACCGCTCTAGCTCCACCACCATTTATTGCAGATGTGGAGTTGTAACATAAACAGTTACGGAGGCTTGAGACAGATACGACGCGTTTCAATCTCTCTAGTTGAAAACTGATCGATTTGAATGGGTATTTTTTACGTTCGTTTACTTTGATTCACGTACTGATGCATCAATCGACTCAAAATAAATGAGCTCCATTCTTTTTTAAGTTTTATTTTTTCATTTTCTCTTTTAAAATATTAATTGACCTCATTTTGCTCAATATTCATTTGTCAACACTCATCATCAGTTTGCTGTCGCGGCTTAAGAAGACAGAATGTGAAAGACACAGCAGATGAAATACAAAAGATTTGAACTGAAGCCTGGTCAACAGTTTGGAAGACTGCTATGCTCACAAGTATAGCACAAACACTCACATGAGGTTCAATCTTTCCAAGCACCATGGACAAGAACAATTGATATCCTCATTGTAATTGCCGCAGAAAGCAAAACAATTTTATTCTTGTCTAAGGCTCGTTGGTCTAGGGGTATGATTCTCGCTTTGGGTGCGAGAGGTCCCGGGTTCAAATCCCGGATGAACCCTTTTGCAGATCTTTTAACAAGCTCAGACAGGCAGATCTCTGGCCACTGGTTGCAAACAGCCACCTCTTGGGCGCAGGACGAGGTGGCTGAATGGTTTAGGCGATGGATATTCACTAGTTGGCTCAATATCGCACTTCATTTAGAAAACCTGCAAAAACTAAGAGCAAATCTGACTTCCACTAACAAGGACATTGATTCCAATGTAATACACTTGAAATGACACCCAGCTCCTAAACCTAGTGAATATCTCATGCTCTGCATTGGCTGGGAATCGAACCCTGGTCAACTGCTTGGAAGGCAGCTATGCTCACCACTATACCACCAATGCTATGTGAAGCTCTTAAGCAACATGGAGACATCGATTAATATCCTGACCGTCATTTTTGTGGAAAGTGAAAATTCTTTGACCAAACGGATCGTTGGTATAGTTGTACTATTATGGCTTAGGGTGCGAGAGGTCCCTGGTTAAAAAATCTATCATTTTAATCAGTACCTGTTACCTTCAGATTAGTCCCGTGACACTTGTGGAAAACGTAGGGCAAAACGGAGAACATTGTGACAAGTGGGGTCACATTAGTTTGTAGCCCAAAGATTTTGGATTCTACAAACAGATGTTTGCACATAGAGGGTTCCGACTTCAGACGAGTCCCCTGACACTTGTGGGGGACGTAGAGACAAATTGAGAACACCACCGTGTTCGTGAGGGTCTCCCCTTTCCAGGGAGTGGTCATACGATGTTGTAGGTCAAACGGTTCAGATGCTACAGATGTTTTTGTGAGAATACCGATTATTGGTATGTCTCATGGTTTGACAAACACCGCTCTAGCTCCACCACCATTTATTGCAGATGTGGAGGTGTAACATAAACAGTTACGGAGGCTTGAGACAGATACGACGCGTTTCAATCTCTCTAGTTGAAAACTGATCGATTTGAATGGGTATTTTTTACGTTCGTTTACTTTGATTCACGTACTGATGCATCAATCGACTCAAAATAAACACTTACACTTAAAATGACACCCAGCCCCTAAACCTAGTGAATATCTCATGCTCTTCATTGGCTGGGAATCGAACCCTGGTCAACTGCTTGGAAGGCAGCTATGCTCACCACTATACCACCAATGATATGTAAAGCTCTTAAGCAACATGGAGACATCGATTCATATCCTGACCGTCATTTTTGTGGAAAGTGAAAATTCTTTGACCAAACGGATCGTTGGTATAGTTGTACTATTATGGCTTAGGGTGCGAGAGGTCCCTGGTTAAAAAATCTATCATTTTAATCAGTACCTGTTACCTTCAGATTAGTCCCGTGACACTTGTGGAAAACGTAGGGCAAAACGGAGAACATTGTGACAAGTGGGGTCACATTAGTTTG
Source organism: Salmo salar (assembly GCF_965601325.2). Classification (NCBI taxonomy): domain Eukaryota; kingdom Metazoa; phylum Chordata; class Actinopteri; order Salmoniformes; family Salmonidae; genus Salmo; species Salmo salar. Next base: position 154,127 of record NW_027675428.1, read on the forward strand.
TAGCCCAAAGATTTTGGATTCTACAAACAGATGTTTGCACATAGAGGGTTCCGACTTCAGACGAGTCCCCTGACACTTGTGGGGGACGTAGAGACAAATTGAGAACACCACCGTGTTCGTGAGGGTCTCCCCTTTCCAGGGAGTGGTCATACGATGTTGTAGGTCAAACGGTTCAGATGCTACATATGTTTTTGTGAGAATACCGATTATTGGTATGTCTCATTGTTTGACAAACACCGCTCTAGCTCCACCACCATTTATTGCAGATGTGGAGTTGTAACATAAACAGTTACGGAGTCTTGAGACAGATACGACGCGTTTCAATCTCTCTAGTTGAAAACTGATCGATTTGAATGGGTATTTTTTACGTTCGTTTACTTTGATTCACGTACTGATGCATCAATCGACTCAAAATAAACACTTACACTTAAAATGACACCCAGCCCCTAAACCTAGTGAATATCTCATGCTCTTCATTGGCTGGGAATCGAACCCTGGTCAACTGCTTGGAAGGCAGCTATGCTCACCACTATACCACCAATGATATGTAAAGCTCTTAAGCAACATGGAGACATCGATTCATATCCTGACCGTCATTTTTGTGGAAAGTGAAAATTCTTTGACCAAACGGATCGTTGGTATAGTTGTACTATTATGGCTTAGGGTGCGAGAGGTCCCTGGTTAAAAAATCTATCATTTTAATCAGTACCTGTTACCTTCAGATTAGTCCCGTGACACTTGTGGAAAACGTAGGGCAAAACGGAGAACATTGTGACAAGTGGGGTCACATTAGTTTGTAGCCCAAAGATTTTGGATTCTACAAACAGATGTTTGCACATAGAGGGTTCCGACTTCAGACGAGTCCCCTGACACTTGTGGGGGACGTAGAGACAAATTGAGAACACCACCGTGTTCGTGAGGGTCTCCCCTTTCCAGGGAGTGGTCATACGATGTTGTAGGTCAAACGGTTCAGATGCTACATATGTTTTTGTGAGAATACCGATTATTGGTATGTCTCATTGTTTGACAAACACCGCTCTAGCTCCACCACCATTTATTGCAGATGTGGAGTTGTAACATAAACAGTTACGGAGTCTTGAGACAGATACGACGCGTTTCAATCTCTCTAGTTGAAAACTGATCGATTTGAATGGGTATTTTTTACGTTCGTTTACTTTGATTCACGTACTGATGCATCAATCGACTCAAAATAAATGAGCTCCATTCTTTTTTAAGTTTTATTTTTTCATTTTCTCTTTTAAAATATTAATTGACCTCATTTTGCTCAATATTCATTTGTCAACACTCATCATCAGTTTGCTGTCGCGGCTTAAGAAGACAGAATGTGAAAGACACAGCAGATGAAATACAAAAGATTTGAACTGAAGCCTGGTCAACAGTTTGGAAGACTGCTATGCTCACAAGTATAGCACAAACACTCACATGAGGTTCAATCTTTCCAAGCACCATGGACAAGAACAATTGATATCCTCATTGTAATTGCCGCAGAAAGCAAAACAATTTTATTCTTGTCTAAGGCTCGTTGGTCTAGGGGTATGATTCTCGCTTTGGGTGCGAGAGGTCCCGGGTTCAAATCCCGGATGAACCTTTTTGCAGATCTTTTAACAAGCTCAGACAGGCAGATCTCTGGCCACTGGTTGCAAACAGCCACCTCTTGGGCGCAGGACGAGGTGGCTGAATGGTTTAGGCGATGGATATTCACTAGTTGGCTCAATATCGCACTTCATTTAGAAAACCTGCAAAAACTAAGAGCAAATCTGACTTCCACTAACAAGGACATTGATTCCAATGTAATACACTTGAAATGACACCCAGCTCCTAAACCTAGGTAATATCTCATGCTCTGCATTGGCTGGGAATCGAACCCTGGTCAACTGCTTGGAAGGCAGCTATGCTCACCACTATACCACCAATGCTATGTGAAGCTCTTAAGCAACATGGAGACATCGATTAATATCCTGACCGTCATTTTTGTGGAAAGTGAAAATTCTTTGACCAAACGGATCGTTGGTATAGTTGTACTATTATGGCTTAGGGTGCGAGAGGTCCCTGGTTAAAAAATCTATCATTTTAATCAGTACCTGTTACCTTCAGATTAGTCCCGTGACACTTGTGGAAAACGTAGGGCAAAACGGAGAACATTGTGACAAGTGGGGTCACATTAGTTTGTAGCCCAAAGATTTTGGATTCTACAAACAGATGTTTGCACATAGAGGGTTCCGACTTCAGACGAGTCCCCTGACACTTGTGGGGGACGTAGAGACAAATTGAGAACACCACCGTGTTCGTGAGGGTCTCCCCTTTCCAGGGAGTGGTCATACGATGTTGTAGGTCAAACGGTTCAGATGCTACAGATGTTTTTGTGAGAATACCGATTATTGGTATGTCTCATGGTTTGACAAACACCGCTCTAGCTCCACCACCATTTATTGCAGATGTGGAGTTGTAACATAAACAGTTACGGAGGCTTGAGACAGATACGACGCGTTTCAATCTCTCTAGTTGAAAACTGATCGATTTGAATGGGTATTTTTTACGTTCGTTTACTTTGATTCACGTACTGATGCATCAATCGACTCAAAATAAATGAGCTCCATTCTTTTTTAAGTTTTATTTTTTCATTTTCTCTTTTAAAATATTAATTGACCTCATTTTGCTCAATATTCATTTGTCAACACTCATCATCAGTTTGCTGTCGCGGCTTAAGAAGACAGAATGTGAAAGACACAGCAGATGAAATACAAAAGATTTGAACTGAAGCCTGGTCAACAGTTTGGAAGACTGCTATGCTCACAAGTATAGCACAAACACTCACATGAGGTTCAATCTTTCCAAGCACCATGGACAAGAACAATTGATATCCTCATTGTAATTGCCGCAGAAAGCAAAACAATTTTATTCTTGTCTAAGGCTCGTTGGTCTAGGGGTATGATTCTCGCTTTGGGTGCGAGAGGTCCCGGGTTCAAATCCCGGATGAACCCTTTTGCAGATCTTTTAACAAGCTCAGACAGGCAGATCTCTGGCCACTGGTTGCAAACAGCCACCTCTTGGGCGCAGGACGAGGTGGCTGAATGGTTTAGGCGATGGATATTCACTAGTTGGCTCAATATCGCACTTCATTTAGAAAACCTGCAAAAACTAAGAGCAAATCTGACTTCCACTAACAAGGACATTGATTCCAATGTAATACACTTGAAATGACACCCAGCTCCTAAACCTAGTGAATATCTCATGCTCTGCATTGGCTGGGAATCGAACCCTGGTCAACTGCTTGGAAGGCAGCTATGCTCACCACTATACCACCAATGCTATGTGAAGCTCTTAAGCAACATGGAGACATCGATTAATATCCTGACCGTCATTTTTGTGGAAAGTGAAAATTCTTTGACCAAACGGATCGTTGGTATAGTTGTACTATTATGGCTTAGGGTGCGAGAGGTCCCTGGTTAAAAAATCTATCATTTTAATCAGTACCTGTTACCTTCAGATTAGTCCCGTGACACTTGTGGAAAACGTAGGGCAAAACGGAGAACATTGTGACAAGTGGGGTCACATTAGTTTGTAGCCCAAAGATTTTGGATTCTACAAACAGATGTTTGCACATAGAGGGTTCCGACTTCAGACGAGTCCCCTGACACTTGTGGGGGACGTAGAGACAAATTGAGAACACCACCGTGTTCGTGAGGGTCTCCCCTTTCCAGGGAGTGGTCATACGATGTTGTAGGTCAAACGGTTCAGATGCTACAGATGTTTTTGTGAGAATACCGATTATTGGTATGTCTCATGGTTTGACAAACACCGCTCTAGCTCCACCACCATTTATTGCAGATGTGGAGGTGTAACATAAACAGTTACGGAGGCTTGAGACAGATACGACGCGTTTCAATCTCTCTAGTTGAAAACTGATCGATTTGAATGGGTATTTTTTACGTTCGTTTACTTTGATTCACGTACTGATGCATCAATCGACTCAAAATAAATGAGCTCCATTCTTTTTTAAGTTTTATTTTTTCATTTTCTCTTTTAAAATATTAATTGACCTCATTTTGCTCAATATTAATTTTCAACACTCATCATCAGTTTGCTGTCGCGGCTTAAGAAGACAGAATGTGAAAGACACAGCAGATGAAATACAAAAGATTTGAACTGAAGCCTGGTCAACAGTTTGGAAGACTGCTATGCTCACAAGTATAGCACAAACACTCACATGAGGTTCAATCTTTCCAAGCACCATGGACAAGAACAATTGATATCCTCATTGTAATTGCCGCAGAAAGCAAAACAATTTTATTCTTGTCTAAGGCTCCTTGGTCTAGGGGTATGATTCTCGCTTTGGGTGCGAGAGGTCCCGGGTTCAAATCCCGGATGAACCCTTTTGCAGATCTTTTAACAAGCTCAGACAGGCAGATCTCTGGCCACTGGTTGCAAACAGCCACCTCTTGGGCGCAGGACGAGGTGGCTGAATGGTTTAGGCGATGGATATTCACTAGTTGGCTCAATATCGCACTTCATTTAGAAAACCTGCAAAAACTAAGAGCAAATCTGACTTCCACTAACAAGGACATTGATTCCAATGTAATACACTTGAAATGACACCCAGCTCCTAAACCTAGTGAATATCTCATGCTCTGCATTGGCTGGGAATCGAACCCTGGTCAACTGCTTGGAAGGCAGCTATGCTCACCACTATACCACCAATGCTATGTGAAGCTCTTAAGCAACATGGAGACATCGATTAATATCCTGACCGTCATTTTTGTGGAAAGTGAAAATTCTTTGACCAAACGGATCGTTGGTATAGTTGTACTATTATGGCTTAGGGTGCGAGAGGTCCCTGGTTAAAAAATCTATCATTTTAATCAGTACCTGTTACCTTCAGATTAGTCCCGTGACACTTGTGGAAAACGTAGGGCAAAACGGAGAACATTGTGACAAGTGGGGTCACATTAGTTTGTAGCCCAAAGATTTTGGATTCTACAAACAGATGTTTGCACATAGAGGGTTCCGACTTCAGACGAGTCCCCTGACACTTGTGGGGGACGTAGAGACAAATTGAGAACACCACCGTGTTCGTGAGGGTCTCCCCTTTCCAGGGAGTGGTCATACGATGTTGTAGGTCAAACGGTTCAGATGCTACAGATGTTTTTGTGAGAATACCGATTATTGGTATGTCTCATGGTTTGACAAACACCGCTCTAGCTCCACCACCATTTATTGCAGATGTGGAGGTGTAACATAAACAGTTACGGAGGCTTGAGACAGATACGACGCGTTTCAATCTCTCTAGTTGAAAACTGATCGATTTGAATGGGTATTTTTTACGTTCGTTTACTTTGATTCACGTACTGATGCATCAATCGACTCAAAATAAATGAGCTCCATTCTTTTTTAAGTTTTATTTTTTCATTTTCTCTTTTAAAATATTAATTGACCTCATTTTGCTCAATATTAATTTTCAACACTCATCATCAGTTTGCTGTCGCGGCTTAAGAAGACAGAATGTGAAAGACACAGCAGATGAAATACAAAAGATTTGAACTGAAGCCTGGTCAACAGTTTGGAAGACTGCTATGCTCACAAGTATAGCACAAACACTCACATGAGGTTCAATCTTTCCAAGCACCATGGACAAGAACAATTGATATCCTCATTGTAATTGCCGCAGAAAGCAAAACAATTTTATTCTTGTCTAAGGCTCCTTGGTCTAGGGGTATGATTCTCGCTTTGGGTGCGAGAGGTCCCGGGTTCAAATCCCGGATGAACCCTTTTGCAGATCTTTTAACAAGCTCAGACAGGCAGATCTCTGGCCACTGGTTGCAAACAGCCACCTCTTGGGCGCAGGACGAGGTGGCTGAATGGTTTAGGCGATGGATATTCACTAGTTGGCTCAATATCGCACTTCATTTAGAAAACCTGCAAAAACTAAGAGCAAATCTGACTTCCACTAACAAGGACATTGATTCCAATGTAATACACTTGAAATGACACCCAGCTCCTAAACCTAGTGAATATCTCATGCTCTGCATTGGCTGGGAATCGAACCCTGGTCAACTGCTTGGAAGGCAGCTATGCTCACCACTATACCACCAATGCTATGTGAAGCTCTTAAGCAACATGGAGACATCGATTAATATCCTGACCGTCATTTTTGTGGAAAGTGAAAATTCTTTGACCAAACGGATCGTTGGTATAGTTGTACTATTATGGCTTAGGGTGCGAGAGGTCCCTGGTTAAAAAATCTATCATTTTAATCAGTACCTGTTACCTTCAGATTAGTCCCGTGACACTTGTGGAAAACGTAGGGCAAAACGGAGAACATTGTGACAAGTGGGGTCACATTAGTTTGTAGCCCAAAGATTTTGGATTCTACAAACAGATGTTTGCACATAGAGGGTTCCGACTTCAGACGAGTCCCCTGACACTTGTGGGGGACGTAGAGACAAATTGAGAACACCACCGTGTTCGTGAGGGTCTCCCCTTTCCAGGGAGTGGTCATACGATGTTGTAGGTCAAACGGTTCAGATGCTACAGATGTTTTTGTGAGAATACCGATTATTGGTATGTCTCATGGTTTGACAAACACCGCTCTAGCTCCACCACCATTTATTGCAGATGTGGAGGTGTAACATAAACAGTTACGGAGGCTTGAGACAGATACGACGCGTTTCAATCTCTCTAGTTGAAAACTGATCGATTTGAATGGGTATTTTTTACGTTCGTTTACTTTGATTCACGTACTGATGCATCAATCGACTCAAAATAAATGAGCTCCATTCTTTTTTAAGTTTTATTTTTTCATTTTCTCTTTTAAAATATTAATTGACCTCATTTTGCTCAATATTAATTTTCAACACTCATCATCAGTTTGCTGTCGCGGCTTAAGAAGACAGAATGTGAAAGACACAGCAGATGAAATACAAAAGATTTGAACTGAAGCCTGGTCAACAGTTTGGAAGACTGCTATGCTCACAAGTATAGCACAAACACTCACATGAGGTTCAATCTTTCCAAGCACCATGGACAAGAACAATTGATATCCTCATTGTAATTGCCGCAGAAAGCAAAACAATTTTATTCTTGTCTAAGGCTCCTTGGTCTAGGGGTATGATTCTCGCTTTGGGTGCGAGAGGTCCCGGGTTCAAATCCCGGATGAACCCTTTTGCAGATCTTTTAACAAGCTCAGACAGGCAGATCTCTGGCCACTGGTTGCAAACAGCCACCTCTTGGGCGCAGGACGAGGTGGCTGAATGGTTTAGGCGATGGATATTCACTAGTTGGCTCAATATCGCACTTCATTTAGAAAACCTGCAAAAACTAAGAGCAAATCTGACTTCCACTAACAAGGACATTGATTCCAATGTAATACACTTGAAATGACACCCAGCTCCTAAACCTAGTGAATATCTCATGCTCTGCATTGGCTGGGAATCGAACCCTGGTCAACTGCTTGGAAGGCAGCTATGCTCACCACTATACCACCAATGCTATGTGAAGCTCTTAAGCAACATGGAGACATCGATTAATATCCTGACCGTCATTTTTGTGGAAAGTGAAAATTCTTTGACCAAACGGATCGTTGGTATAGTTGTACTATTATGGCTTAGGGTGCGAGAGGTCCCTGGTTAAAAAATCTATCATTTTAATCAGTACCTGTTACCTTCAGATTAGTCCCGTGACACTTGTGGAAAACGTAGGGCAAAACGGAGAACATTGTGACAAGTGGGGTCACATTAGTTTGTAGCCCAAAGATTTTGGATTCTACAAACAGATGTTTGCACATAGAGGGTTCCGACTTCAGACGAGTCCCCTGACACTTGTGGGGGACGTAGAGACAAATTGAGAACACCACCGTGTTCGTGAGGGTCTCCCCTTTCCAGGGAGTGGTCATACGATGTTGTAGGTCAAACGGTTCAGATGCTACAGATGTTTTTGTGAGAATACCGATTATTGGTATGTCTCATGGTTTGACAAACACCGCTCTAGCTCCACCACCATTTATTGCAGATGTGGAGTTGTAACATAAACAGTTACAGAAGCTTGAGACAGATACGACGAGTTTCAATCTCTCTAGTTGAAAACTGATCGATTTGAATGGGTATTTTTTACGTTCGTTTACTTTGATTCACGTACTGATGCATCAATCGACTCAAAATAAATGAGCTCCATTCTTTTTTAAGTTTTATTTTTTCATTTTCTCTTTTAAAATATTAATTGACCTCATTTTGCTCAATATTCATTTGTCAACACTCATCATCAGTTTGCTGTCGCGGCTTAAGAAGACAGAATGTGAAAGACACAGCAGATGAAATACAAAAGATTTGAACTGAAGCCTGGTCAACAGTTTGGAAGACTGCTATGCTCACAAGTATAGCACAAACACTCACATGAGGTTCAATCTTTCCAAGCACCATGGACAAGAACAATTGATATCCTCATTGTAATTGCCGCAGAAAGCAAAACAATTTTATTCTTGTCTAAGGCTCGTTGGTCTAGCGGTATGATTCTCGCTTTGGGTGCGAGAGGTCCCGGGTTCAAATCCCGGATGAACCCTTTTGCAGATCTTTTAACAAGCTCAGACAGGCAGATCTCTGGCCACTGGTTGCAAACAGCCACCTCTTGGGCGCAGGACGAGGTGGCTGAATGGTTTAGGCGATGGATATTCACTAGTTGGCTCAATATCGCACTTCATTTAGAAAACCTGCAAAAACTAAGAGCAAATCTGACTTCCACTAACAAGGACATTGATTCCAATGTAATACACTTGAAATGACACCCAGCTCCTAAACCTAGTGAATATCTCATGCTCTGCATTGGCTGGGAATTGAACCCTGGTCAACTGCTTGGAAGGCAGCTATGCTCACCACTATACCACCAATGCTATGTGAAGCTCTTAAGCAACATGGAGACATCGATTAATATCCTGACCGTCATTTTTGTGGAAAGTGAAAATTCTTTGACCAAACGGATCGTTGGTATAGTTGTACTATTATGGCTTAGGGTGCGAGAGGTCCCTGGTTAAAAAATCTATCATTTTAATCAGTACCTGTTACCTTCAGATTAGTCCCGTGACACTTGTGGAAAACGTAGGGCAAAACGGAGAACATTGTGACAAGTGGGGTCACATTAGTTTGTAGCCCAAAGATTTTGGATTCTACAAACAGATGTTTGCACATAGAGGGTTCCGACTTCAGACGAGTCCCCTGACACTTGTGGGGGACGTAGAGACAAATTGAGAACACCACCGTGTTCGTGAGGGTCTCCCCTTTCCAGGGAGTGGTCATACGATGTTGTAGGTCAAACGGTTCAGATGCTACAGATGTTTTTGTGAGAATACCGATTATTGGTATGTCTCATGGTTTGACAAACACCGCTCTAGCTCCACCACCATTTATTGCAGATGTGGAGTTGTAACATAAACAGTTACGGAGGCTTGAGACAGATACGACGCGTTTCAATCTCTCTAGTTGAAAACTGATCGATTTGAATGGGTATTTTTTACGTTCGTTTACTTTGATTCACGTACTGATGCATCAATCGACTCAAAATAAATGAGCTCCATTCTTTTTTAAGTTTTATTTTTTCATTTTCTCTTTTAAAATATTAATTGACCTCATTTTGCTCAATATTCATTTGTCAACACTCATCATCAGTTTGCTGTCGCGGCTTAAGAAGACAGAATGTGAAAGACACAGCAGATGAAATACAAAAGATTTGAACTGAAGCCTGGTCAACAGTTTGGAAGACTGCTATGCTCACAAGTATAGCACAAACACTCACATGAGGTTCAATCTTTCCAAGCACCATGGACAAGAACAATTGATATCCTCATTGTAATTGCCGCAGAAAGCAAAACAATTTTATTCTTGTCTAAGGCTCGTTGGTCTAGGGGTATGATTCTCGCTTTGGGTGCGAGAGGTCCCGGGTTCAAATCCCGGATGAACCCTTTTGCAGATCTTTTAACAAGCTCAGACAGGCAGATCTCTGGCCACTGGTTGCAAACAGCCACCTCTTGGGCGCAGGACGAGGTGGCTGAATGGTTTAGGCGATGGATATTCACTAGTTGGCTCAATATCGCACTTCATTTAGAAAACCTGCAAAAACTAAGAGCAAATCTGACTTCCACTAACAAGGACATTGATTCCAATGTAATACACTTGAAATGACACCCAGCTCCTAAACCTAGTGAATATCTCATGCTCTGCATTGGCTGGGAATTGAACCCTGGTCAACTGCTTGGAAGGCAGCTATGCTCACCACTATACCACCAATGCTATGTGAAGCTCTTAAGCAACATGGAGACATCGATTAAAATCCTGACCGTCATTTTTGTGGAAAGTGAAAATTCTTTGACCAAACGGATCGTTGGTATAGTTGTACTATTATGGCTTAGGGTGCGAGAGGTCCCTGGTTAAAAAATCTATCATTTTAATCAGTACCTGTTACCTTCAGATTAGTCCCGTGACACTTGTGGAAAACGTAGGGCAAAACGGAGAACATTGTGACAAGTGGGGTCACATTAGTTTGTAGCCCAAAGATTTTGGATTCTACAAACAGATGTTTGCACATAGAGGGTTCCGACTTCAGACGAGTCCCCTGACACTTGTGGGGGACGTAGAGACAAATTGAGAACACCACCGTGTTCGTGAGGGTCTCCCCTTTCTAGGGAGTGGTCATACGATGTTGTAGGTCAAACGGTTCAGATGCTACATATGTTTTTGTGAGAATACCGATTATTGGTATGTCTCATGGTTTGACAAACACCGCTCTAGCTCCACCACCATTTATTGCAGATGTGGAGTTGTAACATAAACAGTTACGGAGGCTTGAGACAGATACGACGCGTTTCAATCTCTCTAGTTGAAAACTGATCGATTTGAATGGGTATTTTTTACGTTCGTTTACTTTGATTCACGTACTGATGCATCAATCGACTCAAAATAAATGAGCTCCATTCTTTTTTAACGTTCATCTTCCAGCATTCCTGAGGAAGGAGCCAAAGATGCCCTCATACCAGCAGGGGGAGGACATTGAAAACTACTTGCTGAGGTTTGAGCGAATGGCCAAGACGTGGCAGTGGCCGGAGGTAGAGTGGGCCTGCAGGCTTGTCCCATTGCTCACGGGCAAGGCCTTAGAGGCTTACACAGCAATGGATGAGGGGCTGTCCAACGTCTACAAGGGCTTGAAGGAAGCGCTGCTGGTGAAGTTCGACATCTCCTCGGAGACCTACCGTCAACGCTTTAGAGCTGCATCGACGCCATCGGGTGAGTCACCGACAGAGACGTACCACCGCCTCAAGGGTCTCTACCGATGATGGGTTCAACCAGAGGAGAAGACACAGGACGAGATCGGTGAGGTCATCATCCTCGAGCAACTTCTACAAGTTCTACCACACGACATTCGAACCTGGGTTCGAGAGCACGAGCCCAAGGACGGGCTTATGGCGGCCAAGCTTGCGCTGCAGTACCATAATGCACGTAAAGGGGGCCCACCACGACCTGCAGCACCCGCTCCAAGGAGTCTCCGAGACACAAGGGACATCAGAGATACCCGAGATGGTGGAGGTAACTCTGGGGGTTATGTGTCTGGGAGGAGGGAGGTAAGGGATTATGCAGTTCGCTCTGATGGGAGGGGTCTGACCTGTTTTTACTGCCGACAGCAGGGGCACAAGGCTTCAATGTGTCCGCTACGTAAATCCAAGCTCTCAGGTTACTGTTATGTGCCCAGAGAGGGGGATGGTGTTCAGAATAGACAGACTGGGGAAGGGTCAGTCTTGGTACCTGTAAAAGTGAATGGTAAAAGTCTTACTGCAATGATTGACACCGGCAGTTCCCTGTCGTTGATCAGAAAATGTAATGTACCTGTTAATGACATTGATTACGGTCACCAGACACTGATCCAATGTGTCCATGGTGACCAGTCACAGCAGCCCACAGCTGAACTCACAGTGGAGATTCAGGGTCAGAAATACCTCCTCAAAGTTGGGGTAATGGAGAAGCTACCTTTTGAGATGATTTTGGGGAGGGATGTGCCTGTACTCTCTGATCTGTTGGGAAGTGTGGGGGGTCAGCTATATGAGCAGTCAGTTTGCCAGTCTGATGTTCAGGTGTCATGTTCAGTTGTCACTCGTGCACAGGCCAAAGCTGGTTTACAACCTCTGCCTGACTTGTGTGATAGTCTGTGTGAGGGGGGAACCAAAGGGCCCAGAAAGTCACGCCGCCAGCGGCGTCTTGAGAAGTATGTGGGAACCCCTGTACCTGTTGCTGATGTGTCTGGGTTAGAAGTGCAATGGGAAGTTCCACAAAATTTTGCTACACTGCAGAAGTCTGATGCAACCTTGAAAGGTTTATTTGATAAGGCCTTAGCTGGGGACAGCCAATCTTCATGTGGGGGAATATACACAGTAGACAACCACATACTCTACCTTGGGTCAGAAGCAGATAGCAGGAAGTTAGTGGTGCCATCTACATGTAGACCACTTGTTCTCAACCTTGCACATACAGTTCCATGGGCAGGCCATCTAGGGCAACATAAGACCTATCTTAGGCTAGGCTCCCATTTCTTTTGGCCCTCCATGTATACTGATGTACAAACATACTGCAAAACATGCCCCACGTGACAGAAAACCAGTGCTGTCCGTAGGTCTGACCGGGCTCCTCTATGTTCACTGCCAGTTATCTCTACCCCATTCAAGAGAATTGCAATGGACATTGTTGGACCCTTGGAGAAGAGTAGTGCAGGTTACCAGTATATATTGGTGATCTGTGACTATGCCACCCGGTTCCCAGAAGCCTTCCCACTCCGTTCCATAACCACTCCAAAAATAATCAGTGCTCTTGTTCAGCTCTTTTCTCGTGTAGGAATCCCAGATGAAATCCTGACGGACCAAGGCACAAACTTCACTTCACGACTGATGGTTCAACTCCACCGACAGCTGGGCATTAAAGGCTTGAGGACCACTCCCTACCATCCCCAAACGGATGGGCTTGTAGAGAGATTCAATCAAACGCTCAAGAATATGCTGAGGAAGTTTGTGGCTGACACTGGTAAAGACTGGGATAAGTGGTTACCCTTTCTGCTTTTTGCTTACAGGGAGGTGCCTCAGGCATCGACAGGTTTCTCACCATTCGAACTCCTCTATGGATGGCCAGTGCAGGGACCACTGGACCTGCTGAAGAAGTGCTGGGAAGGTTCCCCAGTAGCTACCTCAGGACAGGGGATTGTCCAGTACGTTCTCCAGATGCGGGACAGGCTGGAGCGGTACCGAGAGGAGGCTAGGGCAAACCACCAGAGGGGGACCGCAATGATGATACACAACCAGGACATCCCGTGGTCATTTTTATGGTGGGTTGCAACTTGCAGAATCCTTCCAAGGTTGAACCCACCAGATGGGGACTGTCATGACTCTCCTGACAGTGGAACATTATGACTGCTGAATATTTTTTGAAGGTAAGATGGACCCCTAAGCTCCACTCTACGTTTAATTCAAAATGCCTATTTCTTTCTAAATCAATTTTTTCAAGTATACATTCTTTCCATTGCAGGACAAGGATTGTCCTCACTTTCAAAAATTCCCAAATTGCTTCAACTTGCATTTCTGATTGACTGGCAAGTTTCACCATCCAATTATTTTAGATCTATAGGAGTGCAAGTTTCACCATCCAATTATTTCAGATCTACAGGAGTGCAAGTTTCACCATCCAATTATTTCAGATCTATAGGAGTGCTAGTTTCACCATGGGGTGAACTAGCCTAGGCAGCCGATAGCAGTGCTTCATTTTTGCTGGATCCTGCCAGCACAGGATCCAGCAGCACAGGATCCAGCAGCACAGGATCTTGTCAGCACAGGATCTTGTCAGCACAGGATCTTGTCAGCACAGGATCTTGTCAGCACAGGATCCAGCAGCACAGGATCCAGCAGCACAGGATCCAGCAGCACAGGATCCAGCAGCACAGGATCCTGCCAGCACAGGATCCTGCCAGCACAGGATCCAGCACCTCTCAGTTTTGGACTGATTCGTTCCGGAAACCATTTGCCAGGATTTGCCTCTTGAGCATTGACCACAAGTTCTCAATGGGATTAAGGTCTGGGGAGTTTCCGTGCCATGGACCCAAAATATCGATGTTTTGTTCTCCGAGACACTTAGTTATCACTTATGCCTTATGGCAAGGTGCTCCATCATGCTGGAAAAGGCATTGTTCGTCACCAAACTGTTCCTGGATGGTTGGGAGAAGTTGCTCTCGGAGGATGTGTTGGTATCATTCTTTATTCATGGCTGTGTTCTTAGGAAAAATTGTGAGTGAGCCCACTCCCTTGGCTGAGAAACAACCCCACACATGAATGGTCTCAGGATGCTTTACTGTTGGCATGACACAGGACTGATGGTAGCGCTCACCTTGTCTTCTCCAGACAAGCTTTTTTCCGGATGCCCCAAACAATCGGAAAGGAGATTCATCAGAGAAAATGACTTTACCTCAGTTCTCAGCAGTCCAATCCCTGTACCTTTTGCAGAATATCAGTCTGTCCCTGATGTTTTTCCATGAGAGAAGTGGTTCTTTGCTGCCCTTCGCCTTCTTCACAACAATTGAACCGCTCTCCTTGAAGTTCTTGATGATCCGATAAATGGTTGATTTAGGTGCAATCTTACTGGCAACAATATCCTTGCCTGTGAAGCCCTTTTTGTGCAAAGCAATGATGACGGCACGTGTTTCCTTGCAGTTAACCCTAGTTGACAAAGGAAGAACAATGATTCCAAGCACCAGCCTCCTTTTGAAGCTTCCAGTCTGTTATTCAAACTCAATCAGCATGAGAGAGTGATCTCCAGCCTTGTCCTCGTCAACACTCACACCTGTGTTAACGAGAGCATCACTGACATGATGTCAGCTGGTCCTTTTGTGGCAGGGCTGAAATGCAGTGGAATTTTGGGGGGGGAATTCAGTTCATTTGCATGGCAAAGAGGGACTTTGCAATTAATTGCAATTCATCTGATCACTCTTCATAACATTCTAGAGTACATGCAAATTGCCATCATACAAACTGAGGCAGCAGACTTTATGAAAATGTATATTTATGTCATTCTCAAAAGTTTTGGCCACAACTTTATATAGACCAAGGAGTGGCCATTGCTGTGGTGGGAGAACTAGGAGATTCAGTTTCTATAATCTCCCTCTCTCTCTCTGCTCTGATAGAAACGAGCCTGCAACTCTTATCTCTCCAGCAGTTGCACTTAATCATTTATTTCCTTATAGAATCATAGCCCCGCAGGAAGGGTGCTTGAGTTGGTGCAGCACCCGATACATTAAAATACATTTGCCTAAGTGATAGATTACTTCTGTCTGTTCAGAAAGAAATGAAATCATTCAGATTACTACACCAGGAGTAGGCCTGTAATTTAGCCAGAGAGGATCAATAGCTTATTTAAAAAAATAGCTGTGGATTGTGTGTAGCCCAATCACAAGGCATGCCTACAAGTTGGGAACATGTGGCAAATCTGTCAGTGATGCAGCTACAACAGGGCTTTCGCAATATTTCAAATACAATTGCAGGTTGGAAAGCAAATGGATCCTGCTGAAAAGAGAAGATTATTCTGTCTGTAGGCTACCAAGTTATCAACTTCCAAATAGGCCTATTGAGCGAGCAGCATTGTTAAGGTAAGGGTTAAGGTTAGGGGTTAAGGTTTAGGGTAGGAATGTCCCAAGGAACCCAGACAGCACTGACCCTCTCACAACGGGATGGAATGCATAGTATAACCTAAGATGAACGACTCAAGCCGTTTACCATAGACCCCCCCCAAGGTCTCGGTCTGTGTAAGTGTTAGCACACAGGGATACCTCTGCGGGTCAGGGGCAATAAGCAGACCAGAGTGGCCCCGCCCCGATCAGAAAACATTGAGTCGGATGTCTCAGCTTCCTCTTCCGTCTCTGGTATAAGGAGCAGCAGTAATTCCACTGAGGAATAATAACTGGAAACTGCGTCCAAGATGCCTGACCATTGTTTTCAAGGTAATCTACTCACTTTCGCATGCCGATTTATGGAACGTCTATATCCAGGTTACATCTGGTTTACGGCTGAGAGTTTCCTTTTGTGAGGTGGAGACTTCGCAAACCGGAACTCCCAATTTCTAATAGGTATGGACCCAGAACTAAATCACGCAGCTGATCAAATAACGCAAGATTTTTGTTCTGGGTTAACCGAGATTTGTTTTCTGTTCACCCCTATAATGGTTAAATTGAGGATTCAGGATGCTAGAGCTGTCTTCTACACAAAGTTCTAAGGAAACAGAACTCAGATAGCCAGGCAGAGAAGAGGGTTGTATTTCGCAGATGTGGCCGGTTACATTCTGTATTACAAAACCCTTCAAAAAGTGAGACTCTCCACCTCATTAGTCTTTCATTCAAAATTATATTATTTATTTAAAACAAAGTGCATAACTTAAATCAACAAACATGTCTGTCTGATCAACAGCTGTGGGCTCATCGAGGCAGACTTTAGGGTAAACATTGTGTTCATGTTGTTTAAATGAAGATAACGAGACTCCCAAATGATACCAAACACTAGACAGATAGCTGCTTGCCTCAGTAGGGTACATGGATGAAAACAAAGATAATATGATAACTTAACATTGTTTGTCAGTTAAAGTGGTGTCTTTTCGGAAGATAATTAAGCTACATTGTACCCTGATCTTTGATCTGTATGTGCTTAGCCAACTCCTACTTTAGTCTAGATACTGTAGATATGCATGACCAGGCTAACTATGGTAGCTGGGTATATAACAACTAAAACAGCGTAGAAACCATGCATAAAAGAAAGACAATGCCCTGAAACACAAACAACGGTTACCTGTTTGTTTGCATGTTGATCAATATAACACCAAGGATAAGTTCCCATTCAGCTTTGGGAGTATTACAAGGTAAAGCATGATTGTCCAAAGAGTAACTTCCACCAGGATGGATAAATATGTAAAAGTCGTTGCTTGGCTATCTGAAAGAGCCATGTGTGATAGTGGCACGTCAACATGCATAGCCTGGGAGAACAGGTATGTATACTCACATACTCCTACACTTCTCTTACCATGAAATAGCATAACGTTAAGATAACCAAACCTAAAATGTACGCTTGAAATAAAACATCAAAAGTAAATAAAAGAAAGACTACATGATCTAATCCCTGGAAAACTGAATCAGAGTGAACAGAACCCTGAGTAAAGAGACTTCTTCTGAAAGCCTGACTCATTTTCTTGAGGTGGTGGTCACCAACCCCTGGTCCTAGGTGACCTCTGGTGTAATCACATCTCCATCCTAAACAAATGTGAACACAAACACACAGGGATACCAGTGTCAATTTTAAACATAGGAAAAATACTCTGTGTGGTGCAGGTAAGATAGTGATAGCTAGCTGGCTTGGCCTTGCACTGTCATCTTCCCCACACAATGTAAAAACGCTAAAAGCTTGAGATAAAATGATATATAAAGGAAAGAGCGAGGCCTCCTGACCTGAGGTTTGGAGAAGTTCATATCCATACACCACTGGGCAAAGTTCTTCTTAGCTGCCTCCATGGTCCTCTCATCAGTCTTCTTACAGTAGACCCTGATAAGCTGCTCAGCAAACCTTTCTGGCAGCAGCTTGGACACCTACAGGAACAACAATTGCCTTATATCATGTTTCCAAGCTCCAAAAATGATTGGATAATTCTAAAATAGGTATACGTAAGTGCATTGAAGTAGTGACCTGGTCCTTGCTGATCTGGTAAGCTTTGGTTGGGTCGTTCTTACAGTAGAAACGCATGTTGTTGATGGGGTTCTTCTCCTTCATACCCCAGTCCATGTTGATGATCTGATGGAGAGAAAGATAGGGGGTAGAGATGGACATGCAAAGAGATACCTATTTTCAACAGAGCAACTGGTAACAAAGGGTTACCTATAGAGAAGGCGGGGGGGCTATGGTAAAATGTATTCAATCAGTTCCCTGATTGAGGTGAAAAGACTGGACACTCACATGGACAACAAAGTCCTCTGGCTGCAGAGTAACATGTTTAAGGTCATTCCGAGGCCTGGACCTCGCCACACAGCCTGCCCACTCCAGGAGCTTTTTCTGGGGGAAGAGAAGACGAGGATGAGAGGCACATAATATGAATCTCGTAGAAAGCTCTGCTAGTAAGCCCTGGAAGGATATCCTCTCTCCAAACACACACACACACGCACACGCACACACACACCTGTGAAACCTCCACGCGCACCTCAGTCTGGGTCTGTCCCACACACTTGTAGAGGCGTCTGCAGGTGATGTTTTGAAGGATCTCTCTGGCCTCAGCCAGCTTAGAGGACGACGAGTACAGAATCTGCTCAAACATATTGTCTACAGGGGAAGGGAGGAGAAAGGGAGAGAGACAGGTGAGAGGGAGAGACAAGGTGATAAGGAGCGTGGGAAGATGAGAGGTAATCATGCAAACCAAACCCAGCAGTAATTGTATGGACAGGAATGTACCACACAAAAAAAACAGGTATGGCAAACCCAGCCTGTTTGGACAGCCTTGACGCATAAAACTCTCAAAGCTCTGGTTGTCTGGGTAAGTAGAACAGACCAGAGCCATTGTACACTTTATATTTCTATGGGGTTGAACGGACCAGTGAGTTTAGTGTAGGCCTCCATGTCGTCTATTGCTGCGGAGATGGTGAACATCTTTCCCCCTGAACCTTGAATCTGGATGTGGGGGTTCGCCTTGATAAAGGCCTCTGTGATCCTGAAAAAAGACAATATAACATCTCATTTTCAACATATAACATACAGCAGAAAAAAAACTCAATTTCTGAGAACCTGTATGAATGAATAAAAGATAGGAAATAAAACAGATACACAGTACCAGTCAAAAGTTTGGACAAACCTACTCATTCCAGGGTTTTTCCCTTTGTTTTCTACTTTGTAGAATGATAATGAAGACATCAAAATTAAGAAATGTTAAACAAATCAAAATATATTTTATATTTGAGATTCTTCAAAGTAGCCGCCCTTTGCCTTGATGACAGCTTTGCACACTCTTGGATCCTGGGGTAAACGTTGAACATTGTTATACTCAGAGTATAGGAACATTAGTTACAAAGGAGACATGAGGGATGCCATAATGAAGCTTGGGAGGGACTGAGTGCAGGGAAACCAACCGTGACAGTACTGACAAGGGAAGAAACCGCTGAAGGTTCATATGACTTAGTTCCCTGCTTAGCGAGAATGACGCAATGTTTAGAGATGAGGAGGAGACTCCACCCAAAGTGGGGTCTGAATACCACCACGGGGGAAGCCATGTCTGTGTCTGAATTACAGCTGTAACGACCCTTTGGGGAGAATTCAACTTGGTTAAGCTTCTCTAGTGTCCGTGAGTTACTTACTCTGAAAAATTAGAACCTAACAGTAGTCACCTGGACTGCATTTCAAATAAAAAAGGTGTGCCTTGTTAAAAGTTCATTTGTGGAATTTCTTTCCTTAATGCGTTTGAGCCAATCAGTTGTGTTGTGACAAGGTAGGGGTGGTATACAGAAGATAGCCCTTTTTGGTAAAATACCAAGTCTATATTATGGCAAGAACAGCTCAAATAAGCAAAGAGAAACGACAGTCCATCATTACTTTAAGACATGAAGGTCAGTCCATCATTACTTTAAGACATGAAGGTCAGTCCATCATTACTTTAACCTCTATGGGACCGGCGGGACGAATTCGTCCCACCTACGTAACATCCACTGCCAGCCTGTGGCGCGATTTTCAAAATCTTCAAAATCCTATTACTTCAATTTCTCAAACATATGACTATTTTACAGCCATTTAAAGATAAGACTCTCGTTAATCTAACCACACTGTCCGATTTCAAAAAGGCTTTACAACGAAAGCAAAACATTAGATTATGTCAGCAGAGTACCAAGCCAGAAATAATCAGACACCCATTTTTCAAGCCAGCATATAATGTCACCAAAACCCAGAAGACAGCTAAATGCAGCACTCACCTTTGATGATCTTCATCAGATGACAACCCTAGGACATTATGTTATACAATACATGCATGTTTTGTTCAATCAAGTTCATATTTATATCAAAAACCAGCTTTTTACATTAGCATGTGACGTTCAGAACTAGCATACCCCCCGCAAACTTACGGGGAATTCGCTAACATTTTACTAAATTACTCACGATAAACGTTCACAAAAAGCATAACAATTATTTTAAGAATTATAGATACAGACCTCCTCTATGCACTCGATATGTCCGATTTTAAAATAGCTTTTTGGTGAAAGCACATTTTGCAATATTCTAAGTATATAGCCCAGGCATCACGGGCTCGCTATTTAGACACCCGGCAAGTTTAGCACTCACCATAATCATATTTACTATTATAAAAATGTCATTACCTTTTGTTGTCTTCGTCAGAATGCACACCCAGGACGTCTACTTCAATAACAAATGTTGGTTTGGTCCAAAATAATCCATCGTTATATCCGAATAGCGGCGTTTTGTTCGTGCGTTCCAGACACTATCCGAAATAGTAAAGAAGTGTCGCGCGCTTGGCGCAATTCCTGACAATAAAATTCAAAGTATTCAATTGCCGTACGTCGAAGCATGTCAACCGCTGTTTAAAATCAATTTTTACGTCATTTTTCTCGTAGAAAAGCGGTAAAATTCCGACAGGGAATCTCCTTTTCGGCAAACAGAGGAAAAAATCCCAAAGGCGGGGGCGGTCGGGGTCACGCGCATAAGCTAGTGTCTCTTGATGGGCCACTTGAGAAAGGCGATAATGTGTTTCAGCCTGGGGCTGGAATGACGACATTCTCTTTTTTCCCGGGCTATGAGAGCCTATGGACGACGTGGGAAGTGTCACGTTAGAGCAGAGATCCTTAGTAAATGATAGAGATGGCAAAGAAGTTCCAGAAATGGTCAGACAGGCCACTTCCTGTAAAGGAATCTCTCAGGTTTTGACCTGCCATTTGAGTTCTGTTATACTCACAGACACCATTCAAACAGTTTTAGAAAATTTAGGGTGTTTTCTATCCATATGTAATAAGTATATGCATATTCTAGTTACTGAGTAGGAGTGGTAACCAGATTAAATCGGGTATGTTTTTTATCCAGCCGTGTCAATGCTGCCCCCTAGCCCTAACAGGTTAAGACATGAAGGTCAGTCCATCATTACTTTAAGACATGAAGGTCAGTTCATCATTACTTTAAGACATGAAAGTCAGTCAATATGGAAAATGTCAACAACTTCAAAAGTTTAACCGTCAAGCGCTATGATGAAACTGGCTCTCATGAGGACCGCCACAGGAAAGGAAGACCCAGAGTTACCTCTTCTGCAGAGGATAAGTTCATTAGAGTTAACTGCACCTCAGATTGCAGCCCAAATAAATGCTTCACAGAGTTCAACATCAACAGTTCAGAGGAGACAGCGTGAATCAGGCCTTCATGGTCTAAGCGCTGCAAAGAAACCCCTACTAAAGGACACCAATAAGAAGAAGAGACTTGCTTGGGCCAAGAAACACGAGCAATGGACATTAGACCGGTGGAAATCTGTCCTTTGGTCTGATGAGTCCAAATTTAAGATTTTTGGTTCCAACTGCCATGTCTTTGTGAGACGCAGAGTAGGTGAATGGATGATCTCCTCATGTGTATTTCCCACCATGAAGCATGGAGGAGGAGGTGTGATGGTGCTTTGCTGGTGACACTGTCTGTGATTTATTTAGAATTCAAGGCACACTTAACCAGCATGGCTACCACAGCGATATGCCATCCCATCTGGTTTACGCTTAGTGGGATTATCATTTGATCTTCAGCAGGACAATGATCCAACACACCTCCAGGCTGTGTATGGGCTATTTGACCAAGAAGGAGAGTGATGGAGTGCTGTATCAGATGACCTGGCCTCCACAATCACCCGACCTCAACCCAATTGAGATGGTTTGGGATGAGTTGGACCACAGAGTGATGGAAAAGCAGCTAACAAGTGCTCAGCATATGTGGGAACTTCTTCAAGATAGTTGGAAATGCATTCCAGGTGAAGCTGGTTGAGAGAATGCCAAACGTGTGCAACGCTATTATCAAGGCAAATGGTGACTACTTTGAAGAATCTAAAATATATTTTGATTTGTTTTACCATTGTTTGGTTACTACATGATTCCATATGTGTTATTTCATAGTTTTGATGTCTTCACTATTATTCTACAATGTAGAAATAGTAAAAAACCCTTGAATGAGTTGGTGTGTCCAAACTTTTGACTGGTACTGTAGGGCTCCCGAGTGGCGCAGCAGTCTAATGCACTACATCTCAGTGCTAGAGGCGTCACTACAGACCCTGGTTCGATTCCAGGTTGTATCACAACCGGACGTGATTGGGAGTCCCATAGGGCGTCGGGCAATTGGCCCAGAGTCGTCTGGGTTTGGCCGGGGGTAGGCAGTCATTGTAAATAAGAATTTGTTCTTAACTTAAAAAAACGTACAAAGTTATGGAAACTCGAGTAAAGTGTATTTAACCTCTTAGGGCTAGGGGGCAGTATTTACACCGCCGGATAAAAAACGTACCCGATTTAATCTGGTTACTACTCCTACCCAGTAACTAGAATATGCATATACTTATTAGATATGGATAGAAAACACCCTAAAGTTTCTAAAACTGTTTGAATGGTGTCTGTGAGTATAACAGAACTCATATGGCAGGCAAAAACCTGAGAGATTCCTTTACAGGAAGTGGCCTGTCTGACCATTTATTGGCTTTCTTTGACATCTCTTTCCAAAACAAAGGATCTCTGCGGTAACGTGACACTTCCCACGGCTCCCATAGGCTCTCAGAGCCCGGGAAAAAGCTGAATGTCGTCATTCCAGCCCCAGGCTGAAACACATTATCGCCTTTGTCAAGTGGCCGATCAGGGGACAGTGGGCTTAGGGGCGTGCACTGGTCGCCCCCATCTTTCTTTTTTTTCCTCTGTTTACCGAAACGCAGATTCCCGGTCGGAATATTATCGCTTTTTTACGAGATAAATTGCATAAAAATTGATTTTAAACAGCGGTTGACATGCTTCGAAGTACGGTAATGGAATATTTAGAATTTTTTTGTCACGAAATGCGCCATGCTCGTAACCCTGATTTACCATTTCGGATAGTGTCTTGAACGCACGAACAAAACGCCGCTGTTTGGATATAACGATGGATTATTTGGGACCAAACCAACATTTGTCATTGAAGTAGAAGTCCTGGGAGTGCATTCTGACGAAGAACAGGAAAGGTAATAACATTTTTGTTATAGTAAATCTGATTTTGGTGAAGGCTAAACTTGCTGGGTGTCTAAATAGCTAGCCCGTGATGGCTGGGCTATGTACTTAGAATATTGCAAAATGTGCTTTCACCAAAAAGCTATTTTAAAATCGGACATATCGAGTGCATAGAGGAGTTCTGTATCTATAATTCTTAAAATAATTGTTATGCTTTTTGTGAACGTTTATCGTGAGTAATTTAGTAAATTGTTAGTAAATTCCCCGGAAGTTTGCGGGGGGTATGCTAGTTCTGAACGTCACATGCTAATGTAAAAAAGCTGTTTTTTGATATAAATATGAACTTGATTGAACAAAACATGCATGTATTGTATAACATAATGTCCTAGGGTTGTCATCTGATGAAGATCATCAAAGGTTAGTGCTGCATTTAGCTGTGGTTTGGGTTTATGTGACATTATATGCTAGCTTGAAAAATGGGTGTCTGATTATTTCTGGCTGGGTACTCTGCAAACATAATCTAATGTTTTTCTTTCGTTGTAAAGCCTTTTTGAAATCGGACAGTGTGGTTAGATAAAGGAGAGTCCTGTCTTTAAAATGGTGTAAAATAGTTATATGTTTGAGAAATTGAAGTAATAGCATTTTTAAGGTATTTGAATATCGCGCCACGGGATTAGACTGGCTGTTGCGTAGGTGGGACGATTTGGTGCCACCTACCCTAGAGAGGTTAAAGCAGGTGCTTCCACACAGGTGTGGTTTCTGAGTTAATTAAGCAACAAACATGCTGGGCAGGCCATTATTTTGGCTACCATGACTATGTCCCTTTAGGATAACAATGCCTACTCGGCTCCATCATTCATTGAATCAGATGACTAATTTATCACAAAACCCACTGATATTGACAACTACTTTCATTTATTTTTCATTGGCAAGATGAACAAACTTAGGGGTGACATGCCAGCAACAAACGCTGACACTACACATCCAAGTATATGTGACAAATTATGAAAGACAAGAATTATACTTTTGAATTCCTTAAAGTGAGTGTGGAAGAGGTGAACAAATTATTGTTGTCTATCAACAATGACAAGCCACTGAGGTCTGACAACTTGGATGGAAGATTACTGTGGATAACAGCGGATGATGTTGCCACATCTTCAATTTAAGCCTACTAGAAAGTGTGTGCCCTTAGGCCTGGAGGGAAGTTA
This sequence comes from Salmo salar, assembly GCF_965601325.2. Lineage (NCBI taxonomy): Eukaryota > Metazoa > Chordata > Actinopteri > Salmoniformes > Salmonidae > Salmo > Salmo salar. Next base: position 178,591 of record NW_027675428.1, read on the forward strand.
AAGTCCTTCCGCTTCCTAAGAATAGTAAAGCCCCCTTTACTGGCTAAAATAGCCGACCAATCAGCCTGTTACCAACCCTTAGTAAACTTCTGTAAAAATAGTGTTTGACCTGATACGTCCCACCTAGCCCATAGAGGTTAACGTCTCTATCTTAGTACATACATTTCACACTTACTTCAGTAACCAGTTAGGGTATAAAGAAATAAAGACAGGTGTTCATATTTAATATAAGCAATATTTAGTATACTTATCGATGTTATGGATGAGCGCGGTTGTTTGTTCTGTTCCTCTCTCTCTCCATCTCTGTAGCTTCCAGGTATGCTGGATAAGGACCCGAGCTAAGGGAATTGGGCTTACTTTGTAGTGCCTGTCCGGAATGGCTCATTAATGTAAACGGGCATATTGGAAGACACTGTCAGTAGTGATGTAATTTTGTAAATGTTATATTGTGATGTTGTTTCATAAACGTGTTGCAATGTATATATTTTGGTATGTTTAGATAAATGGAAACTGTATGTTGAATAGGTAATTGCTTAATTAATTAGTGTTAATTGTTCTGAGGGGAGGGGCTACCCCTACAAAAGGAGCCTCTCTTTCAGTTCATGGGGAGGCATTTTGGATTGAGCTGTGGGTGGGGCAGCTTTGTTTTTAAGCTGTCCCATAAGGTATATGTTTGATGGCAGTACTGTTGTTTTGTTCCGGAATCACTATGTAAATAAACACCTTTGCACAGAAGAACTTTTGCGGCTCCGCCATCTTTTTATTTTTTATAGAGGTTAGGTTTTCCAGTTTAGCCTTCTGGCCTACTCTACGTGACATATGGTGGCAGCAGTGGGATGGCGCACCGCAAATCAGTGAATTCCAACAAGAGAGGTAAAGGAATGCGTACAGGATTGCGTTCACAGCAGCAGCATCAACTGTCATAAAAGGTCATTGAAGTTGAAACTGGGTGGAATACCATGGAATCTTCTGGTGAAGAGGTTAATTATGAGAAACTAGGAGCCCGACCAAGGGGCCAAACACAACCAGAACTGTTTGAACTACCGGTTGAGAAGAGGGACGAAGACCTCAAGCAGGAGTTTCGGGGCCTACGCCAATCTATCCTCACAGCTCCTCACCAAGCGGAACTCGTCAGTGAGAGCCCAAGATTGGGTCTGCCAACACCAGGACGACAAAGGCTCGACGCAGCAGGGACTTCAACTCCACAGCAGGATCCCCAAGCAGTAATGAGGCCAGCCCCAGCACCAGATTTAATCTGGTTACTACTCCTGCCCAGTAACTAGAATATGCATATAATTATTGGCTTTGGATAGAAAACACTCCAAAGTTTCTTAAACTGTTTGAATGGTGTCTGTGAGTATAACAGAACTCAAATGGCAGGTCAAAACCTGAGAGATTCCTTTACAGGAAGTGGCCTGTCTGACCATTTGTTGAACTTCTTTTCCATCTCTATCATTTACTAAGGATCTCTGCTCTAACGTGACACTTCCCACGTCGTCCATAGGCGCTCAGAGCCCGGGAAAAAACAGAATGTCGTCATTCCAGCCCCAGGCTGAAACACATTATCGCCTTTCTCAAGTGGCCCATCAAGAGACACTAGCTTATGCGCGTGACCCCGACCGCCCCCGCCTTTGGGATTTTTTCCTCTGTTTGCCGAAAAGGAGATTCCCTGTCGGAATATTATCGCTTTTCTACGAGAAAAATGTCGTAAAAATTGATTTTAAACAGCGGTTGACATGCTTCGAAGTACGGTAATGGAATACTTAGAATTTTATTGTCACGAATTGCGCCAAGCGCGTGACACTTCTTTACTATTTCGGATAGCGTCTGGAACGCACGAACAAAACGCCGCTATTCGGATATAACGATGGATTATTTTGGACCAAACCAACATTTGTTATTGAAGTAGCTGTCCTGGGTGTGTATTCTGACGAAGACAACAAAAGGTAATGAAATTTTTATAATAGTAAATATGATTATGGTGAGTGCTAAACTTGCCGGGTGTCTAAATAGCGAGCCCGTGATGCCTGGGCTATGTACTTAGAATATTGCAAAATGTGCTTTCACCAAAAAGCTATTTTAAAATCGGACATATCGAGTGCATAGAGGAGGTCTGTATCTATAATTCTTAAAATAATTGTTATGCTTTTTGTGAACGTTTATCGTGAGTAATTTAGTAAAATGTTAGCGAATTCCCCGGAAGTTTGCGGGGGGTATGCTAGTTCTGAACGTCACATGCTAATGTAAAAAGCTGGTTTTTGATATAAATATGAACTTGATTGAACAAAACATGCATGTATTGTATAACATAATGTCCTAGGGTTGTCATCTGATGAAGATCATCAAAGGTGAGTGCTGCATTTAGCTGTCTTCTGGGTTTTGGTGACATTATATGCTGGCTTGAAAAATGGGTGTCTGATTATTTCTGGCTTGGTACTCTGCTGACATAATCTAATGTTTTGCTTTCGTTGTAAAGCCTTTTTGAAATCGGACAGTGTGGTTAGATTAACGAGAGTCTTATCTTTAAATGGCTGTAAAATAGTCATATGTTTGAGAAATTGAAGTAATAGGATTTTTAAGGTTTTGAAAATCGCGCCACAGGATAGCCGTGGCTGTTACGTAGGTGGGACGAATTCGTCCCGCCTAGCCTAGAGAGGTTAACGTTCATCTTCCAGCATTCCTGAGGAAGGAGCCAAAGATGCCCTCATACCAGCAGGGGGAGGACATTGAAAACTACTTGCTGAGGTTTGAGCGAATGGCCAAGACGTGGCAGTGGCCGGAGGTAGAGTGGGCCTGCAGGCTTGTCCCATTGCTCACGGGCAAGGCCTTAGAGGCTTACACAGCAATGGATGAGGGGCTGTCCAACGTCTACAAGGGCTTGAAGGAAGCGCTGCTGGTGAAGTTCGACATCTCCTCGGAGACCTACCGTCAACGCTTTAGAGCTGCATCGACGCCATCGGGTGAGTCACCGACAGAGACGTACCACCGCCTCAAGGGTCTCTACCGATGATGGGTTCAACCAGAGGAGAAGACACAGGACGAGATCGGTGAGGTCATCATCCTCGAGCAACTTCTACAAGTTCTACCACACGACATTCGAACCTGGGTTCGAGAGCACGAGCCCAAGGACGGGCTTATGGCGGCCAAGCTTGCGCTGCAGTACCATAATGCACGTAAAGGGGGCCCACCACGACCTGCAGCACCCGCTCCAAGGAGTCTCCGAGACACAAGGGACATCAGAGATACCCGAGATGGTGGAGGTAACTCTGGGGGTTATGTGTCTGGGAGGAGGGAGGTAAGGGATTATGCAGTTCGCTCTGATGGGAGGGGTCTGACCTGTTTTTACTGCCGACAGCAGGGGCACAAGGCTTCAATGTGTCCGCTACGTAAATCCAAGCTCTCAGGTTACTGTTATGTGCCCAGAGAGGGGGATGGTGTTCAGAATAGACAGACTGGGGAAGGGTCAGTCTTGGTACCTGTAAAAGTGAATGGTAAAAGTCTTACTGCAATGATTGACACCGGCAGTTCCCTGTCGTTGATCAGAAAATGTAATGTACCTGTTAATGACATTGATTACGGTCACCAGACACTGATCCAATGTGTCCATGGTGACCAGTCACAGCAGCCCACAGCTGAACTCACAGTGGAGATTCAGGGTCAGAAATACCTCCTCAAAGTTGGGGTAATGGAGAAGCTACCTTTTGAGATGATTTTGGGGAGGGATGTGCCTGTACTCTCTGATCTGTTGGGAAGTGTGGGGGGTCAGCTATATGAGCAGTCAGTTTGCCAGTCTGATGTTCAGGTGTCATGTTCAGTTGTCACTCGTGCACAGGCCAAAGCTGGTTTACAACCTCTGCCTGACTTGTGTGATAGTCTGTGTGAGGGGGGAACCAAAGGGCCCAGAAAGTCACGCCGCCAGCGGCGTCTTGAGAAGTTTGTGGGAACCCCTGTACCTGTTGCTGATGTGTCTGGGTTAGAAGTGCAATGGGAAGTTCCACAAAATTTTGCTACACTGCAGAAGTCTGATGCAACCTTGAAAGGTTTATTTGATAAGGCCTTAGCTGGGGACAGCCAATCTTCATGTGGGGGAATATACACAGTAGACAACCACATACTCTACCTTGGGTCAGAAGCAGATAGCAGGAAGTTAGTGGTGCCATCTACATGTAGACCACTTGTTCTCAACCTTGCACATACAGTTCCATGGGCAGGCCATCTAGGGCAACATAAGACCTATCTTAGGCTAGGCTCCCGTTTCTTTTGGCCCTCCATGTATACTGATGTACAAACATACTGCAAAACATGCCCCACGTGACAGAAAACCAGTGCTGTCCGTAGGTCTGACCGGGCTCCTCTATGTTCACTGCCAGTTATCTCTACCCCATTCAAGAGAATTGCAATGGACATTGTTGGACCCGTGGGAAAGAGTAGTGCAGGTTACCAGTATATATTGGTGATCTGTGACTATGCCACCCGGTTCCCAGAAGCCTTCCCACTCCGTTCCATAACCACTCCAAAAATAATCAGTGCTCTTGTTCAGCTCTTTTCTCGTGTAGGAATCCCAGATGAAATCCTGACGGACCAAGGCACAAACTTCACTTCACGACTGATGGTTCAACTCCACCGACAGCTGGGCATTAAAGGCTTGAGGACCACTCCCTACCATCCCCAAACGGATGGGCTTGTAGAGAGATTCAATCAAACGCTCAAGAATATGCTGAGGAAGTTTGTGGCTGACACTGGTAAAGACTGGGATAAGTGGTTACCCTTTCTGCTTTTTGCTTACAGGGAGGTGCCTCAGGCATCGACAGGTTTCTCACCATTCGAACTCCTCTATGGATGGCCAGTGCAGGGACCACTGGACCTGCTGAAGAAGTGCTGGGAAGGTTCCCCAGTAGCTACCTCAGGACAAGGGATTGTCCAGTACGTTCTCCAGATGCGGGACAGGCTGGAGCGGTACCGAGAGGAGGCTAGGGCAAACCACCAGAGGGGGACCGCAATGATGATACACAACCAGGACATCCCGTGGTCATTTTTATGGTGGGTTGCAACTTGCAGAATCCTTCCAAGGTTGAACCCACCAGATGGGGACTGTCATGACTCTCCTGACAGTGGAACATTATGACTGCTGAATATTTTTTGAAGGTAAGATGGACCCCTAAGCTCCACTCTACGTTTAATTCAAAATGCCTATTTCTTTCTAAATCAATTTTTTCAAGTATACATTCTTTCCATTGCAGGACAAGGATTGTCCTCACTTTCAAAAATTCCCAAATTGCTTCAACTTGCATTTCTGATTGACTGGCAAGTTTCACCATCCAATTATTTTAGATCTATAGGAGTGCAAGTTTCACCATCCAATTATTTCAGATCTACAGGAGTGCAAGTTTCACCATCCAATTATTTCAGATCTATAGGAGTGCTAGTTTCACCATGGGGTGAACTAGCCTAGGCAGCCGATAGCAGTGCTTCATTTTTGCTGGATCCTGCCAGCACAGGATCCAGCAGCACAGGATCCAGCAGCACAGGATCTTGTCAGCACAGGATCTTGTCAGCACAGGATCTTGTCAGCACAGGATCCAGCAGCACAGGATCCAGCAGCACAGGATCCAGCAGCACAGGATCCAGCAGCACAGGATCCAGCAGCACAGGATCCTGCCAGCACAGGATCCAGCACCTCTCAGTTTTGGACTGATTCGTTCCGGAAACCATTTGCCAGGATTTGCCTCTTGAGCATTGACCACAAGTTCTCAATGGGATTAAGGTCTGGGGAGTTTCCGTGCCATGGACCCAAAATATCGATGTTTTGTTCTCCGAGACACTTAGTTATCACTTATGCCTTATGGCAAGGTGCTCCATCATGCTGGAAAAGGCATTGTTCGTCACCAAACTGTTCCTGGATGGTTGGGAGAAGTTGCTCTCGGAGGATGTGTTGGTATCATTCTTTATTCATGGCTGTGTTCTTAGGAAAAATTGTGAGTGAGCCCACTCCCTTGGCTGAGAAACAACCCCACACATGAATGGTCTCAGGATGCTTTACTGTTGGCATGACACAGGACTGATGGTAGCGCTCACCTTGTCTTCTCCAGACAAGCTTTTTTCCGGATGCCCCAAACAATCGGAAAGGAGATTCATCAGAGAAAATGACTTTACCTCAGTTCTCAGCAGTCCAATCCCTGTACCTTTTGCAGAATATCAGTCTGTCCCTGATGTTTTTCCATGAGAGAAGTGGTTCTTTGCTGCCCTTCGCCTTCTTCACAACAATTGAACCGCTCTCCTTGAAGTTCCTGATGATCCGATAAATGGTTGATTTAGGTGCAATCTTACTGGCAACAATATCCTTGCCTGTGAAGCCCTTTTTGTGCAAAGCAATGATGACGGCACGTGTTTCCTTGCAGTTAACCCTAGTTGACAAAGGAAGAACAATGATTCCAAGCACCAGCCTCCTTTTGAAGCTTCCAGTCTGTTATTCAAACTCAATCAGCATGAGAGAGTGATCTCCAGCCTTGTCCTCGTCAACACTCACACCTGTGTTAACGAGAGCATCACTGACATGATGTCAGCTGGTCCTTTTGTGGCAGGGCTGAAATGCAGTGGAATTTTGGGGGGGGAATTCAGTTCATTTGCATGGCAAAGAGGGACTTTGCAATTAATTGCAATTCATCTGATCACTCTTCATAACATTCTAGAGTACATGCAAATTGCCATCATACAAACTGAGGCAGCAGACTTTATGAAAATGTATATTTATGTCATTCTCAAAAGTTTTGGCCACAACTTTATATAGACCAAGGAGTGGCCATTGCTGTGGTGGGAGAACTAGGAGATTCAGTTTCTATAATCTCCCTCTCTCTCTCTGCTCTGATAGAAACGAGCCTGCAACTCTTATCTCTCCAGCAGTTGCACTTAATCATTTATTTCCTTATAGAATCATAGCCCCGCAGGAAGGGTGCTTGAGTTGGTGCAGCACCCGATACATTAAAATACATTTGCCTAAGTGATAGATTACTTCTGTCTGTTCAGAAAGAAATGAAATCATTCAGATTACTACACCAGGAGTAGGCCTGTAATTTAGCCAGAGAGGATCAATAGCTTATTTAAAAAAATAGCTGTGGATTGTGTGTAGCCCAATCACAAGGCATGCCTACAAGTTGGGAACATGTGGCAAATCTGTCAGTGATGCAGCTACAACAGGGCTTTCGCAATATTTCAAATACAATTGCAGGTTGGAAAGCAAATGGATCCTGCTGAAAAGAGAAGATTATTCTGTCTGTAGGCTACCAAGTTATCAACTTCCAAATAGGCCTATTGAGCGAGCAGCATTGTTAAGGTAAGGGTTAAGGTTAGGGGTTAAGGTTTAGGGTAGGAATGTCCCAAGGAACCCAGACAGCACTGACCCTCTCACAACGGGATGGAATGCATAGTATAACCTAAGATGAACGACTCAAGCCGTTTACCATAGACCCCCCCCAAGGTCTCGGTCTGTGTAAGTGTTAGCACACAGGGATACCTCTGCGGGTCAGGGGCAATAAGCAGACCAGAGTGGCCCCGCCCCGATCAGAAAACATTGAGTCGGATGTCTCAGCTTCCTCTTCCGTCTCTGGTATAAGGATCAGCAGTAATTCCACTGAGGAATAATAACTGGAAACTGCGTCCAAGATGCCTGACCATTGTTTTCAAGGTAATCTACTCACTTTCGCATGCCGATTTATGGAACGTCTATATCCAGGTTACATCTGGTTTACGGCTGAGAGTTTCCTTTTGTGAGGTGGAGACTTCGCAAACCGGAACTCCCAATTTCTAATAGGTATGGACCCAGAACTAAATCACGCAGCTGATCAAATAACGCAAGATTTTTGTTCTGGGTTAACCGAGATTTGTTTTCTCTTCACCCCTATAATGGTTAAATTGAGGATTCAGGATGCTAGAGCTGTCTTCTACACAAAGTTCTAAGGAAACAGAACTCAGATAGCCAGGCAGAGAAGAGGGTTGTATTTCGCAGATGTGGCCGGTTACATTCTGTATTACAAAACCCTTCAAAAAGTGAGACTCTCCACCTCATTAGTCTTTCATTCAAAATTATATTATTTATTTAAAACAAAGTGCATAACTTAAATCAACAAACATGTCTGTCTGATCAACAGCTGTGGGCTCATCGAGGCAGACTTTAGGGTAAACATTGTGTTCATGTTGTTTAAATGAAGATAACGAGACTCCCAAATGATACCAAACACTAGACAGATAGCTGCTTGCCTCAGTAGGGTACATGGATGAAAACAAAGATAATATGATAACTTAACATTGTTTGTCAGTTAAAGTGGTGTCTTTTCGGAAGATAATTAAGCTACATTGTACCCTGATCTTTGATCTGTATGTGCTTAGCCAACTCCTACTTTAGTCTAGATACTGTAGATATGCATGACCAGGCTAACTATGGTAGCTGGGTATATAACAACTAAAACAGCGTAGAAACCATGCATAAAAGAAAGACAATGCCCTGAAACACAAACAACGGTTACCTGTTTGTTTGCATGTTGATCAATATAACACCAAGGATAAGTTCCCATTCAGCTTTGGGAGTATTACAAGGTAAAGCATGATTGTCCAAAGAGTAACTTCCACCAGGATGGATAAATATGTAAAAGTCGTTGCTTGGCTATCTGAAAGAGCCATGTGTGATAGTGGCACGTCAACATGCATAGCCTGGGAGAACAGGTATGTATACTCACATACTCCTACACTTCTCTTACCATGAAATAGCATAACGTTAAGATAACCAAACCTAAAATGTACGCTTGAAATAAAACATCAAAAGTAAATAAAAGAAAGACTACATGATCTAATCCCTGGAAAACTGAATCAGAGTGAACAGAACCCTGAGTAAAGAGACTTCTTCTGAAAGCCTGACTCATTTTCTTGAGGTGGTGGTCACCAACCCCTGGTCCTAGGTGACCTCTGGTGTAATCACATCTCCATCCTAAACAAATGTGAACACAAACACACAGGGATACCAGTGTCAATTTTAAACATAGGAAAAATACTCTGTGTGGTGCAGGTAAGATAGTGATAGCTAGCTGGCTTGGCCTTGCACTGTCATCTTCCCCACACAATGTAAAAACGCTAAAAGCTTGAGATAAAATGATATATAAAGGAAAGAGCGAGGCCTCCTGACCTGAGGTTTGGAGAAGTTCATATCCATACACCACTGGGCAAAGTTCTTCTTAGCTGCCTCCATGGTCCTCTCATCAGTCTTCTTACAGTAGACCCTGATAAGCTGCTCAGCAAACCTTTCTGGCAGCAGCTTGGACACCTACAGGAACAACAATTGCCTTATATCATGTTTCCAAGCTCCAAAAATGATTGGATAATTCTAAAATAGGTATACGTAAGTGCATTGAAGTAGTGACCTGGTCCTTGCTGATCTGGTAAGCTTTGGTTGGGTCGTTCTTACAGTAGAAACGCATGTTGTTGATGGGGTTCTTCTCCTTCATACCCCAGTCCATGTTGATGATCTGATGGAGAGAAAGATAGGGGGTAGAGATGGACATGCAAAGAGATACCTATTTTCAACAGAGCAACTGGTAACAAAGGGTTACCTATAGAGAAGGCGGGGGGGCTATGGTAAAATGTATTCAATCAGTTCCCTGATTGAGGTGAAAAGACTGGACACTCACATGGACAACAAAGTCCTCTGGCTGCAGAGTAACATGTTTAAGGTCATTCCGAGGCCTGGACCTCGCCACACAGCCTGCCCACTCCAGGAGCTTTTTCTGGGGGAAGAGAAGACGAGGATGAGAGGCACATAATATGAATCTCGTAGAAAGCTCTGCTAGTAAGCCCTGGAAGGATATCCTCTCTCCAAACACACACACACACGCACACGCACACACACACCTGTGAAACCTCCACGCGCACCTCAGTCTGGGTCTGTCCCACACACTTGTAGAGGCGTCTGCAGGTGATGTTTTGAAGGATCTCTCTGGCCTCAGCCAGCTTAGAGGACGACGAGTACAGAATCTGCTCAAACATATTGTCTACAGGGGAAGGGAGGAGAAAGGGAGAGAGACAGGTGAGAGGGAGAGACAAGGTGATAAGGAGCGTGGGAAGATGAGAGGTAATCATGCAAACCAAACCCAGCAGTAATTGTATGGACAGGAATGTACCACACAAAAAAAACAGGTATGGCAAACCCAGCCTGTTTGGACAGCCTTGACGCATAAAACTCTCAAAGCTCTGGTTGTCTGGGTAAGTAGAACAGACCAGAGCCATTGTACACTTTATATTTCTATGGGGTTGAACGGACCAGTGAGTTTAGTGTAGGCCTCCATGTCGTCTATTGCTGCGGAGATGGTGAACATCTTTCCCCCTGAACCTTGAATCTGGATGTGGGGGTTCGCCTTGATAAAGGCCTCTGTGATCCTGAAAAAAGACAATATAACATCTCATTTTCAACATATAACATACAGCAGAAAAAAAACTCAATTTCTGAGAACCTGTATGAATGAATAAAAGATAGGAAATAAAACAGATACACAGTACCAGTCAAAAGTTTGGACAAACCTACTCATTCCAGGGTTTTTCCCTTTGTTTTCTACTTTGTAGAATGATAATGAAGACATCAAAATTAAGAAATGTTAAACAAATCAAAATATATTTTATATTTGAGATTCTTCAAAGTAGCCGCCCTTTGCCTTGATGACAGCTTTGCACACTCTTGGATCCTGGGGTAAACGTTGAACATTGTTATACTCAGAGTATAGGAACATTAGTTACAAAGGAGACATGAGGGATGCCATAATGAAGCTTGGGAGGGACTGAGTGCAGGGAAACCAACCGTGACAGTACTGACAAGGGAAGAAACCGCTGAAGGTTCATATGACTTAGTTCCCTGCTTAGCGAGAATGACGCAATGTTTAGAGATGAGGAGGAGACTCCACCCAAAGTGGGGTCTGAATACCACCACGGGGGAAGCCATGTCTGTGTCTGAATTACAGCTGTAACGACCCTTTGGGGAGAATTCAACTTGGTTAAGCTTCTCTAGTGTCCGTGAGTTACTTACTCTGAAAAATTAGAACCTAACAGTAGTCACCTGGACTGCATTTCAAATAAAAAAGGTGTGCCTTGTTAAAAGTTCATTTGTGGAATTTCTTTCCTTAATGCGTTTGAGCCAATCAGTTGTGTTGTGACAAGGTAGGGGTGGTATACAGAAGATAGCCCTTTTTGGTAAAATACCAAGTCCATATTATGGCAAGAACAGCTCAAATAAGCAAAGAGAAACGACAGTCCATCATTACTTTAAGACATGAAGGTCAGTCCATCATTACTTTAAGACATGAAGGTCAGTCCATCATTACTTTAAGACATGAAGGTCAGTTCATCATTACTTTAAGACATGAAAGTCAGTCAATATGGAAAATGTCAACAACTTCAAAAGTTTAACCGTCAAGCGCTATGATGAAACTGGCTCTCATGAGGACCGCCACAGGAAAGGAAGACCCAGAGTTACCTCTTCTGCAGAGGATAAGTTCATTAGAGTTAACTGCACCTCAGATTGCAGCCCAAATAAATGCTTCACAGAGTTCAACATCAACAGTTCAGAGGAGACAGCGTGAATCAGGCCTTCATGGTCTAAGCGCTGCAAAGAAACCCCTACTAAAGGACACCAATAAGAAGAAGAGACTTGCTTGGGCCAAGAAACACGAGCAATGGACATTAGACCGGTGGAAATCTGTCCTTTGGTCTGATGAGTCCAAATTTAAGATTTTTGGTTCCAACTGCCATGTCTTTGTGAGACGCAGAGTAGGTGAATGGATGATCTCCTCATGTGTATTTCCCACCATGAAGCATGGAGGAGGAGGTGTGATGGTGCTTTGCTGGTGACACTGTCTGTGATTTATTTAGAATTCAAGGCACACTTAACCAGCATGGCTACCACAGCGATATGCCATCCCATCTGGTTTACGCTTAGTGGGATTATCATTTGATCTTCAGCAGGACAATGATCCAACACACCTCCAGGCTGTGTATGGGCTATTTGACCAAGAAGGAGAGTGATGGAGTGCTGTATCAGATGACCTGGCCTCCACAATCACCCGACCTCAACCCAATTGAGATGGTTTGGGATGAGTTGGACCACAGAGTGATGGAAAAGCAGCTAACAAGTGCTCAGCATATGTGGGAACTTCTTCAAGATAGTTGGAAATGCATTCCAGGTGAAGCTGGTTGAGAGAATGCCAAACGTGTGCAACGCTATTATCAAGGCAAATGGTGACTACTTTGAAGAATCTAAAATATATTTTGATTTGTTTTACCATTGTTTGGTTACTACATGATTCCATATGTGTTATTTCATAGTTTTGATGTCTTCACTATTATTCTACAATGTAGAAATAGTAAAAAACCCTTGAATGAGTTGGTGTGTCCAAACTTTTGACTGGTACTGTAGGGCTCCCGAGTGGCGCAGCAGTCTAATGCACTACATCTCAGTGCTAGAGGCGTCACTACAGACCCTGGTTCGATTCCAGGTTGTATCACAACCGGACGTGATTGGGAGTCCCATAGGGCGTCGGGCAATTGGCCCAGAGTCGTCTGGGTTTGGCCGGGGGTAGGCAGTCATTGTAAAGAAGAATTTGTTCTTAACTTAAAAAAACGTACAAAGTTATGGAAACTCGAGTAAAGTGTATTTAACCTCTTAGGGCTAGGGGGCAGTATTTACACCGCCGGATAAAAAACGTACCCGATTTAATCTGGTTACTACTCCTACCCAGTAACTAGAATATGCATATACTTATTAGATATGGATAGAAAACACCCTAAAGTTTCTAAAACTGTTTGAATGGTGTCTGTGAGTATAACAGAACTCATATGGCAGGCAAAAACCTGAGAGATTCCTTTACAGGAAGTGGCCTGTCTGACCATTTATTGGCTTTCTTTGACATCTCTTTCCAAAACAAAGGATCTCTGCGGTAACGTGACACTTCCCACGGCTCCCATAGGCTCTCAGAGCCCGGGAAAAAGCTGAATGTCGTCATTCCAGCCCCAGGCTGAAACACATTATCGCCTTTGTCAAGTGGCCGATCAGGGGACAGTGGGCTTAGGGGCGTGCACTGGTCGCCCCCATCTTTCTTTTTTTTCCTCTGTTTACCGAAACGCAGATTCCCGGTCGGAATATTATCGCTTTTTTACGAGATAAATTGCATAAAAATTGATTTTAAACAGCGGTTGACATGCTTCGAAGTACGGTAATGGAATATTTAGAATTTTTTTGTCACGAAATGCGCCATGCTCGTAACCCTGATTTACCATTTCGGATAGTGTCTTGAACGCACGAACAAAACGCCGCTGTTTGGATATAACGATGGATTATTTGGGACCAAACCAACATTTGTCATTGAAGTAGAAGTCCTGGGAGTGCATTCTGACGAAGAACAGGAAAGGTAATAACATTTTTGTTATAGTAAATCTGATTTTGGTGAAGGCTAAACTTGCTGGGTGTCTAAATAGCTAGCCCGTGATGGCTGGGCTATGTACTTAGAATATTGCAAAATGTGCTTTCACCAAAAAGCTATTTTAAAATCGGACATATCGAGTGCATAGAGGAGTTCTGTATCTATAATTCTTAAAATAATTGTTATGCTTTTTGTGAACGTTTATCGTGAGTAATTTAGTAAATTGTTAGTAAATTCCCCGGAAGTTTGCGGGGGGTATGCTAGTTCTGAACGTCACATGCTAATGTAAAAAAGCTGTTTTTTGATATAAATATGAACTTGATTGAACAAAACATGCATGTATTGTATAACATAATGTCCTAGGGTTGTCATCTGATGAAGATCATCAAAGGTTAGTGCTGCATTTAGCTGTGGTTTGGGTTTATGTGACATTATATGCTAGCTTGAAAAATGGGTGTCTGATTATTTCTGGCTGGGTACTCTGCAAACATAATCTAATGTTTTTCTTTCGTTGTAAAGCCTTTTTGAAATCGGACAGTGTGGTTAGATAAAGGAGAGTCCTGTCTTTAAAATGGTGTAAAATAGTTATATGTTTGAGAAATTGAAGTAATAGCATTTTTAAGGTATTTGAATATCGCGCCACGGGATTAGACTGGCTGTTGCGTAGGTGGGACGATTTGGTGCCACCTACCCTAGAGAGGTTAAAGCAGGTGCTTCCACACAGGTGTGGTTTCTGAGTTAATTAAGCAACAAACATGCTGGGCAGGCCATTATTTTGGCTACCATGACTATGTCCCTTTAGGATAACAATGCCTACTCGGCTCCATCATTCATTGAATCAGATGACTAATTTATCACAAAACCCACTGATATTGACAACTACTTTCATTTATTTTTCATTGGCAAGATGAACAAACTTAGGGGTGACATGCCAGCAACAAACGCTGACACTACACATCCAAGTATATGTGACAAATTATGAAAGACAAGAATTATACTTTTGAATTCCTTAAAGTGAGTGTGGAAGAGGTGAACAAATTATTGTTGTCTATCAACAATGACAAGCCACTGAGGTCTCACAACTTGGATGGAAGATTACTGTGGATAACAGCGGATGATGTTGCCACATCTTCAATTTAAGCCTACTAGAAAGTGTGTGCCCTTAGGCCTGGAGGGAAGTTAAAGTCCTTCCGCTTCCTAAGAATAGTAAAGCCCCCTTTACTGGCTAAAATAGCCGACCAATCAGCCTGTTACCAACCCTTAGTAAACTTCTGTAAAAATAGTGTTTGACCTGATACGTCCCACCTAGCCCATAGAGGTTAACGTCTCTATCTTAGTACATACATTTCACACTTACTTCAGTAACCAGTTAGGGTATAAAGAAATAAAGACAGGTGTTCATATTTAATATAAGCAATATTTAGTATACTTATCGATGTTATGGATGAGCGCGGTTGTTTGTTCTGTTCCTCTCTCTCTCCATCTCTGTAGCTTCCAGGTATGCTGGATAAGGACCCGAGCTAAGGGAATTGGGCTTACTTTGTAGTGCCTGTCCGGAATGGCTCATTAATGTAAACGGGCATATTGGAAGACACTGTCAGTAGTGATGTAATTTTGTAAATGTTATATTGTGATGTTGTTTCATAAACGTGTTGCAATGTATATATTTTGGTATGTTTAGATAAATGGAAACTGTATGTTGAATAGGTAATTGCTTAATTAATTAGTGTTAATTGTTCTGAGGGGAGGGGCTACCCCTACAAAAGGAGCCTCTCTTTCAGTTCATGGGGAGGCATTTTGGATTGAGCTGTGGGTGGGGCAGCTTTGTTTTTAAGCTGTCCCATAAGGTATATGTTTGATGGCAGTACTGTTGTTTTGTTCCGGAATCACTATGTAAATAAACACCTTTGCACAGAAGAACTTTTGCGGCTCCGCCATCTTTTTATTTTTTATAGAGGTTAGGTTTTCCAGTTTAGCCTTCTGGCCTACTCTACGTGACATATGGTGGCAGCAGTGGGATGGCGCACCGCAAATCAGTGAATTCCAACAAGAGAGGTAAAGGAATGCGTACAGGATTGCGTTCACAGCAGCAGCATCAACTGTCATAAAAGGTCATTGAAGTTGAAACTGGGTGGAATACCATGGAATCTTCTGGTGAAGAGGTTAATTATGAGAAACTAGGAGCCCGACCAAGGGGCCAAACACAACCAGAACTGTTTGAACTACCGGTTGAGAAGAGGGACGAAGACCTCAAGCAGGAGTTTCGGGGCCTACGCCAATCTATCCTCACAGCTCCTCACCAAGCGGAACTCGTCAGTGAGAGCCCAAGATTGGGTCTGCCAACACCAGGACGACAAAGGCTCGACGCAGCAGGGACTTCAACTCCACAGCAGGATCCCCAAGCAGTAATGAGGCCAGCCCCAGCACCAGGAGACCAGTCCAGCAGTGTTAACCTGTTAGGGCTAGGGGGCAGCATTGACACGGCTGGATAAAAAACATACCCGATTTAATCTGGTTACCACTCCTACTCAGTAACTAGAATATGCATATACTTATTACATATGGATAGAAAACACCCTAAATTTTCTAAAACTGTTTGAATGGTGTCTGTGAGTATAACAGAACTCAAATGGCAGGTCAAAACCTGAGAGATTCCTTTACAGGAAGTGGCCTGTCTGACCATTTGTTGAACTTGTTTTCCATCTCTATCATTTACTAAGGATCTCTGCTCTAACGTGACACTTCCCACGTCTTCCATAGGCTCTCAGAGCCCGGGAAAAAACAGAATGTCGTCATTCCAGCCCCAGGCTGAAACACATTATCGCCTTTCTCAAGTGGCCGATCAAGAGACACTGGCTTATGCGCGTGACCCCGACCGCCCCCGCCTTTGGGATTTTTTCCTCTGTTTGCCGAAAAGGAGATTCCCTGTCGGAATATTATCGCTTTTCTACGAGAAAAATGTCGTAAAAATTGATTTTAAACAGCGGTTGACATGCTTCGAAGTACGGTAATGGAATACTTAGAATTTTATTGTCACGAATTGCGCCAAGCGCGTGACACTTCTTTACTATTTCGGATAGCGTCTGGAACGCACGAACAAAACGCCGCTATTCGGATATAACGATGGATTATTTTGGACCAAACCAACATTTGTTATTGAAGTAGCTGTCCTGGGTGTGTATTCTGACGAAGACAACAAAAGGTAATGAAATTTTTATAATAGTAAATATGATTATGGTGAGTGCTAAACTTGCCGGGTGTCTAAATAGCGAGCCCGTGATGCCTGGGCTATGTACTTAGAATATTGCAAAATGTGCTTTCACCAAAAAGCTATTTTAAAATCGGACATATCGAGTGCATAGAGGAGGTCTGTATCTATAATTCTTAAAATAATTGTTATGCTTTTTGTGGACGTTTATCGTGAGTAATTTAGTAAAATGTTAGCGAATTCCCCGGAAGTTTGCGGGGGGTATGCTAGTTCTGAACGTCACATGCTAATGTAAAAAGCTGGTTTTTGATATAAATATGAACTTGATTGAACAAAACATGCATGTATTGTATAACATAATGTCCTAGGGTTGTCATCTGATGAAGATCATCAAAGGTGAGTGCTGCATTTAGCTGTCTTCTGGGTTTTGGTGACATTATATGCTGGCTTGAAAAATGGGTGTCTGATTATTTCTGGCTTGGTACTCTGCTGACATAATCTAATGTTTTGCTTTCGTTGTAAAGCCTTTTTGAAATCGGACAGTGTGGTTAGATTAACGAGAGTCTTATCTTTAAATGGCTGTAAAATAGTCATATGTTTGAGAAATTGAAGTAATAGGATTTTTAAGGTTTTGAAAATCGCGCCACAGGATAGCCGTGGCTGTTACGTAGGTGGGACGAATTCGTCCCGCCTAGCCTAGAGAGGTTAACGTTCATCTTCCAGCATTCCTGAGGAAGGAGCCAAAGATGCCCTCATACCAGCAGGGGGAGGACATTGAAAACTACTTGCTGAGGTTTGAGCGAATGGCCAAGACGTGGCAGTGGCCGGAGGTAGAGTGGGCCTGCAGGCTTGTCCCATTGCTCACGGGCAAGGCCTTAGAGGCTTACACAGCAATGGATGAGGGGCTGTCCAACGTCTACAAGGGCTTGAAGGAAGTGCTGCTGGTGAAGTTCGACATCTCCTCGGAGACCTACCGTCAACGCTTTAGAGCTGCATCGACGCCATCGGGTGAGTCACCGACAGAGACGTACCACCGCCTCAAGGGTCTCTACCGATGATGGGTTCAACCAGAGGAGAAGACACAGGACGAGATCGGTGAGGTCATCATCCTCGAGCAACTTCTACAAGTTCTACCACACGACATTCGAACCTGGGTTCGAGAGCACGAGCCCAAGGACGGGCTTATGGCGGCCAAGCTTGCGCTGCAGTACCATAATGCACGTAAAGGGGGCCCACCACGACCTGCAGCACCCGCTCCAAGGAGTCTCCGAGACACAAGGGACATCAGAGATACCCGAGATAGTGGAGGTAACTCTGGGGGTTATGTGTCTGGGAGGAGGGAGGTAAGGGATTATGCAGTTCGCTCTGATGGGAGGGGTCTGACCTGTTTTTACTGCCGACAGCAGGGGCACAAGGCTTCAATGTGTCCGCTACGTAAATCCAAGCTCTCAGGTTACTGTTATGTGCCCAGAGAGGGGGATGGTGTTCAGAATAGACAGACTGGGGAAGGGTCAGTCTTGGTACCTGTAAAAGTGAATGGTAAAAGTCTTACTGCAATGATTGACACCGGCAGTTCCCTGTCGTTGATCAGAAAATGTAATGTACCTGTTAATGACATTGATTACGGTCACCAGACACTGATCCAATGTGTCCATGGTGACCAGTCACAGCAGCCCACAGCTGAACTCACAGTGGAGATTCAGGGTCAGAAATACCTCCTCAAAGTTGGGGTAATGGAGAAGCTACCTTTTGAGATGATTTTGGGGAGGGATGTGCCTGTACTCTCTGATCTGTTGGGAAGTGTGGGGGGTCAGCTATATGAGCAGTCAGTTTGCCAGTCTGATGTTCAGGTGTCATGTTCAGTTGTCACTCGTGCACAGGCCAAAGCTGGTTTACAACCTCTGCCTGACTTGTGTGATAGTCTGTGTGAGGGGGGAACCAAAGGGCCCAGAAAGTCACGCCGCCAGCGGCGTCTTGAGAAGTATGTGGGAACCCCTGTACCTGTTGCTGATGTGTCTGGGTTAGAAGTGCAATGGGAAGTTCCACAAAATTTTGCTACACTGCAGAAGTCTGATGCAACCTTGAAAGGTTTATTTGATAAGGCCTTAGCTGGGGACAGCCAATCTTCATGTGGGGGAATATACACAGTAGACAACCACATACTCTACCTTGGGTCAGAAGCAGATAGCAGGAAGTTAGTGGTGCCATCTACATGTAGACCACTTGTTCTCAACCTTGCACATACAGTTCCATGGGCAGGCCATCTAGGGCAACATAAGACCTATCTTAGGCTAGGCTCCCATTTCTTTTGGCCCTCCATGTATACTGATGTACAAACATACTGCAAAACATGCCCCACGTGACAGAAAACCAGTGCTGTCCGTAGGTCTGACCGGGCTCCTCTATGTTCACTGCCAGTTATCTCTACCCCATTCAAGAGAATTGCAATGGACATTGTTGGACCCTTGGAGAAGAGTAGTGCAGGTTACCAGTATATATTGGTGATCTGTGACTATGCCACCCGGTTCCCAGAAGCCTTCCCACTCCGTTCCATAACCACTCCAAAAATAATCAGTGCTCTTGTTCAGCTCTTTTCTCGTGTAGGAATCCCAGATGAAATCCTGACGGACCAAGGCACAAACTTCACTTCACGACTGATGGTTCAACTCCACCGACAGCTGGGCATTAAAGGCTTGAGGACCACTCCCTACCATCCCCAAACGGATGGGCTTGTAGAGAGATTCAATCAAACGCTCAAGAATATGCTGAGGAAGTTTGTGGCTGACACTGGTAAAGACTGGGATAAGTGGTTACCCTTTCTGCTTTTTGCTTACAGGGAGGTGCCTCAGGCATCGACAGGTTTCTCACCATTCGAACTCCTCTATGGATGGCCAGTGCAGGGACCACTGGACCTGCTGAAGAAGTGCTGGGAAGGTTCCCCAGTAGCTACCTCAGGACAGGGGATTGTCCAGTACGTTCTCCAGATGCGGGACAGGCTGGAGCGGTACCGAGAGGAGGCTAGGGCAAACCACCAGAGGGGGACCGCAATGATGATACACAACCAGGACATCCCGTGGTCATTTTTATGGTGGGTTGCAACTTGCAGAATCCTTCCAAGGTTGAACCCACCAGATGGGGACTGTCATGACTCTCCTGACAGTGGAACATTATGACTGCTGAATATTTTTTGAAGGTAAGATGGACCCCTAAGCTCCACTCTACGTTTAATTCAAAATGCCTATTTCTTTCTAAATCAATTTTTTCAAGTATACATTCTTTCCATTGCAGGACAAGGATTGTCCTCACTTTCAAAAATTCCCAAATTGCTTCAACTTGCATTTCTGATTGACTGGCAAGTTTCACCATCCAATTATTTTAGATCTATAGGAGTGCAAGTTTCACCATCCAATTATTTCAGATCTACAGGAGTGCAAGTTTCACCATCCAATTATTTCAGATCTATAGGAGTGCTAGTTTCACCATGGGGTGAACTAGCCTAGGCAGCCGATAGCAGTGCTTCATTTTTGCTGGATCCTGCCAGCACAGGATCCAGCAGCACAGGATCCAGCAGCACAGGATCTTGTCAGCACAGGATCTTGTCAGCACAGGATCTTGTCAGCACAGGATCTTGTCAGCACAGGATCCAGCAGCACAGGATCCAGCAGCACAGGATCCAGCAGCACAGGATCCAGCAGCACAGGATCCTGCCAGCACAGGATCCTGCCAGCACAGGATCCAGCACCTCTCAGTTTTGGACTGATTCGTTCCGGAAACCATTTGCCAGGATTTGCCTCTTGAGCATTGACCACAAGTTCTCAATGGGATTAAGGTCTGGGGAGTTTCCGTGCCATGGACCCAAAATATCGATGTTTTGTTCTCCGAGACACTTAGTTATCACTTATGCCTTATGGCAAGGTGCTCCATCATGCTGGAAAAGGCATTGTTCGTCACCAAACTGTTCCTGGATGGTTGGGAGAAGTTGCTCTCGGAGGATGTGTTGGTATCATTCTTTATTCATGGCTGTGTTCTTAGGAAAAATTGTGAGTGAGCCCACTCCCTTGGCTGAGAAACAACCCCACACATGAATGGTCTCAGGATGCTTTACTGTTGGCATGACACAGGACTGATGGTAGCGCTCACCTTGTCTTCTCCAGACAAGCTTTTTTCCGGATGCCCCAAACAATCGGAAAGGAGATTCATCAGAGAAAATGACTTTACCTCAGTTCTCAGCAGTCCAATCCCTGTACCTTTTGCAGAATATCAGTCTGTCCCTGATGTTTTTCCATGAGAGAAGTGGTTCTTTGCTGCCCTTCGCCTTCTTCACAACAATTGAACCGCTCTCCTTGAAGTTCTTGATGATCCGATAAATGGTTGATTTAGGTGCAATCTTACTGGCAACAATATCCTTGCCTGTGAAGCCCTTTTTGTGCAAAGCAATGATGACGGCACGTGTTTCCTTGCAGTTAACCCTAGTTGACAAAGGAAGAACAATGATTCCAAGCACCAGCCTCCTTTTGAAGCTTCCAGTCTGTTATTCAAACTCAATCAGCATGAGAGAGTGATCTCCAGCCTTGTCCTCGTCAACACTCACACCTGTGTTAACGAGAGCATCACTGACATGATGTCAGCTGGTCCTTTTGTGGCAGGGCTGAAATGCAGTGGAATTTTGGGGGGGGAATTCAGTTCATTTGCATGGCAAAGAGGGACTTTGCAATTAATTGCAATTCATCTGATCACTCTTCATAACATTCTAGAGTACATGCAAATTGCCATCATACAAACTGAGGCAGCAGACTTTATGAAAATTTATATTTATGTCATTCTCAAAAGTTTTGGCCACAACTTTATATAGACCAAGGAGTGGCCATTGCTGTGGTGGGAGAACTAGGAGATTCAGTTTCTATAATCTCCCTCTCTCTCTCTGCTCTGATAGAAACGAGCCTGCAACTCTTATCTCTCCAGCAGTTGCACTTAATCATTTATTTCCTTATAGAATCATAGCCCCGCAGGAAGGGTGCTTGAGTTGGTGCAGCACCCGATACATTAAAATACATTTGCCTAAGTGATAGATTACTTCTGTCTGTTCAGAAAGAAATGAAATCATTCAGATTACTACACCAGGAGTAGGCCTGTAATTTAGCCAGAGAGGATCAATAGCTTATTTAAAAAAATAGCTGTGGATTGTGTGTAGCCCAATCACAAGGCATGCCTACAAGTTGGGAACATGTGGCAAATCTGTCAGTGATGCAGCTACAACAGGGCTTTCGCAATATTTCAAATACAATTGCAGGTTGGAAAGCAAATGGATCCTGCTGAAAAGAGAAGATTATTCTGTCTGTAGGCTACCAAGTTATCAACTTCCAAATAGGCCTATTGAGCGAGCAGCATTGTTAAGGTAAGGGTTAAGGTTAGGGGTTAAGGTTTAGGGTAGGAATGTCCCAAGGAACCCAGACAGCACTGACCCTCTCACAACGGGATGGAATGCATAGTATAACCTAAGATGAACGACTCAAGCCGTTTACCATAGACCCCCCCCAAGGTCTCGGTCTGTGTAAGTGTTAGCACACAGGGATACCTCTGCGGGTCAGGGGCAATAAGCAGACCAGAGTGGCCCCGCCCCGATCAGAAAACATTGAGTCGGATGTCTCAGCTTCCTCTTCCGTCTCTGGTATAAGGAGCAGCAGTAATTCCACTGAGGAATAATAACTGGAAACTGCGTCCAAGATGCCTGACCATTGTTTTCAAGGTAATCTACTCACTTTCGCATGCCGATTTATGGAACGTCTATATCCAGGTTACATCTGGTTTACGGCTGAGAGTTTCCTTTTGTGAGGTGGAGACTTCGCAAACCGGAACTCCCAATTTCTAATAGGTATGGACCCAGAACTAAATCACGCAGCTGATCAAATAACGCAAGATTTTTGTTCTGGGTTAACCGAGATTTGTTTTCTGTTCACCCCTATAATGGTTAAATTGAGGATTCAGGATGCTAGAGCTGTCTTCTACACAAAGTTCTAAGGAAACAGAACTCAGATAGCCAGGCAGAGAAGAGGGTTGTATTTCGCAGATGTGGCCGGTTACATTCTGTATTACAAAACCCTTCAAAAAGTGAGACTCTCCACCTCATTAGTCTTTCATTCAAAATTATATTATTTATTTAAAACAAAGTGCATAACTTAAATCAACAAACATGTCTGTCTGATCAACAGCTGTGGGCTCATCGAGGCAGACTTTAGGGTAAACATTGTGTTCATGTTGTTTAAATGAAGATAACGAGACTCCCAAATGATACCAAACACTAGACAGATAGCTGCTTGCCTCAGTAGGGTACATGGATGAAAACAAAGATAATATGATAACTTAACATTGTTTGTCAGTTAAAGTGGTGGCTTTTCTGAAGATAATTAAGCTACATTGTACCCTGATCTTTGATCTGTATGTGCTTAGCCAACTCCTACTTTAGTCTAGATACTGTAGATATGCATGACCAGGCTAACTATGGTAGCTGGGTATATAACAACTAAAACAGCGTAGAAACCATGCATAAAAGAAAGACAATGCCCTGAAACACAAACAACGGTTACCTGTTTGTTTGCATGTTGATCAATATAACACCAAGGATAAGTTCCCATTCAGCTTTGGGAGTATTACAAGGTAAAGCATGATTGTCCAAAGAGTAACTTCCACCAGGATGGATAAATATGTAAAAGTCGTTGCTTGGCTATCTGAAAGAGCCATGTGTGATAGTGGCACGTCAACATGCATAGCCTGGGAGAACAGGTATGTATACTCACATACTCCTACACTTATCTTATCATGAAATAGCATAACGTTAAGATAACCAAACCTAAAATGTACGCTTGAAATAAAACATCAAAAGTAAATAAAAGAAAGACTACATGATCTAATCCCTGGAAAACTGAATCAGAGTGAACAGAACCCTGAGTAAAGTGACTTCTTTCGAAAGCCTGACTCACATTTTCTTGAGGTGGTGGTCACCAACCCCTGGTCCTAGGGAGCAACAGGGTGTGCAGGCTTTTGTTCCAACCCATCGTGAACACACCTGATTCAGCTAGTCAGTTCATCTTAATGACCTAGATTAGCTGAACCAAGTGTGTTAGTGCTGGGTTGGAACAAAACCTTGCATACCCTGTGGCCCTCAAAGACCATGATTGGTAACCACTGCCGTAAACAGAAGGATTCTCTGTTGTTTCTCATCTTCCTCTTAAAAGAGTCTGGTCATCATTGATTGCAGCCCAGCCTCTTCCTCCCCTCATTATCCTCAGTGGCCCAGCCTCTTCCTCCCCTCATTATCCTCAGTGGCCCAGCCTCTTCCTCCCCTCATTATCCTCAGTGGCCCAGCCTCTTCCTCCCCTCATTATCCTCAGTGTCATTGTTGTGTGCCCAGCTTGCCTTAAGAGGGGTGAGCTCTGGTGCAATCACATCTCCATCCTAAACAAATGTGAACACAAACACACAGGGATACCAGTGTAAATTTTAAACATTGGGAAAATACTCTGTGTGGTGCAGGTAAGATAGTGATAGCTAGCTGGCTTGGCCTTGCACTGTCATCTTCCCCACACAATGTAAAAACGCTAAAAGCTTGAGGTAAAATGATATATAAAGGAAAGAGCGAGGCCTCCTGACCTGAGGTTTGGAGAAGTTCATATCCATACACCACTGGACAAAGTTCTTCTTAGCTGCCTCCATGGTCCTCTCATCAGTCTTCTTACAGTAGACCCTGATAAGCTGCTCAGCAAACCTTTCTGGCAGCAGCTTGGACACCTACAGGAACAACAATTGCCTTATATCATGTTTCCAAGCTCCAAAGATTATTGGATAATTCTAAAATAGGTATACGTAAGTGCATTGAAGTAGTGACCTGGTCCTTGCTGATCTGGTAAGCTTTGGTTGGGTCGTTCTTACAGTAGAAACGCATGTTGTTGATGGGGTTCTTCTCCTTCATACCCCAGTCCATGTTGATGATCTGATGGAGAGAAAGATAGGGAGGAGAGATGGACATGCAAAGAGATACCCATTTTCAACAGAGCAACTGGTAACAAAGGGTTACCTATAGAGAAGGCGGGGGGGATGGTATGGTAAAATGTATTCAATCAGTTCCCTGATTGAGGTGAAAAGACTGGACACTCACATGGACAACAAAGTCCCCTGGCTGCAGAGTAACATTTTGAAGGTCATTCTGAGGCCTGGACCTCGCCACACAGCCTGCCCAGTCCAGGAGCTTTTCCTGGGGGAAGAGAAGACGAGGATGAGAGGCACACAGGGGCGGAAATCACGACCCCCCCATCCTGGGAAAAATATGATTTGTCCCCCCCAATATATCACTGAAACATAACTATGTCATTTAAATAATATTCATAATACGCAATGAAAGCAATTGTGCTGATTATAGACACTTAATAGCGCGTTTTTAAGTTTCAAAAGATTGCGACACCCCCGCCCTTTGCCTCACAATGGTTTGATCCATTGCCAGTTCCTTAGCTTGCTAGGTAACAGAGAGGTCGTATCTACTGTCTGAAAGGCACTCAATGCACGTAACTGCCGTGAGGTTCATCCAGTCAATCGCGTGCACACACACTAGCTGAATATGCAGAGCTAGCGCGCAAATATTAACTATTAAGCTAGCTAGTACCAATTCCATTTATGTGGCCTCGTCAAAGATGGAATCAGCATGCAGATGATGTAAGTTACTGCTTCAAAGTCCCTGTGATAAGGTTAGCGATAAACTGAAGTCCAAACTGAACAGAACTACACTCTCTTCTACCATTGTCTTAA
Organism: Salmo salar; assembly: GCF_965601325.2. Lineage (NCBI taxonomy): Eukaryota > Metazoa > Chordata > Actinopteri > Salmoniformes > Salmonidae > Salmo > Salmo salar. Next base: position 204,043 of record NW_027675428.1, read on the forward strand.
ATATATTTAATGGTCTCGTTGCAAAAGCTAAATTGTCGCAAGGGAACTTTTATTTATTTATTTTATTTCACCTTTATTTAACCCGGGTAGCAAAGATTATAGCAAACACCACTGAAACTGAATTGGTGCTCGCTAGCTTTGCAAATTCAGCTATTGTTGGAAGCCAGCCAATATGAAACAAACTATTAAAATTACAAAAGGTTGCAGCATATGTTGTGTAAATGGTGAACTCATACAGCTGTCAACTCTTGTCATTTTAATCTGTTTCACATTTGCTAGCTACCTTTTAGATCGAAGCCCAAATAGAATGATTGAAGATGATAGAAGCCCATCTCCTACTGTAAATAACCTACACACTGTGTGTGTAGCCAGCCAGCCAGCCAGCCAGGTAGAAAAATGGCAGAAAAATAAAAGACGGACATCAGAGTATTTTTCAATACACCAAAACGCAAAGTAAGAACCCTAGTAGCCTAATATCTCAGACTAGTTGATAAAATGTTCATAAGAAAGAAATGAAATTCTAATGGAAATGTTTCACAATGATGTCATTAGGCAGAGCAGGCAACAGATGGCACACAGATAGCAGAGTTGGGGACAGATATGCAGGGACAGACTGGCAGAGACAGGGAGTCTCAGGTAAGTTTGTTGAGTCTTTGTTTGGCAACATTATGAAAGGTTCTCAATTTGTTTGACTTGTAAAATAGGAACATAATTGGAAAATGCCATGGATACCCCCACTCTCAACTTAAACTGGTGACTGAACTAAGATTTGTTAAAGGCAATGGTATTGCTGTTGTGATTAGTTGTGTAGTTTTGGGTACCGGTAGTTAGGAGTACGGCAAACACCTTATTTCTTTGGTTCCTCAATATACATTTACCATATTACAATGTAGGCTATGTGTTACAGCACTACTTTTGGTGTCCCCCTCAGGAATGGCTCTTGAGAAAATCTCATGTAATTGTCCCCTCCAAAGTGGATATCAGATTTTCGCCCCTGGAGGCACATAATATGAATCTCGTAGAAAGCTCCGCTAGTAAGCCCTGGAAGGATATCCTCTCTCCAAACACACGCACACACACACCTGTGAAACCTCCACGCGCTTCTCAGCCTGTGTCTCTCCCACACACTTGTAGAGGCGTCTGCAGGTGATGTTTTGGAGGATCTCTCTGGCCTCAGCCAGCTCAGAGGACGACGAGTACAGAATCTGCTCAATCACATGGTCTACAGGGGAAGGGAGGAGAGAGGGAGAGAGACAGGGGAGAGGGAGAGACAAGGTGATAAGGAGCGTGGGAAGATGATAGGTAATCATGCAAACCAAAGCCAGCAGTAATTGTATGGACAGGAATGTACCACACAAAAAAAACAGGTATGGCAAACCCAGCCTGTTTGGACAGCCTTGACGCATAAAACTCTCAAAGCTCTGGTTGTCTGGGTAAGTAGAACAGACCAGAGCCATTGTACACTTTATATTTCTATGGGGTTGAACGGACCAGTGAGTTTAGTGTAGGCCTCCATGTCGTCTATTGCTGTGGAGATGGTGAACATCTTTCCCCCTGAACCTTGAATCTGGATGTGGGGGTCCGCCTTGATAAAGGCCTCTGTGATCCTGAAAAAAGACAATATAACATCTCATTTTCAACATATAACATACAGCAGAAAAAAAACGAAATTTCTGAGAACCTGTATGAATGTATAAAAGATAGGAAATAAAACAGATATACAGTACCAGTCCAAAGTTTGGACACACCTACTCATTCCAGGGTTTTTCCCTTTGTTTTCTACTTTGTAGAATGATAATGAAGACATCAAAATTAAGAAATATTAAACAAATCAAAATATATTTTATATTTGAGATTCTTCAAAGTAGCCGCCCTTTGCCTTGATGACAGCTTTGCACACTCTTGGATCCTGGGGTAAACGTTGAACATTGTTATACTCAGAGTATAGGAACATTAGTTACAAAGGAGACATGAGGGGTCCATAATGAAGCTTGGGAGGGATATCATGTCTCTCAGGATTGGGTTAGAGGTTAGTTTAACATGGATCCAGATATCATGTCTCTCAGGGTTGGGTTAGAGGTTAGTTTAACATGGATCCAGATATCATGTCTCTCAGGGTTGGGTTAGAGGTTAGTTTAACATGGATCCAGATATCATGTCTCTCAGGGTTGGGTTAGAGGTTAGTTTAACATGGATCCAGATATCATGTCTCTCAGGGTTGGGTTAGAGGTTAGTTTAACATGGATCCAGATATCATGTCTCTCAGGATTGGGTTAGAGGTTAGTTTAACATGGATCCAGATATCATGTCTCTCAGGATTGGGTTAGAGGTTAGTTTAACATGGATCCAGATATCATGTCTCTCAGGGTTGAGTTAGAGGTTAGTTTAACATGGATCCAGATATCATGTCTCTCAGGATTGGGTTAGAGGTTAGTTTAACATGGATCCAGATATCATGTCTCTCAGGATTGGGTTAGAGGTTAGTTTAACATGGATCCAGATATCATGTCTCTCAGGGTTGGGTTAGAGGTTAGTTTAACATGGATCCAGATATCATGTCTCTCAGGATTGGGTTAGAGGTTAGTTTAACATGGATCCAGATATCATGTCTCTCAGGATTGGGTTAGAGGTTAGTTTAACATGGATCCAGATATCATGTCTCTCAGGATTGAGTTAGAGGTTAGTTTAACATGGATCCAGATATCATGTCTCTCAGGTTAGACGTTAGTTTAACATGGATCCAGATATCATGTCTCTCAGGATTGGGTTAGAGGTTAGTTTAACATGGATCCAGATATCATGTCTCTCAGGATTGGGTTAGAGGTTAGTTTAACATGGATCCAGATATCATGTCTCTCAGGATTGGGTTAGACGTTAGTTTAACATGGATCCAGATAGCATGTCTCTCAGGATTGGGTTAGAGATTAGTTTAACATGGATCCAGATATCATGTCTCTCAGGATTGGGTTAGAGGTTAGTTTAACATGGATCCAGATATCATGTCTCTCAGGGTTTGGTTAGAAGAAACCACACTTTGAAACCAAGATAAATAAAATAAAAGAATGATAGTAAAAAGCTTTGGAGCACATTGAATTAAATTCTGGGAAAAAGGCAAACTCAGCACCATAATTCATTGAAACAGATGGCTCATTCATCACACAACCAACTGATATTGCCAACTACATTAATGATTTTTTTCCATTGGCAAGATTAGCAAATTTAGGCATAACATGCCAGCAACAAACGCTGACACTACACATCCAAGTATATCTGACAAATTATGAAACAACAATAATTATTCTTTTGAATTCCTTAAAGTGAGTGTGGAAGAGGTGAACAAATTATTGTTGTCTATCAACAATGACAAGCCACTGAGGTCTGACAACTTGGATGGAAGTACTGTGGATAACAGGGGATGATGTTGACACATCTTCAATTTGACCCTACTAGAAAGTGTGTGCCCTTAGGCCTGGAGGGAAGTTAAAGTCATTCCGCTACCTAAGAATAGTAAAGCCCCCTTTACTTTTTAAAATAGCCGACCAATCAGCCCGTTACCAACCCTTAGTAAACTTCTGTAAAAATAGTGTTTGACCAGATACAATGCTATTTCACAGTAAACAAATTGACAGACTTTCAGCACGCTCATAGGGACACTCAACAAGCACAGCACTTACACAAATGACTGATGATTGGCTGAGAGAAATTGATGAGGAAATGATTGTGTTGTGAGACTTCAGTGCAGATTTTGACATTATCGATCATAGTCTGCTGATGGAAAAACGTATGTGTTATGGCTTTACACCCCCTGCTATAATGTGGATAAAGAGTTACCTGTCTAACAGAACACAGAGGGGGTTCTTTAATGGAAGCCTCTCCAACATAATCCAGGTAGAAGCAGGAATTCCCCAGGGCAGCTGTTTTTTCGATCTTTACTAATGACATGTCACTGGCTTTGAGTAAAGGGTTAGGGTTAGGCTTTGAGTAAAGGCAGTGGCATGCTGTCAACCTGTTGGGGCTAGGGGGCAGTATTTTCACGGCTGGATAAAAAAACGTACCCGATTTAATCTGGTTACTAATCCTACCCAGTAACTAGAATATGCATATACTTATTATATATGGATAGAAAACACCCTAAAGTTTCTAAAAGTGTTTGAATGGTGTCTGTGAGTATAACAGAACTCATTTGGCAGGCAAAAACCTGAGACATTTTCTTCCCCTGGTTTTGTCGCACCTGGACTACTGTTCAGTCGTGTGGTCAGGTGCCACAAAGAGGGACTTGGGAAAATTGCAGTTGGCTCAGAACAGGGCAGCACGGCTGGCCCTTGGATGTACACAGAGAGCTAAAATTAATAATATGCATGTCAATCTCATGGAAGAGAGATTGACTTCCTCATTACTTGTTTTTGTAAGAGGTGTTGACAAGCTGAAGGTACCGAGAAGTATTGACATGTTGAATGCACCGAGCTGTCTGTCTAAACTGCTGGCACACAGCTCAGACACCCATACATACCCCACAAGACATGCCACCAGAGGTCTGTCTAAACTACTGGCACACAGCTCAGACACCCATACATACCCCACCAGAGGTCTGTTTAAACTACTGGCACACAGCTCAGACACCCATACATACCCCACAAGACATGCCACCAGAGGTCTGTTTAAACTACTGGCACACAGCTCAGACACCCATACATACCCCACAAGACATGCCACCAGAGGTCTGTTTAAACTACTGGCACACAGCTCAGACACCCATACATACCCCACAAGACATGCCACCAGAGGTCTCTTCACAGTGCCCAAGTCCAGAACAGACTATGGGAGGAGCACAGTACTACATAGAGCCATGACTACATGGAACTCTATTCCACATCAGGTAACTGATGCAGCAGTAGAATCAGATTTAAACAGCTGATAAAAACACACCTTATGGAACAGCGGGGAGTGTGAAATAGGCACATACACAAGATAACAGATTTTTCGTTGTAGATGTGTAGTAGTGGAGTAAAGGCCTGAACACTCAGTGTGTTGTAGATGTGTAGTAGTGGAGTAAAGGCCTGAACACTCAGTGTGTTGTAGATGTGTAGTAGTGGAGTAAAGGCCTGAACACTCAGTGTGTTGTAGATGTGTAGTAGTGGAGTAAAGGCCTGAACACTCGGTGTGAATTCTGTAACGAATGTATTGTAATGTTTTTAAAATTGTATAACTGCCTTCATTTTGTCAGACCCCAGGAAGAGTAGCCGCCGCCTTGGATCCATAATAAATACAAGATACAAATACCCCCACACACAGGGCATGAGTGGTCACTGAATGGTTTGATGAGCATGAACATGATGTAAACCATATGCCATGGCTGTCTCAGTCACCAGATCTCAACCCAATTGAACACTTATGGGATATTCCACCACAATCAACAAAACAACAAATGATAGAATTTATTGTGGAAGAATGGTGTCGCATCCCTCCAATTGACTTCCAGACACTTAGAAACTATGCCGAGGTGCATTGAAGCTGTTCTGGCTCGTAGTGGCCCAACAGCCTATTAAGATACTGTGTTGGTGTTTACTCTATTTTGGCAGTTACCTATATTAAAACACCTGCTGAGGTGAGAGTACTTACATTGTCTCTATGATGTTGCCCACCTTGTGCTGGTAGGCTCTTCTATGCAGGCAGTTGCGTGTGTGGAACATGTCATACAGATTACCCACTTCCTGTATGTGGACAACACACATGGATATCACCACTAAACTAGGTTAATCCCTAACTACTTTACCAATAATGAAAAGTTGAAGGAAAACATAAATGAAGGGAATGAATGGGAGGTGTAATCGAGGGCCAAGCTGAAGCATTTACCTTGTCTCGGGTGCAGATGTGCTTCTTCCCGTCCACCTCACACACACGGGCAAACTTGAGAAAGCGACGGTAGTCAAAGTTATTTTGGATACCCAGGTGGAAGCAGTCCCTGTGGGGTGAGAAAGTGAGGGAGTCTCTGTTGGTTTTGTCTGGGTTTTCCTTTACCTGTCAAACTGTTTTTGATGTATCCATTATGTTAAAATGTTGTTTAAAAATAAAAATAAATAATAATTTCAATGTTCTTGTTGTCATTTATGTAAAAAAAAGATCTCACTAAACAAAATGTAAATGTTTATGCATTTCCTCGAGACTAGGGTTGCAAAGGGTCGGAAACTTTCCCGGAATTTTTCCATGGGAAGTTAAGCCCGGGAATTTTGCTTAAATTCATTAAAAAAAAGTTATTTTATAACAGTGAACCTTTTTTATGGGATACACATTAGGCAATTCTAGGTCTTGTGGCATATTTTGGTTAAACTATCCCCAATTCAATGGAATTGCAACCCTCTGCATGCACAGTGCATTCTTCCATCACATGTACAGCTGATTCTCAAGATCTGGTACTCTAATGAGATGCTATTGAGCCCACACTACTACACTGTCTGAGCCAAGGACTACATGCTTTCTGGTAAGTTTTGATTACAATACTGGGTGGGGTGAATATATTTTATGACAGATTATTTTTGGTTAACTAGTAAATAGTAGCCTACATCAAAGTGTGTTTAAATCATTTCTAACTTGTTAACAATTTCTGCTAGTTATTGCTACTATGTGGGTTTTAGCTTGAGCCTGTTAATTCAGCTGTTTTCATACATGTTTCATTTTAAAACATTTATCTGACAAATGAGTTGTTTAATCTAACTACTTAATTATTTATCTGTATATGGAATTGTATTTGTTGTTCTTTTACTCATGTTTTTCTAATCTTCACAGGAAAAGGCCACAGGCACTATCTGATGTGTGGAGACATTTCACTGCAGCTAATGTAGAAGGACAAGCTGTGTACATTTGCAAATACTGTTCCAAATCATATGTGAGACAGAATAGCAACAACAAAAAAACCAGAAAAACACATGTCAAAAATGTTATAAATTGATTAGCATTTTAATGAGGGAAATAAGTATTTGACCCCCTCTGCAAAACATGACTTAGTACTTGGTGGCAAAACCCTTGTTGGCAATCACGGAGGTCAGATGTTTCTTGTAGTTGGCCACCAGGTTTGCACACATCTCAGGAGGGATTTTGTCCCACTCCTCTTTGCAGATCTTCTCCAAGTCATTAAGGTTTCGAGGCTGACGTTTGGCAACTCGAACCTTCAGCTCCCTCCACAGATTTTCTATTGGATTAAGGTCTGGAGACTGGCTAGGCCACTCCAGGACCTTAATGTGCTTCTTCTTGAGCCACTCCTTTGTTGCCTTGGCCGTGTGTTTTGGGTCATTGTCATGCTGGAATACCCATCCACGACCCATTTTCAATGCCCTGGCTGAGGGAAGGAGGTTCTCACCCAAGATTTGACGGTACATGGCCCCGTCCATCGTCCCTTTGATGCGGTGAAGTTGTCCTGTCCCTTAGCAGAAAAACGCCCCCAAAGCATAATGTTTCCACCTCCATGTTTGACGGTGGGGATGGTGTTCTTGGGGTCATAGGCAGCATTCCTCCTCCTCCAAACACGGCGAGTTGAGTTGATGCCAAAGAGCTCCATTTTGGTCTCATCTGACCACAACACTTTCACCCAGTTGTCCTTTGAATCATTCAGATGTTCATTGGCAAACTTCAGACGGGCATGTATATGTGCTTTCTTGAGCAGGGGGACCGTGCGGGCGCTGCAGGATTTCAGTCCTTCACGGCGTAGTGTGTTACCAATTGTTTTCTTGGTGACTATAGTCCCAGCTGCCTTGAAATCATTGAAAAGATCCTCCCGTGTAGTTCTGAGCTGATTCCTCACCGTTCTCATGATCATTGCAACTCCACGAGGTGAGATCTTGCATGGAGCCCCAGGCCGAGGGAGATTGACAGTTCTTTTGTGTTTCTTCCATTTGCGAATAATCACACCAACTGTTGTCACCTTCTCACCAAGCTGCTTGGCGATGGTCATGTAGCCCATTCCAGCCTTGTGTAGGTCTACAATCTTGTCCCTGACATCCTTGGAGAGCTCTTTGGTCTTGGCCATGGTGGAGAGTTTGGAATCTGATTGATTGATTGCTTCTGTGGACAGGTGTCTTTTATACAGGTAACAAGCTGAGGAGCACTCCCTTTAAGAGTGTGCTCCTAATCTCAGCTTGTTACCTGTATAAAAGACACCTGGGAGACAGAAATCTTTCTGATTGAGAGGGGGTCAAATACTTATTTCCCTCATTAAAATGCCAATCAATTTATAACATTTTGACATGCGTTTTTCTGGATTTTTTTGTTGTTATTCTGTCTCTCACTGTTCAAATAAACCTACCATTAAAATTATAGATTGATCCTTTCTTTGTCAGTGGGCAAACGTACAAAATCAGCAGGGGATCAAATACTTTTTCCCCTCACTGTAAATGTGATCATACTTTTTATTCACAAATGCGAGTGAAATGCTTGCACTGTGGAGCCCTGACCACCCACCAACATGGCTGGTGAAATAGACATCTTACCTGCCAATGCCAAAATCTACCCGCATTTGGCAGGTGTTCATTTTAGGCCCTGAAGATAATTTAAGAAAAGTTGCCCATAGTGCACTATTTTCCTAATATACTCCAATGGTCCTATGTATTGTTACATCTCTAATATAGCTTACTCCAGAAATGATCATAGTTTCTAAAAGGGATAAACTCCAACTGGGGGACTCACCTGGCAAAGTAGTCCCACTTGTCCACGTCGATGCCGTTCCTTTTGTTGGCCACAATCTCATAGAGGAAGGACTTCTTCTCTGGTCGGCCCTTATATGGCCACTGTGAAGAGAAAAAGAACAGACTCAGAATCCTGTGAGAACCGAGCATGAAACTCCAAATTAAATTCAACCCGTAGACAATTAACTGCTAGAAAGCATAAATAAATCATATTCATGAAGTAATATTGATTGATGTTTGTTGACTGATTAATGCTGATAGATGATTGTAACGTTTACCGCCCCAGCGGTGAAGGTTTCAGTGAGGAGGCAACAAGGGTCAGAATGGCATGCTGCCGGATTTCAGGCGTTGATTGAGGTCTGGTTTCATTTGAGAGCTCTACTATGATTTGATTTATTCAGTTTACCCCCAATTTATATTTTCTGTTTTGTTATCGTCATCTTTGGGCCTCTTCACCGAAACTTCTACCGCTCGGGCGGTCTCTGTTACCATCGGTGTCAGAAGTGGGGAAACGAACCCACGCCTACATGATTCTTAAATTGATTGATTGACTAACCGGCTCACTGGCTGGCTGATTTACTCCCTGGCTGAGAAGGACAGTGTTCTGTGGTCCAGCAATCTGCTCCTTGATGAAGACCAGGTCATCAGGAAGGACCAGGCCATGCTCCTTCATCACCGGCTCTAAGGCGTTCTCACGCACCAGGTGGTCAAACATTGCCAGGGACGCCTCCTCGTGCTGCAACACACACAAGGTGAGCGTACACACAAATACAGGTGACCTGCACATTTTTGAGCAAACACAGGAAGATATAGACACAAACATCAGACATGGAGAGCGAAAAAGAAACAGAATGAGGAAAGAAAGGTCTTACCTTCCACTTAGATTCTGGACGCACTTTAGGGATGAACATCCCATCAAACATATGGGAGAAAGGACCATGACCTGGAGAGTGAGAGATATCACATTTATGAGACAGTAAGATTGAAAAAAGTGTGTATATATATATATATATATATATATATATATGTGTGTGTGTGTGTGTGTGTGTGTGTGTGTGTGTGTGTGTGAGACTCACCCAGGTCGTGACAGAGACTGGCGATCTGGACACACAATATGTCTCTATGGGAGATGAAGAGCTCTGGTTGTCTCTCATTCAACTCCTGGACCAGCAGACCTGCCAGGTAACCCACCCTGAAACACACAACCACAACAACCATAACAACCATTTTCCAACTCATGAAACCTGCTAGGTAACCACTGGGAACTGAGAGCTTAAGGAAGAGGCTGAAAAGGATTTTTCTGTTGTGCCTGTTCAAATCAATGACAAGACAAATTTCTTCAGCCTCCTGAGGTTGAATATTGCGCCTTCTTCACCACGCTGTCTGTGTGGGTGGACCATTTCAGTTTGTCCGTGATGTGTACGCCGAGGAACTTAAAACTTTACACCTTCTCCACTACTGTCCCGTCGATGTGGATAGGGGGGTGCTCCCTCAAGTCCACGATCATCTCCTTTGTTTTGCTGACGTTGAGTGTGAGGTTATTTTCCTGACACCACACAAACACTTTGAATGCAGGGTAGCGCCTCTAAAACCACATAGACTAAATCCCAATTTGCGCATTACACTCTGCATCATGGATTTAAAAAGGTGTACACACCCTCTATAGGTCAAGCCCACACACCTTTAAACTATGAAGTGCTCAGGCACCCACACTTGTACTCTATGCTAGTGCAAACTTACACACACTCCTACATACCCTATGGAGTGTTCAGGCACCCACACTTGTACTCTACGCTAGTGCATACTCACACACTCCTACATACCCTATGGAGTGTTCGAAGCGGTTGTGGGAGGCTCCAGGGAAGACGAAGTATGTTCCTCCCAGCTGCTTAATGTGGCGGAGCCTCTGGAACTGAGGGGTGTCGATGATACAGACCAACAGAGGATGCATCTCTATATGTCCATGGATGGGGTCATTAAACACCTACAGGAGACAATAATACATCTTAGTGCTGATACTACTTTTCCTCTATTGTTCCCTCTCTGGAATAGAAAAGGGTGCATCTCTAGTTATGTGGCCGTGGGTAGAGTAGGGTCATTACACTTGCAATAGAATTGAAAAACATTATAAAACAGGGAATAGAGAACATGATGGAATAGAAAAACAGCTATTACTCAGGGTGTTTTACTTCTTTCACCATAATAAATAAATAAATTAAATGAAGTACAATGTGGTTGAGGTGATTTTCTCTCCCATGGATTATTCTCTCTCTCTCCCTGTCCGTCAGTCTCTCTATGTGGGCTCAAAGTCAATGTTTCCCCTTTTGCTAATCATTTTCAGGATGGTCAAACGTTTTCAGTGTAAACTTAAATGACTAAAACCAGATATAAAGTATGTAGAAAAGACAGTGGAGCAATATTGTTTTTTAATAAGATCATATTTAAGAACTAACAATCACCAAAATAAAAAATAGACAAATCAGGGAGAATCTGAAATGTTGGGGCCTCCATGTATTTTGTTATAATGTTTGAGTCACTCAGATAGCATAAGAACAAGGCATAATGTTAACTCAGCCCCATGGCAAAGTGTGTAGAATTGCAGGATATTAACTTTGAAACTGCAACTTTTCTCTCAGCACAATGACAAATATGTAGAACAGCAGGAAACTAGCTTTAAACTTTAAAATGGTATTTCTGACCCATAGTAAAATGTGTAGAATTTCAGAAAATTCAGATTAAAAGAGCAACACTTGGGCTCTGCAGCCAAGAGGGCCTCTAAATCCTCTATTGTGTCCCCTGTGCTCTGCAGCCAAGAGGGCCTCTAAAACCTCTATTGTGTTACCTTGGGCTCTGCAGCCAAGAGGGCCTCTAAAACCTCTATTGTGTTACCTTGGCCTCTGCAGCCAAGAGGGCCTCTAAAACCTCTATTGTGTTACCTTGGGCTCTGCAGCCAAAAGGGCCTCTAAAACCTCTATTGTGTCCCCTGGTCTCTGCAGCCAAGAGGGCCTCTAAAACCTCTATTGTGTTACCTTGGGCTCTGCAGCCAAGAGGGCCTCTAAAACCTCTATTGTGTTACCTTGGCCTCTGCAGCCAAGAGGGCCTCTAAAACCTCTATTGTGTTACCTTGGTCTCTGCAGCCAAGAGGGCCTCTAAAACCTCTATTGTGTTACCTTGGTCTCTGCAGCCAAGAGGGCCTCTAAAACCTCTATTGTGTCCCCTGGGCTCTGCAGCCAAGAGGGCCTCTAAAACCTCTATTGTGTTACCTTGGTCTCTGCAGCCAAGAGGGCCTCTAAAACCTCTATTGTGTTACCTTGGGCTCTGCAGCCAAGAGGGCCTCTAAAACCTCTATTGTGTTACCTTGGGCTCTGCAGCCAAGAGGGCCTCTAAAACCTCTATTGTGTCCCCTGGGCTCTGCAGCCAAGAGGGCCTCTAAAACCTCTATTGTGTTACCTTGGGCTCTGCAGCCAAGAGGGCCTCTAAAACCTCTATTGTGTTACCTTGGGCTCTGCAGCCAAGAGGGCCTCTAAAACCTCTATTGTGTTACCTTGGGCTCGGCAGCCAAGAGGGTCTCTAAAACCTCTATTGTGTTACCTTGGTCTCTGCAGCCAAGAGGTCCTCTAAAACCTATATTGTGTTACCTTGGGCTCTGCAGCCAAGAGGGCCTCTAAAACCTCTATTGTGTTACCTTGGGCTCTGCAGCCAAGTGGGCCTCTAAAACCTCTATTGTGTTACCTTGGCCTCTGCAGCCAAGAGGGCCTCTAAAACCTCTATTGTGTTACCTTGGTCTCTGCAGCCAAGAGGGCCTCTAAAACCTCTATTGTGTAACCTGGGTCTCTGCAGCCAAGAGGGCCTCTAAAACCTCTATTGTGTTACCTTGGTCTCTGCTGCAATCTGCCACAGCTTCTTCAGGCAGTGCAGAATCTGCAGCCGTGTGCCAAGAGGCCTGAGGAGAGAGAGAGAGAGTCAGTTCATAATCATGACACCAAAATCAGAACATCACAATCCTCAAGAAATTGACTAAGAGAAATATGTCACAACAAATCAACCAAAATTAGAAGGTGCACATTAGATTGGAACACGGAAATGACCCCACCCCATACTGAAACCACACCACACATACCTTATGCCCATATTCTCCAGATGTGTCTCTGTGAGGTATCGTAACCCCACTCCTGTTATCTGTTGCTCTGTGTGGGGGAAAACCAAACAAAAAGGACAGATCATCTTTCCTGTGTGCAAGTCTACCAACCTTCTTCTTCATCAGATGAATTCAGTTATTTGGCTGGAACAACCTTGATGCTGGGCACTAACAGATACCATAGAGAAAGTAAGGAGGGTAGATTGTGATGGGGGATGGATGGGTGGTTACTTAGCCCAATAATGGATTAAAGAAGCCTTATGGTCGGGGTGGGAAATGTACTTTTTGGTCTACCAACAGTAGTGGCTGGTGGATGCCCAAATTTTACCAGACACATTTTGGGGGGCAAAATTCATAAAGAAATCACAGAAAATGCATGCACATGTTTTGTAATGTTAAAACACTTACTGAATGGTTGTGAAATTGATTGAAAGTGATTTCAAAGAAAAGAGCGCAACAGATCGAGACAGACAGTAGTGGATATCAGTGTGTGTTCCAGCCGGCAAGGTCTCCATATTTCACTCTCTTGTTTGAACCTATGCTGCACCCCACCCCATTTTCACCACCGTAATGTTGAAAATATTCTCTTACAGAGCTGACACACACACACACACACACACACACACACACACACACAATGGGCTTTGGATCCCAAAAATATTCTCAGAAATGCGCTGTGTGACCACCTGCCAATGTGGATGGAAATATTAGACCTTCTACCTGCCAATGCCAAAATGTACTAACATTTAGCTGGTGGCTGGTGTTAATTTCCCACCCTGCTTATAGTCCAAGGACCTTATATGTTCAGTTTAAAAGGTTGAATTGGCTCTGGAACCCAAAACAGCCAAATACTCCATCTAAACGTAAATCGATTCTCGATTGCGATACGGTTCTAGAAACATAAATCACATCAAAATAATTTCACAACTGAAAAATACAGACTTACTGTACACTGTTTTAACAGAGTTGCAGCAGGCAGTACTTTCATATCACATCAAAATACAGAGTTACTGGACACTGTTTAATACAGACTTACTGGACACTGTTTAATACAGACCTACTGGACACTGTTTAATACAGACCTACTGGACACTGTTTAATACAGACTTACTGGACACTGTTTAATACAGACTTACTGGACACTGTTTAATACAGACCTACTGGACACTGTTTAATACAGACTTACTGGACACTGTTTAACACAGACTTACTGGACACTGTTTAACACAGACTTACTGTACACTGTTTAATACAGACTTACTGGACACTGTTTAATACAGACTTACTGGACACTGTTTAACAGAGTTGCAGCAGTATTTTTCAGTAACAAGATGTTTGTGGTGTCCGTCTTCCGGTTACACACAGGTGTTTCGAGACACAGCTAGCTAATTAGCACAGGTAGACTATTCTGTTGTAGTCTGATGGCTGATGGGGAAAATGGTGGAAGTGAATGCTGAGTTTGAATCAAGCAGCACGTCGAGCAAAGGTTGATGAAGATTAATGTTCTGAATGGACAACAGTAGTGTCAAACTGGAACAAAAAAAGAAATTGTCAAAAATTGGAGTGAAGGATACGTCTATGAATGGTAACGAATCGCTTCCTGTTGGGATGCGTTTGTTGAGTAAGGATGCATACAGTATTTGGGAAACCCACTTGAGGTGTTGAAAATAGTGAAGTGTGTGCTGGGAAAAGTCAAGACTGTCAGAGTGACCAAGAGTGGTCTTATTTTGATTCATTGCAGTGGGCCTTAATAAAATAATCCGGACAACAAAAGTTTTGTACTTTGAACTTCGGAGTAGAGAGCCCGTCAAAGGAGTCATCTCAGGGGTGACGACAGATGTTCAGATTTAATACCTGAAGAGAATTCCTGGTGTGGTTGGTGCCTGGAGTCTGACTAACTGGGTGAATGGAGAAAGAGGAAAGACACAGGAGCTCCCCAGAGCTGAGTACCGGCACCTCAAATGTTCTATTGCTTGAGCTCCTCTTCCTCTTATAGAATATCAGCTCAAAAGTATAGTGGAGCTCCTGCACCTCAATATAAACAGTCCCAGCACCCAAAATGAGTACCAGAACCTATTTCAGTCCAAGTCAAGCACTGATAAGAAGTAATCTGGTAGGCATATTTTATAATGAAAGGAAGAGAGCTGGAAAGATTTTTAAAATACATTGAGGAACTATTGTAATTCTCAATGGATGTAAAAACAGACGTTTGTTTGCTTGCTATTTGAGGTGAAGAAAACATTACTTTGAGAAGCTCCACAGGTGGTGGTGCGATAAGCAAATCAGAAATACTATCAGTTCCCCAAATGTGCACATGTATATGGGTTAGGGTTAACCCACATGTATATGGGTTAGGGTTAACCCACATGTATATGGGTTAACCCACATGTATATGGGTTAGGGTTAACCCACATGTATATGGGTTAGGGTTATCCCACATGTATATGGGTTAGGGTTATCCCACATGTATATGGGTTAGGGTTATCCCACATGTATATGGGTTAGGGTTATCCCACATGTATACGGGTTAGGGTTAACCCACATGTATATGGGTTAGGGTTAACCCACATGTATATGGGTTAGGGTTATCCCACATGTATATGGGTTAGGGTTAACCCACATGTATACGGGTTAACCCACATGTATATGGGTTAGGGTTAACCCACATGTATACGGGTTAACCCACATGTATACGGGTTAGCCCACATGTATACGGGTTAGCCCACATGTATACGGGTTAACCCACATGTATACGGGTTATCCCACATGTATACGGGTTAGGGTTAACCCACATGTATACGGGTTAGGGTTAACCCACATGTATACGGGTTAGGGTTAACCCACATGTATACGGTTAGGGTTAACCCACATGTATACGGGTTAGGGTTAACCCACATGTATACGGGTTAGGGTTAACCCACATGTATACGGGTTAGGGTTAACCCACATGTATACGGGTTAGGGTTAACCCACATGTATACGGGTTAGGGTTAACCCACATGTATACGGGTTAGGGTTAACCCACATGTATACGGGTTAGGGTTAACCCACATGTATACGAAATATGGCCGTGTGGGAACCCTATCCACAACCCTTTTTTTTTTAAACAATTATTTCTCCCTGCTATGCTTCCAAAACCGTACCGCAAGCGATGCATGTTAATGTTCAGACCAGTAGTATACTGGAGGTGATGGATTTGTTACTGTGTAGTTAAATGTTTTTGCACCAAAGAAAACAACAATACAGATAAAAATGAATAAATAAACGGTGTGCAGGTGTAGTTAGAAGCTCAGGGGCTTGTATAAAAACCACACCACCAAAAACTATATACAATACGTACAGTTGAAGTCGGAAGTTTACATACACCTTAGCCAAATACATTTAAACTCAGTTTTTCACCATTCCTGCCATTTAATCCTAGTAAAAATTCAGTTAGGATCACCACTTTATTTAAAGAATGTAAAATGTCAGAATAATAGTAGAGAGAATGATTTATTTCAGCTTTTTTTCTTTCATCACATTCCCAGAAGGTCAGAAGTTTACATAAACTCAATTAGTATTTGGTAGCATTGCCTGTAAATTGTTTAACTTGGGTCAAACGTTTCAGGTAGCCTTCCACAAGCTTCCCACAATACGTTGGGTGAATTTTGGCCCATTCCTGACAGAGCTGGTGTAACTGAGTCAGGTTTGTAGGCCTCCTTGCTTGCACACGCCTTTTCAGTTCTGCCAACAAATGTTAATTAGGAATGAGGTCAGGGCTTTGTGATGGCCACTCCAATATCTTGAATTTGTTGTCCTTAAGCCTTTCTGCCACAACTTTGGAAGTATTCTTTGGATCATTGTCCATTTGGAAGACCAATTTGCGACCAAGCTTTAACTTCCTGACTGATGTCTTGAGATGTTGCTTCAATACATCCACATTTTCCTACCTCATGACGCCATCTATTTTGTGAAGTGCACCAGTCCCTCCTGCAGCAAAGCACCCCCCACAAAATGATGCTGCCACCCCCGTGCTTCACGGTTGGGATGGTGTTCTTCGGCTTGCAAGCCTCCCCCTTTTTCCTCCAAACATAACGATGCTCATTATGACCAAACAGTTCTATTTTTGTTTCATCAGACCAGAGGACATTTCTCCAAAAAGTATGATCTTTGTCCCCATGTGCAGTTGCAAACTGTAGTCTGGCTTTTTTTATGGCGATTTTGGAGCAGTGGCTTCTTCCTTGCTAAGCGGCCTTTCAGGTTATGTCGTTTCCCCCAGCATCTTCACAAGGTCCTTTGCTGTTGTTCTGGGATTGATTTGCACTTTTTTCGCACCAGAGTACATTCATCTCTAGGAGACAGAATGCGTCTCCTTCCTGAGCGGTATGATGGCTGCGTGGTCCCATGGTGTTTATACTTGCGTACTATTGTTTGCACAGGTGGTACCTTCAGGCGTTTGGAAATTGCTCCCAAGGATGAACCAGACTTGTGGAGGTCTACAATTTTTTTCTGAGGTCTTGGCTGATTTCTTTTGATTTTTCCCATGATGTCAAGCAAAGAGGCGCTGAGTTTGAAGGTAGGCATTGAAATACATCCACAAGTACACCTCCAATTGAGTCAAATGATGTCAATTAGCCTATCAGAAGCTTCTAAAGCCATGACATCATTTTCTGGAATTTTCCAAGCTGTTTAAAAGGCACAGTCAACTTAGTGTATGTAAACTTCTGACCCACTGGAATTGTGATACAGTGAAATATAAGTGAAATAATCTGTCTGTTAACAATTGTTGGGAAAATTACTTGTGTCATGCACAAGGTAGATGTCCTAACCGACTTGCCAAAACTATAGATTGTTAACAAGAAATTTGTGGAGTGGTTGAAAAACGAGTTTTAATGACTCCAATCTAAGTGTATGTCAACTTCCGACTTCAACTGTAGTTGGCCTAGCTAGGGTACTATAGTTCAAAGGACAATGTAAATTAGTCTTTAGGGTAGTGCGAACGGCCCAGTACATCACTGGGGCCAAGCTTCCTGCCATCTAGGACCTCTATACCAGGCGGTGTCAGAGGAAGGCCCTAAAAATGGTCAAAGACTCCAGCCACTCAAGTCATAGACTGTTCTCTCTGCAACCACATGGTACCGGAGCGCCAAGTCTAGGTCCAAGAGGCTTCTAAACTGCTTCTACCCCCAAGACATAAGACTCCTGAACATCTAATCAAATGGCTACCCAGACTATTTGCATTGCCCCCCCCTCCCCTCTCCACACCACTGCTACTCTCTGTTGTCATCTATGCATAGTCATTTTAATTAACTCTACCTACATGTACATACTACCTCAACTAACCGGTACTGTTATTTTTTTACTGCTCCTCTTTATTACTTTTATCTCTTATTCTTATCCGTATTTTTTTAAACCGCATTGTCGGTTAGGGGCTCGTATGTAAGCATTTCACTGTGAGGTCTACTACACCTGTTGTATTCAGCATTTCACTGTGAGGTCTACTACACCTGTTGTATTCAGCATTTCACTGTGAGGTCTACTACACCTGTTGTATTCAGCATTTCACTGTGAGGTCTACTACACCTGTTGTATTCAGCATTTCACTGTGAGGTCTACTACACCTGTTGTATTCAGCATTTCACTGTGAGGTCTACTACACCTGTTGTATTCAGCATTTCACTGTAAGGTCTACTACACCTGTTGTATTCAGCATTTCACTGTGAGGTATACTACACCTGTTGTATTCAGCATTTCACTGTGAGGTCTACTACACCTGTTGTATTCAGCATTTCACTATGAGGTCTACTGCACCTGTTGTAATCAGCATTTCACTGTAAGGTCTACTACACCTGTTGTATTCAGCATTTCACTGTGAGGTCTACTACACCTGTTGTATTCAGCATTTCACTGTAAGGTCTACTACACCTGTTGTATTCAGCATTTCACTGTAAGGTCTACTACACCTGTTGTATTCAGCATTTCACAGTTTTTTTTTCAATTTGATTTGATTTTAGCAATTACTCTGCTGCTGGGTCAGCAGCATCATGTGTATGTAGCTAGTTAGAGAAGACATGCAAAACAGTGATCAGTCAAATATCATGTGTATGTAGCTAGTTAGAGAAGACATGCAAAACAGTGATCTGTCAAATATCATGTGTATGTAGCTAGTTAGAGAAGACATGCAAAACAGTGATCTGTCAAATATCATGTGTATGTAGCTAGTTAGAGAAGACATGCAAAACAGTGATCAGTCAAATATCATGTGTATGTAGCTAGTTAGAGAAGACATGCAAAACAGTGTTCTGTCAAATATCATGTGTATGTAGCTAGTTAGAGAAGACATGCAAAACAGTGATCTGTCAAATATCATGTGTATGTAGCTAGTTAGAGAAGACATGCAAAACAGTGATCTGTCAAATATCATGTGTATGTAGCTAGTTAGAGAAGACATGCAAAACAGTGTTCTGTCAAATATCATGTGTATGTAGCTAGTTAGAGAAGACATGCAAAACAGTGATCAGTCAAATATCATGTGTATGTAGCTAGTTAGAGAAGACATGCAAAACAGTGATCTGTCAAATATCATGTGTATGTAGCTAGTTAGAGAAGACATGCAAAACAGTGTTCTGTCAAATATCATGTGTATGTAGCTAGTTAGAGAAGACATGCAAAACAGTGATCTGTCAAATATCATGTGTATGTAGCTAGTTAGAGAAGACATGCAAAACAGTGTTCTGTCAAATATCATGTGTATGTAGCTAGTTAGAGAAGACATGCAAAACAGTGATCACAACAATCGAACCTGTGAATTTCTCCTCCCATGCCCCGAGACCTTCCTGACGCAGGTATCTGCAAGTGTCCTCGACATCCCACTGCCTTAAGTCCCCGTCCCGCGACAACCCGGTATAAACGCTCTGCTCCGGGGTTTTGAAATGGTCACTGTCAGCGGTCGGTAAATCTTCTCTGGAACGCTTTCGCCTATCCATATTGATCGGTAATAGAAAAGCGCCGGTAACACAATAAAGCAGTACTCTCGATCACTACTGTAAGTCGCTCTGTCTGCTAAATGACTAAAATGTAAATGTCAAAAATGGTAAACCACACCTTCTTCTTTGGGATTGGGTTGGCGGATCGTAGCCAACTTTTAGGCGCATACACTGCCACCTAATGTATTGGAGTGTGGAGCCAGTCACAGCCTACCGACATGAACGTCCGGTAATACAAAATTGGGAAAAAGGAAAATGACCCTGCCAACTATTAGCCCTCATGAAACTCTCCACATTTCACTATTTAAAATATTCTGCAGTAAAACCTTGCAATACCAAGTATTTCTCTACAGCTGCCACCACAACCTCTATTTCTGTGACCTACATTCTATTTCAGCAGTTAACAACTATGAATACTAAGAAACCCACTTTACTGAAGCACATATTATTCCTATCCCACTCTATTGGTCTCTGCCTACTCATCCTATCAGGATCCCTCACCCTGTACCCATCTTCCTCTACCACTCTCTTCACATTGTTACTCAATTTGAGTCATTTGTGACTCACCACCTGGATTCGGTCTTATGTAGCAAATTTAGAAATTGTGTTTTTTATATTGGATCATTTATATTGGATCATTTATATTGGATCATTTATATTGGATCATTTTATATTGGATCATTTATATTGGATCATTTATATTGGATCATTTATATTGGATCATTTTATATTGGATAATTCCGACGATACCCCCGGACAGGGCCGGGGGTATCGTCGGATGGGGCCACAGTGTCTCCTGATCCCTCCTGTATGCCTCCAGTATTTAGGCTGCAGTAGTTTATGTGTCGGGGGGCTAGGGTCAGTCTGTTATATCTGGAGTATTTCTCCTGTCTTATCCGGTGTCCTGTGTGAATTTAAGTATGCTCTTTCTAATTCTCTCTTTCTCTCTTTCTTTCTCTCTCTCGGAGGACCTGAGCCCTAGGACCATGCCTCAGGACTACCTGATAAGATGACTCCTTTCTGTCCCCAGTCCACCTGGCCGTGCTGCTGCTCCAGTTTCAACTGTTCTGCCCGCAGCTATGGAACCCTGACCTGTTCACCGGACGTGCTACCTGTCCCAGACCTGCTGTTTTCAACTCTCTAGAGACAGCAGGAGCGATAGAGATACTCTCAATGATCGGCTATGAAAAGCCAACTGACATTTACTCCTGAGGTGCTGACTTGTTGCACCCTCTATAACCACTGCGATTATTATTATTTGACCCTGCTGGTCATTTATGAACATTTGAACATCTAGGCCATGTTCTGTTATAATCTCCACCCGGCACAGCCAGAAGAGGACTGGCCACCCCTCATAGCCTGGTTCCTCTCTAGGTTTCTTCCTAGGTTCCTGCCTTTCTAGGGAGTTTTTCCTAGCCACCGTGCTTCTACACCTGCATTGCTTGTTGTTTGGGGTTTTAGGCTGGGTTTTTGTACAGCACTTTGAGATATCAGCTGATGTAAGAAGGGCTATATAAATACATTTGATTTGATTTGCTTTGAAAGTTGATAAACTTGTTTTGCTCTCTGAGCGCACACTTGATGCTCTGACTGATGATTTATTTACCTCTGGATAACATGAAAACAGCCTAACCAGCTCTGCTGGCAACAACTTCATTACGCTTTTTTGCAGATGTTTACTGACACCGGCCATATTCAATGGGTAAACAATGAACCTAGCTAGGTAAACAACGTGTAAGATCACACACGTCACATAACGAGCCAGCCAGCTAGTTAAGGGAAACTGACCTGACCTCAACCCCCTTGAGGCCTAATCCGAAGATCTCCACCCGCCTCCCCTAACACATTCCACAGCCATCTGTCTCCTACAGATACCATTAACTTCTGATGTAAAAACCAGTCTCTTTCACTCTTTTATATCAAATCAAATCAAATTTATTTGTCCCATACACATGTCCCATACACATTAGCAGGTGTTAATGCAAGTGTAGCGAAATGCTTGTGCTTCTAGTTTTCGACCGTGCAGTAATATCTAACAAGTAATATAACCTAACAATTCCACAACAACTACCTTATTATACACACAAGTGTAAAGGAATGAATAAGAATATGTACATAAAAATATATAAATGAGTGATGGCCGAACGGCATAGGCAAGATGTAATAGATGGTATGGAGTACAGTATATACATATGAGATGAGTATTGTAGTGTATGAAAACATATAAAGTAGCACTGTTTAAAGTGGCTAGTGATACATCTAATTACATCAAGATGGCAAGATGCAGTAGATGGTATAGCATACAGTATATACATATGAGATGAATAATGTAGGTTATGTAAACATTATCTAATATAAATAATATAAAGTGGCAAGTGATAAATTGATTACATCAATTGTCCCATTATTAAAGTGGCTTGAGTTGAGTCAGTATGTTGGCAGCAGCCACTCAATGTTAGTGATGGCTAACACACCTCTCTATCGCTCCTGCTGTCTCTAGAGAGTTGAAAACAGCAGTCTGATGGCCTTGAGATAGAAGCTGTTTTTCAGTCTCTCGGTCCCAGCTTTGATGCACCTGTACTGACCTGGCTCGGGAGGTTGCTGTCCTTGATGATCTTTTTGGCCTTCCTGTGACATCGGGTGGTGTAGGTGTCCTGGAGGGCAGGTAGTTTGCACCCGGTGATGCGTTGTGCAGACCTCACTACCCTCTGGAGAGCCTTCCGGTTATGGGAGGAGCAGCTGCCGTACCAGGCGGTGATACAACTTGACAGGATGCTCTAGATTGTGCATCTGTAAAAGTTTGTGAGTGCTTTTGGTGACAAGCCGAATTTCTTCAGCCTCCTGAGGTTGAAGAGGCGTGTTAGGTGTTTGGTTTCTCTCTGTGGGATTATCCAACAGGCTTTTATATCATTCTAAATTAATAATAATAATCGCTTTGTTTTAAATAATAACAATACTTTGGAGATTTCGTTTTTCAAATAATGTAAAATGAGCGAGGAAAAAAGCCAGTCTTGAACATGGGGTGAGACATTGTTACTAATTTGTAAATAAAGCCAGTTTGTTATTTAGAATGATTTATTTCTGTTTTTAGAAGGAGAGAAACCAAACACCAACATTCATCTCATGGGTCTCCCAGTCGAGGCCGGCACAGGTATTGAACCAGCATCTGTAGCAATACTGCAGTGTCTTAGACAGTTGAGCCACTCAGGCGCTGTACAACGTGACCGGTCGGGAGTGGTACTACAGGAAGAGCAAAACTATCCTAACAAAATAAAATAATAAAAACCTTAGTGTAACAACAGGTTTAGTAAGTAATACTGAAGTGCTGCACATTTATCAGTTTCTATTTAGGGTTATGTTGCCCATTCATTGTCAGTTAGAGACACAGTAGGACCCAAAAGCATAATCAGGTCTCTAACTCCCCCTTGTGGTGGTCTGGAGCAATGAAGTGGTGAAGCAGGGTATCGTACTCAACCACAAATTAACTCCAAGTCCGGCAGCATAATTGCAACATTTTTAGTGGAGCAACCACTGTATGCTCACTTACACCAACAGATGTACACACAGACATGTTGTTGAGCTGTGTATTTACTGTCACTTTGTGCATCTCTCTTTCAGATCTGCCATGTACTCCACCACTACCTGACAGCCTTACCCAGAAGACACTGGGCCTATCAAGACTGACACAGCAGAGATGGATGGCTGACAAGGAGAAATAAAACATGCACACACACACATTATCCACAATGTAAATACATTGAAATGACTTGTTTATTTAATGTTTGCTCTGTTTTATTTTAGGATTGTAGATATCTACTCCTTCATATCCATTCTCAATATCAACATAATTACCCTAAATATCTATCAAATCAAAGTGTGATTGATAATATTGTAGAAGAATATTGCTTAATGTGTACAGTTTGAGGAAATTCTGTGCTTTTTTCTGAGTTGAAAAACATGCCTCCCTCACACACACACACACACACACACACACACATTAGACACAATGTAAATACATTGTTTATTTTATGTATGCTCCATTTTATTTGAGGATTGTGCGCATTAAAGTACCTTCACAGTTAAAGCAACAGTTTGGTTTATTGGATATTTCTCTGATTAAAATGAATGGTTAGCAGTTGGCAGACCTGCAAACCTCTGGGAGTGTGTGCTGGTTTTGTCATCTGGAGCTGAAAGAGGGCCCGATCAGCCCTCACATATGTACAGGGTTCCCAGGAGTTGCAGGAAAAGATGTTTGTCTTGCAAAAGTATTTTTTATGTGCCAAGGCCATTCCCTGGCTACCCATCCACATCACTCAGGCCAAACTGATGTTTGTTCACCACAATAAATGAACACTACCGTTCAAAAGTTTGGAGTCACTTAGAAATGTCCTTGTTTTGAAAGAAAAGCAATTTTTTTTGTCCATTGAAATAACATCAAATTGATCAGAAATACAGCGTAGACATTGTTAATGTCGTAAATGACTATTGTAGCTGGAAACAGCAGATTTTTTATGGAACATCTACATAGGCGTACAGAGGCCCATTATCAGCAACCATCACTCCTGTGTTCCAACGGCACGTTGTGTTAGCTAATCCAAGTTTATCATTTTAAAAGGCTAATTGATCATTAGAAAACCCTTTTGCAATTATGTTAGCACAGCTGAAAACTGTTGTCCTGATTAAAGAAGCAATAAAACTGGCCTTCTTTAGACTAGTTTAATACATACAGTTGAAGTCGGAAGTTTACATAAACTAGTTTTAATGACTCCAACCTAAGTGTTTCAACCACTCCACAAATTTCTTGTTAACAAACTATAGTTTTGGCAAGTCGGTTAGGACATCTACTTTGTGCATGACACAAGTAATTTTTCCAACAATTGTTTACAGACATATTATTTCACTTATAATTCACTTTATCACAATTCCAGTGGGTCAGAAGTTTACATACACTAAATTGACTGTGCCTTTAAACAGCTTGGAAATTCCAGAAAATTATGTCATGGCTTTAGAAGCTTCTGATAGGCTAATTGACATCATTTGAGTCAATTGGAGGTGTAGCTGTATTTCAAGGCCTACCTTCAAACTCAATGCCTCTTTGCTTGACATTATGGAAAAAAATCAAAAGAAATCAGCCAAGACCTCAGAAAAAAATGTGTAGACCTCCACAAGTCTGGTTCATCCTTGGGTCAATTTCCAAACACCTGAAGGTACCACGTTCATCTGTACAAACAATAGTACGCAAGTATAAACACCATGGGACCATGCAGCCATCATACCGCTCAGGAAGGAGACGTGTTCTGTCTCCTAGAGATGAACGTTCTTTGGTGCGAAAAGTGCAAGTCAATCCCAGAACAGCAGCAAAGGACCTTGTGAAGATGCTGGAGGAACAGGTACAAAAGTATATCCACAGTATAACGGGTCCTATATCGACATAACCTGAAAGGCCGCTCAGCAAGGAAGAAGCCAACACTGCCATAAAAAAGCCAGACTACAGTTTGCAACTGCACATGGGGACAAAGACTGTACTTTTTCGAGAAATGTCCTCTGGTCTGATGAAACAAAAATAGAACTGTTTGGCCATAATGACCATCGTTATGTTTGGAGGGAAAAGGGGAGGCTTGCAAGCCGAAGAACACCATCCCAACCGTGAAGCACGGGGGTGGCAGCATCATGTTGTGGGGGTGCTTTGCTGCAGGAGGGACTGGTACACTTCTCAAAAAATATGGCATCATGAGAGAGGAAAATTACGTGGATATATTGAAGCAACATCTCAAGACATCTGTCAGGAAGTTAAAGCTTGGTTGCAAGTATGTCTTCCAAATGGACAATGATCCCAAGCATACTTCCAAAGTTGTGGCAAAATGGCTTCAGGACAACAAAGTCAAGGTATTGGAGTGGCCATCACAAAGCCCTGACCTCAATCTTATAGAACATTTGTGGGCGGAACTGAAAAAGCGTGTGCGAGCAAGGAGGCCTACAAACCTGACTCAGTTACACCAGCTCTGTCTAAGGAATGGGCCAGAATTCACCCAACTTATTGTGGGAAGCTAGTGGAAGGCTACCCGAAACGTTTGACCCAAGTTAAAAAATTTAAAGGCAATGCTACCATATACTAATTGAGTGTATGTAAACTTCTGACCCACTGGGAATGTGATGAAATAAATCATTCTCTCTACTATTATTCTGGCATTTCACATTCTTAAAATAAAGTGGTGATCCTAACTGACCTAAGAGAGGGAATTTTTACTAGGATTACATGTCAGGAATTGTGAAAAACTGAGTTTAAATGTATTTGGCTAAGGAGTACGTAAACTTCCAACTTCAACTGTATGTGTGGGTGCCTCTCTCTCCCCCCCTCTCTCTTTCTCCCTCTTCCCCCTCTCTTTCCCTCTCTTACTCTCTCTCTCTCCCTGTGTGTATGTGTCTCTGTATATATGTGTGTGACCTTATATTCCCAAGTCTTGTCTTCTTTTCACAATGTATTGTGATTTCAACTCTCTTACCCTTTGTATGTTTATCTGTGTCCAATAATGTTTCTAGTCCTTGTGCTATTACAGTGTTGGGCTTTTGTCTTGTTGTGTCACTATTATGTTATTGTCATGTGTACCTACCCCTAACTCTAACCCTTCATCACTTTAAGTCCATCCCACTCAACCCCTCACCTTTACCTGAACCCCTCACCCCAAAACCAGTTTCCTGCCACACGGCATAGCAACACAACGGACCAATCAGAATGGCCCGCACCACCTGGGCTACGCCCACCTAGCACTAGGGGAGCAGTACACCTCTCCACTCTTCTCATAACTTCACAGAGGCACAACAGACAACACATCTCTCCACAAATTCAACGAGGACTGTGACGGGGGCAAAGAGCACCACACTACACCTTCTCACATACAGACACACATTTTTACAGTCAGGAACGGTTAAACCCCCAGTAACGACTTTTTGCACTTTTTTGCATTTTTCTTTTCTATCTCCCTGCTACCTGATGAAACCGAGTTAAGGCAGAAATGCGTCGTGGACCCTCTTAGTTCCGTTGTGCAGCTGTAAGGAAGGCAGGATCCGCAATGGACTTCAGGAGGGCCTCTTTTTGGCTACTTTTTTCTTAATTAGAAATGTATTATCTCCTTAATTTGAGTTTTACATAGCTCCACACACAACGGCGAAGGACGAGACGCGGCGGAGCTGGGCCCCCAGCACCTCAACACTCCACGCTGAACAGGTTCCACGAGGGATAACACACATGACCAACAGCACTACCACTCCATCACATCAATTCAACCGACTCTACACTTCACTCAACAAGCTGTACGACAAGGGGCGGACGTAACGGCAGGACCCCATCGTCATTAGCCACCGTGGGAGCAACAAACGCGCATGCTGAGGCGACAACCCTCCTGTGTCTCAACACCATATCGACCAACACCCTCCCACCTACCCACTCACCAATCTACCAATGAACCCCACCACGTGGACACCCCCAACACCTCAAGAAATCCACTCTACAACCCACCAACAAACCCTACGACCGTTAGGACCTAAACACTCCTCCAACCTTCGGTCCCTTGACACCTGCCAACGGGCTGAGCCTCCCTAGCAAATCAGGCCCATCCAAATCTTAGCACTAAAGGTTGCAAACTATGTTAAAGAGGTGGCCTTCCAAATATGCCTATGGGACTGGATGGAGGGTCTTCCCCTCTCCAAATCTACCCTTCAACCACATCTTTAAGGCCTTCACGCGACCCTCACCCCCGCTGCTCCGAGGGGCCCAGAGTTGAAGTGCACCTTGGATTCATGCATGGGATAAGACGCTCTATCAAAGAGATGCTGCCCTACGCAAATCCGTACCACCAGACACTCTCACCGAAGAGTATGCAGGGCTTGACTAGCGGCCAATGACACGCATTCGCTCCCGGCAGAGCTACCCTGTAAGCCACTGGCCTGCTGATTCAGTACCTTGACAGAGTGAGTCGGGAAGTTCAGCCAGGCGAACCGCCAGCACCGGCTGGTGCTGCTTGATGTCTCCGATGGAGTGTTGGTGAAATGGACTCAGCGCCTCGAAACCTGGTTGGGGCCTCGGAACCTGGAAGGGAGACCAGGTGCAGTGTGACGGGGAAGAGGATCCGTCAGATATTAAAAAAAAAACTGCTTCGTCGGACACTCTGCGGACACCCGGCCCCGTCTCACTCATACTGATCCTACAAGACTTGAACAACATAGCGACAATAACTCACTGGCTAAGAATGACACCCTATGGGGACCCACAATCCTGGAAGGGAGTGGCCTCACTAGTTCTTGCCATCTGAACCACTGAGTACGAAGGACTGACACTTGGGGTGGATGCATGACAACCGTAGAGGAGGTTATACTTCCTGGGTTTTTGTCTGCTCAAACTCTCAAGGCCAACTGACTGACATGCTTGGGATGGACACATGGCAACCGACTGGGAAGCTGGGTTCCTGGAAGGGAGCAGCCCTCTATGGATTTTGCCTGGCCCTAAACCAAGTATGTATCTACGAGGACGATGGACAGAGCTCAAAGAGTGAATGTATGACAACCGTAGAAAAGGTTCACCTTCTGGGTTTTTGTCTGCTCAAACCACCTGAACTCAATGACGGATCATATCGGTATGGACACATGGCAAGCAACTGAGACACTAGACCCGCACACGGTACGCAACTCAACCATGTTGCCTGATCCTACACCAAGCACGCCGCGACAGCACCAGCTAGATGTGAATACATGGCAATCGCTTTATAGTAAGGATCCTGGAAGGGAATTACTCTTAAACGAATTGACGAACGAAAACATCCAGGACCTAACGACAGACGAACACGGGGTGGACACTTGGCTAATCAGCAGGAGAAGATGGTTCCGAGGGCGAATTTCTCTCTGATGGCCTTTTTTTCACCACCGTCGACACTTAGACACATAGGAGGACTTCCCTAACCTATCCTAACCCTAACCCCACCCTTATCCTAACCTCAACTTTACCCCAACCCTAACCTTATCCCTAACCCCAACCTTAACCCCAACCTTAACCCTAACCTTAACCCCAACCTTAACCCCAATCCTAACCTTAACTCCAACCTTAACCTTAACCCCAACCTTAACCTTAACCCTAACCTTAACCTTAACCCCAACCTTAACCTTAACCTTAACCCCAACCTTAACCCCAACCTTAACCTTAACCCCAACCTTAACCTTAACCCCGACCTTAACCTTAACCCCAACCTTAACCCCAACCTTAACCTTAACCCCAACCTTAACCTTAACCCCAACCTTAACCTTAACCCCAACCTTATCCCTAACCCCAACCTTATCCCTAACCTTAACACTCTCTGCAGAACTCTGGACCAGGCACTGACTCCTGACCTGGGCGAACAGCCCACACCTATTCTTAACCCTTTCCTGATTCTGGGTCCGTGTCCCTATACCCCCCATCCTATCCCTGTCCTCCACCCTCAGACCTTTCCCAGACCCCCTGTTCCTATTCCCCCAACAGACACAGAACCCCAGATTATACCGATCATCAGCACCTTCTCTGACGTAAACAGACTCCTTCAATCCAGACTCAAAGCCGCTTTCACCCAAACACAACGTACATTGCCCCCACTCCAGGAATTTAGACCCATATCAGCTTTCCGCAGAAACCCCAACCTAAGGGATCTCTTCATTTTTGCACAATTTTCCAATAAACCCACTCCTAATCTACCCATTGAACAACAGTATTATAGACAACTTTCACACATTCAAAATCCACATGCACAAACCTCCAGTCCTATCTCACAACTCATGACCATTCAAAGCACCAATATTGTCTACGCCATAACATGCACACTATGCCATAACATTTATATAGGAGAAACCGGTCACACAGTTTTGACAACCCTCAAACAGCACCTCTACACAATTGGAAAAAACATATTACAAACACACCTGGTCCAACATTTTCAAACCCACCCGGTCCAACCTTTTCAAACCCACCCAACCACCTCCCTCCGTATTACCGGTCTGGAGATGAAATCCACCTGGACCACAGGCCAGAGGAAAGCGGCCGAATCCAGGTGGATTTCCAAACTTAATACTTTGGCTCCACTTGGAATGAATATCAAGGAATCAAGGAATGTATTCAAGCTACATTGAATGACATGTTGATGCATGTAATATCCATCATAAAACAATATATAGACATATACTATATAGGCAATGTATCTATAGACCCATTTTTTGTTTACAAACAGACGTCATGTTCAAGTGATGTGTGGCATCCCTGTACCAAAAAGCTCTGTAGCAGGACAGATGACGCTAGACGGGACCTTGACAATATTAACAGTGAGTGAGAGATGACCATGAAATCATGCAAAACTGACTGCTATAGCTATGTTGAACACAGCTATTATTCTTCTGGCTTTATCAAGCTCTAATTGGGATGTTTTTACCTTGCCTCGCTGGCTTACTAGCTAGGTAGGCTAATGAATCCTCTGATGACATCTGCGATGTTGTAGATGATTACCATCTGATTACTTGTTTGTTAACTTGACGAGATGCATTTGAAATTGCATGTGATTGTATCCACTGCTAGGTTAACAAAGATTCTTCTGAGTCCAACTGTGCACACAACTTTTCATGACTGTAATAGAGTACATGTCAACAAAACTAAAACAAGTCATAATGGATCCAGTAGTCAACACTATGAACCAAGTGAGAACATTACACAGTAGTTAAATCTATGAACCAAGTGAGAACATGACGCAGTAGTCAAAGCTATGAATCATGTCAGAACATTACACAGTAGTCAAAGCTCTAGAACTGATCCAGTAGTCAAAGCTCTAAAACTGATCCAGTAGTCAAAGCTCTAGAACTGATCCAGTAGTCAAAGCTTGAGAATTGATCCAGTAGTCAAAGCTAGAACTGATCCAGTAGTCAAAGCTCTAGAACTGATCCAGTAGTCAAAGCTCTAGAACTGATCCAGTAGTCAAAGTTCTAGAACTGATCCAGTAGTCAAAGCTCTAGAACTGATCCAGTAGTCAAAGTTCTAGAACTGATCCAGTAGTCAAAGCTCTAGAACTGATCCAGTAGTCAAAAGCTAATTACCAAGTCAGAATGCTACAACTCTTCATAATAAAAGTATGAAGTTGAGGAAGACTATATTTTAAATATTTTAATGTTATGTTCTGTGCCTTTTCAGAATGGAGGGCGTATAAAATAGCATTGTCCCTTTATAGTTAAAGAGATAATCATATCAATTAAATTGTGAACAAGATCAGTTCTAAATGAACAGTTTCAGTAGGGTTAAGGTTTAGGGCTGGGGCGGGCAAACTATGGCCCTCGCTCCGGCAGAAAATTATTATTTTGGATTAGAAAACCCCTCCAGGGCCTCCCGAGTGGTGCAGAGATCTAAGGCACTGCATCACAGTGTTGCAGTGTCACTACAGCCTGGGGTTTATCGCGCTCTAGCATCTCTCTGTGGCGGGCCGGGCACCTGCAGGCTGACTTCGGTCATCAGTTGAACAGTGTTTCCTCCGACACATTGGTGCAGCTGGCTTCCAGGTTAAGCAAGCAGGTGTTAAGAAGCGAGGTTTGGAGGACGCATGACTCGGACTTCACCTCTCCCGAGCACGTTGGGGAGTTGCAGCGATGAGACTAGATCGTAATCACGAAAAAGGGAGCTATAAATTACGAACATATATAAAAACAATCCAGAACACTTGAATGTCGAAAACTAGATTGAAACTATGTAGAAATTATAATGGACCTATATATTTTCAAATAACTGCACTTTTTCTGGCCCACAAATTGATTTTGATGAACAAATTGGTAAAAAGAAATCTGTGCTGCCCTCCGTTGAATTTCTAAATCCTGATGTGGCCCTCGAGCCAAAAGGTTTGCCCACCCCTGGTTTAGGGTTCGGCAGATGATTAGGTTTTCGGTAATACCAGAGTGATATTGTGTACTGAGAGGTTTCTGTCTTGCTGTTAGTGCATAGCAACAGGAGCAGCATAGTCATTTTGGGGTTGGTGTGGTGATGGTGTTGTGGTTTGGGTGGTGGTTTGGGTGGGTGGGGGGGGTTGGTGTGGTGATGGTGGTGTGGTTTGGGTGGGGGGGGTTGGTGTGGTGATGGTGGTGTGGTTTGGGTGGGGGGGGTTGGTGTGGTGATGGTGGTGTGGTTTGGGTGGGGGGGGTTGGTGTGGTGATGGTGGTGTGGTTTGGGTGGGGGGGGTTGGTGTGGTGATGGTGGTGTGGTTTGGGTGGGGGGGTTGGTGTGGTGATGGTGGTGTGGTTTGGGTGGGGGGGGTTGGTGTGGTGATGGTGGTGTGGTTTGGGTGGGGGGGGTTGGTGTGGTGATGGTGGTGTGGTTTGGGTGGGGGGGGTTGGTGTGGTGATGGTGGTGTGGTTTGGGTGGGGGGGGTTGGTGTGGTGATGGTGGTGTGGTTTGGGTGGGGGGGGTTGGTGTGGTGATGGTGTTGTGGTTTGGGTGGGGGTGGTTGGTGTGGTGATGGTGTTGTGGTTTGGGTGGGGGTGGTGATGGTGGTGTGGTCTCTGTGAGACATTGTCTTGGTCTGTAGTGCTCCTCCTCCCGCTCCTCTTCAACTGGCAGTGATCTTTGTCCAGGATGGGGATATTCTCTTTCCACTGGGGCTGGGTGTGGGGCTCTGTCCTGCAGTTGTGGTGGTGGTTAGGGTGTTTAGGAGGGGGGTTTGTAGGGTGGTGGTGGGTATGTGATGGTCTGAGAGGTGTTTCTTTCTCCTCTCTGCTCTGCGGGCTGGGGGTGCTCGTCAGCCTGGTTGTCATGGGAACCCTTCCTCTTCATCGCAGATGGTTTATTAATTCTCTCTCCATCCTCCGATTAAAAAACATAATAACAATCATACTCATCGTCATCATTATCATCATCATACACGGACAAATGAAAATCATTGTAATGGGCAGTAATTTTTGATATGTGTATATTATAAATGCATTACATACGACTTGTAAGAAGACTATGCACTTAGCCTGTTAAAATGTTTATCTAACTCAATTAAGATAATTAGCAATATGCATGGTTGAGTTACAGTAACAGAACACTATAGTTACAGTAATAGAACACTATAGTTACAGCAATATAACACTATAGTTACAGCAATATAACACTATAGTTACAGCAATATAACACTATAGTTACAGTAATATAACACTATAGTTACAGTAATATAACACTATAGTTACAGTAATAGAACACTATAGTTACAGTAATAGAACACTATAGTTGAGTTACAGTAATAGAACACTAAGGTTGGAGTCATTAAAACTTGTTTTTCAACCACTCCACAAATTCATTGTGAACAAACTATAATTTTGGCAAGTCGGTTAGAACATCTACTTTGTGCATGACACAAGTAATTTTTCCAACAACTGTTTACAGATTATTTCACTTATAATTCACTGTATCACAATTCCAGTGGGTCAGAAGTTTACATACACTAAGTTGACTGTGCCTTTAAACAGCTTGGAAAATTCCAGAAAATTATATCACAGCTTTAGAAGCTTATAATTGGCTAATTGAAATCATTTGAGTCAATTGGAGGTGTACCTGTGGATGAATTTCAAGGCCTACCTTCAAACTCAATGCCTCTTTGCTTGACGACATAGGAAAATCAAAAGAAATCATCCAAGACCTCAGAAAAAAAATTGTAGACCTCCAAAAGTCTAGTTCATCCTTGGGAGCAATTTCCAAAATGCCTGAAGGTACCACGTTAATCTGTAAAAACAATAGTACGCAAGTATTAACATCATGGGACCACGCAGCCGTCATACCGCTCAGGAAGGAGACGCGTTCTGTTTCCTAGAGATTAATGTACTTTGGTGCAAAAAGTGCAAATCAATCCCAGAACAACTGCAAAGGACCTTGTGAAGATGCTGGAGGAACAGGTACAAAAGTATCTATATCCACTGTAAAATGAGTCTTATATCGACAATCTGAAAGGCCGCACAGCAAGGAAGAAGCCACTTCTCCAAAACGCCATAAAAAAGCCAGACTACGGTTTGAAACTGCACATGGGGACAAAGATCGTACCTTTGGAGAAATGTCCTCTGGTCTGATGAAACAAAAATAGAACTGTTTGGCCATAATGACCATCGTTATATTTGGAGAAAAAAGGGGGAGGCTTGCAAGCCGAAGACACCATCCCAACCGGGAGGCACGGGTGTGGCAGCATCATGTTGTGGGGGTGCTTTTCTGCAGTAGGGACTGGTGCACTTCACAAAATAGATGGTATCATGACGATGGAAAATTGTGGATATATTGAAGCAGCATCTCAAGACATCAGTCAGCAAGTTTAACCTCTATGGGCTATGTGGGACGCAAGCGTCAACAAAACAAACCCAATCAACAAAAGGTGAAATATCAAGAGCGCCAAATTTGAAAACAATTAAATGTCATAATTCAAAATTCTCAAACATACAACTATCTTACACCCTTTGAAAGATAAACATCTCCTTAATCTAACCACGTTGTCCGATTTCAAAAAGTCTTTACGGCAAAAGCATAAAGTTAGATTATGTTAGGAGAGTACATTGACAATAGCTGTGTGTAATGTTTTATCAATTCAAAGACAGGCGTCACCAAAAGCAGAAAACCAGCTAAAATGATGCACTAACCTTTGACAATCTCCATCAGATGACACTCCTAGGACATTATGTTAGACAATGCATGCATTTTTTGTTCTATCAAGTTCATATTTATATCCAAAAACAGCATTTTACTATGGCGTTGATGTTGAGGAAATCGTTTCCCTCCAATAACCGCCAGTCAAGCAGCACAACAAATTAAATAATTACTATTCGAAAACATTGGTAAAATATTATATTGTCATTCAAAGAATTATAGATTTACATCTCTTGAACGCAACCGGATTGCCAGATTTAAAAATAACCTTACTGGGAAATCACACTTTGCAATAATCTGAGCACTGCGCCCAGAAAAATACGCTTTGCGATACAGACTAACCGCCATGTTGGAGAGATCTAAAATCGAAAATACTATGTAAATAATCCATTACCTTTGATTCTCTTCATCAGATGTCACTTCCAGGAATCCCAGGTCCATAACAAATGTAGTTTTGTTTGAAAAATCTCATAATTTATGTCCAAAAAGCTCTGTGTTGTTAGCACATGATCTATGCCAGCCGGACTTCTCGTCATGAATGAGGGGAAAAAAAATATTTACGTTCGTTCAAACGTTGTGTAGCATAAATCATTAGTGCCTTTTTTAACCAGAACATGAATAATATTCAAGGCGGACGTTTGCATTCTCTTTTAAAACGTTTTGGAACGAGAGTACCCAACATGAACTCGCGCGCCAGAGTCTAATCGGCCACCACTGTTCCAAGGCTCTTGTTCGTTCAGTTCTCACAGTATGAGACTCAAAACACTTTCTAAAGACTGGTGACATCTAGTGGAAGCCATAGGAAGTGATCAAACATTAATAAGCCCCTGTGTGTTTCAATGGCATATGCTTAAAGGTAATTCAACAAATCAGGTATCCACTTCCTGTCAGAATTTGTCTCAGGGTTTTGACTGCCATATGAGTTCTGTTATACTTACAGACACCATTCAAACAGTTTTAGAAAATTCAGAGTGTTTTCTATCCAAAACTGAACAATAATATGCTTATTCTAGCTTCTGAGTTGGTGTAGGAGGCAGTTAAAAATGGGCACATATTTTTTTCAAAATTCTCAATACTGCCCCCTAGCCCCAAGAGGTTTTAAGCTTGGTCGCAAATGGGTCTTCCAAATGGACAATGACCCCAAGCATACTTCCAAAGTTGTGGCAAAATGGCTTAAGGTGTCACGTCCTGACCAGCAGAGGGAGCAATTGTATTTGTTTTGGTCAGGACGTGGTAGGGTTTTTGTGTGTTAAGTGTTGTGTTGGTGATTGGACTCCCAATTGAAGGCAGGTGTGTTGAGTTGCCTTTGATTGGGAGTCCTATATAGTAGTGTGTGTTTTTCTTTGGGGTTGTGGGTAGTTGTTCTTGCATTGCGTTTTGTGTGCCTGCAAGGCTGTTCCTGTCGTGTGTATTGTTTTTTGTCCGGTGGATGCTTTACTCTTTTTTTGAATTAAAACTATGAGTATCCACATTCCCGCTGCGCCTTGGTCTTCTCTCCATGACGACAGTTGTGACATAAGGACAACAAAGTTAAGGTATTGGAGTGGCTGTCACAAAGCCCTGACCTCAATCCCATAGAACATTTGTTGGCAGAACTGAAAAAGTGTGTGCAAGCAAGGAGGCCTAAAAACCTGACTCAGTTACACCAGCTCTGTCAGGAGGAATGGGACAAAATTCACCCAACTTATTGTAGGAAGCTTGTGGAAGGCTCCCCGAAATGTTTGATTCAAGTTAAACATTTTAAAGGCAATGCTACCAAATACTAATTGAGTGTATGTAAACTAATGACCCACTGGGAATGTGATGAAAGAAATAAAAGCTGAAATTAAATTATTCTCTCTACTATTATTCTGACATTTCACATTCTTAAAACAACTGACCTAAGACAGAGAATTTTTACTAGGATTAAATGTCAGGAATTGTGAAAAACTGAGTTTAAATGTATTTGGCTAAGGTGTATGTAAACTTCCAACTTCAAACTGCATCTCTGAAACTCACTTAGATAATACCTTTGACGATTCAGTGGTAGCAATACAAGATTAGAACATTTATAGAAAAGATACAAATGCCAATGGTGGAGGTGTTGCTGTTTATATTCAGAACCACATTCCTGTAAAGATTAGAGAGGATCTCATGTCAAATTCTGTTGAAGAAATATGGCTACAGGTTCATTATGTGGAAATTGAGCAAGTTGAGGTGACTAAAATGCTTGGAGTTACCCTGGATTGTAAACTGTCATGGTCAAAACATATTGACAGTAGCTAAGATGGGGAGAAGTACAGTATGTCTATGATAAGGCACTGCTCTACCTTCTTGACAGCACTGTCAACAAGGCAGGTCCTACAGGCGTTAGTTTTGTCGCACCTGGACTACTGTTCAGTCGTGTGGTCAGGTGCCACAAAAAAGGACTTAGGAAAGTTGCAATTGTCTCAGAACAGGGCAGCATGGCTGGCCCTTGGATGTACACAGAGAACTAATATTAATAATATGCATGTCAATCTCTCTTGGCTCAAAGTGGAGGAGAGATTGACTTCATCACTGCTTGTATTTATGAGAGGTATGGACATTTTGAATGCACTGAGCTGTTAGTTTGAACAACTGTGGTAGTGGTGGAGTAGGGGCCTGAGGGCACTCAGTCTGAATGTATTGTAATGTTGTAAAATTGTATAAACTGCCTTAATTTTGCTGGACCCCAGGAAGTGTGGGGATCCATAATGAATAGAAATACAAATACAGCTGGGTTAGTAAAGGTTCTATACAGCTGGCTTAATAAAGTTTATAAACATTAAAGATAGGTTGTATATGTTATTTTCACCCTCCGTCTTTTCTGCTCTTCCTCTCTACCTCTTGTCTTCTGTTGTCCAGGTGTTATCAAGGCTGATCAAGACCAGGGGCAAGTCTCAGACCAAGCATCTCAACGTACAGATGGTGGCTGCAGACAAGCTGGCCCAGTGCCCAACGGTGAGAGTAACCTAATCATAACAACCATAACCCTACCATAATAACCCTAACCCAAAGCTTATCCTCCCCTAACTGTCCCAGTATCCCATGTTGAGAGTAACCTTAACCCTAACCATAATACCCATAGGCATAACCTAACCGTAATAACAATAACCCTATCCCAAACCTTACCCTCACCCTAATCAGCCCAGTGCCCCACAGTGAATCACCTTAACCCTATCCCAAACCTTACCCTCACCCTAATCAGCCCAGTGCCCCACAGTGAGTCACCTTAACCCTATCCCAAACCTTACCCTCACCCTAATCAGCCCAGTGCCCCACAGTGAATCACCTTAACCCTATCCCAAACCTTACCCTCACCCTAATCAGCCCAGTGCCCCACAGTGAGTCACCTTAACCCTATCCCAAAACTTACCCTCACCTTAACCAGCCCAGTGCCCCACAGTGAGTCACCTTAACCCTATCCCAAACCTTACCCTCACCCTAACCAGCCCAGTGCCCCACAGCGAGTCACCTTAACCCTAACCCAAACCTTACCCTAACCAGCCCAGTGTCCTTTTTGTGAATTTTCTATATGACCATGACAGTCTGATAACCAGCCTGAGTGTATGTTGATTCTACCGGGATAACAGATGGTATCTGCTATTTGGTTTTTGATCCTGTATGTATCATGGCCAACTCTCAGCTAAGAACTTTTTAACTTCTCATTCCATTTTAAATGTGCACCAATTGTCAAAATGTAATCAAATCAAATGTATTTATAAAGCCCTTTTTAAATCAGCAGATGTCACAAAGTGCTATACAGAAACCCAGCCAGTATGAAAAAAAAAAAAGTATGAAATGTATGCATTCACTACTGTAAGTCGCTCTGGATAAGAGCGTCTGCTAAATGACTAAAATGTAAAATGTAAATGTAAAACCCCAAACAGCAAGCAATGCAGTCTGGTTTTTAACCTGGACACACTTTTAACCATTACTTTGTCATTCAAAGGTTGACTGAAATAGACCTGGATCAGGCTTCTTGCAAGTGGTTTGAGAAGGATCTGTCAGACAGGATGTGATTTCTAAAGGTGTTAAATGTAATGTCCTGGATATTACACAATGTGGACTACAGGGGTCAGTGTTGGGACCAATTTCTTTTTACTCTTTATATATACTGAACAAAAATATAAATGCAACATGCAACAATTTCTAAGATTTTACTGAGTTACAGTTCATATAATGAAATCAGTCAATTGAAATAAATTAATTAGGCCCTAATCTATGGATTTCACATGACTGGGAATACAAATAGAAATTTGTGGGTCACAGATACTGTACCTTAAAAAAAGGTAGGGGCGTGGATCAGAAAACCAGTCAGTTTCTGGTGTGACCACTATTTGCCTCATGCAGCACAACACATCTCCTTTGCATAGAGTTTATCAGGCTGTATGCAGGCCATGGAAGAACTGGGATATTTTCAGCTTCCAGGAATTGTGTACAGATCCTTGCGACATGGCGCCGTTCATGCTGAAACATGAGGTGATGGCGGGGGATGATGAATGGCAGGACAATGGGCCTCAGGATCTCATCACGGCATCTCTGTGCATTCAAATTGACATCAATAAAAATGCAATTGTGTTCATTATTCGTAGCTTATACCTGCCCATACCATAACCCCACTGCCACCATGGGGCACTCTGTTCACAACGTTGACATCAGCAAACCGCTCGCCCACACAATGCCATACACATTGTTGCTTTATTCCGGGATAATGTAGACCGCCCAGACTTTCAATGTAGCAACTGTTTGCTTGCAGAGGACTACAGGGGCAAAGTGGCTACTCTTAGCAAACATGTAGCAATCCTACACAAGCTACTGGGGAATCCTACACAAGCTACTGGGGAATCCTACACAAGCTACTGGGGAATCCTACACAAACTACTGGGGAATCCTACACAACCCACTGGGGAATCCTACACAAGCTACTGGGGAATCCTACACAAGCTACTGGGGAATCCCACGCAAGCTACTGGGGAATCCTCCACAAGCTACTGGGGAATCCTACACAAGCTACTGGGGAATCCTACACAATCCACTGGGGAATCCTACACAACCCACTGGGGAATCCTACACAACCCACTGGGGAACCCTACACAACCTACTGGGGAACCCTACGCAAGCTACTGGGGAATCCCACCCAACCTACTGGGGAATCCCACCCAAGCTACTGGGGAATCCTACACAACCTACTGGGGAATCCTACACAACCTACTGGGGAATCGTACACAACCTACTGGGGAATCCTACACAACCTACTGGGGAATCCTACACAAGCTACTGGGGAATCCTACAAAAGCTATTGGGGAATCCTTGCCCACCTACTTTTTCTTTCTCTTCCAACCCAGTAGCCAGACGCCGCTCTGGCCTGGTAGAAGTGTCACCGCCATGTCGGCTTTCCACAGCTGACTGGCCAGTACTCTGCAGGGATCCCTGCCAGAAGGGGTCTCCCCCTTGCCTGGAGAATGGAGTTGGTGGGATGCTGGTGGCATCCTTGTCCCGTGGGGCTCAGTTGGTAGAGCATGGTGCTTGCAATACCAGAGTTGTGGGTTTGATTCCCACAGGGGACCAGTATGATAAAGAAACGTATGAAAATGTATTCACTTGCTATTGTAAGTTTCTCTGGATAAGTAAAAAAAATTCAAATAAAATGTAAAGGCTCCTGGATGACTTGGTGGAAGTTCCTGCTCTTAATCCTATAAACCAGCCATGGAGCTGTGTCACTTGCCATGGAAATCCTCTGGCAAAAGTGATCTCCTTGGAGATGTTAAGCCTGGATTGGACAGAGACTAGAAACAACTTTGCTGCACTGGATCCACAGGCTCTGGAGGCTTTTGATTCAAGATTGGATCTGGAAGTTCCTCTGTTCTGTCTTCCTCTCTGGTGGCTTCTAATTCGGGTTCCTATCCTCAGGGCTCAAACCCTCATCAGACCGTGAGGCTGTCTGAGACTCCCGCCTGTTCATCATCCACAATGGATACTGCAGCTGGCTCTGGTCCATCGGGCCCCACCACCCTTTGGTCCTTGAGGGGATTGCAAAAGAACAGCCAAACCTCCTCAGCAGTTGCACCGGCTGTCGTCATCGGCAGTTTTATGATAAGAAACATCCTGGTTCTTGGTGGAAAAACTCAGTGCTATCCTGGAGCACGAGTGCAGGACATTACAAGGCTGCTCCCAACCATTCTGTGATGCTGTTGTAGTCCACGTGGGTTCAAACAACATTAGGAGGGATAGCTCATAACTTCTGAAATTGGATATTAACCTCTTGGGGCTAGGTGGGACGCTAGCGTGCCACCCGTGGTGCACTCCATCAACAGCAGGTGCATTTCAAGAGCGGCAAATTTGAATCCAAATAAATGTCAAAATTCAAATTTTTCAAAAATACAACTATGTTACACCATTTGAAAGATAAACATCTCCTTAATCTAACCACGTTTTACGATTTCAAAAAGGTTTTACGGCGAAAGCATAAATTTAGAGTATGTTAGGACAGTACATTTACAAGAGTTGTGTGTAATGTTTTGTCAAGTCAAAGACAGGGTCACCAAAACCATAAAACCAGCTAAAATGATGCACTAACCTTTTACAATCTCCATCAGATGACACTCCTAGGACATTATGTTAGACAATGCATGCATTTTTAGTTCTATCAAGTTCATATTTATATCCAAAAACAGCGTTTTACTATGGCATTGATGTTGAGGAAATCGTTTCCCTCCAATAACCGGCAGTCAAGTCAGCGTCAGAAATTAAATAATTAAAATTAGAAAACATTGGTAAAATATTATATTGTCATTTAAAGAATTATAGATTTACATCTCTTGAACGCAATCAACTTGCCAGATTTAAAAATAACCTTACTGGGAAATCACACTTTGCAATAATCTGAGCACTGCGCCCAGAAAAATACGCGTTGCGATACAGACTAGACGTCATGTTGGGGAGATCTAAAATCGAAAATACTATGTAAATAATCCATTACCTTTGATTCTCTTCATCAGATGTCACTTCCAGGTATCACAGGTCCATAACGAATGTAGTTTTGTTCAAAAAAGCTCATCATTTATGTCCAAAAATCTCCGTCTCGTTAGCACATGATGTAAGCCAGCCGGACTTCTCGTCATGAACGAGGGGAAAAAATATATTTCCGTTCGTTCAAACATGTCAAACGTTGTATAGCATAAATCATTAGGGCCTTTTTTAACCAGAACATGAATAATATTCAAGGTGGACGAATGCATACTCTTTTATAACGTATTGGAACGAGGGTACCCAACATGAACTAGCGCGCCAGGTGTCTAATGGGACATCACCGTTCCATGGCTCTTGTTCGGTCAGATCTCCCTCCAGAAGACTCAAAACACTTTGTAAAGGCTGGTGACATCTAGTGGAAGCAATAGGAAGTGCCAAAATATTCCTAAACCCCTGTGTTTTTCAATGGGATAGGTTTAAAGTCAATACAACACATCAGGTATCCACTTCCTGTCAGAAAATGTCTCAGGGTTTTGCCTGCCAAATGAGTTCTGTTATACTCACAGACACCATTCAAACAGTTTTGGAAACTTTAGAGTGTTTTCTATCCATATATAATAAGTATATGCATATTCTAGTTACTGGGTAGGATTAGTAACCAGATTAAATCGGGTACATTTTTTTTATCCAGACGTGCAAATGCTGCCCCCTAGACCCAACAGGTTAAAGAACTGATTCTAGAACTGAAAGATTCCAAAAAGGGGGAAATTATTTCAGGTCCGGGACCATCATTTGGCTGCGGGTTTGAAAGATCCAGCAGGCTGCTGGCATTACACACCTGGCTAAAAGATTACTGTAGCTTTGTTGGAAATACTTTTATAGATAACTTTGAAGTCTTTTGTAAACAGAAGATGATCTACAGGAATTGATGGAGTCCATCCGAGTAATATTAGCTCCTGGACTCTGTCCATGCACTTCAAGGCTGTGTTGAGACAATGACTTATCAATGATCCAAGCCCAGCTCAGATAAACCCTACCATTGTGTCGCTGAGTTGTCATAATGAAAGCTGAATTACTTGATCTAAAGTGCAGAAGTATGAAGAATAATATTTTTAGAATGGGAATAAAGGAAAACTATCATTCAACGGAGGAAAAAGTAAGTGTTCATGAAACGTAATCTCAAGATGACGGATGAACAGTTTTTCAAAGGGCTCACCATTTTTTCGGTGGCAGAGGGGAGGGAAGGCCCCGTCCGATCGGAGCAGTGCTAACTCATTACAAAATGAAGATTACGTTGTTACAACAGGGTAAGGAACTGAAGAACACACCGTTCTCTATTAACCTCCCTGGGCAAGGGCCAGTGGAATGCTATAACTTCAATTTCTCAAACATATGACTATTTTACACCATTTTAAAGACAAGACTCTCATTAATCTAACCACATTGTCCGATTTCAAAAAGGTTTTACAGCGAAAGCAAAACATTGGATTATGTCAGGAGAGTACCCTGCCAAAAATAATCACACAGCCATTTTCAAAGCAAGCATATATGTCACAAAAACCAAAACCACAGCTAAATGCAGCACTAACCTTTGATGATCTTCATCAGATGACACTCCTAGGACATTATGTTATCCTCTTACATCTAGGCGTTCTGCTAGCAGAACACCTGCTCCAATATCCAATGATAGGCGTGGCGCAAATTACAAATTCCTCAAAAATACAAAAACATAAATTTTTCAAACATATGACTATTTCACAGCATTTTAAAGACAAGACTCTCCTTTATCTAACCACACTGTCCGATTTCAAAAAGGCTTTACAGCGAAAGCAAAACATTAGATTATGTCAGCAGAGTACCAAGCCAGAAATAATCAGACACCCATTTTTCAAGCTAGCATATAATGTCACAAAAACCCAGAAGACAGCTAAATGCAGCACTAACCTTTGATGATCTTCATCAGATGACACAGCTAGGACATTGTTATACAATACATGCATGTTTTGTTCAATCAAGTTCATATTTATATCAAAAAACAGCTTTTTACATTAGCATGTGACGTTCAGAACTAGCATACTTCCAGGGAATTTGCTAACAATTTACTAAATTACTCACAATAAACGTTTACAAAAAGCATAACAATTATTTTAAGAATTATAGATACAGAACTCCTCTATGCACTCGATATGTCCGATTTTAAAATAGCTTTTTGGTGAAAGCACATTTTGCAATATTCTAAGTACATAGCCCAGCCATCACGGGCTAGCTATTTAGACACCCGGCAAGTTTAGCACTCACCAATATCAGATTTACTATTATAAAAGTTTGATTACCTTTTGTTGTCTTCGTCAGAATGCACTCCAAGGACTGCTACTTCAATAACAAATGTTGGTTTGGTCCAAAATAATCCATCGTTATATCCGAATAGTGCCGTTTTGTTCGTGCGTCCCAGACACTATCCGAATGGTAAAGAAGGGTCGAGCGCATGGCGCAATTCGTGACAAAAAAATTCTAAATATTCCATTACCGTACTTCGAAGCATGTCAACCGCTGTTTAAAATCAATTTTTATGCAATTTATCTCGTAAAAAAAGCGATAATATTCCGACCGGGAATCTCCTTTTCGGCAAACAGAGGAAAAATCACAAAGACGGGGGCAGCCAGGGCACGCGCCTAAGCCCACAGTCCCTTGATCGGCCACTTGAGAAAGGCGATAATGTGTTTCAGCCTGGGGCTGGGATGACGAAATTCAGGTTTTTCCCGGGCTCTGAGCGCCCATGGAAGACGTAGGAAGTGTCACGTTAGAGCAGAGATCTTTTGTAAAAGATAGAGATGGCAAAGAAGTTCAAGAAATGGTCAGACAGGCCACTTCCTGTAAAGGAATCTCTCAGGTTTTGACCTGCCATTTGAGTTCTGTTATACTCACAGACACCATTCAAACAGTTTAAGAAACTTTGGAGTGTTTTCTATCCAAAGCCAATAATTATATGCATATTCTAGTTACTGGGCAGGAGTAGTAACCAGATTAAATCGGGTACGTTTTTTATCCAGCCGTGAAAATACTGCCCCCTAGCCATAACAGGTTATACAATACATGCATGTTTTGTTCAACCAAGTTCATATTTATATCAAAAAACAGCTTTTTACATTAGCATGTGATGTTCAGAACTAGCATACCCAACGAAATCTT
Source organism: Salmo salar (assembly GCF_965601325.2). Classification (NCBI taxonomy): domain Eukaryota; kingdom Metazoa; phylum Chordata; class Actinopteri; order Salmoniformes; family Salmonidae; genus Salmo; species Salmo salar. The sequence continues at coordinate 248,635 of NW_027675428.1, forward strand.
CCGGTGAATTTACTAAATTACTCACAAAATACTTAGTTATTTTAAGAAATATAGATACAGAACTCCTTTATGCAATCGCGGTGTCAGATTTTAAAATAGCTTTTCGGCGAAAGCACATTTTGCAATATTCTGAGTACATAGCCCGGCCATCACGGCTAGCTAATTTTGACACCCACCAAGTTTGGCCCTCACCAAACTCAGATTTACTGTAAAAAAAATTGGATTACCTTTGCTGTTCTTCGTCAGAATGCACTCCCAGGACTTCTACTTCAACAACAAATGTTGTTTTGGTTCCAAATAATCAAGTTATATTGAAATAGCTCCGTTTTGTTCGTGCGTTCAAATCATAATCCGAAGGGTGACGCACGAGCGCATTTAGTACTTCGAAGCATGTCAAATGCTGTTTAAAATCAATTTTTATGCAATTTTTCTCATAAAATAGAGATAATACTCCAACCGGGCGACGTTGTATTCATTCAAAGGCTGAAAGAAAAACATGGAGACTTCTCTTGACCGCGCATCTCCAGTGTCACTGTCCCCAGGCAGGCCGGTAACAAACAGAGCTGCTGTACTTAGCCCAGAGACTGCAGACCTCTCATTCCACTTGCTGGCACCTTCTGAGAGCCAATGGAAGCCTTAGAAAATGTCACGTTACAGCACAGATGCTGTATTTTCGATAGAGAGGCTACAGAAGGACAATAAATTGTCAGACAGGGCACTTCCTGTATGGAATCTTCTCAGGTTTTGGCCTGCCATATGAGTTCTGTTATACTCACAGACACCATTCAAACAGTTTTAGAAACTTTAGTTTTTCTATCCAAATCTACTAATTAATCTACTAATTATATGCATATTCTCGTTTCTGGGCAAGAGTAGTAACCAGTTTAAATCGGGTACGTGTTTTATCCGGCCGTGCAAATACTGCCCCCTAGCCCCAACAGGTTAATGTTGTTACTTCGACGTTGTCTGCATCTGGGTCTTACCTGAAACGTGATAGTACGAACTGGCTATGACTGACCCATCAGACCCGGGCCAGCTGCGCAATGCCATCTCCTCCCAAGGAGCCACCATAGGTAGACACAAGGTAGACACAAGCTTTTTAGACTTATGGAAGGGGTCCAAACGTTGGCTGAACGCCATGACCATTGGACATTTTGCTGGAGCAATTCCGAGGGTTGTCTGGGAGGCAGCCTACCATGGTGGTAACCTCACAGCCCCTCAGTAACTCAGCTGTTTGCTGACTGGGCGTTCCGGGACCTCAAACATAGCTTCACCACAGCTCCCATCTTGGTTCATCCTGACCCTTCCCGTCAGTTTGTGGTGGAGGCTGATGCTTCTGATGTAGGAGTGGGGGCGGCCCGTTCTTCCCTGGACCTGAAGCTTCATCCCTGTGACTTCTTCTCCCATTGCCTCAATGCCAAGGAGAAAAACTATGATGTTGGGAATTGTGAGCTTCTCGCAGTGAAGATGAATTTGGAGGAATGGAGGCACTGGATGGAAGGGGCAGAACATCCGTTCATTGTGTGGCCCGACCGCAAAAACCTGGAGTATCTCCGCACCGCCAAACGCCTCAACTCCAGGCAAGCTAGATGGGCCCTGCTGTTCACACGGTTCACTTCTCCCTCTCATATCGGCCAGGATCCAAGAATGTCAAGACGGATGCACTGTCCCGCCGCTATTGCCCCACTGCTATTACCCCGGAGAAAGGCAGGGCAGGATAGATATAGGTCTGTAGCATTGGGTCTAGAGTGTTTCCCCCTTTGGCAGCTTTCCAATCTTTGGGGATCTCAGACGATACGAAAGAGAGGTTGAACAGGCTAATAATAGGGGTTGCAACAATTTCGGCTGATCATTTTAGAAAGAGAGGGTCCAGATTGTCAAGCCCTGCTGATATGTCGGGGTCCAGATTTTGCAGATCTTTCAGAACATCAGCTATCTGGATTTTGGTGGAGGAGAAATGGGGGAGGCTTGGGTTGCTGTGGCGGGTGCAGGTCTGTTGACCAGGTTAGTGGTGGCCAGTTGGAAAGTATGGCCAGCCGTAGAAAAATGCTTATTGAAATTCTCAATTATTGTGGATTTATCGGTGGTGACAGTGTTTCCTATCCTCAGTGCAGTGGGCAGCTGGGAGGAGGTGCTTTTATTCTCCATGGACTTTACAGTGTCCCAGAACTTTTTGGAGTTTGTGCTACAGGATGTACATTTCTGTTTGAAAAAGCTAGCCTTTGCTTTCCTAACTGCCTGTGTATATTGGTTCCTAGCTTCCCTGAAAGGTTGCATATCGCGGGGGCTCTTTGATGGTAATGCTGTACACCACAGGATGTTTATGTGCTGGTCAAGGCCAGTCAGGTCTGGAGTGAACCACGGGCTATATCTGTTCCTGGTTCTACATTTTTTGAATGCGGCATGCTTATTTAAGATTGTGAGGAAAGCACTTTTAAAGAATAACCAGACATCTTCTACTGACGGCCTGCTCGCTGAAGTGTTTTAGGGAGCGTTTGACAGTGATGAGGGGTGGTCGTTTGACCGCAGACCCATTATGGACGCAAGTAATCAGGCAGTGATCTCTGAGATCCTGGTTGAAGACAGCAAAGGTGTATTTGGAGGGCAGGTTGGTTAGGATGATATCTATGAGGGTGCCTGTGTTTACGGATTTGGGGTTGTACATGGTAGGTTCATTGATAATTTGTGTGAGATTGAGGGCATCAAGCTTAGATTGTAGGATGGCCGAGGTGTTAAGCATGTCCCAGTTTAGGTCACCTAACAGCACGAGCTCTGAAGATAGATGGGGGGCAATCAATTCACATATGGTGTCCAGCGCACAGCTGGGGCAGAAGGTGGTCTATAGCAAGCAGCAACGGTGAGAGACTTGTTTATGGAAAGGTGGATTTTTAAAAGTAGAAGCTCAAATTGTTTGGGCACAGACCTGGATAGTAAGACAGAACTCTGTAAGCTATCTCTGCAGTAGATTGCAACTCTGCCCCCTTTGACAGTTCTATCTTGTCGGAAAATGTTATAGTTAAGGATGGAAATGTCAGGGTTTTTGGTGGTCTTCCTAAACCAGGATTCAGACATAGCTAGGACATCCAGGTTAGCAGAGTGTACTAAAGCAGTGAATAAAACAAACTTAGGGGGGAGGCTTCTAATGTTAACATGCTAACATCAGTTCCATGTGGCTCAGTTGGTAGCACATGGTGTTTGCAACGCCAGGGTTTTGGGTTTGATTCCCACGGGGGACCAGTACGGGGGGAAAAAAAAATTTAATTATGAAATGTATGCACTCACTACTGTAAGTCGCTCTGGATAAGAGCGTCTGCTAAATGACTAAAATGTAAACATGCATGAAACCAAGGCTTTTACGGTTACAGAAGTTAACAAATGAGAGGGCCTGGGGAATGGGAGTGGAGCAAGGCACTGCAGGGCCTGGATTAACCTCTACATCACCGGAGGAGTAGGATAAGGGTACGGCTAAGGGCTATAAGAACTGGTCGTCTAGTACGTTCGGAACAGAGAGTAAAAGGAGCAGGTTTCTCGGCGCGGTAGAATAGATTCAATGCATAATGTACAGACAAAGGTATGGTAGGATGTCAATACAGTTGAGGTAAACCTAGGTATTGAGTGATGATAAGAGTGACAATAAGAGAGGTTTTGTCTCTAGAGACATCAATTAAACCAGGTGAGGTCACCGCATGTGTGGGAGGTGGGACAAGAGGGTTAGCTGAGGCATATTGAGCAGGGCTGGAGGCTCTACAGTAAAATAAGACAATTATCACTAACCAAAACAGCAATGGACAAGGCATATTGACATTAGGGAGAGGCATGCGTAGCCGAGTAATCATAGGGTCCAATGAGTAGCTGGATGGGCTGGAGACATGGTAATTCAGACAGCTAGCGGGCTGGGGCTAGCAGGCTAGCAGAAGAGCCTTAGAGGGACGTCGCGACGGAAGAAGTCTGTTGTTGTAGCCCCCTCATGCGGTTACGTCGACAGACCAGTCATGATGGATCAGCAGGGGTCTGTGTAGTAAAAGTGTCCAGGCCAATTGGCAAAATAGGTATAGTAGCCCAAGAAAATTGACTGATGGACAACTTCAGCTAACAGTCCGGTATGCTCTAGACAGCTAGCGGGCCGCTCTGAAATCGGAGTAGATAGCTAGAGCGCCTTCTTCACCATACTGTCTGTGTTGGTGGACCATTTCAGTTTGTCTGTGATGTGTACGCCGAGGAACTTAAAACTTTCCACCTCCTCCACGGAGTCCTGTCGATGTGGATAGGGGGGTGCTCCCTCTGCTGTTTCCTGAAGTCCACGATCATCTCCATTGCTTTGTTGATGTTGAGTGAGAGGTTATTTTCCTGATACCACACTCACAGAGCCCTCACCTCCTCCCTGTAGGCTATCTCATTGTTGTTGGTATTCAAGCTTACTACTGTTGTGTCATCTGCGAACTTGATGATTGAGTTGGATGCGTGCTTTGCCATGCAGTCATAGGTGAACAGGGAGTGCAGGAAGGGGTTGAGCACGCACCCTTGTGGGGCCCCAGTGTTGAGAATCAGTGAAGTGGAGGTGTTGTTTCCTACTTTCATCACCTGGGGGCGGCCCGTCAGGAAGTCCAATTGCACAGGGCAGGGTTCCGACCCAGAGCCTCGAGCTTGACGATATGTGATATGATCCTTGACTAGTCTCTCAAAGCACTTCATGACGACAGAAGTGAGTGCTACGGGGCGATAGTCATTTAGTTCAGTTACAGGGACAATGGCGGCCATCTTGAAGCATGTGAGGACAGCACACCAGCCAGCTGGTCGGCACATGCTCTGAGGATGCGGCTTGGGATGCCGTCTGGGCCGGCATCCTTGCGAGGGTTAACACACTTAAATGTCTTGCTCATGTCGGCCACGGAGAGGTATTATTAAAGGTATTATCTAAGTGAGTTTCAGAGGTTGTCAGAATATGAATGTCATCTGTTACTAGCATGTTATTGATTTGATGAACCATGTTTCTTAGGATACATATGTTCATGTGGGCTATTTTTAGCACTTTTCTGGGATGCTTGCTTGTTTTAATTTCTTTACTTGGAAGCTTAGCAGAAGTAGACATGCTCATGTTTGTTGTGTTTGAGCTGACATCCTACTAGGGCACACCGCCTCAATGCTATGAGTATAACTGGTTCACAGGCCCATGATTACTGCATAAAGTAGCTGCAGGATCAACAGAGGCATTCAGGGCAGTTAGAGGGACATAAATTAACCTCTTGGGGCTAGGTGGGACGCTAGCGTGCCACCCGTGGTGCACTCCATCAACAGCAGGTGCATTTCAAGAGCGGCAAATTTGAATCCAAATAAATGTCAAAATTCAAATTTTTCAAAAATACAACTATGTTACACCATTTGAAAGATAAACATCTCCTTAATCTAACCACGTTTTACGATTTCAAAAAGGTTTTACGGCGAAAGCATAAATTTAGAGTATGTTAGGACAGTACATTTACAAGAGTTGTGTGTAATGTTTTGTCAAGTCAAAGACAGGGTCACCAAAACCATAAAACCAGCTAAAATGATACACTAACCTTTTACAATCTCCATCAGATGACACTCCTAGGACATTATGTTAGACAATGCATGCATTTTTAGTTCTATCAAGTTCATATTTATATACAAAAACAGCGTTTTACTATGGCATTGATGTTGAGGAAATCGTTTCCCTCCAATAACCGGCAGTCAAGTCAGCGTCACAAATTAAATAATTAAAATTAGAAAACATTGGTAAAATATTATATTGTCATTTAAAGAATTATAGATTTACATCTTTTGAACGCAATCAACTTGCCAGATTTAAAAATAACCTTACTGGGAAATCACACTTTGCAATAATCTGAGCACTGTGCCCAGAAAAATACGCGTTGCGATACAGACTAGACGTCATGTTGGGGAGATCTAAAATCGAAAATACTATGTAAATAATCCATTACCTTTGATTCTCTTCATCAGATGTCACTTCCAGGTATCACAGGTCCATAACGAATGTAGTTTTGTTCAAAAAAGCTCATCATTTATGTCCAAAAATCTCCGTCTCGTTAGCACATGATGTAAGCCAGCCGGACTTCTCGTCATGAACGAGGGGAAAAAATATATTTCCGTTCGTTCAAACATGTCAAACGTTGTATAGCATAAATCATTAGGGCCTTTTTTAACCAGAACATGAATAATATTCAAGGTGGACGAATGCATAGCCTTTTATAACGTATTGGAACGAGGGTACCCAACATGAAGTAGCGCGCCAGGTGTCTAATGGGACATCACCGTTCCATGGCTCTTGTTCGGTCAGATCTCCCTCCAGAAGACTCAAAACACTTTGTAAAGGCTGGTGACATCTAGTGGAAGCAATAGGAAGTGCCAAAATATTCCTAAACCCCTGTGTTTTTCAATGGGATAGGTTTGAAGTCAATACAACACATCAGGTATCCACTTCCTGTCAGAAAATGTCTCAGGGTTTTGCCTGCCAAATGAGTTCTGTTATACTCACAGACACCATTCAAACAGTTTTGGAAACTTTAGAGTGTTTTCTATCCATATATAATAAGTATATGCATATTCTAGTTACTGGGTAGGATTAGTAACCAGATTAAATCGGGTACATTTTTTTTATCCAGACGTGCAAATGCTGCCCCCTAGACCCAACAGGTTAAGTTACTTGCATTGTGTCTGCCAACACCCCTGTGATAATGTACATTATCTGCAGCATTATGACAACTCGGCGACACAATTGTAGGGATTAACTGAGTCCAGGAGCCAAGATGATTTGGATGGACTCCATCATTCCTGTCGAGCATCTTCTGTTTCCAGAAGGTGTCAAAGTTATCTATGAAAGTGATTGCAACAGAGTTACAGTTACAGGTGTGTCATGCCAGTAGCTTTTGAAACCCGCTTTTTGGAATGTTTCTGTTCTAGAATCAGTTATACTGTATCAGTCTGTATCAACCTACATCAATCTGTACCAGTTCGTATCAGCCTGTAGCACCCTGTATCCATCTGTAGCAGTGTGTATCACCCTGTATAAGTCTGTATCACCCTGTATTGGTCTATCAGTCTGTATAAGTCTGTATCACCCTGTATTGGCCCATCAGTCTGTATAAGTCTTTATCAGTCTGCATCACCCTGTATCACCCTTTATCCCCCTGTATCACCCTTTATCCCCCTGTATCAGTCTCTATCACCCTGTATCAGTATGTATCAGTCTTTATCAGTCTCTATCAGTCTGTATAAGTATGTATCAGTCTGCATAAGTCTGTCAGTCTATATTAATATGTATCACCCTGTATCAGTCTGTATCACCCTGTGTCAGTCTGTATCACCCTGTACCATACTAGCAGTCAGTATCAGTCTGTATCACCCTGTACCATACTAGCAGTCAGTATCAGTCTGTATCACCCTGTATCATACTAGCAGTCAGTATCAGTCTGTATCACCCTGTATCATACTAGCAGTCAGTATCAGTCTGTATCACCCTCTACCAGTCTGTATCACCCTGTATCATACTAGCAGTCAGTATCAGTCTGTATCACCCTGTATCATACTAGCAGTCAGTATCAGTCTGTATCACCCTGTACCAGTCTGTATCACCCTGTATCACCTTGTATCATACTAGCAGTCAGTATCAGTCTGTATCAGTCTGTATCACCCTGTATCATACTAGCAGTCTGTATCAGTCTGTATCAGTCTGTATCACCCTGCATAATACTAGCAGTCAGTATCAGTCTGTATCAGTCTGTATCACCCTGAACCAGCCTGTATCACCCTGTATCATACTAGCAGTCAGTATCGGTCTGTAGCAGTCTGTAGCAGTCTGTATCAGTCTGTAGCAGTCTGTATCACCCTGTATCAGTCTGTATCACCCTGTATCATACTAGCAGTCTGTAGCAGTCTGTATCACCTTGTATCACCCTGTACCAGTCTGTACCAGTCTGTATCACCCTGTATCATACTAGCAGTCAGTATCCGTCTGTATCCCCCTGTATCGGTCTGTATCACCCTGTACCAGTCTGTATCACCCTGTATCATACTAGCAGTCAGTATCCGTCTGTATCCCCCTGTATCGGTCTGTATCACCCTGGTCTATGCCTCTCCATGCTGAATCTGTCCTTGTTATCTGAGATTACGTTCTTTCTTTCCATCCTGCCTAAATCATGCTCCTAATCAGAGATGTGCTTGATTTGATTATCAGATAGTGTTATTTGAAGTAACTGGTATCCAAGGGGACTGGTAAAGCAGCAGCAGTGACATGGATTCAGTCTGAATGACACTAACACCCTGTCTGGCCTGCAGGAGATGTATGACGTAATATTGGATGAGAACCAGCTGAGTGATGCCTGTGAGCACATAGCTGACTACCTAGAGGCCTACTGGAGGGCCACCCACCCCCCAGAAACAGAACCTGTTAACCCCTTACTGGAGAAGCTGGCAGAGAACACTCTGGCTACCAGCCCTGCTCCTAAGGTAACCCTAAATCTAACCATAACCAACCTCAACCCTAAATCTAACCACAACCCAACTTCACGTTAGAACGCCACCATAGTAAGAAGAACATAATTATAATGTCGACATCGTTATAATGTCAACATCGTTATAATGTCAACATAGCAATGTCACCGTAGTTATAATGTCACCATAGTTATGTCACCATAGTAATAATGTCACCATAGTAATAATGGCACCATAGTTATAATGTCACCATCGTAATAATGTCAACATAGTAATGTCAACATGGTAATGTCACCATAGTTATAATGTCACCATAATTATAATGTCACCATAGTTATGTCACCATAGTAATAATGGCACCATAGTAATAATGTCACCATAGTTATGTCACCATAGTAATAATGTCACCATAGTAATAATGTCACCATAGTAATAATGGCACCATAGTTATGTCACCATAGTTATGTCACCATAGTAATAATGTCACCATAGTTATAATGTCATAGAAGTTAGAACGTCACCATAGCTGTACTCAAACTCCTGTTTTCATTTTCATCATGTGTCATTTCTTCTCCTTCTTTACTAATATCCTGTGGGAAATACCAGAAGTGAGACATCTTTTTCTGGTGAGTCACCACGTAGACACCATCTACCGTCTACACCATAGACACACATATAAACACCATATATACCCCATATATACACCATATGTACACCAAATACAGTATACACCATAGACACACCATATAAAGTATACATTATATACACACCATTTACACACCATATGTACACCATATACACACCATTTACACACCATATACAATATACACCATATATACAGTGCATTTGGAATGTATTCAGACCCCTTGACTTCTTCCACATTTTGTTACGTTACAGCCTTATTCTAAAATGTATTAAATCGTTTTTTCCCTCATCAATCTACACACAATACCCCATAATGACAAAGCAAAAACAAATGTATTCAAAATAAAAAAATAAAAGGTCACATTTACATAAGTATTCAGAACCTTTACTCAGCACCTTTGGCAGCGATTACAGCCTCGAGTCTGCTTGGGTATGATGCTACAAGCTTGGCACACCTGTATTTGGGGAGTTTCTCCCATTCTTCTCTGCAGATGCTCTCAAGCTCTGTTAGGTTGGATGGGGAGCATCGCTGCACAGTTTTTTTTTATGGTGTCTCCAGAGATTTTAGATCAGGTTCGAGTCCGGGCTCTGGCTGGGCCAGAGCTCCTGCGTTATCTTGGCTGTGTGCTTAGGGTCGTTGTCCCGTTTGAAGGTGAACCGTCCTGAGCGCTTTGGAGCAGGTTTTCATCATAGATCTCTCTGTACTTTGCTCCGTTCATCTTTCCCTCCATCCTGACTAGTCTCCCAAACATCCACACAGCATGATGCTGCCACTACCCTGCTAGACCGTAGAGGTGGTGCTTGGTTTCAATAGGCCAGAGAATCTTGTTTCTTAACCTGTTGGGTCTAGGGGGCAGCATTTGCACGTCTGGATAAAAAAAATGTACCCGATTTAATCTGGTTACTAATCCTACCCAGTAACTAGAATATGCATATACTTATTATATATGGATAGAAAACACTCTAAAGTTTCCAAAACTGTTTGAATGGTGTCTGTGAGTATAACAGAACTCATTTGGCAGGCAAAACCCTGAGACATTTTCTGACAGGAAGTGGATACCTGATGTGTTGTATTGAGTTTAAACCTATCCCATTGAAAAACACAGGGGTTTAGGAATATTTTGGCACTTCCTATTGCTTCCACTAGATGTCACCAGCCTTTACAAAGTGTTTTGAGTCTTCTGGAGGGAGATCTGACCGAACAAGAGCCATGGAACGGTGATGTCCCATTAGACACCTGGCGCGCTACTTCATGTTGGGTACCCTCGTTCCAATACGTTATAAAAGGCTATGCATTCGTCCACCTTGAATATTATTCATGTTCTGGTTAAAAAAGGCCCTAATGATTTATGCTATACAACGTTTGACATGTTTGAACGAACGGAAATATATTTTTTCCCCTCGTTCATGACGAGAAGTCCGGCTGGCTTACATCATGTGCTAACGAGACGGAGATTTTTGGACATAAATGATGAGCTTTTTTGAACAAAACTACATTCGTTATGGACCTGTGATACCTGGAAGTGACATCTGATGAAGAGAATCAAAGGTAATGGATTATTTACATAGTATTTTCGATTTTAGATCTCCCCAACATGACGTCTAGTCTGTATCGCAACGCGTATTTTTCTGGGCACAGTGCTCAGATTATTGCAAAGTGTGATTTCCCAGTAAGGTTATTTTTAAATCTGGCAAGTTGATTGCGTTCAAAAGATGTAAATCTATAATTCTTTAAATGACAATATAATATTTTACCAATGTTTTCTAATTTTAATTATTTAATTTGTGACGCTGACTTGACTGCCGGTTATTGGAGGGAAACGATTTCCTCAACATCAATGCCATAGTAAAACGCTGTTTTTGTATATAAATATGAACTTGATAGAACTAAAAATGCATGCATTGTCTAACATAATGTCCTAGGAGTGTCATCTGATGGAGATTGTAAAAGGTTAGTGTATCATTTTAGCTGGTTTTATGGTTTTGGTGACCCTGTCTTTGACTTGACAAAACATTACACACAACTCTTGTAAATGTACTGTCCTAACATACTCTAAATTTATGCTTTCGCCGTAAAACCTTTTTGAAATCGTAAAACGTGGTTAGATTAAGGAGATGTTTATCTTTCAAATGGTGTAACATAGTTGTATTTTTGAAAAATTTGAATTTTGACATTTATTTGGATTCAAATTTGCCGCTCTTGAAATGCACCTGCTGTTGATGGAGTGCACCACGGGTGGCACGCTAGCGTCCCACCTAGCCCCAAGAGGTTAAGGTTCGAGAGTCCTTTAGGTGCCTTTTGGCAAACTCCAAGTGGGTTGTCATGTGGCTTTTACTGAGGAGAGGCTTCCATCTGGCACTCTACCATAAAGGCCTGATTGGTGGAGAGTTGTAGAGATGGTTTTCCTTCTGGAAGGTTCTCCCATCTCCACAAAAGAACTCTGGAGCTCTGTCAAAGTAACCACCGGGTTCTTGATCACCTCCCTGACCAAGGCCCTTCTCCCCAGATTGCTCAGTTTGGCCGGGCAGTCAGCTCTGGGAAGAGTCTTGGTGGTTCCAAACTTCTTCCATTTAACAATGGATGCCACTGAGTTCTTGGGGATCTTCAATGCTGCAGAACATTTTTGGTACCCTTCCCCAGGTCTGTACCTTGACACAATCCTGCCTCAGAGCTCTATGGACAATTCCTTCGACCTCATGGCTTGATTTTTGCTCTGACATGCACTGTCAACTGTGGGACCTTATATAGACAGGTGTGTGTCTTCCCAAATCATGTCCAATCAATTGAATTTACCACAGGTGGACTCCAATCAAGTTGTAGAAACATCAAGGATGATCAATGGAAACAGGATGTACCCGAGCTCAATTTCAAGTCTCATAGCAAAGGGTCTGAATAGTTATGTAAATAAGGTAATGTCGGTCCGGGCGGCGAAGGTGGAAATCACGGATGATGTTGGAGTCCAGAATGTACTGCACCAGAACCCAACACCCCTCTCAGTCCACCAGATACTGGACCCGGCCCCCATGACGTCGGGAGTCCAGTAGGGATCTGACAGCATACGCCGGGCCCCCCTCGATGTCCAGGGGGGGTGGAGGTGTGTTGTGGGGGACAGCATCAGCTAGGGGACAAGGAACCACCGGCCTGAGAAGGGAGACATGAAGAGGGTGAGATATGGTAGTGACAGGGTAATTGTAACCTGTATGTCACCTCATTGACCCTCCGGAAAACCTTGAATGGCCCCACAAACCGGGGGCTCAGTTTCTTGCAGGGCAGGCTGAGTGGGAGGTTCCTGGTAGAGAGCCATACGCAATCCCAGGATGGAACACAGGGGTCTCACTGCGGTGACGGTCTGCCTGCTCCTTCTGATGGACGGCACGCTGGAGTCAAGTGCGCATTGTTCCACACCTCCTCTGCGCGCCGGAACCACTCATCTACTGCAGGAGTCGCGGTCTGGGCCGGGGTTCACAGGGCCAGGGCCGACTGGAAACCCAACACACTGGAAGGGGGTCAACCCAGTGGAGGAGTGATGTAGAGAGAGTTCTGGGCGTACTCTGCCCAAGGAAGGAAACATGCCCACTCACCCTGCCGGTCCTGACAGTGACTCCTCGACTCCGTCGTAATTCCTCATTGCTGGCGACAGTTTCTTGGAGAAGAGAGCACAAGGATACAATTTTAGTGGGTCCCCCTGTCTTTGTGACAAAACTGCACCCACACCCACCTCCAATGCACCTACCTCAACCGCAAAAGGTAGCGTGGGATCTGGGTGTTTTATCAGGGGGGCAGAGGTGAAACGCCCCTTGAGGAGATGAAAGGCCTCGTCGGCTGCTGGAGACCAAACCAACCTACGAGGCCCACCCTTGAGGAGGGAGGTGAGAGGGGTGGCGACGGCACTGAAGTTCCTGATGAAGAGGCGGTAAAAGTTGGCAAACCCCAAAAACCATTGTAACCCCTTTGATGGTGGTTGGGACTGGCCATGACCTTACCGTATCTAACTTCTTGTCCTCCATCCTCACTCCCTGTGGGCTGATTTGGTAGCCCAAGAAGGAGACAGCCCTCTGATGGAATTGGCACTTCTCCGTCTTGATGAACAGGTGGTTATCCAAGAGGTATTCCAGGAGTACTCAAACGTGAGCGATGTGATCCTCCAGGTTGGTCGAGAAGATCAGGATGTCATCGATGTACACAATCACTTGACATCCGAGCATGTCCCTGAACACCTCGTTGACAAATGCCATGAACACTAACGGAGCATTGGCTAAACCAAAGGGAATAACCAAGTACTCGTCGTGACCAGACATCGTGATAAACGGCGTCTTCCACTCATCGCCCTCCCGTATGCAAATTAAATTGTAGGCACGCAGGTCCAGTTTGGTGAAGAACCGGGCCCCGCGGAGCTGCTCGATGGTACCGATACTTCGTGGGGATGTCATTGAGTCCACAGTAATCGATACAAGGGTGTAAACCTCCCTCCTTCTTGGCCACGAAGAAGAAACCAGCCGACGCAGGGGACGTGGACCTGCAGATGAAACCCTGTTGGAGCGCCACTTGAATGTAGTCCTCTGCCACTGACAGAGGGTAGATGTGTCTGCATGGAGGTGTAGCACCAGAAGACAGGTCAATGGCACAGTCCCAGGGGCGATGAGGAGGGAGACAGGTAGTGCGGGTCTTGGAGAATACCTCCCTTAGATCCTGATATTCCTCCGGGATGTTGGGCAACCACAGGACTCTAAACCGACGTGGAACCACAATGGACAGGAAAACAGGTCTTCCGGCATTCAAGTGACCAGTCAATGATTCTCATCCTCAACCATGAGATGATAGGGTTATGGAGCTGGAATCCACTAAAGCTGTAGACAGGGCATGAGGGACAGTCAGCCAGAGTGATGGTTACTAAAAACAGTCTAACAGGAAGAGCAGTAGATGGAATACTCACTCCTGGTACAGGAGATGTAACATCACGTGACCGTCCCTCTGCTCTAGTGGATCCCGGATTCTGAAGTAACGGACACAGCTGGCGTTGTGCCCTCCTTGGCCACAGTACAGACAGAGCCCCAGCTGCATCCGTCTGCAACGTTTCGCCGTGGGAAGGCGTGTGACCCCTACCTCCATGGCTTCAGGCTCTGATCCCGAACACTCGCCAAAGGAGGGAGAGAAGCGATGTAGATGCCTACGCTACCGGAGGAGGTTATCCAGACGGATGGCCATCGCAATGAGTGCATCCAGGGTGAGGTTGTCATCTCGGCAGGCCAGTTCCATCTGGACCTCCTCACGCAGACCTCTTCTTAATAACGTGCTGATCGCCGGCTCATTCCATCCACTGGAAGCTGCTACTGTCCGAAAGGTCTGATTCCCCTGCTGGAGCTGCAGACACTCACCTCCCTCTCTGCCATCCGCGGGATGATCAAAAATACATTTAAAAAAGAGCCATGAACCCCTAATAAGACTCCTCCTCTCCTCTCTCCCAGGCGGCTGTAGCCCATTCCAATGCCAGCACAGTCAGCAGAGAAATCACCGTGGCCACCTTAGACCTCTTGGTGGTGGGAGCTCCCATCTGATGTGTGAAATAGAGGGAGCACTGAAAGAGGAAGCCACGGCATTTGGATGTTGTCCAGTTATATCTCTCCAGGAGGGATAGATGGGCATCGCTGACCTGAGCGGGTTGCTGAATGGGCTGGTGTGCTGACTCGTTGGGTAGACTGGCTCTATAATATCCTCCACTGTTGAGACGTTGTAGACTGCGGAGAACCTCTTCAATGGTCATCCCCAGTTGAGCCAGCTGATCATAGTGTTGACGAAGAAGGTCACCTTGTTCATTGATCGTCCGGTTGTCCTGCTGCTTCCATATTTTAAGTTGGTAATGATAATGAATGTATGTAATGTAACTGTAATGATGGGGCGGTGAGTCAGAAGCAGGTGCAACATTTTAATAAAACAATAAAACCACGAACACGTCACTAACATAAGGCAGAACGCCGATACACCAACTGGTGAGTGAACCTGGGCGAGTGACATATAAAGGGGAGGAAATGATTAAGGTAATGGAGTCCAGGTGTGGGTCATAATGATTTACAGGTGTGCGTACTGATTAATCCCAGGACCGGTGGTTAGTACTCTGGCGACGTCGTACGCCCGGAGTGGAGGAGCAGGAGCAGACGATGAGTGAAGATGTAATGTGTAATTGTATTTGTATTTATTATGGATCCCCATTAGTTCCTGCCTAGGCAGCAGTTACTCTTCCTGGGATCCAGCAAAATTAAGGCAGTTTATACAATTTTAAAAACATTGAAATACATTCACAGATTTCACAACACATTGTCTGCCCTCAGGCCCCTACTCCACCACTACCACATACCTACAGTACTAAATCCATGTGTATGTGTGTGTATAGTGAGTATGTTATCTATGTGTGGCCAAAAGTAATGCAATCCGCCCTGGCATGCTGCCAATTATCTTCTGGGCCACATTCTGACAGATGGAAGCCCATTCTTGCATAATCAATGCTTGGAGTTTGTCAGAATTTGTGGGTTTTTGTTTGTCCACCCGCCTCTTGAGGATTGACCACAAGTTCTCAATGGGATTAAGGTCTGGGGAGTTTCCTGGCCATGGACCCAAAATATCTATGTTTTGTTCCCCGAGCCATTTAGTTATCACTTATGCCTTATGGCAAGGTGCTCCATCATGCTGGAAAAGGCATTGTTCGTCACCAAACTGTTCCTGGATGGTTGGGAGAAGTTGCTCTCGGAGGATGTGTTGGTACCATTTTTATTCATGGCTGTGTTCTTAGGAAAAATGATGAGTGAGCCAACTCCATTGGCTGAGAAGCAACCCCACACATGAATGGTCTCAGGATGCTTCACTGTTGGCATGACTGTAACGGCTGTCGTAGAGAGGGGACCAAAGCGTAGCGTGTTGATTGCTCATGATGAATATTTATTACAAGTCAGAACACTGAAGAAAAATTAACAAAGAGAAAACGAAAGCGCACAGTTCTGTCAGGTACAGAAAACTAAACAGAAGACAACTACCCACAAACACAGGTGGAAAAAAACCCTACTTAAGTATGATCTCCAATTAGAGACAACGAGGACCAGCTGCCTCTAATTGGAGATCATCCCCCCAAAAAACATAGAAATAGAAAAACTAGAACCTAAACATAGATATACAAAACATAGAAAACCACAAAACACCCCCTGTCACGCCCTGAACTACTCTACCATAGAAAATAACATCTTACTATGGTCAGGATGTGACAATGACACAGGACTGATGGTAGCGCTCACCTTGTCTTCTCCGGACAAGCTTTTTTCCGGATGCCCCAAACAATCAGAAAGGGGATTCATCAGAGAAAATGACTTTACCCAAGTCCTCAGCAGTCCAATCCCTGTACCTTTTGCAGAATATCAGTCTGTCCCTGATGTTTTTCCTGGAGAGAAGTGGCTTCTTTGCTGCCCTTCTTGACACCAGGCCATCCTCCAAAAGTCTTCGCATCACTGTGTGTGCAGATGCACTCACACCTGCCTGCTGCCATTCCTGAGCAAGCTCTGTTCTGGTGGTGCCCCGATCCCGCAGCTGAATCCGCTTTAGGAGACGGTCCTGGCACTTGCTGGACTTTCTTGGGCACTCTGAAGCCTTCTTCACAACAATTGAACCGCTCTCCTTGAAGTTCTTGATGATCCGATAAATGGTTGATTTAGGTGCAATCTTACTGGCAACAATATCCTTGCCTGTGAAGCCCTTTTTGTGCAAAGCAATGATGATGGCACGTGTTTCCTTGCAGTTAACCATAGTTGACAGAGGAAGAACAATGATTCCAAGCACCATCCCTCCTTTTGAAGCTTCCAGTCTGTTATTCGAACTCAATCAGCATGAGAGAGTGATCTCCAGCCTTGTCCTCGTCAACACTCACACCTGTGATAACGAGAGCATCACTGACATGATGTCAGCTGGTCCTTTTGTGGCAGGGCTGAAATGCAGTGGAATTTTTTGGGGGGGATTCAGTTCATTTGCATGGCAAAGACGGGCTTTGCAATTAATTGCAATTCATCTGATCACTCTTCATAACATTCTGGAGTATATGCAAATTGCCATCATACAAACTGAGGCAGCAGACTTTGTGAAAATTAATATTTGTGTCATTCTCAAAACTTTTGGCCATGACTATGTGTCTGTGCCTATGATTGAGTTGCTTCACAGTCCCCGCTGTTCCATAAGGTGTTTTTTTATCTGTTTTTAAATCTGATTCTACTGCTGCATCAGTGACTTGATGTGGAATAGAGTTACATGTAGTCTTCACTCTATGTAGTACTGTGCTCCTCCCATAGTCTGTTCTGGACTTGGGGACTGTGAAGCGACCTCTTGTGGCATGTTTTGTGAGGTATGCATGGGTGTCTGAGCTGTGTGCCAGTAGTTTAGATAGACAGCTCGGTGCATTCAACATGTCCAATACCTCTCAGAAATTCAAGTAGTGATGAAGTCAAGTTTTCCTCCACTTTGAGCCAGGAGAGATTGACATGCATATTTTTAATATTAGCTCTCTGTGTACATCCAAGGGTCAGCCGTGCTGCCCTGTTCTGAGCCAAATGCAATTTTCCTAAGTCCTTTTTTGCGGCACCTGACCATACGACGGAACAGTAGTCAAGGTGCGACAAAACTAGGACCTGTAGGACCTGCCTTGTTGATAGTGTTGTTAAGAAGGCAGAGCATCGCTTTATTATGGACAGACTTTTCCCCATCTTAGCTACTACTGCATCAATATGTTTTGACCATGACAGTTTCCAATCCAAGGTTACTCCAAGCAGTTTAGTCATCTCAACTTACTCAATTTCCACATTATTTATTACAAGATTTAGTTGAGGTTTAGGGTTTAGTGAATGATTTGTACCAAATACAATGCTTTTAGTTTTAGAAATGTTTAGGGCTAACTTATTCTTGCCACCCACTCTGAAACTAACTACAGCTCTTTGTTAAGTGTTGCAGTCTTTTCAGTCGCTGTAGTAGCTGACATGTATAGTGTTGAGTCATCCGTACACATAGACACTCTGGCTTTACTCAAAGCCAGTGGCATGTCGTTAGTAAAAATTGTCACAATCTTCCGAGAACTTGAAAACAACATTTATTTAGTTTTGACCGTATGAAATCAGTAAGGGCTTCCTGCACAACCACAAAATGGAACTGTAGGCAGGTCAGCAGAGGTATTTTTTATATATATATATATATATATATATATATATATATATATATTTTTTTTTTTTTCACCTTTATTTAACCAGGTAGGCTAGTTGAGAACAAGTTCCCATTTACAACTGCGACCTGACTAAGATAAAGCAAAGCAGTTTGACACATACAACAACACAGAGTTACACATGGAATAAACAAAACATACTCAATAATACAGTAGAACAAAAGAAAACAAAAAGTCTACATACAGTGTGTGCAAATGAGGTAAGATAAGTAAGTTAAGGCAATAAATAGGCCATGGTGGTGAAGTAATTACAATATAGCAATTAAACACTGGAATGGTAGATGTGCAGAAGATGAATGTGTAAGTAGGAATACTGGGGTGCAAAGGAGCAAGATAAATAAATAAATACAGTATGGGGATGAGGTAGGTAGATAGATGGGCTGTTTAAAGATGGGCTATGTACAGGTGCAGTGATCTGTGAGCTGCTCTGACAGCTGGTGCTTAAAGCTAGTGAGGGAGATATGAGTCTCCAGCTTCAGAAATTTTTGCAGTTCGTTCCAGTCATTGGCAGCAGAGAACTGGAAAGAAAGACGACCAAAGAAGGAATTGGCTTTGGGGGTGACCAGTGAGATATACCTGCTGGAGCGCATGCTACTAGTGGGTGCTGCTATGGTGACCAGTAAGCTGAGATAAGGCGGGGCTTTACCTAGCAGAGACTTGTAGATAACCTGTAGCCAGTGGGTTTGGCGACGAGTATGAAGCGAGGGCCAGCCAACGAGAGCATACAGGTCACAATGGTGGGTAGAGTATGGTGCTTTGGTGACAAAATGGATGGCACTGTGATAGACTGCATCCAGTTTCCTGAGTAGAGTGTTTGAGGCTATTTTATAGATGACATCTATATAGGGTCGCCTGCCCGGCTGGTGGGCGACCCTGGCTGCGCCCCGCTGGTGGGCGACCCTGGCTGCGCCCGGCTGGCAGGCGACCCAGGCTGCGCCCGGCTGGCGGGTGACCCAGGCTGCGCCCGGCTGGCGGGCGGCTCTGGCGGCTGCGGACAGGCGGGCGGCTCTGGCGGCTCCGGACTGGCGGGCGGCTCTGGCGGCTCTGGCGGCTCTGGCCCAGGATTCACCAGGCTGGGGAGACCCACTGGAGGCCTGGCCCGAGGAGGAGGCACAGGATAGACCAGGATGGGGAGACCCACTGGAGACCTGGTCCAAGGAGGATGCACAGGATAGACCGGGCTGTGGGGGAGCACTGGAGTTCTGGTGCGTAGGCTTGCCACCCCTACTCCAGGCTGAATGCCCACTCTTGCCCGGCACGGGCGGGCGCAGGCATAGGACGAACTGAGCCCTCCCAGCGCCCCGGAGACAAAGTGCGCAGAGCCGGCGCAGGATAGCCTGGACCGAAACGGCGCAGTGGAGACAATCCGCCCTGGCTCGATGCCCACATTCGCATGGCACTTGCGGGGGGCTGGCCTATAGCGCACCGGACTATGACCGCGCACTGGAGACACCGTGCGCTTCACAGCATAACACGGTGCCTGACCAGTACCACGCTGCTTCCGGTAAGCACGGGGAGTTGGCCCAGAATTCCATCCTGGCTCTGCCACACTCTCCATATGCCCCTTTTGGGGCTGCCTCTCGTGCCTGTTGCGCTCTCTTGCCTCATACCATCGCCTCTCCGCTCTCGCTGCCTCGATCTCCCACTGCAGGCGGCGATACTCCCCAGCTTGAGCCCATGGTCCTGCCCCGTCCAAAATTTCCTCCCAAGTCCAGGAGTTCATAATGCTCCTCTCTTGGTGCTGCTCCTTCCTCCGCTGGTGCAGCGGAGGATGTGTTCATCTTAAATGAATTTATTCAAGAAAGAACACGTTAGACAAAAAACAAGAAACCGACAGCCAAACAGTAATGTCAGGTGCAAACACTAAACAGAAATTATTCAACCACAAACCCCAAAGGAAAAACAGGCTGCCTATGTATGGCTCTCAATCAGCAACAACGACCTACACCTGTTCCTGATTGAGAGCCATACACGGCCGAAACAAAGAAAACCACCAACATAGAAAAAGAAACCTAGAACGCCCACCCATGTCACACCCTGGCCTAACCAAAAATAGAGAACAAAAAACCCTCTCTATGGTCAGGGCGTTACACTGGAATTTTCCAAGCTGTTTAAAGGCACAGTCAACTTAGTGTATGTAAACTTCTGACCCACTGGAATTGTGATACAGTGAAATATAAGTGAAATAATCTGTCTGTAAACAATTGTTGAAAAAATTACTTGTGTCATGCACAAAGTAGATGTTCTAACCGACTTGCCAAAATTATAGTTTGTTCACAATGAATTTGTGGAGTGGTTGAAAAACAAGTTTTAATGACTCCAACCTTAGTGTTCTATTACTGTAACTCAACTATAGTGTTCTATTACTGTAACTATAGTGTTCTATTACTGTAACTATAGTGTTATATTACTGTAACTATAGTGTTATATTACTGTAACTATAGTGTTATATTGCTGTAACTATAGTGTTATATTGCTGTAACTATAGTGTTATATTGCTGTAACTATTGTGTTCTATTACTGTAACTATAGTGTTCTATTACTGTAACTCAACTATAGTGTTCTATTACTGTAACTATAGTGTTCTATTACTGTAACTCAACTATAGTGTTCTATTACTGTAACTATAGTGTTCTATTACTGTAACTATAGTGTTCTATCACTGTAACTCAACCATGCATATTGCTAATTATCTTAATTGAGTTAGATAAACATTTTAACAGGCTAAGTGCATAGTCTTCTTACGAGTCGTAGGTAATGCGTTTATAATATACACATATCAAAAATTACTGCCCATTACAATGATTTTCATTTGTCCGTGTATGATGATGATAATGATGACGATGAGTATGATTGTTATTATGTTTTTTAATCCCAGGATGGAGAGAGAATTAATAAACCATCTGCGATGAAGAGGAAGGGTTCCCATGACAACCAGGCTGACGAGCACCCCCAGCCCGCAGAGCAGAGAGGAGAAAGAAACACCTCTCAGACCATCACATACCCACCACCACCCTACAAACCCCCCTCCTAAACACCCTAACCACCACCACAACTGCAGGACAGAGCCCCACACCCAGCCCCAGTGGAAAGAGAATATCCCCATCCTGGACAAAGATCACTGCCAGTTGAAGAGGAGCGGGAGGAGGAGCACTACAGACCAAGACAATGTCTCACAGAGACCACACCACCATCACCACCCCCACCCAAACCACAACACCATCACCACACCAACCCCCCCCACCCAAACCACAACACCATCACCACACCAACCCCCCCACCCAAACCACAACACCATCACCACACCAACCCCCCCCACCCAAACCACAACACCATCACCACACCAACCCCCCCCACCCAAACCACAACACCATCACCACACCAACCCCCCCCACCCAAACCACACCACCATCACCACACCAACCCCCCCCACCCAAACCACACCACCATCACCACACCAACCCCCCCCACCCAAACCACACCACCATCACCACACCAACCCCCCCCACCCAAACCACAACACCATCACCACACCAACCCCCCCCACCCAAACCACACCACCATCACCACACCAACCCCCCCCACCCAAACCACACCACCATCACCACACCAACCCCCCCCACCCAAACCACACCACCATCACCACACCAACCCCCCCCACCCAAACCACACCACCATCACCACACCAACCCCCCCCACCCAAACCACACCACCATCACCACACCAACCCCCCCCACCCAAACCACAACACCATCACCACACCAACCCCCCCCACCCACCCAAACCACCACACCATCACCACACCAACCCCCCCCACCCACCCAAACCACCACACCATCACCACACCAACCCCCCCCACCCAAACCACAACACCATCACCACACCAACCCCAAAATGACTATGCTGCTCCTGTTGCTATGCACTAACAGCAAGACAGAAACCTCTCAGTACACAATATCACTCTGGTATTACCGAAAACCTAATCATCTGCCGAACCCTAAACCAGGGGTGGGCAAACCTTTTGGCTCGAGGGCCACATCAGGATTTAGAAATTCAACGGAGGGCAGCACAGATTTTTTTTTACCAATTTGTTCATCAAAATCAATTTGTGGGCCCGAAAAAGTGCAGTTATTTGAAAATATATAGGTCCATTATAATTTCTACATAGTTTCAATCTAGTTTTCGACATTCAAGTGTTCTGGATTGTTTTTATATATGTTCGTAATTTATAGCTCCCTTTTTCGTGATTACGATCTAGTCTCATCGCTGCAACTCCCCAACGTGCTCGGGAGAGGTGAAGTCCGAGTCATGCGTCCTCCAAACCTCGCTTCTTAACACCTGCTTGCTTAACCTGGAAGCCAGCTGCACCAATGTGTCGGAGGAAACACTGTTCAACTGATGACCGAAGTCAGCCTGCAGGTGCCCGGCCCGCCACAGAGAGATGCTAGAGCGCGATAAACCCCAGGCTGTAGTGACACTGCAACACTGTGATGCAGTGCCTTAGATCTCTGCACCACTCGGGAGGCCCTGGAGGGGTTTTCTAATCCAAAATAATAATTTTCTGCCGGAGCGAGGGCCATAGTTTGCCCGCCCCAGCCCTAAACCTTAACCCTACTGAAACTGTTCATTTAGAACTGATCTTGTTCACAATTTAATTGATATGATTATCTCTTTAACTATAAAGGGACAATGCTATTTTATACGCCCTCCATTCTGAAAAGGCACAGAACATAACATTAAAATATTTAAAATATAGTCTTCCTCAACTTCATACTTTTATTATGAAGAGTTGTAGCATTCTGACTTGGTAATTAGCTTTTGACTACTGGATCAGTTCTAGAGCTTTGACTACTGGATCAGTTCTAGAACTTTGACTACTGGATCAGTTCTAGAGCTTTGACTACTGGATCAGTTCTAGAACTTTGACTACTGGATCAGTTCTAGAGCTTTGACTACTGGATCAGTTCTAGAGCTTTGACTACTGGATCAGTTCTAGAGCTTTGACTACTGGATCAATTCTCAAGCTTTGACTACTGGATCAGTTCTAGAGCTTTGACTACTGGATCAGTTTTAGAGCTTTGACTACTGGATCAGTTCTAGAGCTTTGACTACTGTGTAATGTTCTGACATGATTCATAGCTTTGACTACTGCGTCATGTTCTCACTTGGTTCATAGATTTAACTACTGTGTAATGTTCTCACTTGGTTCATAGTTTTGACTACTGGATCCATTATGACTTGTTTTAGTTTTGTTGACATGTACTCAAAGTTGTGTGCACAGTTGGACTCAGAAGAATCTTTGTTAACCTAGCAGTGGATACAATCACATGCAATTTCAAATGCATCTCGTCAAGTTAACAAACAAGTAATCAGATGGTAATCATCTACAACATCGCAGATGTCATCAGAGGATTCATTAGCCTACCTAGCTAGTAAGCCAGCGAGGCAAGGTAAAACATCCCAATTAGAGCTTGATAAAGCCAGAAGAATAATAGCTGTGTTCAACATAGCTATAGCAGTCAGTTTTGCATGATTTCATGGTCATCTCTCACTCACTGTTAATATTGTCAAGGTCCCGTCTAGCGTCATCTGTCCTGCTACAGAGCTTTTTGGTACAGGGATGCCACACATCACTTGAACATGACGTCTGTTTGTAAACAAAAAATGGGTCTATAGATACATTGCCTATATAGTATATGTCTATATATTGTTTTATGATGGATATTACATGCATCAACATGTCATTCAATGTAGCTTGAATACATTCCTTGATTCCTTGATATTCATTCCAAGTGGAGCCAAAGTATTAAGTTTGGAAATCCACCTGCATTCGGCCGCTTTCCTCTGGCCTGTGGTCCAGGTGGATTTCATCTCCAGACCGGTAATACGGAGGGAGGTGGTTGGGTGGGTTTGAAAATGTTGGACCGGGTGGGTTTGAAAATGTTGGACCAGGTGTGTTTGTAATATGTTTTTTCCAATTGTGTAGAGGTGCTGTTTGAGGGTTGTCAAAACTGTGTGACCGGTTTCTCCTATATAAATGTTATGGCATAGTGTGCATGTTATGGCGTAGACAATATTGGTGCTTTGAATGGTCATGAGTTGTGAGATAGGACTGGAGGTTTGTGCATGTGGATTTTGAATGTGTGAAAGTTGTCTATAATACTGTTGTTCAATGGGTAGATTAGGAGTGGGTTTATTGGAAAATTGTGCAAAAATTAAGAGATCCCTTAGGTTGGGGTTTCTGCGGAAAGCTGATATGGGTCTAAATTCCTGGAGTGGGGGCAATGTACGTTGTGTTTGGGTGAAAGCGGCTTTGAGTCTGGATTGAAGGAGTCTGTTTACGTCAGAGAAGGTGCTGATGATGGGTATAATCTGGGGTTCTGTGTCTGTTGGGGGAATAGGAACAGGGGGTCTGGGAAAGGTCTGAGGGTGGAGGACAGGGATAGGATGGGGGGTATAGGGACACGGACCCAGAATCAGGAAAGGGTTAAGAATAGGTGTGGGCTGTTCGCCCAGGTCAGGAGTCAGTGCCTGGTCCAGAGTTCTGCAGAGAGTGTTAAGGTTAGGGATAAGGTTGGGGTTAGGGATAAGGTTGGGGTTAAGGTTGGGGTTATGGTTAAGGTTGGGGTTAAGGTTAAGGTTGGGGTTAAGGTTAAGGTTGGGGTTAAGGTTAAGGTTGGGGTTAAGGTTAGGGTTAAGGTTGGGGTTAAGGTTAAGGTTAGGGTTAAGGTTAAGGTTGGGGTTAAGGTTAAGGTTGGAGTTAAGGTTAGGGTTGGGGTTAAGGTTGGGGTTAAGGTTAGGGTTAAGGTTGGGGTTAGGGATAAGGTTAGGGTTGGGGTAAAGTTGAGGTTAGGATAAGGGTGGGGTTAGGGTTAGGATAGGTTAGGGAAGTCCTCCTATGTGTCTAAGTGTCGACGGTGGTGAAAAAAAGGCCATCAGAGAGAAATTCGCCCTCGGAACCATCTTCTCCTGCTGATTAGCCAAGTGTCCACCCCGTGTTCGTCTGTCGTTAGGTCCTGGATGTTTTCGTTCGTCAATTCGTTTAAGAGTAATTCCCTTCCAGGATCCTTACTATAAAGCGATTGCCATGTATTCACATCTAGCTGGTGCTGTCGCGGCGTGCTTGGTGTAGGATCAGGCAACATGGTTGAGTTGCGTACCCTGTGCGGGTCTAGTGTCTCAGTTGCTTGCCATGTGTCCATACCGATATGATCCGTCATTGAGTTCAGGTGGTTTGAGCAGACAAAAACCCAGAAGGTGAACCTTCTCTACGGTTGTCATACATTCACTCTTTGAGCTCCGTCCATTGTCCTTGTAGATACATACTTGGTTTAGGGCCAGGCAAAATCCATAGAGGGCTGCTCCCTTCCAGGAACCCAGCTTCCCAGTCGGTTGCCATGTGTCCATCCCAAGCATGTCAGTCAGTTGGCCTTGAGAGTTTGAGCAGACAAAAACCCAGGAAGTATAACCTCCTCTACGGTTGTCATGCATCCACCCCAAGTGTCAGTCCTTCGTACTCAGTGGTTCAGATGGCAAGAACTAGTGAGGCCACTCCCTTCCAGGATTGTGGGTCCCCATAGGGTGTCATTCTTAGCCAGTGAGTTATTGTCGCTATGTTGTTCAAGTCTTGTAGGATCAGTATGAGTGAGACGGGGCCGGGTGTCCGCAGAGTGTCCGACGAAGCAGTTTTTTTTTTTATATCTGACGGATCCTCTTCCCCGTCACACTGCACCTGGTCTCCCTTCCAGGTTCCGAGGCCCCAACCAGGTTTCGAGGCGCTGAGTCCATTTCACCAACACTCCATCGGAGACATCAAGCAGCACCAGCCGGTGCTGGCGGTTCGCCTGGCTGAACTTCCCGACTCACTCTGTCAAGGTACTGAATCAGCAGGCCAGTGGCTTACAGGGTAGCTCTGCCGGGAGCGAATGCGTGTCATTGGCCGCTAGTCAAGCCCTGCATACTCTTCGGTGAGAGTGTCTGGTAGTACGGATTTGCGTAGGGCAGCATCTCTTTGATAGAGCGTCTTATCCCATGCATGAATCCAAGGTGCACTTCAACTCTGGGCCCCTCGGAGCAGCGGGGGTGAGGGTCGCGTGAAGGCCTTAAAGATGTGGTTGAAGGGTAGATTTGGAGAGGGGAAGACCCTCCATCCAGTCCCATAGGCATATTTGGAAGGCCACCTCTTTAACATAGTTTGCAACCTTTAGTGCTAAGATTTGGATGGGCCTGATTTGCTAGGGAGGCTCAGCACGCAGTCGGCCCGTTGGCAGGTGTCAAGGGACCGAAGGTTGGAGGAGTGTTTAGGTCCTAACGGTCGTAGGGTTTGTTGGTGGGTTGTAGAGTGGATTTCTTGAGGTGTTGGGGGTGTCCACGTGGTGGGGTTCATTGGTAGATTGGTGAGTGGGTAGGTGGGAGGGTGTTGGTCGATATGGTGTTGAGACACAGGAGGGTTGCCGCCTCAGCATGTGCGTTTGTTGCTCCCACGGTGGCTAATGACGATGGGGTCCTGCCGTTACGTCCGCCCCTTGTCGTACAGCTTGTTGAGTGAAGTGTAGAGTCGGTTGAATTGATGTGATGGAGTGGTAGTGCTGTTGATCTTGTGTGTTATCCCTCGTGGAACCTGTTCAGCGTGGAGTGTTGAGGTGCTGGGGGCCCAGCTCCGCCGCGTCTCGTCCTTCGCCGTTGTGTGTGGAGCTATGTAAAACTCAAATTAAGGAGATAATACATTTCTAATTAAGAAAAAAGTAGCCAAAAAGAGGCCCTCCTGAAGTCCATTGCGGATCCTGCCTTCCTTACAGCTGCACAACGGAACTAAGAGGGTCCACGACGCATTTCTGCCTTAACTTGGTTTCATCAGGTAGCAGGGAGATAGAAAAGAAAAATGCAAAAAAGTGCAAAAAGTCGTTACTGGGGGTTTAACCTGTTGGGTCTAGGGGGCAGCATTTGCACGTCTGGATAAAAAAAATGTACCCGATTTAATCTGGTTACTAATCCTACCCAGTAACTAGAATATGCATATACTTATTATATATGGATAGAAAACACTCTAAAGTTTCCAAAACTGTTTGAATGGTGTCTGTGAGTATAACAGAACTCATTTGGCAGGCAAAACCCTGAGACATTTTCTGACAGGAAGTGGATACCTGATGTGTTGTATTGACTTTAAACCTATCCCATTGAAAAACACAGGGGTTTAGGAATATTTTGGCACTTCCTATTGCTTCCACTAGATGTCACCAGCCTTTACAAAGTGTTTTGAGTCTTCTGGAGGGAGATCTGACCGAACAAGAGCCATGGAACGGTGATGTCCCATTAGACACCTGGCGCGCTACTTCATGTTGGGTACCCTCGTTCCAATACGTTATAAAAGAGCTATGCATTCGTCCACCTTGAATATTATTCATGTTCTGGTTAAAAAAGGCCCTAATGATTTATGCTATACAACGTTTGACATGTTTGAACGAACGGAAATATATTTTTTCCCCTCGTTCATGACGAGAAGTCCGGCTGGCTTACATCATGTGCTAACGAGACGGAGATTTTTGGACATAAATGATGAGCTTTTTTGAACAAAACTACATTCGTTATGGACCTGTGATACCTGGAAGTGACATCTGATGAAGAGAATCAAAGGTAATGGATTATTTACATAGTATTTTCGATTTTAGATCTCCCCAACATGACGTCTAGTCTGTATCGCAACGCGTATTTTTCTGGGCACAGTGCTCAGATTATTGCAAAGTGTGATTTCCCAGTAAGGTTATTTTTAAATCTGGCAAGTTGATTGCGTTCAAAAGATGTAAATCTATAATTCTTTAAATGACAATATAATATTTTACCAATGTTTTCTAATTTTAATTATTTAATTTGTGACGCTGACTTGACTGCCGGTTATTGGAGGGAAACGATTTCCTCAACATCAATGCCATAGTAAAACGCTGTTTTTGGATATAAATATCAACTTGATAGAACTAAAAATGCATGCATTGTCTAACATAATGTCCTAGGAGTGTCATCTGATGGAGATTGTAAAAGGTTAGTGTATCATTTTAGCTGGTTTTATGGTTTTGGTGACCCTGTCTTTGACTTGACAAAACATTACACACAACTCTTGTAAATGTACTGTCCTAACATACTCTAAATTTATGCTTTCGCCGTAAAACCTTTTTGAAATCGTAAAACGTGGTTAGATTAAGGAGATGTTTATCTTTCAAATGGTGTAACATAGTTGTATTTTTGAAAAATTTGAATTTTGACATTTATTTGGATTCAAATTTGCCGCTCTTGAAATGCACCTGCTGTTGATGGAGTGCACCACGGGTGGCACGCTAGCGTCCCACCTAGCCCCAAGAGGTTAACCGTTCCTGACTGTAAAAATGTGTGTCTGTATGTGAGAAGGTGTAGTGTGGTGCTCTTTGCCCCCGTCACAGTCCTCGTTGAATTTGTGGAGAGATGTGTTGTCTGTTGTGCCTCTGTGAAGTTATGAGAAGAGTGGAGAGGTGTACTGCTCCCCTAGTGCTAGGTGGGCGTAGCCCAGGTGGTGCGGGCCATTCTGATTGGTCCGTTGTGTTGCTATGCCGTGTGGCAGGAAACTGGTTTTGGGGTGAGGGGTTCAGGTAAAGGTGAGGGGTTGAGTGGGATGGACTTAAAGTGATGAAGGGTTAGAGTTAGGGGTAGGTACACATGACAATAACATAATAGTGACACAACAAGACAAAAGCCCAACACTGTAATAGCACAAGGACTAGAAACATTATTGGACACAGATAAACATACAAAGGGTAAGAGAGTTGAAATCACAATACATTGTGAAAAGAAGACAAGACTTGGGAATATAAGGTCACACACATATATACAGAGACACATACACACAGGGAGAGAGAGAGAGTAAGAGAGGGAAAGAGAGGGGGAAGAGGGAGAAAGAGAGAGGGGGGGAGAGAGAGGCACCCACACATACAGTTGAAGTTGGAAGTTTACGTACTCCTTAGCCAAATACATTTAAACTCAGTTTTTCACAATTCCTGACATGTAATCCTAGTAAAAATTCCCTGTCTTAGGTCAGTTAGGATCACCACTTTATTTTAAGAATGTGAAATGCCAGAATAATAGTAGAGAGAATGATTTATTTCATCACATTCCCAGTGGGTCAGAAGTTTACAAACACTCAATTACTATATGGTAGCATTGCCTTTAAATTTTTTAACTTGGGTCAAACGTTTCGGGTAGCCTTCCACTAGCTTCCCACAATAAGTTGGGTGAATTCTGGCCCATTCCTTAGACAGAGCTGGTGTAACTGAGTCAGGTTTGTAGGCCTCCTTGCTCGCACACGCTTTTTCAGTTCCGCCCACAAATGTTCTATAAGATTGAGGTCAGGGCTTTGTGATGGCCACTCCAATACCTTGACTTTGTTGTCCTGAAGCCATTTTGCCACAACTTTGGAAGTATGCTTGGGATCATTGTCCATTTGGAAGACATACTTGCAACCAAGCTTTAACTTCCTGACAGATGTCTTGAGATGTTGCTTCAATATATCCACGTAATTTTCCTCTCTCATGATGCCATATTTTTTGAGAAGTGTACCAGTCCCTCCTGCAGCAAAGCACCCCCACAACATGATGCTGCCACCCCCGTGCTTCACGGTTGGGATGGTGTTCTTCGGCTTGCAAGCCTCCCCTTTTCCCTCCAAACATAACGATGGTCATTATGGCCAAACAGTTCTATTTTTGTTTCATCAGACCAGAGGACATTTCTCGAAAAAGTACAGTCTTTGTCCCCATGTGCAGTTGCAAACTGTAGTCTGGCTTTTTTTATGGCAGTGTTGGCTTCTTCCTTGCTGAGCGGCCTTTCAGGTTATGTCGATATAGGACTAGTTTTACTGTGGATATAGATAATTTTGTACCTGTTTCCTCCAGCATCTTCACAAGGTCCTTTGCTGCTGTTCTGGGATTGACTTGCACTTTTCGCACCAAAGAACGTTCATCTCTAGGAGACAGAACACGTCTCCTTCCTGAGCGGTATGATGGCTGCATGGTCCCATGGTGTTTATACTTGCGTACTATTGTTTGTACAGATGAACGTGGTACCTTCAGGTGTTTGGAAATTGACCCAAGGATGAACCAGACTTGTGGAGGTCTACACATTTTTTTCTGAGGTCTTGGCTGATTTCTTTAGATTTTTTTCCATAATGTCAAGCAAAGAGGCATTGAGTTTGAAGGTAGGCCTTGAAATACAGCTACACCTCCAATTGACTCAAATGATGTCAATTAGCCTATCAGAAGCTTCTAAAGCCATGACATAATTTTCTGGAATTTCCAAGCTGTTTAAAGGCACAGTCAATTTATTGTATGTAAACTTCTGACCCACTGGAATTGTGATAAAGTGAATTATAAGTGAAATAATATGTCTGTAAACAATTGTTGGAAAAATTACTTGTGTCATGCACAAAGTAGATGTCCTAACCGACTTGCCAAAACTATAGTTTGTTAACAAGAAATTTGTGGAGTGGTTGAAACACTTAGGTTGGAGTCATTAAAACTAGTTTATGTAAACTTCCGACTTCAACTGTATGTATTAAACTAGTCTAAAGAAGGCCAGTTTTATTGCTTCTTTAATCAGGACAACAGTTTTCAGCTGTGCTAACATAATTGCAAAAGGGTTTTCTAATGATCAATTAGCCTTTTAAAATGATAAACTTGGATTAGCTAACACAACGTGCCGTTGGAACACAGGAGTGATGGTTGCTGATAATGGGCCTCTGTACGCCTATGTAGATATTCCATTAAAAATCAGCTGTTTCCAGCTACAATAGTCATTTACGACATTAACAATGTCTACGCTGTATTTCTGATCAATTTGATGTTATTTCAATGGACAAAAAAATTTGCTTTTCTTTCAAAACAAGGACATTTCTAAGTGACTCCAAACTTTTGAACGGTAGTGTTCATTTATTGTGGTGAACAAACATCAGTTTGGCCTGAGTGATGTGGATGGGTAGCCAGGGAATGGCCTTGGCACATAAAAAATACTTTTGCAAGACAAACATCTTTTCCTGCAACTCCTGGGAACCCTGTACATATGTGAGGGCTGATCGGGCCCTCTTTCAGCTCCAGATGACAAAACCAGCACACACTCCCAGAGGTTTGCAGGTCTGCCAACTGCTAACCATTCATTTTAATCAGAGAAATATCCAATAAACCAAACTGTTGCTTTAACTGTGAAGGTACTTTAATGCGCACAATCCTCAAATAAAATGGAGCATACATAAAATAAACAATGTATTTACATTGTGTCTAATGTGTGTGTGTGTGTGTGTGTGTGTGTGTGTGAGGGAGGCATGTTTTTCAACTCAGAAAAAAGCATAGAATTTCCTCAAACTGTACACATTAAGCAATATTCTTCTACAATATTATCAATCACACTTTGATTTGATAGATATTTAGGGTAATTATGTTGATATTGAGAATGGATATGAAGGAGTAGATATCTACAATCCTAAAATAAAACAGAGCAAACATTAAATAAACAAGTCATTTCAATGTATTTACATTGTGGATAATGTGTGTGTGTGCATGTTTTATTTCTCCTTGTCAGCCATCCATCTCTGCTGTGTCAGTCTTGATAGGCCCAGTGTCTTCTGGGTAAGGCTGTCAGGTAGTGGTGGAGTACATGGCAGATCTGAAAGAGAGATGCACAAAGTGACAGTAAATACACAGCTCAACAACATGTCTGTGTGTACATCTGTTGGTGTAAGTGAGCATACAGTGGTTGCTCCACTAAAAATGTTGCAATTATGCTGCCGGACTTGGAGTTAATTTGTGGTTGAGTACGATACCCTGCGTCACCACTTCATTGCTCCAGACCACCACAAGGGGGAGTTAGAGACCTGATTATGCTTTTGGGTCCTACTGTGTCTCTAACTGACAATGAATGGGCAACATAACCCTAAATAGAAACTGATAAATGTGCAGCACTTCAGTATTACTTACTAAACCTGTTGTTACACTAAGGTTTTTATTATTTTATTTTGTTAGGATAGTTTTGCTCTTCCTGTAGTACTGTAGCCCACTCCCGACCGGTCGCGTTGTACAGCGCCTGAGTGGCTCAACTGTCTAAGACACTGCAGTATTGCTACAGATGCTGGTTCAATACCTGTGCCGGCCTCGACTGGGAGACCCATGAGATGACTGTAGGTGTTTGGTTTCTCTCCTTCTGAAAACAGAAATAAATCATTCTAAATAACAAACTGCCTTTATTTACAAATTAGTAACAATGTCTCACCCCATGTTCAAGACTGGCTTTTTTCCTCGCTCATTTTACATTATTTGAAAAACGAAATCTCCAAAGTATTGTTATTATTTAAAACAAAGCGATTATTATTATTAATTTAGAATGATATAAAAGCCTGTTGGATAATCCCACAGATATATTATTAACGCTGTTATTAGCAGGACAATATATATTGGTCATATTGGTCATGGCTCCCGAGTGGCTGGCAGTTCTCCAGCTGTATCCACTGAGATAGCACAATGGGATTTCAGTTCTCCAGCTGTATCCACTGAGATAGCACAATGGGATTTCAGTTCTCCAGCTGTATCCACTGAGATAGCACAATGGGATTTCAGTTCTGCAGCTGTATCTACTGAGATAGCACAATGGGATTTCAGTTCTCCAGCTGTATCCACTGAGATAGCACAATGGGATTTCAGTTCTCCAGCTGTATCCACTGAGATAGCACAATGGGATTTCAGTTCTCCAGCTGTATCCACTGAGATAGCAACAATGGGATTTCAGTTCTCCAGCTGTATCCACTGAGATAGCACAATGGGATTTCAGTTCTCCAGCTGTATCCACTGAAAGCGAGCGAGGTTCAAGGCACGAGAGCAGGGGGCACGGGATGGGCCTCAGAGCCGCGCACAGAAGACAGACCTAGCCCATGGGGAAGGGAGGAGGGAGAGGGGGTTGACCCCCGCCACACTGGGTAGCACCTAGCAACACTAAGGGGCATTGCATTTATAATGGCTCTGACTAGGGAAACGTTCCCGCTGTTCTAGCAGGTAGATGGACAATAGACTTCCTAGATGGAGGGAAGGGGGAGAATTCTATCTTCAAATGGATTTATAAGTTCAAGATAATCAAGGACAGCAACCTCCCGAGCCACTGCCTGTTCACCCTGCTATCATCCAGAAGGCGAGGTCAGTACAGGTGCATCAAAGCTGGGACCGAGAGACTGAAAAACAGCTTCTATCTCAAGGCCATCAGACTGCTGTTTTCAACTCTCTAGTGACAGCAGGAGCGATAGAGAGGTGTGTTAGCCATCACTAACATTGAGTGGCTGCTGCCAACATACTGACTCAACTCAAGCCACTTTAATAATGGGAAAATTGATGTAATCAATTTATCACTTGCCACTTTATATTATTTATATTAGATAATGTTTACATAACCTACATTATTCATCTCATATGTATATACTGTATGCTATACCATCTACTGCATCTTGCCATCTTGATGTAATTAGATGTATCACTAGCCACTTTAAACAATGCTACTTTATATGTTTTCATACAATACTCATCTCATATGTATATACTGTACTCCATACCATCTATTACATCTTGCCTATGCCGTTCGGCCATCACTCATTGATATATTTTTATGTACATATTCTTATTCATTCCTTTACACTTGTGTGTATAATAAGGTAGTTGTTGTGGAATTGTTAGGTTATATTACTTGTTAGATATTACTGCACGGTCGAAAACTAGAAGCACAAGCATTTCGCTACACTTGCATTAACACCTGCTAATGTGTATGGGACAAATAAATTTGATTTGATTTGATATAAAAGAGTGAAAGAGACTGGTTTTTACATCAGAAGTTAATGGTATCTGTAGGAGACAGATGGCTGTGGAATGTGTTAGGGGAAGCGGGTGGAGATCTTTGGATTATGCCTCAAGGGGGTTGAGGTCAGGTCAGTTTCCCTTAACTAGCTGGCTGGCTCGTTATGTGACGTGTGTGATCTTACACGTTGTTTACCTAGCTAGGTTCATTGTTTACCCATTGAATATACCCATTGAATATGGCCGGTGTCAGTAAACATCTGCAAAAAAGCGTAATGAAGTTGTTGCCAGCAGAGCTGGTTAGGCTGTTTTCATGTTATCCAGAGGTAAATAAATCATCAGTCAGAGCATCAAGTGTGCGCTCAGAGAGCAAAACGAGTTTATCAACTTTCAAAGCAAATCATATCAAATGTATTTATATAGCCCTTCTTACATCAGCTGATATCTCAAAGTGCTGTACAAAAACCCAGCCTAAAACCCCAAACAACAAGCAATGCAGGTGTAGAAGCACGGTGGCTAGGAAAAACTCCCTAGAAAGGCAGGAACCTAGGAAGAAACCTAGAGAGGAACCAGGCTATGAGGGGTGGCCAGTCCTCTTCTGGCTGTGCCGGGTGGAGATTATAACAGAACATGGCCTAGATGTTCAAATGTTCATAAATGACCAGCAGGGTCAAATAATAATAATCGCAGTGGTTATAGAGGGTGCAACAAGTCAGCACCTCAGGAGTAAATGTCAGTTGGCTTTTCATAGCCGATCATTGAGAGTATCTCTATCGCTCCTGCTGTCTCTAGAGAGTTGAAAACAGCAGGTCTGGGACAGGTAGCACGTCAGGTGAATAGGTCAGGGTTCCAGCATGTCTGGGACAGGTAGCACGTCCGGTGAACAGGTCAGGGTTCCATAGCCGCAGGCAGAACAGTTGGAACTGGAGCAGCAGCACGGCCAGGTGGACTGGGGACAGGAAGGAGTCATCATGTCAGGTAGTCCTGAGGCATGGTCCTAGGGCTCAGGTCCTCCGAGAGAGAGAAAGAAAGAGAGAAAGAGAGAATTAGAAAGAGCATACTTAAATTCACACAGGACACCGGATAAGACAGGAGAAATACTCCAGATATAACAGACTGACCCTAGCCCCCCGACACATAAACTACTGCAGCCTAAATACTGGAGGCATACAGGAGGGATCAGGAGACACTGTGGCCCCATCCGACGATACCCCCGGCCCTGTCCGGGGGTATCGTCGGAATTATCCAATATAAAATGATCCAATATAAATGATCCAATATAAATGATCCAATATAAATGATCCAATATAAAATGATCCAATATAAATGATCCAATATAAATGATCCAATATAAATGATCCAATATAAAAAACACAATTTCTAAATTTGCTACATAAGACCGAATCCAGGTGGTGAGTCACAAATGACTCAAATTGAGTAACAATGTGAAGAGAGTGGTAGAGGAAGATGGGTACAGGGTGAGGGATCCTGATAGGATGAGTAGGCAGAGACCAATAGAGTGGGATAGGAATAATATGTGCTTCAGTAAAGTGGGTTTCTTAGTATTCATAGTTGTTAACTGCTGAAATAGAATGTAGGTCACAGAAATAGAGGTTGTGGTGGCAGCTGTAGAGAAATACTTGGTATTGCAAGGTTTTACTGCAGAATATTTTAAATAGTGAAATGTGGAGAGTTTCATGAGGGCTAATAGTTGGCAGGGTCATTTTCCTTTTTCCCAATTTTGTATTACCGGACGTTCATGTCGGTAGGCTGTGACTGGCTCCACACTCCAATACATTAGGTGGCAGTGTATGCGCCTAAAAGTTGGCTACGATCCGCCAACCCAATCCCAAAGAAGAAGGTGTGGTTTACCATTTTTGACATTTACATTTTAGTCATTTAGCAGACAGAGCGACTTACAGTAGTGATCGAGAGTACTGCTTTATTGTGTTACCGGCGCTTTTCTATTACCGATCAATATGGATAGGCGAAAGCGTTCCAGAGAAGATTTACCGACCGCTGACAGTGACCATTTCAAAACCCCGGAGCAGAGCGTTTATACCGGGTTGTCGCGGGACGGGGACTTAAGGCAGTGGGATGTCGAGGACACTTGCAGATACCTGCGTCAGGAAGGTCTCGGGGCATGGGAGGAGAAATTCACAGGTTCGATTGTTGTGATCACTGTTTTGCATGTCTTCTCTAACTAGCTACATACACATGATATTTGACAGATCACTGTTTTGCATGTCTTCTCTAACTAGCTACATACACATGATATTTGACAGAACACTGTTTTGCATGTCTTCTCTAACTAACTACATACACATGATATTTGACTGATCACTGTTTTGCATGTCTTCTCTAACTAGCTACATACACATGATGCTGCTGACCCAGCAGCAGAGTAATTGCTAAAATCAAATCAAATTGAAAAAAAACAGTGAAATGCTGAATACAACAGGTGTAGTAGACCTCACAGTGAAATGCTGAATACAACAGGTGTAGTAGACCTCACAGTGAAATGCTGAATACAACAGGTGTAGTAGACCTTACAGTGAAATGCTGAATACAACAGGTGTAGTAGACCTTACAGTGAAATGCTGAATACAACAGGTGTAGTAGACCTTACAGTGAAATGCAGAATACAACAGGTGTAGTAGACCTTACAGTGAAATGCTGAATACAACAGGTGTCGTAGACCTTACAGTGAAATGCTGAATACAACAGGTGTAGTAGACCTCACAGTGAAATGCAGAATACAACAGGTGTAGTAGACCTTACAGTGAAATGCTGATTACAACAGGTGCAGTAGACCTCATAGTGAAATGCTGAATACAACAGGTGTAGTAGACCTCACAGTGAAATGCTGAATACAACAGGTGTAGTATACCTCACAGTGAAATGCTGAAT
Source organism: Salmo salar (assembly GCF_965601325.2). NCBI lineage: Eukaryota > Metazoa > Chordata > Actinopteri > Salmoniformes > Salmonidae > Salmo > Salmo salar. Next base: position 285,740 of record NW_027675428.1, read on the forward strand.
ACAACAGGTGTAGTAGACCTTACAGTGAAATGCTGAATACAACAGGTGTAGTAGACCTCACAGTGAAATGCTGAATACAACAGGTGTAGTAGACCTCACAGTGAAATGCTGAATTCAACAGGTGTAGTAGACCTCACAGTGAAATGCTGAATACAACAGGTGTAGTAGACCTCACAGTGAAATGCTGAATACAACAGGTGTAGTAGACCTCACAGTGAAATGCTGAATACAACAGGTGTAGTAGACCTCACAGTGAAATGCTGAATACAACAGGTGTAGTAGACCTCATAGTGAAATGCTGAATACAACAGGTGTAGTAGACCTCACAGTGAAATGCTTACATACGAGCCCCTAACCGACAATGCGGTTTAAAAAAATACGGATAAGAATAAGAGATAAAAGTAATAAAGAGGAGCAGTAAAAAAATAACAGTACCGGTTAGTTGAGGTAGTATGTACATGTAGGTAGAGTTAATTAAAGTGACTATGCATAGATGACAACAGAGAGTAGCAGTGGTGTGGAGAGGGGAGGGGGGGGCAATGCAAATAGTCTGGGTAGCCATTTGATTAGATGTTCAGGAGTCTTATGTCTTGGGGGTAGAAGCAGTTTAGAAGCCTCTTGGACCTAGACTTGGCGCTCCGGTACCATGTGGTTGCAGAGAGAACAGTCTATGACTTGAGTGGCTGGAGTCTTTGACCATTTTTAGGGCCTTCCTCTGACACCGCCTGGTATAGAGGTCCTAGATGGCAGGAAGCTTGGCCCCAGTGATGTACTGGGCCGTTCGCACTACCCTAAAGACTAATTTACATTGTCCTTTGAACTATAGTACCCTAGCTAGGCCAACTACAGTTGAAGTCGGAAGTTGACATACACTTAGATTGGAGTCATTAAAACTCGTTTTTCAACCACTCCACAAATTTCTTGTTAACAATCTATAGTTTTGGCAAGTCGGTTAGGACATCTACCTTGTGCATGACACAAGTAATTTTCCCAACAATTGTTAACAGACAGATTATTTCACTTATATTTCACTGTATCACAATTCCAGTGGGTCAGAAGTTTACATACACTAAGTTGACTGTGCCTTTTAAACAGCTTGGAAAATTCCAGAAAATGATGTCATGGCTTTAGAAGCTTCTGATAGGCTAATTGACATCATTTGACTCAATTGGAGGTGTACTTGTGGATGTATTTCAATGCCTACCTTCAAACTCAGCGCCTCTTTGCTTGACATCATGGGAAAAATCAAAAGAAATCAGCCAAGACCTCAGAAAAAAATTGTAGACCTCCACAAGTCTGGTTCATCCTTGGGAGCAATTTCCAAACGCCTGAATGTACCACATTCATCTGTACAAACAATAGTACGCAAGTATAAACACCATGGGACCACGCAGCCATCATACCGCTCAGGAAGGAGGCACGTTCTGTCTCCTAGAGATGAACGTACTTTGGTGCGAAAAGTGTAAATCAATCCCAGAACAACAGCAAAGGACCTTGTGAAGATGCTGGGGGAAACGACATAACCTGAAAGGCCGCTTAGCAAGGAAGAAGCCACTGCTCCAAAATCGCCATAAAAAAAGCCAGACTACAGTTTGCAACTGCACATGGGGACAAAGATCATACTTTTTGGAGAAATGTCCTCTGGTCTGATGAAACAAAAATAGAACTGTTTGGTCATAATGAGCATCGTTATGTTTGGAGGAAAAAGGGGGAGGCTTGCAAGCCGAAGAACACCATCCCAACCGTGAAGCACGGGGGTGGCAGCATCATTTTGTGGGGGGTGCTTTGCTGCAGGAGGGACTGGTGCACTTCACAAAATAGATGGCGTCATGAGGTAGGAAAATGTGGATGTATTGAAGCAACATCTCAAGACATCAGTCAGGAAGTTAAAGCTTGGTCGCAAATGGGTCTTCCAAATGGACAATGATCCAAAGAATACTTCCAAAGTTGTGGCAGAAAGGCTTAAGGACAACAAATTCAAGATATTGGAGTGGCCATCACAAAGCCCTGACCTCATTCCTAATTAACATTTGTTGGCAGAACTGAAAAGGCGTGTGCAAGCAAGGAGGCCTACAAACCTGACTCAGTTACACCAGCTCTGTCAGGAATGGGCCAAAATTCACCCAACGTATTGTGGGAAGCTTGTGGAAGGCTACCTGAAACGTTTGACCCAAGTTAAACAATTTACAGGCAATGCTACCAAATACTAATTGAGTTTATGTAAACTTCTGACCTTCTGGGAATGTGATGAAAGAAAAAAAGCTGAAATAAATCATTCTCTCTACTATTATTCTGACATTTTACATTCTTTAAATAAAGTGGTGATCCTAACTGAATTTTTACTAGGATTAAATGGCAGGAATGGTGAAAAACTGAGTTTAAATGTATTTGGCTAAGGTGTATGTAAACTTCCGACTTCAACTGTACGTATTGTATATAGTTTTTGGTGGTGTGGTTTTTATACAAGCCCCTGAGCTTCTAACTACACCTGCACACCGTTTATTTATTCATTTTTATCTGTATTGTTGTTTTCTTTGGTGCAAAAACATTTAACTACACAGTAACAAATCCATCACCTCCAGTATACTACTGGTCTGAACATTAACATGCATCGCTTGCGGTACGGTTTTGGAAGCATAGCAGGGAGAAATAATTGTTTAAAAAATAAAGGGTTGTGGATAGGGTTCCCACACGGCCATATTTCGTATACATGTGGGTTAACCCTAACCCGTATACATGTGGGTTAACCCTAACCCGTATACATGTGGGTTAACCCTAACCCGTATACATGTGGGTTAACCCTAACCCGTATACATGTGGGTTAACCCTAACCCGTATACATGTGGGTTAACCCTAACCCGTATACATGTGGGTTAACCCTAACCCGTATACATGTGGGTTAACCCTAACCCGTATACATGTGGGTTAACCCTAACCCGTATACATGTGGGATAACCCTAACCCGTATACATGTGGGATAACTCTAACCCGTATACATGTGGGATAACCCTAACCCGTATACATGTGGGATAACCCTAACCCGTATACATGTGGGATAACCCGTATACATGTGGGTTAACCCGTATACATGTGGGCTAACCCGTATACATGTGGGCTAACCCGTATACATGTGGGTTAACCCGTATACATGTGGGTTAACCCATATACATGTGGGTTAACCCTAACCCATATACATGTGGGATAACCCTAACCCATATACATGTGGGTTAACCCTAACCCATATACATGTGGGTTAACCCTAACCCATATACATGTGGGATAACCCTAACCCATATACATGTGGGTTAACCCTAACCCATATACATGTGGGTTAACCCTAACCCATATACATGTGGGTTAACCCATATACATGTGGGTTAACCCTAACCCATATACATGTGGGTTAACCCTAACCCATATACATGTGCACATTTGGGGAACTGATAGTATTTCTGATTTGCTTATCGCACCACCACCTGTGGAGCTTCTCAAAGTAATGTTTTCTTCACCTCAAATAGCAAGCAAACAAACGTCTGTTTTTACATCCATTGAGAATTACAATAGTTCCTCAATGTATTTTAAAAATCTTTCCAGCTCTCTTCCTTTCATTATAAAATATGCCTACCAGATTACTTCTTATCAGTGCTTGACTTGGACTGAAATAGGTTCTGGTACTCATTTTGGGTGCTGGGACTGTTTATATTGAGGTGCAGGAGCTCCACTATACTTTTGAGCTGATATTCTATAAGAGGAAGAGGAGCTCAAGCAATAGAACATTTGAGGTGCCGGTACTCAGCTCTGGGGAGCTCCTGTGTCTTTCCTCTTTCTCCATTCACCCAGTTAGTCAGACTCCAGGCACCAACCACACCAGGAATTCTCTTCAGGTATTAAATCTGAACATCTGTCGTCACCCCTGAGATGACTCCTTTGACGGGCTCTCTACTCCGAAGTTCAAAGTACAAAACTTTTGTTGTCCGGATTATTTTATTAAGGCCCACTGCAATGAATCAAAATAAGACCACTCTTGGTCACTCTGACAGTCTTGACTTTTCCCAGCACACACTTCACTATTTTCAACACCTCAAGTGGGTTTCCCAAATACTGTATGCATCCTTACTCAACAAACGCATCCCAACAGGAAGCGATTCGTTACCATTCATAGACGTATCCTTCACTCCAATTTTTGACAATTTCTTTTTTTGTTCCAGTTTGACACTACTGTTGTCCATTCAGAACATTAATCTTCATCAACCTTTGCTCGACGTGCTGCTTGATTCAAACTCAGCATTCACTTCCACCATTTTCCCCATCAGCCATCAGACTACAACAGAATAGTCTACCTGTGCTAATTAGCTAGCTGTGTCTCGAAACACCTGTGTGTAACCGGAAGACGGACACCACAAACATCTTGTTACAGAAAAATACTGCTGCAACTCTGTTAAACAGTGTCCAGTAAGTCTGTATTAAACAGTGTCCAGTAAGTCTGTATTAAACAGTGTACAGTAAGTCTGTGTTAAACAGTGTCCAGTAAGTCTGTGTTAAACAGTGTCCAGTAAGTCTGTATTAAACAGTGTCCAGTAGGTCTGTATTAAACAGTGTCCAGTAAGTCTGTATTAAACAGTGTCCAGTAGGTCTGTATTAAACAGTGTCCAGTAAGTCTGTATTAAACAGTGTCCAGTAAGTCTGTATTAAACAGTGTCCAGTAGGTCTGTATTAAACAGTGTCCAGTAGGTCTGTATTAAACAGTGTCCAGTAAGTCTGTATTAAACAGTGTCCAGTAAGTCTGTATTAAACAGTGTCCAGTAAGTCTGTATTAAACAGTGTCCAGTAACTCTGTATTTTGATGTGATATGAAAGTACTGCCTGCTGCAACTCTGTTAAAACAGTGTACAGTAAGTCTGTATTTTTCAGTTGTGAAATTATTTTGATGTGATTTATGTTTCTAGAACCGTATCGCAATCGAGAATCGATTTACGTTTAGATGGAGTATTTGGCTGTTTTGGGTTCCAGAGCCAATTCAACCTTTTAAACTGAACATATAAGGTCCTTGGACTATAAGCAGGGTGGGAAATTAACACCAGCCACCAGCTAAATGTTAGTACATTTTGGCATTGGCAGGTAGAAGGTCTAATATTTCCATCCACATTGGCAGGTGGTCACACAGCGCATTTCTGAGAATATTTTTGGGATCCAAAGCCCGTGTGTGTGTGTGTGTGTGTGTGTGTGTGTGTGTGTGTGTGTGTGTGTGTGTGTGTGTGTGTGTGGTGTGTGTGTGTGTGTGTGTGTGTGTGTGTGTGTGTGTGTGTGTGTGTGTGTGTGTGTGTGTGTGTGTGTGTGTGTGTGTGTGTGTGTGTCAGCTCTGTAAGAGAATATTTTCAACATTACGGTGGTGAAAATGGGGTGGGGTGCAGCATAGGTTCAAACAAGAGAGTGAAATATGGAGACCTTGCCAGCTGGAACACACACTGATATCCACTACTGTCTGTCTCGATCTGTTGCTCTCTTTTCTTTGAAATCACTTTCAATCAATTTCACAACCATTCAGTAAGTGTTTTAACATTACAAAACATGTGCATGCATTTTCTGTGATTTCTTTATGAATTTTGCCCCCCAAAATGTGTCTGGTAAAATTTGGGCATCCACCAGCCACTACTGTTGGTAGACCAAAAAGTACATTTCCCACCCCGACCATAAGGCTCCTTTAATCCATTATTGGGATAAGTAACCACCCATCCATCCCCCATCACAATCTACCCTCCTTACTTTCTCTATGGTATCTGTTAGTGCCCAGCATCAAGGTTGTTCCAGCAAAATAACTGAATTCATCTGATGAAGAAGAAGGTTGGTAGACTTGCACACAGGAAAGATGATCTGTCCTTTTTGTTTGGTTTTCCCCCACACAGAGCAACAGATAACAGGAGTGGGGTTACGATACCTCACAGAGACACATCTGGAGAATATGGGCATAGGGTATGTGTGGTGTGGTTTCAGTATGGGGTGGGGTCATTTCCGTATTCCAATCTAATGTGCACCTTCTAATTTTGGTTGATTTGTTGTGACATATTTCTCTTAGTCAATTTCTTGAGGATTGTGATGTTCTGATTTTGGTGTCATGATTATGAACTGACTCTCTCTCTCTCTCCTCAGGCCTCTTGGCACACGGCTGCAGATTCTGCACTGCCTGAAGAAGCTGTGGCAGATTGCAGCAGAGACCAAGGTAACACAATAGAGGTTTTAGAGGCCCTCTTGGCTGCAGAGACCCAGGTTACACAATAGAGGTTTTAGAGGCCCTCTTGGCTGCAGAGACCAAGTTAACACAATAGAGGTTTTAGAGGCCCTCTTGGCTGCAGAGGCCAAGGTAACACAATAGAGGTTTTAGAGGCCCACTTGGCTGCAGAGCCCAAGGTAACACAATAGAGGTTTTAGAGGCCCTCTTGGCTGCAGAGCCCAAGGTAACACAATAGAGGTTTTAGAGGCCCTCTTGGCTGCAGAGACCAAGGTAACACAATAGAGGTTTTAGAGGCCCTCTTGGCTGCAGAGGCCAAGGTAACACAATAGAGGTTTTAGAGGCCCTCTTGGCTGCAGAGCCCAAGGTAACACAATAGAGGTTTTAGAGGCCCTCTTGGCTGCAGAGCCCAAGGTAACACAATAGAGGTTTTAGAGGCCCTCTTGGCTGCAGAGCCCAAGGTAACACAATAGAGGTTTTAGAGGCCCTCTTGGCTGCAGAGCCCAGGGGACACAATAGAGGTTTTAGAGGCCCTCTTGGCTGCAGAGACCAAGGTAACACAATAGAGGTTTTAGAGGCCCTCTTGGCTGCAGAGACCAGGGGACACAATAGAGGTTTTAGAGGCCCTTTTGGCTGCAGAGCCCAAGTGTTGCTCTTTTAATCTGAATTTTCTGAAATTCTACACATTTTACTATGGGTCAGAAATACCATTTTAAAGTTTAAAGCTAGTTTCCTGCTGTTCTACATATTTGTCATTGTGCTGAGAGAAAAGTTGCAGTTTCAAAGTTAATATCCTGCAATTCTACACACTTTGCCATGGGGCTGAGTTAACATTATGCCTTGTTCTTATGCTATCTGAGTGACTCAAACATTATAACAAAATACATGGAGGCCCCAACATTTCAGATTCTCCCTGATTTGTCTATTTTTTATTTTGGTGATTGTTAGTTCTTAAATATGATCTTATTAAAAAACAATATTGCTCCACTGTCTTTTCTACATACTTTATATCTGGTTTTAGTCATTTAAGTTTACACTGAAAACGTTTGACCATCCTGAAAATGATTAGCAAAAGGGGAAACATTGACTTTGAGCCCACATAGAGAGACTGACGGACAGGGAGAGAGAGAGAATAATCCATGGGAGAGAAAATCACCTCAACCACATTGTACTTCATTTAATTTATTTATTTATTATGGTGAAAGAAGTAAAACACCCTGAGTAATAGCTGTTTTTCTATTCCATCATGTTCTCTATTCCCTGTTTTATAATGTTTTTCAATTCTATTGCAAGTGTAATGACCCTACTCTACCCACGGCCACATAACTAGAGATGCACCCTTTTCTATTCCAGAGAGGGAACAATAGAGGAATAGTAGTATCAGCACTAAGATGTATTATTGTCTCCTGTAGGTGTTTAATGACCCCATCCATGGACATATAGAGATGCATCCTCTGTTGGTCTGTATCATCGACACCCCTCAGTTCCAGAGGCTCCGCCACATTAAGCAGCTGGGAGGAACATACTTCGTCTTCCCTGGAGCCTCCCACAACCGCTTCGAACACTCCATAGGGTATGTAGGAGTGTGTGAGTATGCACTAGCGTAGAGTACAAGTGTGGGTGCCTGAACACTCCATAGGGTATGTAGGAGTGTGTGTAAGTTTGCACTAGCATAGAGTACAAGTGTGGGTGCCTGAGCACTTCATAGTTTAAAGGTGTGTGGGCTTGACCTATAGAGGGTGTGTACACCTTTTTAAATCCATGATGCAGAGTGTAATGCGCGAATTGGGATTTAGTCTATGTGGTTTTAGAGGCGCTACCCTGCATTCAAAGTGTTTGTGTGGTGTCAGGAAAATAACCTCACACTCAACGTCAGCAAAACAAAGGAGATGATCGTGGACTTGAGGGAGCACCCCCCTATCCACATCGACGGGACAGTAGTGGAGAAGGTGTAAAGTTTTAAGTTCCTCGGCGTACACATCACGGACAAACTGAAATGGTCCACCCACACAGACAGCGTGGTGAAGAAGGCGCAATATTCAACCTCAGGAGGCTGAAGAAATTTGTCTTGTCATTGATTTGAACAGGCACAACAGAAAAATCCTTTTCAGCCTCTTCCTTAAGCTCTCAGTTCCCAGTGGTTACCTAGCAGGTTTCATGAGTTGGAAAATGGTTGTTATGGTTGTTGTGGTTGTGTGTTTCAGGGTGGGTTACCTGGCAGGTCTGCTGGTCCAGGAGTTGAATGAGAGACAACCAGAGCTCTTCATCTCCCATAGAGACATATTGTGTGTCCAGATCGCCGGTCTCTGTCACGACCTGGGTGAGTCTCACACACACACACACACACACACACACACATATATATATATATATATATATATATATATATATATATATATATATACACACTTTTTTCAATCTTACTGTCTCATAAATGTGATATCTCTCACTCTCCAGGTCATGGTCCTTTCTCCCATATGTTTGATGGGATGTTCATCCCTAAAGTGCGTCCAGAATCTAAGTGGAAGGTAAGACCTTTCTTTCCTCATTCTGTTTCTTTTTCGCTCTCCATGTCTGATGTTTGTGTCTATATCTTCCTGTGTTTGCTCAAAAATGTGCAGGTCACCTGTATTTGTGTGTACGCTCACCTTGTGTGTGTTGCAGCACGAGGAGGCGTCCCTGGCAATGTTTGACCACCTGGTGCGTGAGAACGCCTTAGAGCCGGTGATGAAGGAGCATGGCCTGGTCCTTCCTGATGACCTGGTCTTCATCAAGGAGCAGATTGCTGGACCACAGAACACTGTCCTTCTCAGCCAGGGAGTAAATCAGCCAGCCAGTGAGCCGGTTAGTCAATCAATCAATTTAAGAATCATGTAGGCGTGGGTTCGTTTCCCCACTTCTGACACCGATGGTAACAGAGACCGCCCGAGCGGTAGAAGTTTCGGTGAAGAGGCCCAAAGATGACGATAACAAAACAGAAAATATAAATTGGGGGTAAACTGAATAAATCAAATCATAGTAGAGCTCTCAAATGAAACCAGACCTCAATCAACGCCTGAAATCCGGCAGCATGCCATTCTGACCCTTGTTGCCTCCTCACTGAAACCTTCACCGCTGGGGCGGTAAACGTTACAATCATCTATCAGCATCAATCAGTCAACAAACATCAATCAATATTACTTCATGAATATGATTTATTTATGCTTTCTAGCAGTTAATTGTCTACGGGTTGAATTTAATTTGGAGTTTCATGCTCGGTTCTCACAGGATTCGTGATTCGAGTCTGTTCTTTTTCTCTTCACAGTGGCCATATAAGGGCCGACCAGAGAAGAAGTCCTTCCTCTATGAGATTGTGGCCAACAAAAGGAACGGCATCGACGTGGACAAGTGGGACTACTTCGCCAGGTGAGTCCCCCAGTTGGAGTTTATCCCTTTTAGAAACTATGATCATTTCTGGAGTAAGCTATATTAGAGATGTAACAATACATAGGACCATTGGAGTATATTAGGAAAATAGTGCACTATGGGCAACTTTTCTTAAATTATCTTCAGGGCCTAAAATGAACACCTGCCAAATGCGGGTAGATTTTGGCATTGGCAGGTAAGATGTCTATTTCACCAGCCATGTTGGTGGGTGGTCAGGGCTCCACAGTGCGAGCATTTCACTCGCATTTGTGAATAAAAAGTATGATCACATTTACAGTGAGGGGAAAAAGTATTTGATCCCCTGCTGATTTTGTACGTTTGCCCACTGACAAAGAAAGGATCAATCTATAATTTTAATGGTAGGTTTATTTGAACAGTGAGAGACAGAATAACAACAAAAAAATCCAGAAAAACGCATGTCAAAATGTTATAAATTGATTGGCATTTTAATGAGGGAAATAAGTATTTGACCCCCTCTCAATCAGAAAGATTTCTGTCTCCCAGGTGTCTTTTATACAGGTAACAAGCTGAAATTAGGAGCACACTCTTAAAGGGAGTGCTCCTCAGCTTGTTACCTGTATAAAAGACACCTGTCCACAGAAGCAATCAATCAATCAGATTCCAAACTCTCCACCATGGCCAAGACCAAAGAGCTCTCCAAGGATGTCAGGGACAAGATTGTAGACCTACACAAGGCTGGAATGGGCTACATGACCATCGCCAAGCAGCTTGGTGAGAAGGTGACAACAGTTGGTGTGATTATTCGCAAATGGAAGAAACACAAAAGAACTGTCAATCTCCCTCGGCCTGGGGCTCCATGCAAGATCTCACCTCGTGGAGTTGCAATGATCATGAGAACGGTGAGGAATCAACCCAGAACTACACGGGAGGATCTTTTCAATGATTTCAAGGCAGCTGGGACTATAGTCACCAAGAAAACAATTGGTAACACACTACGCCGTGAAGGACTGAAATCCTGCAGCGCCCGCACGGTCCCCCTGCTCAAGAAAGCACATATACATGCCCATCTGAAGTTTGCCAATGAACATCTGAATGATTCAGAGGACAACTGGGTGAAAGTGTTGTGGTCAGATGAGACCAAAATGGAGCTCTTTGGCATCAACTCAACTCGCCGTGTTTGGAGGAGGAGGAATGCTGCCTATGACCCCAAGAACACCATCCCCACCGTCAAACATGGAGGTGGAAACATTATGCTTTGGGGGCGTTTTTCTGCTAAGGGACAGGACAACTTCACCGCATCAAAGGGACGATGGACGGGGCCATGTACCGTCAAATCTTGGGTGAGAACCTCCTTCCCTCAGCCAGGGCATTGAAAATGGGTCGTGGATGGGTATTCCAGCATGACAATGACCCAAAACACACGGCCAAGGCAACAAAGGAGTGGCTCAAGAAGAAGCACATTAAGGTCCTGGAGTGGCCTAGCCAGTCTCCAGACCTTAATCCAATAGAAAATCTGTGGAGGGAGCTGAAGGTTCGAGTTGCCAAACGTCAGCCTCGAAACCTTAATGACTTGGAGAAGATCTGCAAAGAGGAGTGGGACAAAATCCCTCCTGAGATGTGTGCAAACCTGGTGACCAACTACAAGAAACATCTGACCTCCGTGATTGCCAACAAGGGTTTTGCCACCAAGTACTAAGTCATGTTTTGCAGAGGGGGTCAAATACTTATTTCCCTCATTAAAATGCTAATCAATTTATAACATTTTTGACATGTGTTTTTCTGGATTTTTTTGTTGTTGCTATTCTGTCTCGCATATGATTTGGAACAGTATTTGCAAATGTACACAGCTTGTCCTTCTACATTAGCTGCAGTGAAATGTCTCCACACATCAGATAGTGCCTGTGGCCTTTTCCTGTGAAGATTAGAAAAACATGAGTAAAAGAACAACAAATACAATTCCATATACAGATAAATAATTAAGTAGTTAGATTAAACAACTCATTTGTCAGATAAATGTTTTAAAATGAAACATGTATGAAAACAGCTGAATTAACAGGCTCAAGCTAAAACCCACATAGTAGCAATAACTAGCAGAAATTGTTAACAAGTTAGAAATGATTTAAACACACTTTGATGTAGGCTACTATTTACTAGTTAACCAAAAATAATCTGTCATAAAATATATTCACCCCACCCAGTATTGTAATCAAAACTTACCAGAAAGCATGTAGTCCTTGGCTCAGACAGTGTAGTAGTGTGGGCTCAATAGCATCTCATTAGAGTACCAGATCTTGAGAATCAGCTGTACATGTGATGGAAGAATGCACTGTGCATGCAGAGGGTTGCAATTCCATTGAATTGGGGATAGTTTAACCAAAATATGCCACAAGACCTAGAATTGCCTAATGTGTATCCCATAAAAAAGGTTCACTGTTATAAAATAACTTTTTTTTAATGAATTTAAGCAAAATTCCCGGGCTTAACTTCCCATGGAAAAATTCCGGGAAAGTTTCCGACCCTTTGCAACCCTAGTCTCGAGGAAATGCATAAACATTTACATTTTGTTTAGTGAGATCTTTTTTTTACATAAATGACAACAAGAACATTGAAATTATTATTTATTTTTATTTTTAAACAACATTTTAACATAATGGATACATCAAAAACAGTTTGACAGGTAAAGGAAAACCCAGACAAAACCAACAGAGACTCCCTCACTTTCTCACCCCACAGGGACTGCTTCCACCTGGGTATCCAAAATAACTTTGACTACCGTCGCTTTCTCAAGTTTGCCCGTGTGTGTGAGGTGGACGGGAAGAAGCACATCTGCACCCGAGACAAGGTAAATGCTTCAGCTTGGCCCTCGATTACACCTCCCATTCATTCCCTTCATTTATGTTTTCCTTCAACTTTTCATTATTGGTAAAGTAGTTAGGGATTAACCTAGTTTAGTGGTGATATCCATGTGTGTTGTCCACATACAGGAAGTGGGTAATCTGTATGACATGTTCCACACACGCAACTGCCTGCATAGAAGAGCCTACCAGCACAAGGTGGGCAACATCATAGAGACAATGTAAGTACTCTCACCTCAGCAGGTGTTTTAATATAGGTAACTGCCAAAATAGAGTAAACACCAACACAGTATCTTAATAGGCTGTTGGGCCACTACGAGCCAGAACAGCTTCAATGCACCTCGGCATAGTTTCTAAGTGTCTGGAAGTCAATTGGAGGGATGCGACACCATTCTTCCACAATAAATTCTATCATTTGTTGTTTTGTTGATTGTGGTGGAATATCCCATAAGTGTTCAATTGGGTTGAGATCTGGTGACTGAGACAGCCATGGCATATGGTTTACATCATGTTCATGCTCATCAAACCATTCAGTGACCACTCATGCCCTGTGTGTGGGGGTATTTGTATCTTGTATTTATTATGGATCCAAGGCGGCGGCTACTCTTCCTGGGGTCTGGCAAAATGAAGGCAGTTATACAATTTTAAAAACATTACAATACATTCGTTACAGAATTCACACCGAGTGTTCAGGCCTTTACTCCACTACTACACATCTACAACACACTGAGTGTTCAGGCCTTTACTCCACTACTACACATCTACAACACACTGAGTGTTCAGGCCTTTACTCCACTACTACACATCTACAACACACTGAGTGTTCAGTCCTCAGGCCTTTACTCCACTACTACACATCTACAACGAAAAATCAGTGTTATCTTGTGTATGTGCCTATGTTTGTTACTTCACACTCCCCGCTGTTCCATAAGGTGTGTTTTTATCAGCTGTTTAAATCTGATTCTCCTGCTGCATCAGTTACCTGATGTGGAATAGAGTTCCATGTAGTCATGGCTCTATGTAGTACTGTGCTCCTCCCATAGTCTGTTCTGGACTTGGGGACTGTGAAGAGACCTCTGGTGGCATGTCTTGTGGGGTATGGATGGGTGTCTGAGCTGTGTGCCAGTAGTTTAAACAGACCTCTGGTGGCATGTCTTGTGGGGTATGTATGGGTGTCTGAGCTGTGTGCCAGTAGTTTAAACAGACCTCTGGTGGCATGTCTTGTGGGGTATGTATGGGTGTCTGAGCTGTGTGCCAGTAGTTTAAACAGACCTCTGGTGGGGTATGTATGGGTGTCTGAGCTGTGTGCCAGTAGTTTAGACAGACCTCTGGTGGCATGTCTTGTGGGGTATGTATGGGTGTCTGAGCTGTGTGCCAGCAGTTTAGACAGACAGCTCGGTGCATTCAACATGTCAATACTTCTCGGTACCTTCAGCTTGTCAACACCTCTTACAAAAACAAGTAATTAGGAAGTCAATCTCTCTTCCATGAGATTGACATGCATATTATTAATTTTAGCTCTCTGTGTACATCCAAGGGCCAGCCGTGCTGCCCTGTTCTGAGCCAACTGCAATTTTCCCAAGTCCCTCTTTGTGGCACCTGACCACACGACTGAACAGTAGTCCAGGTGCGACAAAACCAGGGGAAGAAAATGTCTCAGGTTTTTGCCTGCCAAATGAGTTCTGTTATACTCACAGACACCATTCAAACAGTTTTAGAAACTTTAGGGTGTTTTCTATCCATATATAATAAGTATATGCATATTCTAGTTACTGGGTAGGATTAGTAACCAGATTAAATCGGGTACGTTTTTTTATCCAGCCGTGAAAATACTGCCCCCTAGCCCCAACAGGTTAACAGCATGCCACTGCCTTTACTCAAAGCCTAACCCTAACCCTTTACTCAAAGCCAGTGACATGTCATTAGTAAAGATCGAAAAAACAGCTGCCCTGGGGAATTCCTGCTTCTACCTGGATTATGTTGGAGAGGCTTCCATTAAAGAACCCCCTCTGTGTTCTGTTAGACAGGTTACTCTTTATCCACATTATAGCAGGGGGGTGTAAAGCCATTATAGCAGGGGGTGTAAAGCCATTATAGCAGGGGGTGTAAAGCCATAACACATACGTTTTTCCATCAGCAGACTATGATCGATAACGTCAAAATCTGCACTGAAGTCTCACAACACAATCATTTCCTCATCAATTTCTCTCAGCCAATCATCAGTCATTTGTGTAAGTGCTGTGCTTGTTGAGTGTCCCTATGAGCGTGCTGAAAGTCTGTCAATTTGTTTACTGTGAAATAGCATTGTATCTGGTCAAACACTATTTTTACAGAAGTTTACTAAGGGTTGGTAACAGGCTGATTGGTCGGCTATTTGAGCCAGTAAAGGGGGCTTTACTATTCTTAGGTAGCGGAATGACTTTAACTTCCCTCCAGGCCTGAGGGCACACACTTTCTAGTAGGGTCAAATTGAAGATGTGTCAACATCATCCCCTGTTATCCACAGTACTTCCATCCAAGTTGTCAGACCTCAGTGGCTTGTCATTGTTGATAGACAACAATAATTTGTTCACCTCTTCCACACTCACTTTAAGGAATTCAAAAGTATAATTATTGTCGTTTCATAATTTGTCAGATATACTTGGATGTGTAGTGTCAGCGTTTGTTGCTGGCATGTTATGCCTAAATTTGCTAATCTTGCCAATGGAAAAAAATCATTAATGTAGTTGGCAATATCAGTTGGTTGTGTGATGAATGAGCCATCTGTTTCAATGAATTATGGTGCTGAGTTTGCCTTTTTCCCAGAATTTAATTCAATGTGCTCCAAAGCTTTTTACTATCATTCTTTTATTTTATTTATCTTGGTTTCAAAGTGTGGTTTCTTCTAACCAAACCCTGAGAGACATGATATCTGGATCCATGTTAAACTAACCTCTAACCCAATCCTGAGAGACATGATATCTGGATCCATGTTAAACTAACCTCTAACCCAATCCTGAGAGACATGCTATCTGGATCCATGTTAAACTAACGTCTAACCCAATCCTGAGAGACATGATATCTGGATCCATGTTAAACTAACCTCTAACCCAATCCTGAGAGACATGATATCTGGATCCATGTTAAACTAACCTCTAACCCAATCCTGAGAGACATGATATCTGGATCCATGTTAAACTAACGTCTAACCTGAGAGACATGATATGTGGATCCATGTTAAACTAACCTCTAACTCAATCCTGAGAGACATGATATCTGGATCCATGTTAAACTAACCTCTAACCCAATCCTGAGAGACATGATATCTGGATCCATGTTAAACTAACCTCTAACCCAATCCTGAGAGACATGATATCTGGATCCATGTTAAACTAACCTCTAACCCAACCCTGAGAGACATGATATCTGGATCCATGTTAAACTAACCTCTAACCCAATCCTGAGAGACATGATATCTGGATCCATGTTAAACTAACCTCTAACCCAATCCTGAGAGACATGATATCTGGATCCATGTTAAACTAACCTCTAACTCAACCCTGAGAGACATGATATCTGGATCCATGTTAAACTAACCTCTAACCCAATCCTGAGAGACATGATATCTGGATCCATGTTAAACTAACCTCTAACCCAATCCTGAGAGACATGATATCTGGATCCATGTTAAACTAACCTCTAACCCAACCCTGAGAGACATGATATCTGGATCCATGTTAAACTAACCTCTAACCCAATCCTGAGAGACATGATATCCCTCCCAAGCTTCATTATGGACCCCTCATGTCTCCTTTGTAACTAATGTTCCTATACTCTGAGTATAACAATGTTCAACGTTTACCCCAGGATCCAAGAGTGTGCAAAGCTGTCATCAAGGCAAAGGGCGGCTACTTTGAAGAATCTCAAATATAAAATATATTTTGATTTGTTTAACATTTCTTAATTTTGATGTCTTCATTATCATTCTACAAAGTAGAAAACAAAGGGAAAAACCCTGGAATGAGTAGGTGTGTCCAAACTTTGGACTGGTACTGTATATCTGTTTTATTTCCTATCTTTTATACATTCATACAGGTTCTCAGAAATTTCGTTTTTTTTCTGCTGTATGTTATATGTTGAAAATGAGATGTTATATTGTCTTTTTTCAGGATCACAGAGGCCTTTATCAAGGCGGACCCCCACATCCAGATTCAAGGTTCAGGGGGAAAGATGTTCACCATCTCCACAGCAATAGACGACATGGAGGCCTACACTAAACTCACTGGTCCGTTCAACCCCATAGAAATATAAAGTGTACAATGGCTCTGGTCTGTTCTACTTACCCAGACAACCAGAGCTTTGAGAGTTTTATGCCAGGCGTCAAGGCTGTCCAAACAGGCTGGGTTTGCCATACCCGTTTTTTTTTGTGTGGTACATTCCTGTCCATACAATTACTGCTGGCTTTGGTTTGCATGATTACCTATCATCTTCCCACGCTCCTTATCACCTTGTCTCTCCCTCTCCCCTGTCTCTCTCCCTCTCTCCTCCCTTCCCCTGTAGACCATGTGATTGAGCAGATTCTGTACTCGTCGTCCTCTGAGCTGGCTGAGGCCAGAGAGATCCTCCAAAACATCACCTGCAGACGCCTCTACAAGTGTGTGGGAGAGACACAGGCTGAGAAGCGCGTGGAGGTTTCACAGGTGTGTGTGTGCGTGTGTTTGGAGAGAGGATATCCTTCCAGGGCTTACTAGCGGAGCTTTCTACGAGATTCATATTATGTGCCTCCAGGGGCGAAAATCTGATATCCACTTTGGAGGGGACAATTACATGAGATTTTCTCAAGAGCCATTCCTGAGGGGGACACCAAAAGTAGTGCTGTAACACATAGCCTACATTGTAATATGGTAAATGTATATTGAGGAACCAAAGAAATAAGGTGTTTGCCGTACTCCTAACTACCGGTACCCAAAACTACACAACTAATCACAACAGCAATACCATTGCCTTTAACAAATCTTAGTTCAGTCACCAGTTTAAGTTGAGAGTGGGGGTATCCATGGCATTTTCCAATTATGTTCCTATTTTACAAGTCAAACAAATTGAGAACCTTTCATAATGTTGCCAAACAAAGACTCAACAAACTTACCTGAGACTCCCTGTCTCTGCCAGTCTGTCCCTGCATATCTGTCCCCAACTCTGCTGTCTATGTGCCATCTGTTGCCTGCTCTGCCTAATGACATCATTGTGAAACATTTCCATTAGAATTTCATTTCTTTCTTATGAACATTTTATCAACTAGTCTGAGATATTAGGCTACTAGGGTTCTTACTATGCGTTTTGGTGTATTGAAAAATACTCTGATGTCCGTCTTTTATTTTTCTGCCATTTTTCTACCTGGCTGGCTGGCTGGCTGGCTACACACACAGTGTGTAGGTTATTTACAGTAGGAGATGGGCTTCTATCATCTTCAATCATTCTATTTGGGCTTCGATCTAAAAGGTAGCTAGCAAATGTGAAACGGATTAAAATGACAAGAGTTGACAGCTGTATGAGTTCACCATTTACACAACATATGCTGCAACCTTTTGTAATTTTAATAGTTTGTTTCATATTGGCTGGCTTCCAACAATAGCTGAATTTGCAAAGCTAGCGAGCACCAATTCAGTTTCAGTGGTGTTTGCTATAATCTTTGCTACCCGGGTTAAATAAAGGTGAAATAAAATAAATAAATAAAAGTTCCCTTGCGACAATTTAGCTTTTGCAACGAGACCATTAAATATATTTAAGACAATGGTAGAAGAGAGTGTAGTTCTGTTCAGTTTGGACTTCAGTTTATCGCTAACCTTATCACAGGGACTTTGAAGCAGTAACTTACATCATCTGCATGCTGATTCCATCTTTGACGAGGCCACATAAATGGAATTGGTACTAGCTAGCTTAATAGTTAATATTTGCGCGCTAGCTCTGCATATTCAGCTAGTGTGTGTGCACGCGATTGACTGGATGAACCTCACGGCAGTTACGTGCATTGAGTGCCTTTCAGACAGTAGATACGACCTCTCTGTTACCTAGCAAGCTAAGGAACTGGCAATGGATCAAACCATTGTGAGGCAAAGGGCGGGGGTGTCGCAATCTTTTGAAACTTAAAAACGCGCTATTAAGTGTCTATAATCAGCACAATTGCTTTCATTGCGTATTATTAATATTATTTAAATGACATAGTTATGTTTCAGTGATATATTGGGGGGGACAAATCATATTTTTCCCAGGATGGGGGGGTCGTGATTTCCGCCCCTGTGTGCCTCTCATCCTCGTCTTCTCTTCCCCCAGGAAAAGCTCCTGGACTGGGCAGGCTGTGTGGCGAGGTCCAGGCCTCAGAATGACCTTCAAAATGTTACTCTGCAGCCAGGGGACTTTGTTGTCCATGTGAGTGTCCAGTCTTTTCACCTCAATCAGGGAACTGATTGAATACATTTTACCATACCATCCCCCCCCGCCTTCTCTATAGGTAACCCTTTGTTACCAGTTGCTCTGTTGAAAATGGGTATCTCTTTGCATGTCCATCTCTCCTCCCTATCTTTCTCTCCATCAGATCATCAACATGGACTGGGGTATGAAGGAGAAGAACCCCATCAACAACATGCGTTTCTACTGTAAGAACGACCCAACCAAAGCTTACCAGATCAGCAAGGACCAGGTCACTACTTCAATGCACTTACGTATACCTATTTTAGAATTATCCAATAATCTTTGGAGCTTGGAAACATGATATAAGGCAATTGTTGTTCCTGTAGGTGTCCAAGCTGCTGCCAGAAAGGTTTGCTGAGCAGCTTATCAGGGTCTACTGTAAGAAGACTGATGAGAGGACCATGGAGGCAGCTAAGAAGAACTTTGCCCAGTGGTGTATGGATATGAACTTCTCCAAACCTCAGGTCAGGAGGCCTCGCTCTTTCCTTTATATATCATTTTACCTCAAGCTTTTAGCGTTTTTACATTGTGTGGGGAAGATGACAGTGCAAGGCCAAGCCAGCTAGCTATCACCATCTTACCTGCACCACACAGAGTATTTTCCCAATGTTTAAAATTTACACTGGTATCCCTGTGTGTTTGTGTTCACATTTGTTTAGGATGGAGATGTGATTGCACCAGAGCTCACCCCTCTTAAGGCAAGCTGGGCACACAACAATGACACTGAGGATAATGAGGGGAGGAAGAGGCTGGGCCACTGAGGATAATGAGGGGAGGAAGAGGCTGGGCCACTGAGGATAATGAGGGGAGGAAGAGGCTGGGCCACTGAGGATAATGAGGGGAGGAAGAGGCTGGGCTGCAATCAATGATGACCAGACTCTTTTAAGAGGAAGATGAGAAACAACAGAGAATCCTTCTGTTTACGGCAGTGGTTACCAATCATGGTCTTTGAGGGCCACAGGGTATGCAAGGTTTTGTTCCAACCCAGCACTAACACACTTGGTTCAGCTAATCTAGGTCATTAAGATGAACTGACTAGCTGAATCAGGTGTGTTCACGATGGGTTGGAACAAAAGCCTGCACACCCTGTTGCTCCCTAGGACCAGGGGTTGGTGACCACCACCTCAAGAAAATGTGAGTCAGGCTTTCGAAAGAAGTCACTTTACTCAGGGTTCTGTTCACTCTGATTCAGTTTTCCAGGGATTAGATCATGTAGTCTTTCTTTTATTTACTTTTGATGTTTTATTTCAAGCGTACATTTTAGGTTTGGTTATCTTAACGTTATGCTATTTCATGATAAGATAAGTGTAGGAGTATGTGAGTATACATACCTGTACTCCCAGGCTATGCATGTTGACGTGCCACTCTCACACATGGCTCTTTCAGATAGCCAAGCAACGACTTTTACATATTTATCCATCCTGGTGGAAGTTACTCTTTGGACAATCATGCTTTACCTCGTAATACTCCCAAAGCTGAATGTGAACTTATCCTTAGTGTTATATTTGATCAACATGCAAACAAACAGGTAACCGTTGTTTGTGTTTCAGGGCATTGTCTTTCTTTTATGCATGGTTTCTACGCTGTTTTAGTTGTTATATACCCAGCTACCATAGTTAGCCTGGTCATGCATATCTACAGTATGTAGGCTAAAGTAGGAGTTGGCTAAGCACATACAGATCAAAGATCAGGGTACAATGTAGCTTAATTATCTTCAGAAAAGCCACCACTTTAACTGACAAACAATGTTAAGTTATCATATTATCTTCATCCATGTACCCTACTGAGGCAAGCAGCTATCTGTCTAGTGTTTGGTATCATTTGGGAGTCTCGTTATGTTATCTTCATTTAAACAACATGAACACAATGTTTACCCTAAAGTCTGCCTCGATGAGCCCACAGCTGTTGATCAGATATGTTTGTTGATTTAAGTTATGCACTTTGTTTTAAATAAATAATATAATTTTGAATGAAAGACTAATGGGGTGGAGAGTCTCACCATTTGAAGGGTTTTGTAATACAGAATGTAACCGGCCACATCATCTGCGAAATACGACCCTCTTCTCTGCCTAGCTATCTGAGTTCTGTTTCCTTAGAACTTTGTGTAGAAGACAGCTCTAGCATCCTGAATCCTCAATTTAATTATAGGGGTGAAAACAAAACAAATCTCGGTTAACCCATGGTCTATGGTAAATTGCTTGAGTCGTTCATCTTAGGTTATACTATGCATTCCATCCCGTTGTGAGAGGGTCAGTGCTGTCTGGGTTCCTTGGGACATCCCTACCCTAAACCTTAACCCCTAACCTTAACCCCTAACCTTAACCCCTAACCTTAACCCCTAACCTTAACCCTTACCTACGAAAATAGCTGGCTAGCTAACCTCGATAATTACTCTAAACTACACAATTATCTTTGATACAAAGACGCCTATGTAGCTAGCTAAAAAACAATTGCTCAGATCAATGTAATGTAATGAAATGTAATATTACCTGCGGAGCGAAGTGCAGCACGACTACTCGCTCCAAACCCGGAAGTCACATTCCTACCCTAAACCTTAACCCTTACCTTAACAATGCTGCTCGCTCAATAGGCCTATTTGGAAGTTCATAACTTGGTAGCCTACAGACAGAATAATCTTCTCTTTTCAGCAGGATCCATTTGCTTAACAACCTGCGATTGTATTTGAAATATTGCGAAAGCCCTGTTGTAGCTGCATCACTGACAGATTTGCCGCATGTTCCCAACTTGTAGGCATGCCTTGTGATTGGGCTACACACAATCCACAGCTATTTTTTTAAATAAGCTATTGCTCCTCTGTGGCTAAATTACAGGCCTACTCCTGGTGTAGTAATCTGAATGATTTCATTTCTTTCTGAACAGACAGAAGTAATTCTATCACTTTGGCAAATGTATTTTAATGTATCGGGTGCTGCACCAACTCAAGCACCCTTCCTGCGGGCCGATGATTCTATAAGGAAATAAATGATTAGGGTTAGGGTTAGACCATAACCCTAACCATAACCCTAACCATAACCCTAACCCTTCCTGCGGGGCTATGATTCTATAAGGAAATAAATGATTAGGGTTAGACCATAACCCTAACCCCAACCCCTAACCATAACCCCTAACCATAACCCCTAACCCCTAACCCTAGCCCCTAACCATAACCCCTAACCCCTAACCCTAACCCTTCCTGCGGGGCTATGATTCTATAAGGAAATAAATGATTAAGTGCAACTGCTGGAGAGAAGAGTTGCAGGCTCGTTTGTGTCAGAACACAGAGAGTGAGGGAGATTATAGAAACTGAATCTCCTAGTTCTCTCACCACAGCAATGGCCACTCGTTGGTCTATATAAAGTTGTGGCCAAAACTTTTGAGAATGACACAAATATTAATTTTCATAAAGTCTGCTGCCTCAGTTTGTATGATGGCAATTTGCATATACTCCAGAATGTTATGAAGAGTGATCAGATGAATTGCAATTAATTGCAAAGTCCCTCTTTGCCATGCAAATGAACTGAATTCCCCCCCCAAAATTCCACTGCATTTCAGCCCTGCCACAAAAGGACCAGCTGACATCATGTCAGTGATTCTCTCGTTAACACAGGTGTGAGTGTTGACGAGGACAAGGCTGGAGATCACTCTCTCATGCTGATTGAGTTCGAATAACAGACTGGAAGCTTCAAAAGGAGGGTGGTGCTTGGAATCATTGTTCTTCCTCTGTCAACTATGGTTAACTGCAAGGAAACATGTGCCGTCATCATTGCTTTGCACAAAAAGGGCTTCACAGGCAAGGATATTGCTGCCAGTAAGATTGCACCTAAATCAACCATTTATTGGATCATCAAGACTTTCAAGGAGAGCGGTTCAATTGTTGTGAAGAAGGCTTCAAGGTGCCCAAGAAAGTCCAGCAAGTGCCAGGACCATCACCTAAAGTTGATTCAGCTGCGGGATCAGGGCACCACCAATACAGAGCTTGCTCAGGAATGGCAGCAGGCAGGTGTGAGTGCATCTGCATGCACAGTGAGGTGAAGACTTTTGGAGGATGGCCTGGTGTCAAGAAGGGCAGCAAAGAACCACTTCTCTTAACCTCTATGGGCTAGGTGGGACGCTAGCGTCCCACCCGTGGTGCACTCCATCAACAGCAGGTGCATTTCAAGAGCGGCAAATTTGAATCCAAATAAATGTCAAAATTCAAATTTTTCAAACATACAACTATTTTACACCCTTTGAAAGATAAACATCTCCTTAATCTAACCACGTTTTACGATTTCAAAAAGGTTTTACGGCGAAAGCATAAATTTAGAGTATGTTAGGACAGTACATTTACAAGAGTTGTGTGTAATGTTTTGTCAATTCAAAGACAGGGTCACCAAAACCATAAAACCAGCTAAAATGATGCACTAACCTTTTACAATCTCCATCAGATGACACTCCTAGGACATTATGTTAGACAATGCATGCATTTTTAGTTCTATCAAGTTCATATTTATATCCAAAAACAGCGTTTTACTATGGCATTGATGTTGAGGAAATCGTTTCCCTCCAATAACCGGCAGTCAAGTCAACACCACAAATTAAATAATTAAAATTAGAAAACATTGGTAAAATATTATATTGTCATTTAAAGAATTATATATTTACATCTCTTGAACGCAATCAACTTGCCAGATTTAAAAATAACCTTACTGGGAAATCACACTTTGCAATAATCTGAGCACTGCGCCCAGAAAAATACGCGTTGCGATACAGACTAGACGTCATGTTGGGGAGATCTAAAATCGAAAATACTATGTAAATAATCCATTACCTTTGATTCTCTTCATCAGATGTCACTTCCAGGTATCACAGGTCCATAACGAATGTAGTTTTGTTCAAAAAAGCTCATCATTTATGTCCAAAAATCTCCGTCTTGTTAGCACATGATCTAAGCCAGCCGGACTTCTCGTCATGAACGAGGGGAAAAAATATATTTACGTTCGTTCAAACATGTCAAACGTTGTGTAGCATAAATCATTAGGGCCTTTTTTAACCAGAACATGAATAATATTCAAGGTGGACGAATGCATACTCTTTTATAACGTATTGGAACGAGGGTACCCAACATGAACTCGCGCGCCAGGTGTCTAATGGGCCATCATCGTTCCATGGCTCTTGTTCGGTCAGATCTCCCTCCAGAAGACTCAAAACACTTTGTAAAGGCTGGTGACATCTAGTGGAAGCAATAGGAAGTGCCAAAATATTCCTCAGCCCCTGTGTTTTTCAATGGGATAGGTTTAAAGGTAATACAACACATCAGGTATCCACTTCCTGTCAAATGTCTCAGGGTTTTGCCTGCCAAATGAGTTCTGTTATACTCACAGACACCATTCAAACAGTTTTAGAAAATTTAGAGTGTTTTCTATCCATATGTAATAAGTATATGCATATTCTAGTTACTGGGTAGGATTAGTAACCAGATTAAATCGGGTACATTTTTTTTATCCAGCCGTGCAAATACTGCCCCCTAGCCCTAACAGGTTAAAAACACATTGGTTGCCCTCCCTCCCATTCACCCAACACTCACAGACCACATACAATCATCCACCTCTCCTAACCTTAACCTCAATCCTACTAGGGTTTAGGGTTAGGTTTAGGGTTTAGGGGTTAGGTGGTAGGGTTAGGGTCAGGGTTAGGGTAGGGTTAGGGTTAATCCTACTAGGGTTTAGGGTTAGGTTTAGGGTTTAGGGGTTAGGTGGTAGGGTTAGTGTTTAGGGTTAGGGGGTTAGGGTTTTAGGGTTAGGTTTGTTAAGGAATCCACAAGGTCGATCTGATTCCTTCAAGCTAATTTCGAGACCAGGGGGAGGGTTGGGGTTAGGGGTTAGGGGTTGGGGTTAGGGTTAGGGGTTAGGGTTGTGTTTGTAAGGAATCCACAAGGTCGATCTGATTCCTTCAAGCAGAGACCAGGGGGAGGGTTGCACTCTGCTTGCCGAGGAGTCGAGGGGTCCGGGCACAGATCCGCCCAGGTTGTAGAACCCTATAGTTTCCGACTTTAGTAGAGCTGGTTTTGGGGTGCGTTGGTTTTAGGTGTCTTCATCCTTGGGCTTTCATCCATTTTAAGTCCAGTTAGGGGTTAGGGTTAGGGGTTAGGGTCAGGGGTTAGGGTCAGGGGTTAGGGTCAAGGGTAGGGTTAGAGGGTTAGGGTTAGGGTCAGGGTTAGGGTAGGGTTAGGTTTCTAGTTTTGAGTCGGTTGATCCACTTCCATCTCTGACACATGGAAGCCGAAGGGGGAAGGGGAATGGGTGCACAACATAGCATTGACGCGCGGGCCAGGGGGGGTCCGGGAGCACCCGGCCAAAGTTGTAGACCCCATTGTTGCCCACTTGTAGAAATGCCCTAGGGTTTGTTGGTTGGGCTTAAAACCGTCCGTCCGTATGGTTAAGGGATGGTTAAGGTTAGGGTTGGGGTTAGGGTTAGAATGGTTAAGGTTAGGGTTAGGGTTAGAGATGGTTAAGGTTAGGGTTGGAGTGGTTAAGGTTAGGGTTAAGGTTGGGGTTAGGGTTAGAATGGTTAAGGTTAAGGTTAGGGTTAGAGTTAGGTTTAGGTAGGTCTTTCAAGGTCTGTTTGTCAACGGAAGTGGAAAGCATAGGTTAGGGTTAGGGTTAGAGAGGTTAAGGTTAGGGTTAAGGTTGGGGTTAGAGTTAGGTTTAGGTGAGTCTTTTCAAGGGTCTGTTTGTCAACGGAAGTGGAAAGCATAGTTCAATCTAGGAGTTACTCCCCATCGGATCCTTCTTTTTATCTCCACGTTGTCTATGTATTTACTCCATGTCCATCTGTCTCTAGTCCTGGATGTTTTCATTCATAAGTAAAATTTGAGAGTTATTCCCGTCCAGGATCCAGGAATTATCCCATGTCTAGTCAAATCCAGCTGGTCTGTTTTGGGTAAACTCGACGTAGGATCATTTTATTACATTTTTACATTTTAGTCATTTAGCAGACGCCTTTATCCAGAGCGATTTACAGTAGTGAACGCATACATTTCATTTCATGCATTTTTTTGTTGTTGTACTGGCCCCCCGTGGGAATCGAACTCACAACCCTCTCTACGGTTGTCATGCATCCGCCCTTGGAGTTCCGTCCCGCATCCTTGTAGATACATGGTGGGTTCAGGATCAGGCAAACTCCTCGAGTTGCGTACCGTATGAGGGTCCGGTTTCTCGGTTGGTTGCCATGTGTCCATACCAGCCATGTCAGTCTGTCACGCTTGCGAGTTTTGGCAGACAAAAACCCCAAGGAGGAAACCGCCTATACGGCTGTCATGCATCCGCCCCAAGTGTAGTCCTTGGTCAATCCAGTGGTTCGGGTGGCAGTGACCCATGGGGCTACTCCCTTCCAGGATCGTAGCGTTCCAGTTGTATGTCATCCCTAGACAGTGAATTTATTTCATAGTCAAAAGGTCAAAAAGTGGTTTGGCTGTCCAGGCTGAGTACGGCAGAAGGAGGGGTCCCCCAGTGAAAAGTTGCTTTGTGGGATCCAATGCTCCGCCAGACATCATCTGAGCACCCCAGGGATCTCCCGGCCCGGGGATAATTCCAGCGGCACCGCCCACCTCCCAAAGCACCTTTTTACTTTATTTAAAAAAAACTCCCACCACACTCAGAGAAAACACGCGCTACTGGACATACTACCAATCCAATTCTAAATTGGGGTAGGTAGTCGTCCAGCGCGGTACGTGAGTCTTCATTGGACGGGGCGGAGATGTTGGCCTATTGGTCTGCACAACAGGACCTGGAGAGGTCCCGAAGGAGACCGGTCTTTCCACCTTAACCGGCAGTCTCATTCAGGGCGTGGAAGGGCCTATGTTGCTTAGGAAGCAATCGCTGCGGGGGAGTCCCCTGGGTCAGGGTCCCCAGAGTAGTTGGAGAAAAAATATTTCTCGTCCATTGGGGGTGTAGGTGGGTATATATATAAAAAAAAAATATATATATATACACAAAAGGAAGATGGTAGGTTGGTGAGAGGATATTTTTGGTGGGTCCGTGGTCACGGTAACTCTGAAATGTTATTAAAGATCTATTTTTATGGTCCTAATGACCCCCTTTTTTTGTGGGATGTGGGGTTTGGGTTGTGTATGTGTAGTATATGTCCGGGAGTGCCTTGTTGTTAAAGTTTGGGTGATGATCCAGCTTGTGGTAGTGGTATTAATATCCAAAGGGAGGTTCGAGATCCATCCTAAGGCTGTAGGTCCCGGTGAGATTCTTTGGTTCTTTGCGGGAGCTTTAGAGACGGCTGCGTACCAAGATATCCCTCAGGTTGGTATTTCTTTTGAATGCCAGAATGGGTGTGTGGAGAGGGAGTAGTTGCTTTGAGAGTAGCCTCTTCTTAAGTTTAGTCGCCACCTGACAGCTTGGTGAGTTGTAGGTAATGATGATTGGTATGATTTTGTTGTTTTCTTTGGGTTTGCCTCTCCATGAGTGTGTCCTGAGGTTATGTTTTGCTTTGTTAAGGGCTGTGCGGGTATATCCTCTTTTTCTTCTTAAAGCCTTGGAGAGGGTGTGAGTTGCAGTTTTAAGGTCTTTTGGTTGAGTGCATATCCTTTTGTATCTCAGGAATTGAGATTTCAGTATGCCTCCACTGGTGTGTGGAGGGTGGAAGCTGGTAGCATGCAGGAGGGCATGTGTGTCTGTTTTCTTGAAGTACATTTTTGTATCCAATCTGCCTTTCTTGAGAAGGTTGGGTCCTTTGTAGGTTATGGTATCCAGGAAGTGTACTTCAGAGCGATTTATTTTGTGCGTCAGGTGGATGGAGGGATGGTGGTTATTTAGGATGGCAGTGAATTATAAGAATTCTTCTACGCTCTGTTTCCATATGCCCCATATGTCATCCAGGTATCGGTAGAAGCGGAATGGTTTGAGTTGGCATAGGGGGTAGACAGTGTTTTCCCATTCTGCTAGGTAGATGTCTGCGTAGGCCGGTGCAAATCTTTTATCCATTGCCACTCCTTTTACCTGTAGATAGGTGCTGCCGTTGAATTCAAAGTTGTTGTGCTATTTCAAGAAGACGTAGGAGGTGATGATCTGGTCTTCCTGGTTGTGGGTATCGTAGTAGATAGGTTCTTACTGCTGCGAGGCCTTGTTCCACTTCAATGTTGTTGTAGAGGCTCTGGATGTCCATGGTAAAGAGGAAGTCTTCCGTGGTTACAGGTGTGTTGGCAACTTTGCCGAGAATGTCGGAGGTGTCTTTGATATAACTATTATGTTTTGATGCCAATGGGCGTAGGTGTATATCGATCCATTGTGATATTCCATATGTTTCGATAGCACAATCCGAGATGATCCGTCTCCCTGGTGGGACTTCGAAGGGGAGAGGCCAAGAGAAGGGGTCCTTATGGATTTTCGGAAGTAGGTAGAAGCTCCTGCTTCTAGTGGGTTTGTAACCTGTGAGGTAATCCTGTTGTCTGGAGGTGATGTGATTCTTGCGTTCTAATTGTTTTAGTTCTCTTCTTATGAGTGCTATCCAATGTTAGATGATGTTGGGGTGTTGTAATTGGATTGCTGAGTCTCATGAGTCTCTGTACGTAGGTAAAAATATTGGTCCTGGCAGGGGTAAGATTCATCCGGTGTGGGATGAGTTTCTTGGTATGTTGTAGCCTGAAAATGTGGCTCTGTACGTAACGGAGACGACGTATTCACAGTGAGACTCGGTTGCCAGTCAAAACTTTTTTCGGCTGACCCCTCTATGCGTCTCCTCTTAAAAGATGTAGAGGGCTTAAATGAGTGTTTCTGCCCCGTCTAAATTTTTGGGCCTGTTTTGTGGTGCTCTTGTATCGACGTGGTAGAAGCGTTAGAGTCCCAGCTATGTCGTGAATCTTCCATGTTATGTGTCCCTGTGTAAAACTCAAAGTAAGGGAAAAGAAAAGTACAAAGTAAATAGGTAGCCAAAAGGAGATACCTCTGACGTCCGTGTGGATCCTGCCTTCCTTACAGCTACACAACGGATCTAGAGGTATCCCAGCCACGACGCGTTTCTGCCTTACTCGGCTTCATCAGGTAGCAGGGAGATGAAAGGTAAAAGTGTGCCAAAATGTGCACTCGGTCGTGATACGGGAAAAAGCCGTTTTGGACCGGAAAAATGGTTTATGTGTGTGTGTGTGTATGTGGGTGAGTGTCGTGGAGGTTGAGACTCTATGGTCTGAAGTTCGATGAAGTATCGTGATGATTGCAAAAGGGCGTTGATTCGTGGGAGTATAAGCTCCGTGATGAAGGAATCCCCCCCAAAAAGGCCGTGGACGCAAGGATTGAAACGGGTTGAAGATATCAAAATTCCGGGTGTAGCATGAGGCTGGTGCCTGGTGGTTTAGTAAGAAATGGTGGTCCAAAGTGAAATGTATTCGCTGGAAGTTGGAAGATCAAAATTGCATGTTGTCCAGGTGCAAGTGTCTTCAAAAAGTTTTTCCACCCAATGGTGCTGAGACTGAGGGATGCTCTTCTTTTATAGGAAAGGAAGGGGGCGTGGTCACAAGGTGAGTGAAATCCTATTGGTGCATGAGGCGTGCATGCAGCGTACATGTGAGGGGTATGGCCATGATCATCCAATGAGATTGCTGCGTTGCTTTAGATGAAGGGTCTTTAACCTGTTCGTGTTGGTAGAGGCCTCCTCCGTTGATTTCTATGGGGAATTGTATGGGGTGGTAGCCCCTTGCATTTTGGGGTACCATTTGCGTTGTGGGTGTCCGAGAGGTTCCGGGTGAATTGCAGAAAAGACTAGAAGTCCGAAGGGTTAGAATGAGCCATTCGGGAAGTTCCTGTGATGTGTAGAAGGTGGTGTGTTTGACCTCTGCTCTGCCATTGACTTGTATGTTAACGTGGAGAATGGTCGGCTCCGGTTTAGGGATTTTGGCTGTAAAATCCCATGTGGAATTCTGTGGGTCCAGAGGGGGTGGATGGTAGAGTGGACATCTGTAGGTTATAATGGATTTGTAGTAGGAGGTATGTGGTATCCGACAGGTCTGGTTATGGGTCTACCATTATAGTTGGACAGTTTTTCCTCCGCTATTGGAGTAGCGTCACTTGGAGGCCGTATTACAGTAGGGTGCGATGTGCAGAGAGAGGTTGTATCCATGGTATTTTTTCCTTTGTGATGCTAAAGATCTTGATCCTGGTTTCATTTTTAAGGGGTAATTGTAGGTTGGGGTCCCAGAGAAGTGTTCCCTTTTAAAGATTTAAAAGGTGCTTTTTATCGTCTTTGCTGATGCATTTTAGCGGAGTTGGTATTATCGTGTTCAGCTGCATTAGGGTTCCCGTAATTGCGGTTGAGTGTCCCGTTTTGATGTGTTCAAATCCTCTTTGAGGAATGGGAAGTATGGGCCCGAAAAAACTTTTTGAGGTATTTCCAGTAATATTTTCATCCGAAGTTGATCCTACCCATCCTATAAGGGGGATACTTACCTGGGGTGAATATTGATACTTACCTGGGGGGGGGCACCGGTGTTGAATACTGATACTTACCTGGGGGGGGCACCGGTGTTGAATACTGATACTTACCTGGGGTGGGCACCGGTGTTGAATATTGATACTTACCTGGGGTGAATACTGATACTTACCTGGGGTGGGCACCGGTGTTGAATATTGATACTTACCTGGGGGGGGCACCGGTGTTGAATATTGATACTTACCTGGGGTGGGTTAGGGTTAGGGTTAGGGTTGGGTTAGGGTTAAGGTTAGGGTTAAGGTTAGGGGTTAGGGTTAGGGGTTAGGGGTTAGGGTTAGGGGTTAGGGTTAGGGTTAGGGTTAGGGGTTAGGGTTAGGGTTAGGGTTAGGTTTGAAAAAAAACAGACGAATCTGATATGCACTGGCAC
This sequence comes from Salmo salar, assembly GCF_965601325.2. Taxonomy (NCBI): domain Eukaryota; kingdom Metazoa; phylum Chordata; class Actinopteri; order Salmoniformes; family Salmonidae; genus Salmo; species Salmo salar. Next base: position 316,491 of record NW_027675428.1, read on the forward strand.
AGGCAAAACTTTAAATAAATGGTAAAACCATAGTATAAAATACCTTAATTAAAAACAGGGGAGGGAGAAGAAAAAAAAGGGGGGGAGGGAGGGGGGAAAAAAATACAAATAAAAAATAAATAATAAAAAGATTGATAAAAAGATTGCCCGGAAAATAAAGCCTGGGTTCACAACCCGAGATGCAATCCCTAAGGGATAGAGGCCAAAACCCAAGGTCAACACAACAAACCTGAAATTAGGATGGTCATAAAAGTCCAGAGGTTGGAGTTCGGCACGCCAGCTCCAAGAGTTAGGGCCAGACGAGGGGATATAAGGGTCAGATAAGGGGGTATGAGGGGTTAGATGAGGGGGTATAAGGGGTTAGATGAGGGGGTATAAAGGTTAGGGTTAGATGAGGGGGTATAAAGGTTAGGGTTAGATGAGGGGGTATAAGGGGTTAGATGAGGGGGTATAAGGGGTTAGATAAGGGGGTATAAGGGGTTAGATGAGGGGGTATAAAGGTTAGGGTTAGATGAGGGGATATAAGGGTTAGATAAGAGGATATAAGGGTTAGATGAGGGGGTATAAGGGGTTAGATGAGGGGGTATAAGGGGTTAGATGAGGGGGTATAAAGGGTTAGATGAGGGGGTATAAAGGTTAGGGTTAGATGAGGGGGTATAAAGGTTAGGGTTAGATGAGGGGGTATAAAGGTTAGGGTTAGATAAAAAGGTATTTAGGGTTAGAACTAAAGGGATGTAAGGGTTAAATAAAGGGATATAAAGGGTTGAGGTTAGGGTTAGATAAGGGGTTATAAGGGTTAGGGTTAGATAAGGGGGTATAAAGGTTAGGGTTAGATAAGGGGGTATAAAGGTTAGGGTTAGATAAGGGGGTATAAAGGTTAAGGTTAGAACTAATGGGATGTAAGTGTTAAATAAAGCGATATAAAGGGTTGAGGTTAGGGTTAGATAAAGGGGTATAAGGGTTAGGGTTAGATAAGGGGGTATAAAGGTTAGGATTAGGTTAGGGTTAGATAAGAGGATATAAGGGTTAGGGTTAGAAATAAGGGGATGTAAGGGTTAAATATAGGGATATAAAGGGTTGAGCTTAGGGTTAGATAAGGGGGTATAAAGGTTAGGGTTGAATAAGGGGGTATGAGGATTAGGGTTAGATAAAGGGATATGAGGGTTAGGGTAGGGGTTAGGTAAGAAAGGTGCAGAGGTTGAGGTGAAAGTGAAAGATTAGGGTTGGGACCTGAGAACTGGGGCTTGGAGTTAGAGTTAAGATCAACCCAAGAATCAGGGTCAGATATAGGGTCTAGAGGTTAGGGTTAGGCATGAGGATCTATAAATTAGGGTAGATAATTAGGATTTTAGAATTAGGGTTGAATATAAGGGTCTAGGATAGGGAATCAGGATTTCGAGGAGTAGAATTTCAGGAGTGGGGAACCGCCCGACAAACACACAAATAAAAAGTACCGATACAGGGCAATAATAAGTGCTACTACACAAAGGCAAGACCACAATAAACGGATCAACGTCCCACACTGAGTGTAAAAATAAGTGCTATCAAATTCAGATAAGTGCTCAAAAAAAGTAAAATAAAACCACGCCACACTAAAAGATACAGAAAATTAATATACATAAAATAAATACCATCATAAATGCTAAAAAAGCATATAAAAATATATATAAATCATAAATAAACGATTAAAAAGAGACATAATTAAGTATAAAAATAAATGCTTTGATAAATAAATAGACAAACATACCCCACTAAATATACAAGTGCTTTCAACTCAAAATAAGTGCTATGGGGGTATATAAAAAAGATAAGGTAAGACCACGCCACAATAAATAAATAATAATAACATAAATCTAATCATATAAATAAAATAAGTGCCATAATATTAATAATAAGTGCTTGAAAACATATATAAAAAATAAATAAATAATTAAATTATTTGGTAAACTAACATTTATCTTGCGCGGTTCTCCCACAGCCCCCCACTATCCTATCCCCCAACCAAAAACTCCACTCATCCAACCCCACCAGAGATGGCACCTCCCACCAGGTAAATAAGCCAGAATAAATTTAATATTTTTCATTCAGGCCCTTGGGATCTATTGTTTGGAGGCGCCCAATCCAAATTCTTTCCATCCCCTGTCGTTGTTTCCTAGACCAGCCCCCGTTTGTCTCCAGACCAAAGATACTCAAATGATCAATTGCATGTAGGCTAAAATGTAAATACAACCCCGTGCTCTTATTACCTTTTGCCATATTGTATAGGTGTTGTTTTAGTCTAGCCTGTAGTGCATTCTTGGTTTCTCCTATATACATTTTTTGGCACAATTTGCACTTGATTACATAAATCAAGTTTGTCGTTGACAATTCGATTCTCTGTCTTATAGGAAACCCCAAACCCGAGAAGGCATTAGTAATATATTTTGGTCTCTCCAGATATTTTTCCAATTTGTTAGGTACCTCTTTCTGCCGGAAGGCAGAGTGGACTAATTTATCCCCAAGGTTTTTATTTTTCCTATATGCTGAGATTATTCTACAATTCAACAGCCCCTCCACCGCTTGTTGCGCTTCCCGGAAGTTAGACCTCAACGTCCTGCTAAGTCCACCCAGACTCCCAGAGTATGTAGCAACAAATGGTATCAGATTATGTGTTTCTGCTGTTTTGTTGTAACCCTCTTCCCTTCCAAATAATTCTCCTACCTCTGCTTTTATCTCCCTAAGGAAACGTTTTGAATATCCCCGTGGCCCCAAAGCTCCAAAGAGAATGGTTGTTGCCTCCTCCACATGCTCACCCAATGTACAAATTCTGTTGAACCGGATCAACTGGGATTTAATTATCCCTCTAAAGGTATGTTTTGGATGATAACTTGCCTTATGTAGCAAAGCATGCCTATCTGTCTCCTTAAAGAAGACTTTAGTAGCCAATGATTTAGTCTGCCCCTCAGAAGGTACAAAGAAAACCTGATTGTCTAAAACTCTAGTTTGTCTCTTTGTATATTGTGGGATATTGTAATTGCAGGATGATGTGTATTTAGGGATTCCAAGAAACACTCAAACTCCCTCATAGAATTCACCCAAATCCCAAAGATGTCATCCAAATACCTGAGATACAAAGAGGGGAGGGTCTTACACTTCACAAACACTGTCTCTTCCAAAAACACATATATAGGTTGGCAAAGGCTGGGGCAAACTTCTTCCCCATGGCGGTGCCATGGACCTGAAGATAAAACTTATCATTAAAATTAAAATCATTCCTCAAAAACTCAACTCCAACAAATCTAAGATTTCTTTATCCGGGCGCTGAGGGTCAGGAAACCTATCAAAGGCCCGTTTAACTGCCCGCAGTCCCAAAGGGGTATCAATATTTGTGTATAGTGAGTTGATATCTATTGAAATAAAAACGCCCCCAATGGTAGTTCAAGACCTTTAAGTTTACCAACAAAATCATATGTATCTTTTACATAGGAAGCATGCTTCTGTGATAGTGGATTGATGAAATAATCAATATATTCAGCAATTCGATATGATTCCGATCCACAGTCACTAACAATTGGGCGTCCACTAGGGATCTGAAATGGCACCGACCACTCTTCCAAAGGTTTATGGATTTTTGGGAGGAGATAAAATTGTCGCGGTCTAGGTACATCTGGGCCCAGAAGATAGGTATATTGCTTTGAAATGATAAACTTTTTTTCAAGCAATTCCAACAATATCATCTTAATCATGTTTTTGGTCTCAGATTGAATAGAGTGATCTAATGCAACATAATTTTTCGGGTTATTCAGTTGTCTGTTAGCTTCCAATAAGTACTGTACTCTATCCATGATTACAATATGTGATCCTTTATCTGCAGGCTTAATAACTATATTCCGGTTTGACCCCAACAATTTAATAGTGTCTGACTCCGATACCGTCATATTCCCCCCAGTTACCGGCCCAGGTCGGAAGCGCCTAAATGCCTCGAGATCCTTCCTAATCAATGTTTAGATGGATGGAGATATCGATTGTATTCTGGGTTCCCAAACCAAGGGATCTGTAAACGGTACAAACGGAATGTCAGTATCATAATTAAAATGATCCAACAATTTCAGCCTCCTATGATATATGTGTAAGTCCCTACGAAGCTCCATCCGGTCTAAAATTCCGGGAGTGGGGATAAAAGACAATCCCCGTTCCAATACATTTCTTTCTATCTCAGAAAGCATATATGAGTGCGAGAGATTAGTAATGTTTGAAGGTGGAGCTGTATTAAAGCACTGTTCTCCCCTTACCTGTTTAAATTATCCAACTAAAAATTTAAGATGGTATGTCCTGTTTCAGGTGTCCAATGTACTGGGTCCCGTGGCAATGTGTGAAACCTAAGTTTACTAATCTCAGGTAAATAATTACATTGCTCTAGGATCCTTCGATTAAGTTGATCCAAGAGTGACTGTTGCTGTTTTTCCAGTCTATCTGAGTAGTTAATAATAGGCACAGAGTATTGCATTAGGAAATGTACTTTCTGTCACTTTCAACAGTTGTTGTAGTTGCTTCCAGGAGGTCAACGCCAGCTGTTTCAACAGGCAGTTGTTTAGCCCTCCCGATAACACCACCTTCTCCACTGTTGGATGTTGTTCTAGTTTTTCTACTACTCCTTTTAAGTGGTGGAATGTAGCCCCAGGGAAGCCATCTGCTTGCACTCTGGAATCGGTAAACCCAGGTATCCGTGAAATATTAGAGTCTCCAATTATAACAATTGGTTTTCTAATTGTAAGTTCCCAATCCAAAATGTTCCTGGTAGAATTTGGGTGTCTAACTGGTTCAAGGTTAATTGATCCCGGCCTCCTAACAGGTAAATTAATCACCGGGATAGAGGAGGAAGAGGAGGAAACCCCTGGGTAGGCTTCGGCTGATATGAGTCCCACTATTTTACTCTTACCTCGGCCAAGAGGAGAAGTCCCCGAGGGGAGTAACAGCGGGGAAACCGGAGCGGCGGTAAATTGGGACCGCCCTGGGGGCTCAGACAAGGACGTATTCAGGAAAAGTTCAGTTTTGTCGTCACTTATCATCATCTGTTCCTCCCCCTCTAGGTTCCCAATCGCAACCTCACACGGGTCCCGCTCCCCTCCAACTCCAGGTTCCTCCTGGCCAGAGTCAGACAGAGGCAATAGTATTACTCCATTGTAGGACAACATTGCTATATAAGAACCTCTCAGGGCCATTAACAAGAGCCTGCCTCACCTGTGTTTGTTTTCCAATCTCCACCCCCCCTGGGACCAACTCTATTGTTAATGGATCTCCAGCCAATGCTTGGGGTCTAGGGGAATATGTTTCAGCCATAACCGAGATAGTTTTCCCCCTCTGGGAGACTGAATCCAGCTCTAAAGCTGGTAGACTTGGGGGCATCCTAGGGGTGCTCCTCTTTGGTCCGTTCTTAGCCCCACCCTTAACTAAACCACTTGCTGGACTACCATTTCCCACTCCCACCACATTACTGGGGGCTGGAGACAGGACACCCGACAAGGGCGGGAAGGCCTCCATAGTCAATTGGCTTGGACCTACCACCTCGCTAGCACTTGCCTTTGGGAGCATAGCCTGTAACGTTGCCACTGAGGACTCTAAACTTAAGTCTATATCTTACCCTTGCCCAAGAAACCGCTCGATCAAAGGAGTTAGTATCGAATCTCCCCACCTCCTGTAGCCCTGCTGCCAGAACTGAATCATAGTGGTCCACTAAGATGCACATATTAGTGTCCATCCAGTGGTCCGTATTCTCCTTTACCAGTTCCAAAACAGTGGGATTGGGTGAGGAAGGTTTGATAAAAGCCGTAAGTCTCACCACCTGCTTCATCATGCCAGGCGGGAAAGACCTTTTCCTGTGATGCCGGGCTATCTACTGAGAATATTGCAAAATGTGCTTTCACCGAAAAGCTATTTTAAAATCGGACATATCGAGTGCATAGAGGAGTTCTGTATCTATAATTCTTAAAATAATTGTTGTGCTTTTTGTGAACGTTTATCGTGAGTAATTTAGTAAATTCACCGGCAGTGTTCGGTGGGAATGCTAGTAACATGCTAGTCACATGCTAATGTAAAAAGCTGGTTTTTGATATAAATATGAACTTGATTGAACAAAACATGCATGTATTGTATAACATAATGTCCTAGGGTTGTCATCTGATGAAGATCATCAAAGGTTAATGCTGCATTTAGCTGTGGTTTTGGTTTTTGTGACATTATATGCTAGCTTGAAAAATGGGTGTCTGATTATTTCTGGCTCGGTACTCTGCTGACATAATCTAATGTTTTGCTTTCGTTGTAAAGCCTTTTTGAAATCGGACAGTGTGGTTAGATTAACGAGAGTCTTATCTTTAAAATGGTGTAAAATAGTCATATTTTTGAAAAATTTAAGTAATATCATATCTAAGGTATTTGAATAACGCGCCACAGGATTCAACTGGCTGTTGAGTAGGTGGGACACAAGCGTCCCACCTAGCCCATAGAGGTTAAGGGATGGTTAACCTGTTATGGCTAGGGGGCAGTATTTTCACAGCCGGATAAAAAACGTACCCGATTTAATCTGATTATTACTCCTGCCCAGAAACTAGAATATGCATATAATTATTAGCTTTGGATAGAAAACACTCCAAAGTTTCTAAAACTGTTTGAATGGTGTCTGTGAGTATAACAGAACTCATTTGAGAAGATTCCATGCAGGAAGTGTCCCGTCTGACAATTTCTTGCCCTTCTTGATTATCTCTATCCATTACAGAGGATCTCTGCTGTTACGTGACACTTCCTACGGCTCCCATGGGCTCTCAGAAGGCGGCAAAAAGCTGAATCGTGGCTTTGCAGGCTCTGGCTGAAAAAAAGTAGCACGTTTGGGTAGTGGCTGGTCACAGTACTGTGAGACTCAGGCTCGTGCCCGCGTCGACCCCATGCTTTGTTTTCTTTCGTCTGTTTACCTAAACGCAGATTCCCGGTCGGAATATTATCGCATTTTTACGAGAAAAATGGCATAAAAATTGATTTTAAACAGCGGTTGTCATGCTTCGAAGTATGGTAATGGAATATTGGCCTTTGGTCGGTGTTCAGACGGACGGTTCCTCCCGCCCCACGTGGAATTGCCTCTATCGGGGGAGCCCCTGTCGGAGACGGTTATCCACTCCTTGATGACAAGCTTCAGCCGCGCTCCGTTCGTGCGAGATCTAGCCGACCCGTCTGTCTCAGTGGCCCTACATTGGTGTTCCGGTTCGGGGAGTGGAGTACCCAGGTAGCTATGCCTGCGGATGACGTTCACCCATGCCGTACCGGCGCCAGAAACACATGTATTTCTCAAACCCTGTCTTTTATCCATGTTGATGGTGTTCCGAATAAACCCTCCAGCTAAGACAAGATACCTGATTAAGCGGTGCCCCGGCACCTGTGGCTCTGGCCACGGGCAGTTCAGGGCCTCTCGCTGGGCGCACGGTGGATTGACCTAGGGCCTCCTCCCCTCACGGGATAGGAGTGGTCCCTGGCTGTTCTCCGCTTAGTGTGCCCAGGTACAACCTCTATGTTGTGAGTGGCTTTCTGGTTGATCCTGCCAGTAGCATATGCTTGTCTCAAAGATTAAGCCATGCAAGTCTAAGTACACACGGCCGGTACAGTGAAACTGCGAATGGCTCATTAAATCAGTTATGGTTCCTTTGATCGCTCCAACGTTACTTGGATAACTGTGGCATTTCTAGAGCTAATACATGCAGACGAGCGCTGACCTCCGGGAATGCGTGCATTTATCAGACCCAAAACCCATGCGGGCCAATCTCGGTTGCCCCGGCCGCTTTGGTGACTCTAGATAACCTCGAGCCGATCGCGCGCCCTTTGTGGCGATGATGTCTCATTCGAATGTCTGCCCTGTCAACTTTCGATGGTACTTTCTGTGCCTACCATGGTGACCACGGGTAACAGGGAATCGGGGTTCGATTCCGGAGAGGGAGCCTGAGAAAAGGCTACCACATCCAAGGAAGGCAGCAGGCGTGCAAATTACCCACTCCCGACTCGGGGAGGTAGTGACGAAAAATAACAATACAGGACTCTTTCGAGGCCCTGTAATTGGAATGAGTACACTTTAAATCCTTTAACGAGGATCCATTGGAGGGCAAGTCTGGTGCCAGCAGCCGCGGTAATTCCAGCTCCAATAGCGTATCTTAAAGTTGCTGCAGTTAACCTGTTAGGGCTAGGGGGCAGTATTTGCACGGCTGGATAAAAAAATGTACCCGATTTAATCTGGTTACTAATCCTACCCAGTAACTAGAATATGCATATACGTATTATATATGGATAGAAAACACTCTAAAGTTTCTAAAACTGTTTGAATGGTGTCTGTGAGTATAACAGAACTCATTTGGCAGGCAAAACCCTGAGACATTTTCTGACAGGAAGTGGATACCTGATGTGTTGTATTACCTTTAAACCTATGCCATTGAAAAACACAGGGGCTGAGGAATATTTTGGCACTTCCTATTGCTTCCACTAGATGTCACCAGCCTTTACAAAGTGTTTTGAGTCTTCTGGAGGGAGATCTGACCGAACAAGAGCCATGGAACGATGATGGCCCATTAGACACCTGGCGCGCGAGTTCATGTTGGGTACCCTCGTTCCAATACGTTATAAAAGAGTATGCATTCGTCCACCTTGAATATTATTCATGTTCTGGTTAAAAAAGGCCCTAATGATTTATGCTATACAACGTTTGACATGTTTGAACGAACGTAAATATATTTTTTCCCCTCGTTCATGACGAGAAGTCCGGCTGGCTTAGATCATGTGCTAACAAGACGGAGATTTTTGGACATAAATGATGAGCTTTTTTGAACAAAACTACATTCGTTATGGACCTGTGATACCTGGAAGTGACATCTGATGAAGAGAATCAAAGGTAATGGATTATTTACATAGTATTTTCGATTTTAGATCTCCCCAACATGACGACTAGTCTGTATCGCAACGCGTATTTTTCTGGGCGCAGTGCTCAGATTATTGCAAAGTGTGATTTCCCAGTAAGGTTATTTTTAAATCTGGCAAGTTGATTGCGTTCAAGAGATGTAAATCTATAATTCTTTAAATGACAATATAATATTTTACCAATGTTTTCTAATTTTAATTATTTAATTTCTGTTGCTGACTTGACTGCCGGTTATTGGAGGGAAACGATTTCCTCAACATCAATGCCATAGTAAAACGCTGTTTTTGGATATAAATATGAACTTGATAGAACTAAAAATGCATGCATTGTCTAACATAATGTCCTAGGAGTGTCATCTGATGGAGATTGTAAAAGGTTAGTGCATCATTTTAGCTGGTTTTATGGTTTTGGTGACCCTGTCTTTGAATTGACAAAACATTACACACAACTCTTGTAAATGTACTGTCCTAACATACTCTAAATTTATGCTTTCGCCGTAAAACCTTTTTGAAATCGTAAAACGTGGTTAGATTAAGGAGATGTTTATCTTTCAAAGGGTGTAAAATAGTTGTATGTTTGAAAAATGTGAATTTTGACATTTATTTGGATTCAAATTTGCCGCTCTTGAAATGCACCTGCTGTTGATCGAGACGGTTATCCCCGCCTTGATGACAAGCTTCAGCCGCGCTCCGTTCGTGCGAGATCTAGCCGACCCGTCTGTCTCAGTGGCCCTACATTGGTGTTCCGGTTCGGGTAGTGGTGTACCCAGGTAGCGATGCCTGCGGATGACGTTCACCCATGCCGTACCCGCGCCAGAAACACATGTATTTCTCAAACCCTGTCTTTTATCCACGTTGATGGCGTTCCGAATAAACCCTCCAGCTAAGACAAGATACCTGTTTAAGCGGTGCCGCGGCACCTGTGGCTCCGGCCATGGGCAGTTCAGGGCCTCCCGCTGGGCGCACGGTGGAGTGACCTAGGGCCTCCTCCCCTCACGGGATAGGAGTGGTCCCTGGCTGTTCTCCGCTTAGTGTGCCCGGGTACAACCTCTATGTTGTGAGTGGCTACCTGGTTGATCCTGCCAGTAGCATATGCTTGTCTCAAAGATTAAGCCATGCAAGTCTAAGTACACACGGCCGGTACAGTGAAACTGCGAATGGCTCATTAAATCAGTTATGGTTCCTTTGATCGCTCCAACGTTACTTGGATAACTGTGGCAATACTAGAGCTAATACATGCAGACGAGCGCTGACCTCCGGGGATGCGTGCATTTATCAGACCCAAAACCCATGCGGGCCAATCTCGGTTGCCCCGGCCGCTTTGGTGACTCTAGATAACCTCGAGCCGATCGCGCGCCCTTTATGGCGGTGACGTCTCATTCGAATGTCTGCCCTATCAACTTTCGATGGTACTTTCTGTGCCTACCATGGTGACCACGGGTAACGGGGAATCAGGGTTCGATTCCGGAGAGGGAGCCTGAGAAACGGCTACCACATCCAAGGAAGGCAGCAGGCGCGCAAATTACCCACTCCCGACTCGGGGAGGTAGTGACGAAAAATAACAATACAGGACTCTTTCGAGGCCCTGTAATTGGAATGAGTACACTTTAAATCCTTTAACGATGATCCATTGGAGGGCAAGTCTGGTGCCAGCAGCCGCGGTAATTCCAGCTCCAATAGCGTATCTTAAAGTTTCTGCAGTTAAAAAGCTCGTAGTTGGATCTCGGGATCGAGCTGGCGGTCCGCCGCGAGGCGAGCTACCACCTGTCCCAGCCCCTGCCTCTTGGCGCCCCCTCGATGCTCTTAACCTGTTAGGGCTAGGGGGCAGTATTTGCACGGCTGGATAAAAAAAATGTACCCGATTTAATCTGGTTACTAATCCTACCCAGTAACTAGAATATGCATATACTTATTATATATGGATAGAAAACACTCTAAAGTTTCTAAAACTGTTTGAATGGTGTCTGTGAGTATAACAGAACTCATTTGGCAGGCAAAACCCTGAGACATTTTCTGACAGGAAGTGGATACCTGATGTGTTGTATTACCTTTAAACCTATGCCATTGAAAAACACAGGGGCTGAGGAATATTTTGGCACTTCCTATTGCTTCCACTAGATGTCACCAGCCTTTACAAAGTGTTTTGAGTCTTCTGGAGGGAGATCTGACCGAACAAGAGCCATGGAACGATGATGGCCCATTAGACACCTGGCGCGCGAGTTCATGTTGGGTACCCTCGTTCCAATACGTTATAAAAGAGTATGCATTCGTCCACCTTGAATATTATTCATGTTCTGGTTAAAAAAGGCCCTAATGATTTATGCTATACAACGTTTGACATGTTTGAACGAACGTAAATATATTTTTTCCCCTCGTTCATGACGAGAAGTCCGGCTGGCTTAGATCATGTGCTAACAAGACGGAGATTTTTGGACATAAATGATGAGCTTTTTTGAACAAAACTACATTCGTTATGGACCTGTGATACCTGGAAGTGACATCTGATGAAGAGAATCAAAGGTAATGGATTATTTACATAGTATTTTCGATTTTAGATCTCCCCAACATGACGACTAGTCTGTATCGCAACGCGTATTTTTCTGGGCGCAGTGCTCAGATTATTGCAAAGTGTGATTTCCCAGTAAGGTTATTTTTAAATCTGGCAAGTTGATTGCGTTCAAGAGATGTAAATCTATAATTCTTTAAATGACAATATAATATTTTACCAATGTTTTCTAATTTTAATTATTTAATTTCTGTTGCTGACTTGACTGCCGGTTATTGGAGGGAAACGATTTCCTCAACATCAATGCCATAGTAAAACGCTGTTTTTGGATATAAATATGAACTTGATAGAACTAAAAATGCATGCATTGTCTAACATAATGTCCTAGGAGTGTCATCTGATGGAGATTGTAAAAGGTTAGTGCATCATTTTAGCTGGTTTTATGGTTTTGGTGACCCTGTCTTTGAATTGACAAAACATTACACACAACTCTTGTAAATGTACTGTCCTAACATACTCTAAATTTATGCTTTCGCCGTAAAACCTTTTTGAAATCGTAAAACGTGGTTAGATTAAGGAGATGTTTATATTTCAAAGGGTGTAAAATAGTTGTATGTTTGAAAAATGTGAATTTTGACATTTATTTGGATTCAAATTTGCCGCTCTTGAAATGCACCTGCTGTTGATGGAGTGCACCACGGGGGGGACGCAGGCGTCCCACCTAGCCCATAGAGGTTAATACATTCTATACAACCATGTGGATGCAAGTCTCAAGCTGAGGCTATTATATAAACAGTTTTATGGTAATATGGCTATATTGTCTCTTCTGAGTATCACAAAATTGTACCAAGCAGACCAGTTCGTAGCTGGATTCTTCACCAGTCTTCCATACCTTCTCCAGAACACAAATGTCGCTTGGCTCCCCAATTCTGTGAGTTGGAAGAATTTCCTGTGTCTCTCTATGGGCCATGTGGCCAGAGACTCTCCTGGAATTTTACCACTCCTTCACACAGGGACTGGGTGAGGGAAGGTAGGTTGGGGGATGGTGCAAAGGGGGGGAGGGGGTCAACTCTCCTCCCTGTACTCAAAAAGGCCAACGTCATGACATACCCCCCCTGGTGGTTTGGATCTTGTTTATCCTGCAAGTTACAAATCAACATAAAATCATGACCACGTGATGTCCCGTTGGTAGAACTGTTATAGGCTCTCTGGAAGCGGAGCAGTCCACCACAAGGATGGGCAGTTGATGTCCGGTTGGTGATCGCCGTTGCGGTCTCCTCTAGTGGTGTACCTTGGTAGGTTCCCTGGAAGCTGCAAAGTACCCCAGGAAGGGCCAGGGGATGTCCTGGTTGGTGATCGCCGTTGCGGTCCCCCCCTCTGGTGGTTTACCTTGGTGGGCTCTCTGACAGCGGGCATGCCGCCACAAGGATAGGCTGTGGGTGTCCGGATTTGGGGTCGCTGTTCCGGACCCATCGTCCAGACTGGAAGATCTGGGCAGTAACTTAGGCAGATGTTAACAACGCACACACACTCATGAAATATATATAATTACATTCATTCCCCAATGAGCGGCGTTGTGGCAATAAGTGATGGTTGTATGGGGACTTTGTTTATGGCTCTATCACTTCCTAAGTGTCAAAGGAACTGAACCGAAAAGGAATGAAAGCATAAACAAAACAAAAAAATATACAAAATATAGTTCTCACACAAAAAAAATCATCTAATTGGACTGTATTCTATATATGTCCAATGTTCTGGCAAAATGATTATCATGGCATTGTCTCTAATGACATATCTAGGGTTTTTCCTACTTGGTGTGTTGCTTAGGCGCTATCCTAAGTTTAACTATATGATAAGTCTACAGCTGTAATGCACTAGTTTTGGGCAGTCTACAGGGATGACCTATGGACTTCTGGTTAGAAAACTGGTGAGTGCTGTAGAGTCAAAGGCCTAGAAGTAAATGTTCAACTTTACTAAGGCTGGTATATTGCTTGGGCCCTTAAGCCGCGACAGCAAACTGATGATGAGTGTTGACAAATGAATATTGAGCAAAATGAGGTCAATTAATATTTTAAAAGAGAAAATGAAAAAATAAAACTTCAAAAAGAATGGAGCTCATTTATTTTGAGTCGATTGATGCATCAGTACGTGAATCAAAGTAAACGAACATAAAAAATACCCATTCAAATCGATCAGTTTTCAACTAGAGAGATTGAAACGCGTCGTATCTGTCTCAAGCCTCCGTAACTGTTTATGTTACAACTCCACATCTGCAATAAATGGTGGTGGAGCTAGAGCGGTGTTTGTCAAACCATGAGACATACCAATAATCGGTCTTCTCACAAAAACATCTGTAGCATCTGAACCGTTTGACCTACAACATCGTATGACCACTCCCTGGAAAGGGGAGACCCTCACAAACACGGTGGTGTTCTCAATTTGTCTCTACGTCCCCCACAAGTGTCAGGGGACTCGTCTGAAGTCGGAACCCTCTATGTGCAAACATCTGTTTGTAGAATCCAAAATCTTTGGGCTACAAACTAATGTGACCCCACTTGTCACAATGTTCTCCGTTTTGCCCTACGTTATCCACAAGTGTCACGGGACTAATCTGAAGGTAACAGGTACTGATTAAAATGATAGATTTTTTAACCAGGGACCTCTCGCACCCTAAGCCATAATAGTACAACTATACCAACGATCCGTTTGGTCAAAGAATTTTCACTTTCCACAAAAATGGCGGTCAGGATATGAATCGATGTCTCCATGTTGCTTACGAGCTTCGCATAGCATTGGTGGTATAGTGGTGAGCATAGCTGCCTTCCAAGCAATTGACCCGGGTTCCATTCTCGGCCAATGCAGAGCATGAGATATTCACTAGTTTTAGGGGCTGGGTGTCATTTCAAGTGTATTACATTGGAATCATTGTTCGTGGAAGTCAGATTTGCTCATAGTTTTTGCAGGTTTTCTAAATGAAGTGCGATATTGAGCCAACTAGTAAATATCACAATAGATACGCAGTCCATCGCCTAAACCATTCAGCCACCTCGTCCTGCGCCCAAGAGGTGGCTGTTTGCAACCAGTGGCCAGAGATCTGCCTGTCTGAGCTTGTTAAAAGATCTGCAAAAGGGCTCATCTGGGATTTGAACCCGGGACCTCTCGCACCCAAAGCGAGAATCATACCCCTAGACCAACGAGCCTTAGACAAGAATAAAATTGTTTTGCTTTCTGCGGCAATTACAATGAGGATATCAATTGTTCTTGTCCATGGTGCTTGGAAAGATTGAACCTCATGTGAGTGTTTGTGCTATACTTGTGAGCATAGCAGTCTTCCAAACTGTTGACCAGGCTTCAGTTCAAATCTTTTGTATTTCATCTGCTGTGTCTTTCACATTCTGTCTTCTTAAGCCGCGACAGCAAACTGATGATGAGTGTTGACAAATGAATATTGAGCAAAATGAGGTCAATTAATATTTTAAAAGAGAAAATGAAAAAATAAAACTTAAAAAAGAATGGAGCTCATTTATTTTGAGTCGATTGATGCATCAGTACGTGAATCAAAGTAAACGAACGTAAAAAATACCCATTCAAATCGATCAGTTTTCAACTAGAGAGATTGAAACGCGTCGTATCTGTCTCAAGCCTCCGTAACTGTTTATGTTACAACTCCACATCTGCAATAAATGGTGGTGGAGCTAGAGCGGTGTTTGTCAAACCATGAGACATACCAATAATCGGTCTTCTCACAAAAACATCTGTAGCATCTGAACCGTTTGACCTACAACATCGTATGACCACTCCCTGGAAAGGGGAGACCCTCACAAACACGGTGGTGTTCTCAATTTGTCTCTACGTCCCCCACAAGTGTCAGGGGACTCGTCTGAAGTCGGAACCCTCTATGTGCAAACATCTGTTTGTAGAATCCAAAATCTTTGGGCTACAAACTAATGTGACCCCACTTGTCACAATGTTCTCCGTTTTGCCCTACGTTATCCACAAGTGTCACGGGACTAATCTGAAGGTAACAGGTACTGATTAAAATGATCGATTTTTTAACCAGGGACCTCTCGCACCCTAAGCCATAATAGTACAACTATACCAACGATCCGTTTGGTCAAAGAATTTTCACTTTCCACAAAAATGGCGGTCAGGATATGAATCGATGTCTCCATGTTGCTTACGAGCTTCGCATAGCATTGGTGGTATAGTGGTGAGCATAGCTGCCTTCCAAGCAATTGACCCGGGTTCCATTCTCGGCCAATGCAGAGCATGAGATATTCACTAGTTTTAGGGGCTGGGTGTCATTTCAAGTGTATTACATTGGAATCATTGTTCGTGGAAGTCAGATTTGCTCATAGTTTTTGCAGGTTTTCTAAATGAAGTGCGATATTGAGCCAACTAGTAAATATCACAATAGATACGCAGTCCATCGCCTAAACCATTCAGCCACCTCGTCCTGCGCCCAAGAGGTGGCTGTTTGCAACCAGTGGCCAGAGATCTGCCTGTCTGAGCTTGTTAAAAGATCTGCAAAAGGGCTCATCTGGGATTTGAACCCGGGACCTCTCGCACCCAAAGCGAGAATCATACCCCTAGACCAACGAGCCTTAGACAAGAATAAAATTGTTTTGCTTTCTGCGGCAATTACAATGAGGATATCAATTGTTCTTGTCCATGGTGCTTGGAAAGATTGAACCTCATGTGAGTGTTTGTGCTATACTTGTGAGCATAGCAGTCTTCCAAACTGTTGACCAGGCTTCAGTTCAAATCTTTTGTATTTCATCTGCTGTGTCTTTCACATTCTGTCTTCTTAAGCCGCGACAGCAAACTGATGATGAGTGTTGACAAATGAATATTGAGCAAAATGAGGTCAATTAATATTTTAAAAGAGAAAATGAAAAAATAAAACTTAAAAAAGAATGGAGCTCATTTATTTTGAGTCGATTGATGCATCAGTACGTGAATCAAAGTAAACGAACATAAAAAATACCCATTCAAATCGATCAGTTTTCAACTAGAGAGATTGAAACGCGTCGTATCTGTCTCAAGCCTCCGTAACTGTTTATGTTACAACTCCACATCTGCAATAAATGGTGGTGGAGCTAGAGCGGTGTTTGTCAAACCATGAGACATACCAATAATCGGTCTTCTCACAAAAACATCTGTAGCATCTGAACCGTTTGACCTACAACATCGTATGACCACTCCCTGGAAAGGGGAGACCCTCACAAACACGGTGGTGTTCTCAATTTGTCTCTACGTCCCCCACAAGTGTCAGGGGACTCGTCTGAAGTCGGAACCCTCTATGTGCAAACATCTGTTTGTAGAATCCAAAATCTTTGGGCTACAAACTAATGTGACCCCACTTGTCACAATGTTCTCCGTTTTGCCCTACGTTATCCACAAGTGTCACGGGACTAATCTGAAGGTAACAGGTACTGATTAAAATGATCGATTTTTTAACCAGGGACCTCTCGCACCCTAAGCCATAATAGTACAACTATACCAACGATCCGTTTGGTCAAAGAATTTTCACTTTCCACAAAAATGGCGGTCAGGATATGAATCGATGTCTCCATGTTGCTTACGAGCTTCGCGTAGCATTGGTGGTATAGTGGTGAGCATAGCTGCCTTCCAAGCAATTGACCCGGGTTCCATTCTCGGCCAATGCAGAGCATGAGATATTCACTAGTTTTAGGGGCTGGGTGTCATTTCAAGTGTATTACATTGGAATCATTGTTCGTGGAAGTCAGATTTGCTCATAGTTTTTGCAGGTTTTCTAAATGAAGTGCGATATTGAGCCAACTAGTAAATATCACAATAGATACGCAGTCCATCGCCTAAACCATTCAGCCACCTCGTCCTGCGCCCAAGAGGTGGCTGTTTGCAACCAGTGGCCAGAGATCTGCCTGTCTGAGCTTGTTAAAAGATCTGCAAAAGGGCTCATCTGGGATTTGAACCCGGGACCTCTCGCACCCAAAGCGAGAATCATACCCCTAGACCAACGAGCCTTAGACAAGAATAAAATTGTTTTGCTTTCTGCGGCAATTACAATGAGGATATCAATTGTTCTTGTCCATGGTGCTTGGAAAGATTGAACCTCATGTGAGTGTTTGTGCTATACTTGTGAGCATAGCAGTCTTCCAAACTGTTGACCAGGCTTCAGTTCAAATCTTTTGTATTTCATCTGCTGTGTCTTTCACATTCTGTCTTCTTAAGCCGCGACAGCAAACTGATGATGAGTGTTGACAAATGAATATTGAGCAAAATGAGGTCAATTAATATTTTAAAAGAGAAAATGAAAAAATAAAACTTAAAAAAGAATGGAGCTCATTTATTTTGAGTCGATTGATGCATCAGTACGTGAATCAAAGTAAACGAACATAAAAAATACCCATTCAAATCGATCAGTTTTCAACTAGAGAGATTGAAACGCGTCGTATCTGTCTCAAGCCTCCGTAACTGTTTATGTTACAACTCCACATCTGCAATAAATGGTGGTGGAGCTAGAGCGGTGTTTGTCAAACCATGAGACATACCAATAATCGGTCTTCTCACAAAAACATCTGTAGCATCTGAACCGTTTGACCTACAACATCGTATGACCACTCCCTGGAAAGGGGAGACCCTCACAAACACGGTGGTGTTCTCAATTTGTCTCTACGTCCCCCACAAGTGTCAGGGGACTCGTCTGAAGTCGGAACCCTCTATGTGCAAACATCTGTTTGTAGAATCCAAAATCTTTGGGCTACAAACTAATGTGACCCCACTTGTCACAATGTTCTCCGTTTTGCCCTACGTTATCCACAAGTGTCACGGGACTAATCTGAAGGTAACAGGTACTGATTAAAATGATCGATTTTTTAACCAGGGACCTCTCGCACCCTAAGCCATAATAGTACAACTATACCAACGATCCGTTTGGTCAAAGAATTTTCACTTTCCACAAAAATGGCGGTCAGGATATGAATCGATGTCTCCATGTTGCTTACGAGCTTCGCGTAGCATTGGTGGTATAGTGGTGAGCATAGCTGCCTTCCAAGCAATTGACCCGGGTTCCATTCTCGGCCAATGCAGAGCATGAGATATTCACTAGTTTTAGGGGCTGGGTGTCATTTCAAGTGTATTACATTGGAATCATTGTTCGTGGAAGTCAGATTTGCTCATAGTTTTTGCAGGTTTTCTAAATGAAGTGCGATATTGAGCCAACTAGTAAATATCACAATAGATACGCAGTCCATCGCCTAAACCATTCAGCCACCTCGTCCTGCGCCCAAGAGGTGGCTGTTTGCAACCAGTGGCCAGAGATCTGCCTGTCTGAGCTTGTTAAAAGATCTGCAAAAGGGCTCATCTGGGATTTGAACCCGGGACCTCTCGCACCCAAAGCGAGAATCATACCCCTAGACCAACGAGCCTTAGACAAGAATAAAATTGTTTTGCTTTCTGCGGCAATTACAATGAGGATATCAATTGTTCTTGTCCATGGTGCTTGGAAAGATTGAACCTCATGTGAGTGTTTGTGCTATACTTGTGAGCATAGCAGTCTTCCAAACTGTTGACCAGGCTTCAGTTCAAATCTTTTGTATTTCATCTGCTGTGTCTTTCACATTCTGTCTTCTTAAGCCGCGACAGCAAACTGATGATGAGTGTTGACAAATGAATATTGAGCAAAATGAGGTCAATTAATATTTTAAAAGAGAAAATGAAAAAATAAAACTTCAAAAAGAATGGAGCTCATTTATTTTGAGTCGATTGATGCATCAGTACGTGAATCAAAGTAAACGAACGTAAAAAATACCCATTCAAATCGATCAGTTTTCAACTAGAGAGATTGAAACGCGTCGTATCTGTCTCAAGCCTCCGTAACTGTTTATGTTACAACTCCACATCTGCAATAAATGGTGGTGGAGCTAGAGCGGTGTTTGTCAAACCATGAGACATACCAATAATCGGTCTTCTCACAAAAACATCTGTAGCATCTGAACCGTTTGACCTACAACATCGTATGACCACTCCCTGGAAAGGGGAGACCCTCACAAACACGGTGGTGTTCTCAATTTGTCTCTACGTCCCCCACAAGTGTCAGGGGACTCGTCTGAAGTCGGAACCCTCTATGTTCAAACATCTGTTTGTAGAATCCAAAATCTTTGGGCTACAAACTAATGTGACCCCACTTGTCACAATGTTCTCCGTTTTGCCCTACGTTATCCACAAGTGTCACGGGACTAATCTGAAGGTAACAGGTACTGATTAAAATGATAGATTTTTTAACCAGGGACCTCTCGCACCCTAAGCCATAATAGTACAACTATACCAACGATCCGTTTGGTCAAAGAATTTTCACTTTCCACAAAAATGGCGGTCAGGATATGAATCGATGTCTCCATGTTGCTTACGAGCTTCGCATAGCATTGGTGGTATAGTGGTGAGCATAGCTGCCTTCCAAGTAATTGACCCGGGTTCCATTCTCGGCCAATGCAGAGCATGAGATATTCACTAGTTTTAGGGGCTGGGTGTCATTTCAAGTGTATTACATTGGAATCATTGTTCGTGGAAGTCAGATTTGCTCATAGTTTTTGCAGGTTTTCTAAATGAAGTGCGATATTGAGCCAACTAGTAAATATCACAATAGATACGCAGTCCATCGCCTAAACCATTCAGCCACCTCGTCCTGCGCCCAAGAGGTGGCTGTTTGCAACCAGTGGCCAGAGATCTGCCTGTCTGAGCTTGTTAAAAGATCTGCAAAAGGGCTCATCTGGGATTTGAACCCGGGACCTCTCGCACCCAAAGCGAGAATCATACCCCTAGACCAACGAGCCTTAGACAAGAATAAAATTGTTTTGCTTTCTGCGGCAATTACAATGAGGATATCAATTGTTCTTGTCCATGGTGCTTGGAAAGATTGAACCTCATGTGAGTGTTTGTGCTATACTTGTGAGCATAGCAGTCTTCCAAACTGTTGACCAGGCTTCAGTTCAAATCTTTTGTATTTCATCTGCTGTGTCTTTCACATTCTGTCTTCTTAAGCCGCGACAGCAAACTGATGATGAGTGTTGACAAATGAATATTGAGCAAAATGAGGTCAATTAATATTTTAAAAGAGAAAATGAAAAAATAAAACTTCAAAAAGAATGGAGCTCATTTATTTTGAGTCGATTGATGCATCAGTACGTGAATCAAAGTAAACGAACATAAAAAATACCCATTCAAATCGATCAGTTTTCAACTAGAGAGATTGAAACGCGTCGTATCTGTCTCAAGCCTCCGTAACTGTTTATGTTACAACTCCACATCTGCAATAAATGGTGGTGGAGCTAGAGCGGTGTTTGTCAAACCATGAGACATACCAATAATCGGTCTTCTCACAAAAACATCTGTAGCATCTGAACCGTTTGACCTACAACATCGTATGACCACTCCCTGGAAAGGGGAGACCCTCACAAACACGGTGGTGTTCTCAATTTGTCTCTACGTCCCCCACAAGTGTCAGGGGACTCGTCTGAAGTCGGAACCCTCTATGTTCAAACATCTGTTTGTAGAATCCAAAATCTTTGGGCTACAAACTAATGTGACCCCACTTGTCACAATGTTCTCCGTTTTGCCCTACGTTATCCACAAGTGTCACGGGACTAATCTGAAGGTAACAGGTACTGATTAAAATGATAGATTTTTTAACCAGGGACCTCTCGCACCCTAAGCCATAATAGTACAACTATACCAACGATCCGTTTGGTCAAAGAATTTTCACTTTCCACAAAAATGGCGGTCAGGATATGAATCGATGTCTCCATGTTGCTTACGAGCTTCGCATAGCATTGGTGGTATAGTGGTGAGCATAGCTGCCTTCCAAGTAATTGACCCGGGTTCCATTCTCGGCCAATGCAGAGCATGAGATATTCACTAGTTTTAGGGGCTGGGTGTCATTTCAAGTGTATTACATTGGAATCATTGTTCGTGGAAGTCAGATTTGCTCATAGTTTTTGCAGGTTTTCTAAATGAAGTGCGATATTGAGCCAACTAGTAAATATCACAATAGATACGCAGTCCATCGCCTAAACCATTCAGCCACCTCGTCCTGCGCCCAAGAGGTGGCTGTTTGCAACCAGTGGCCAGAGATCTGCCTGTCTGAGCTTGTTAAAAGATCTGCAAAAGGGCTCATCTGGGATTTGAACCCGGGACCTCTCGCACCCAAAGCGAGAATCATACCCCTAGACCAACGAGCCTTAGACAAGAATAAAATTGTTTTGCTTTCTGCGGCAATTACAATGAGGATATCAATTGTTCTTGTCCATGGTGCTTGGAAAGATTGAACCTCATGTGAGTGTTTGTGCTATACTTGTGAGCATAGCAGTCTTCCAAACTGTTGACCAGGCTTCAGTTCAAATCTTTTGTATTTCATCTGCTGTGTCTTTCACATTCTGTCTTCTTAAGCCGCGACAGCAAACTGATGATGAGTGTTGACAAATGAATATTGAGCAAAATGAGGTCAATTAATATTTTAAAAGAGAAAATGAAAAAATAAAACTTAAAAAAGAATGGAGCTCATTTATTTTGAGTCGATTGATGCATCAGTACGTGAATCAAAGTAAACGAACATAAAAAATACCCATTCAAATCGATCAGTTTTCAACTAGAGAGATTGAAACGCGTCGTATCTGTCTCAAGCCTCCGTAACTGTTTATGTTACAACTCCACATCTGCAATAAATGGTGGTGGAGCTAGAGCGGTGTTTGTCAAACCATGAGACATACCAATAATCGGTCTTCTCACAAAAACATCTGTAGCATCTGAACCGTTTGACCTACAACATCGTATGACCACTCCCTGGAAAGGGGAGACCCTCACAAACACGGTGGTGTTCTCAATTTGTCTCTACGTCCCCCACAAGTGTCAGGGGACTCGTCTGAAGTCGGAACCCTCTATGTGCAAACATCTGTTTGTAGAATCCAAAATCTTTGGGCTACAAACTAATGTGACCCCACTTGTCACAATGTTCTCCGTTTTGCCCTACGTTATCCACAAGTGTCACGGGACTAATCTGAAGGTAACAGGTACTGATTAAAATGATAGATTTTTTAACCAGGGACCTCTCGCACCCTAAGCCATAATAGTACAACTATACCAACGATCCGTTTGGTCAAAGAATTTTCACTTTCCACAAAAATGGCGGTCAGGATATGAATCGATGTCTCCATGTTGCTTACGAGCTTCGCATAGCATTGGTGGTATAGTGGTGAGCATAGCTGCCTTCCAAGCAATTGACCCGGGTTCCATTCTCGGCCAATGCAGAGCATGAGATATTCACTAGTTTTAGGGGCTGGGTGTCATTTCAAGTGTATTACATTGGAATCATTGTTCGTGGAAGTCAGATTTGCTCATAGTTTTTGCAGGTTTTCTAAATGAAGTGCGATATTGAGCCAACTAGTAAATATCACAATAGATACGCAGTCCATCGCCTAAACCATTCAGCCACCTCGTCCTGCGCCCAAGAGGTGGCTGTTTGCAACCAGTGGCCAGAGATCTGCCTGTCTGAGCTTGTTAAAAGATCTGCAAAAGGGCTCATCTGGGATTTGAACCCGGGACCTCTCGCACCCAAAGCGAGAATCATACCCCTAGACCAACGAGCCTTAGACAAGAATAAAATTGTTTTGCTTTCTGCGGCAATTACAATGAGGATATCAATTGTTCTTGTCCATGGTGCTTGGAAAGATTGAACCTCATGTGAGTGTTTGTGCTATACTTGTGAGCATAGCAGTCTTCCAAACTGTTGACCAGGCTTCAGTTCAAATCTTTTGTATTTCATCTGCTGTGTCTTTCACATTCTGTCTTCTTAAGCCGCGACAGCAAACTGATGATGAGTGTTGACAAATGAATATTGAGCAAAATGAGGTCAATTAATATTTTAAAAGAGAAAATGAAAAAATAAAACTTAAAAAAGAATGGAGCTCATTTATTTTGAGTCGATTGATGCATCAGTACGTGAATCAAAGTAAACGAACATAAAAAATACCCATTCAAATCGATCAGTTTTCAACTAGAGAGATTGAAACGCGTCGTATCTGTCTCAAGCCTCCGTAACTGTTTATGTTACAACTCCACATCTGCAATAAATGGTGGTGGAGCTAGAGCGGTGTTTGTCAAACCATGAGACATACCAATAATCGGTCTTCTCACAAAAACATCTGTAGCATCTGAACCGTTTGACCTACAACATCGTATGACCACTCCCTGGAAAGGGGAGACCCTCACAAACACGGTGGTGTTCTCAATTTGTCTCTACGTCCCCCACAAGTGTCAGGGGACTCGTCTGAAGTCGGAACCCTCTATGTGCAAACATCTGTTTGTAGAATCCAAAATCTTTGGGCTACAAACTAATGTGACCCCACTTGTCACAATGTTCTCCGTTTTGCCCTACGTTATCCACAAGTGTCACGGGACTAATCTGAAGGTAACAGGTACTGATTAAAATGATAGATTTTTTAACCAGGGACCTCTCGCACCCTAAGCCATAATAGTACAACTATACCAACGATCCGTTTGGTCAAAGAATTTTCACTTTCCACAAAAATGGCGGTCAGGATATGAATCGATGTCTCCATGTTGCTTACGAGCTTCGCATAGCATTGGTGGTATAGTGGTGAGCATAGCTGCCTTCCAAGCAATTGACCCGGGTTCCATTCTCGGCCAATGCAGAGCATGAGATATTCACTAGTTTTAGGGGCTGGGTGTCATTTCAAGTGTATTACATTGGAATCATTGTTCGTGGAAGTCAGATTTGCTCATAGTTTTTGCAGGTTTTCTAAATGAAGTGCGATATTGAGCCAACTAGTAAATATCACAATAGATACGCAGTCCATCGCCTAAACCATTCAGCCACCTCGTCCTGCGCCCAAGAGGTGGCTGTTTGCAACCAGTGGCCAGAGATCTGCCTGTCTGAGCTTGTTAAAAGATCTGCAAAAGGGCTCATCTGGGATTTGAACCCGGGACCTCTCGCACCCAAAGCGAGAATCATACCCCTAGACCAACGAGCCTTAGACAAGAATAAAATTGTTTTGCTTTCTGCGGCAATTACAATGAGGATATCAATTGTTCTTGTCCATGGTGCTTGGAAAGATTGAACCTCATGTGAGTGTTTGTGCTATACTTGTGAGCATAGCAGTCTTCCAAACTGTTGACCAGGCTTCAGTTCAAATCTTTTGTATTTCATCTGCTGTGTCTTTCACATTCTGTCTTCTTAAGCCGCGACAGCAAACTGATGATGAGTGTTGACAAATGAATATTGAGCAAAATGAGGTCAATTAATATTTTAAAAGAGAAAATGAAAAAATAAAACTTAAAAAAGAATGGAGCTCATTTATTTTGAGTCGATTGATGCATCAGTACGTGAATCAAAGTAAACGAACATAAAAAATACCCATTCAAATCGATCAGTTTTCAACTAGAGAGATTGAAACGCGTCGTATCTGTCTCAAGCCTCCGTAACTGTTTATGTTACAACTCCACATCTGCAATAAATGGTGGTGGAGCTAGAGCGGTGTTTGTCAAACCATGAGACATACCAATAATCGGTCTTCTCACAAAAACATCTGTAGCATCTGAACCGTTTGACCTACAACATCGTATGACCACTCCCTGGAAAGGGGAGACCCTCACAAACACGGTGGTGTTCTCAATTTGTCTCTACGTCCCCCACAAGTGTCAGGGGACTCGTCTGAAGTCGGAACCCTCTATGTGCAAACATCTGTTTGTAGAATCCAAAATCTTTGGGCTACAAACTAATGTGACCCCACTTGTCACAATGTTCTCCGTTTTGCCCTACGTTATCCACAAGTGTCACGGGACTAATCTGAAGGTAACAGGTACTGATTAAAATGATAGATTTTTTAACCAGGGACCTCTCGCACCCTAAGCCATAATAGTACAACTATACCAACGATCCGTTTGGTCAAAGAATTTTCACTTTCCACAAAAATGGCGGTCAGGATATGAATCGATGTCTCCATGTTGCTTACGAGCTTCGCATAGCATTGGTGGTATAGTGGTGAGCATAGCTGCCTTCCAAGCAATTGACCCGGGTTCCATTCTCGGCCAATGCAGAGCATGAGATATTCACTAGTTTTAGGGGCTGGGTGTCATTTCAAGTGTATTACATTGGAATCATTGTTCGTGGAAGTCAGATTTGCTCATAGTTTTTGCAGGTTTTCTAAATGAAGTGCGATATTGAGCCAACTAGTAAATATCACAATAGATACGCAGTCCATCGCCTAAACCATTCAGCCACCTCGTCCTGCGCCCAAGAGGTGGCTGTTTGCAACCAGTGGCCAGAGATCTGCCTGTCTGAGCTTGTTAAAAGATCTGCAAAAGGGCTCATCTGGGATTTGAACCCGGGACCTCTCGCACCCAAAGCGAGAATCATACCCCTAGACCAACGAGCCTTAGACAAGAATAAAATTGTTTTGCTTTCTGCGGCAATTACAATGAGGATATCAATTGTTCTTGTCCATGGTGCTTGGAAAGATTGAACCTCATGTGAGTGTTTGTGCTATACTTGTGAGCATAGCAGTCTTCCAAACTGTTGACCAGGCTTCAGTTCAAATCTTTTGTATTTCATCTGCTGTGTCTTTCACATTCTGTCTTCTTAAGCCGCGACAGCAAACTGATGATGAGTGTTGACAAATGAATATTGAGCAAAATGAGGTCAATTAATATTTTAAAAGAGAAAATGAAAAAATAAAACTTAAAAAAGAATGGAGCTCATTTATTTTGAGTCGATTGATGCATCAGTACGTGAATCAAAGTAAACGAACATAAAAAATACCCATTCAAATCGATCAGTTTTCAACTAGAGAGATTGAAACGCGTCGTATCTGTCTCAAGCCTCCGTAACTGTTTATGTTACAACTCCACATCTGCAATAAATGGTGGTGGAGCTAGAGCGGTGTTTGTCAAACCATGAGACATACCAATAATCGGTCTTCTCACAAAAACATCTGTAGCATCTGAACCGTTTGACCTACAACATCGTATGACCACTCCCTGGAAAGGGGAGACCCTCACAAACACGGTGGTGTTCTCAATTTGTCTCTACGTCCCCCACAAGTGTCAGGGGACTCGTCTGAAGTCGGAACCCTCTATGTGCAAACATCTGTTTGTAGAATCCAAAATCTTTGGGCTACAAACTAATGTGACCCCACTTGTCACAATGTTCTCCGTTTTGCCCTACGTTATCCACAAGTGTCACGGGACTAATCTGAAGGTAACAGGTACTGATTAAAATGATCGATTTTTTAACCAGGGACCTCTCGCACCCTAAGCCATAATAGTACAACTATACCAACGATCCGTTTGGTCAAAGAATTTTCACTTTCCACAAAAATGGCGGTCAGGATATGAATCGATGTCTCCATGTTGCTTACGAGCTTCGCATAGCATTGGTGGTATAGTGGTGAGCATAGCTGCCTTCCAAGCAATTGACCCGGGTTCCATTCTCGGCCAATGCAGAGCATGAGATATTCACTAGTTTTAGGGGCTGGGTGTCATTTCAAGTGTATTACATTGGAATCATTGTTCGTGGAAGTCAGATTTGCTCATAGTTTTTGCAGGTTTTCTAAATGAAGTGCGATATTGAGCCAACTAGTAAATATCACAATAGATACGCAGTCCATCGCCTAAACCATTCAGCCACCTCGTCCTGCGCCCAAGAGGTGGCTGTTTGCAACCAGTGGCCAGAGATCTGCCTGTCTGAGCTTGTTAAAAGATCTGCAAAAGGGCTCATCTGGGATTTGAACCCGGGACCTCTCGCACCCAAAGCGAGAATCATACCCCTAGACCAACGAGCCTTAGACAAGAATAAAATTGTTTTGCTTTCTGCGGCAATTACAATGAGGATATCAATTGTTCTTGTCCATGGTGCTTGGAAAGATTGAACCTCATGTGAGTGTTTGTGCTATACTTGTGAGCATAGCAGTCTTCCAAACTGTTGACCAGGCTTCAGTTCAAATCTTTTGTATTTCATCTGCTGTGTCTTTCACATTCTGTCTTCTTAAGCCGCGACAGCAAACTGATGATGAGTGTTGACAAATGAATATTGAGCAAAATGAGGTCAATTAATATTTTAAAAGAGAAAATGAAAAAATAAAACTTAAAAAAGAATGGAGCTCATTTATTTTGAGTCGATTGATGCATCAGTACGTGAATCAAAGTAAACGAACATAAAAAATACCCATTCAAATCGATCAGTTTTCAACTAGAGAGATTGAAACGCGTCGTATCTGTCTCAAGCCTCCGTAACTGTTTATGTTACAACTCCACATCTGCAATAAATGGTGGTGGAGCTAGAGCGGTGTTTGTCAAACCATGAGACATACCAATAATCGGTCTTCTCACAAAAACATCTGTAGCATCTGAACCGTTTGACCTACAACATCGTATGACCACTCCCTGGAAAGGGGAGACCCTCACAAACACGGTGGTGTTCTCAATTTGTCTCTACGTCCCCCACAAGTGTCAGGGGACTCGTCTGAAGTCGGAACCCTCTATGTGCAAACATCTGTTTGTAGAATCCAAAATCTTTGGGCTACAAACTAATGTGACCCCACTTGTCACAATGTTCTCCGTTTTGCCCTACGTTATCCACAAGTGTCACGGGACTAATCTGAAGGTAACAGGTACTGATTAAAATGATCGATTTTTTAACCAGGGACCTCTCGCACCCTAAGCCATAATAGTACAACTATACCAACGATCCGTTTGGTCAAAGAATTTTCACTTTCCACAAAAATGGCGGTCAGGATATGAATCGATGTCTCCATGTTGCTTACGAGCTTCGCATAGCATTGGTGGTATAGTGGTGAGCATAGCTGCCTTCCAAGCAATTGACCCGGGTTCCATTCTCGGCCAATGCAGAGCATGAGATATTCACTAGTTTTAGGGGCTGGGTGTCATTTCAAGTGTATTACATTGGAATCATTGTTCGTGGAAGTCAGATTTGCTCATAGTTTTTGCAGGTTTTCTAAATGAAGTGCGATATTGAGCCAACTAGTAAATATCACAATAGATACGCAGTCCATCGCCTAAACCATTCAGCCACCTCGTCCTGCGCCCAAGAGGTGGCTGTTTGCAACCAGTGGCCAGAGATCTGCCTGTCTGAGCTTGTTAAAAGATCTGCAAAAGGGCTCATCTGGGATTTGAACCCGGGACCTCTCGCACCCAAAGCGAGAATCATACCCCTAGACCAACGAGCCTTAGACAAGAATAAAATTGTTTTGCTTTCTGCGGCAATTACAATGAGGATATCAATTGTTCTTGTCCATGGTGCTTGGAAAGATTGAACCTCATGTGAGTGTTTGTGCTATACTTGTGAGCATAGCAGTCTTCCAAACTGTTGACCAGGCTTCAGTTCAAATCTTTTGTATTTCATCTGCTGTGTCTTTCACATTCTGTCTTCTTAAGCCGCGACAGCAAACTGATGATGAGTGTTGACAAATGAATATTGAGCAAAATGAGGTCAATTAATATTTTAAAAGAGAAAATGAAAAAATAAAACTTCAAAAAGAATGGAGCTCATTTATTTTGAGTCGATTGATGCATCAGTACGTGAATCAAAGTAAACGAACATAAAAAATACCCATTCAAATCGATCAGTTTTCAACTAGAGAGATTGAAACGCGTCGTATCTGTCTCAAGCCTCCGTAACTGTTTATGTTACAACTCCACATCTGCAATAAATGGTGGTGGAGCTAGAGCGGTGTTTGTCAAACCATGAGACATACCAATAATCGGTCTTCTCACAAAAACATCTGTAGCATCTGAACCGTTTGACCTACAACATCGTATGACCACTCCCTGGAAAGGGGAGACCCTCACAAACACGGTGGTGTTCTCAATTTGTCTCTACGTCCCCCACAAGTGTCAGGGGACTCGTCTGAAGTCGGAACCCTCTATGTTCAAACATCTGTTTGTAGAATCCAAAATCTTTGGGCTACAAACTAATGTGACCCCACTTGTCACAATGTTCTCCGTTTTGCCCTACGTTATCCACAAGTGTCACGGGACTAATCTGAAGGTAACAGGTACTGATTAAAATGATAGATTTTTTAACCAGGGACCTCTCGCACCCTAAGCCATAATAGTACAACTATACCAACGATCCGTTTGGTCAAAGAATTTTCACTTTCCACAAAAATGGCGGTCAGGATATGAATCGATGTCTCCATGTTGCTTACGAGCTTCGCATAGCATTGGTGGTATAGTGGTGAGCATAGCTGCCTTCCAAGTAATTGACCCGGGTTCCATTCTCGGCCAATGCAGAGCATGAGATATTCACTAGTTTTAGGGGCTGGGTGTCATTTCAAGTGTATTACATTGGAATCATTGTTCGTGGAAGTCAGATTTGCTCATAGTTTTTGCAGGTTTTCTAAATGAAGTGCGATATTGAGCCAACTAGTAAATATCACAATAGATACGCAGTCCATCGCCTAAACCATTCAGCCACCTCGTCCTGCGCCCAAGAGGTGGCTGTTTGCAACCAGTGGCCAGAGATCTGCCTGTCTGAGCTTGTTAAAAGATCTGCAAAAGGGCTCATCTGGGATTTGAACCCGGGACCTCTCGCACCCAAAGCGAGAATCATACCCCTAGACCAACGAGCCTTAGACAAGAATAAAATTGTTTTGCTTTCTGCGGCAATTACAATGAGGATATCAATTGTTCTTGTCCATGGTGCTTGGAAAGATTGAACCTCATGTGAGTGTTTGTGCTATACTTGTGAGCATAGCAGTCTTCCAAACTGTTGACCAGGCTTCAGTTCAAATCTTTTGTATTTCATCTGCTGTGTCTTTCACATTCTGTCTTCTTAAGCCGCGACAGCAAACTGATGATGAGTGTTGACAAATGAATATTGAGCAAAATGAGGTCAATTAATATTTTAAAAGAGAAAATGAAAAAATAAAACTTAAAAAAGAATGGAGCTCATTTATTTTGAGTCGATTGATGCATCAGTACGTGAATCAAAGTAAACGAACGTAAAAAATACCCATTCAAATCGATCAGTTTTCAACTAGAGAGATTGAAACGCGTCGTATCTGTCTCAAGCCTCCATAACTGTTTATGTTACACCTCCACATCTGCAATAAATGGTGGTGGAGCTAGAGCGGTGTTTGTCAAACCATGAGACATACCAATAATCGGTCTTCTCACAAAAACATCTGTAGCATCTGAACCGTTTGACCTACAACATCGTATGACCACTCCCTGGAAAGGGGAGACCCTCACGAACACGGTGGTGTTCTCAATTTGTCTCTACGTCCCCCACAAGTGTCAGGGGACTCGTCTGAAGTCGGAACCCTCTATGTGCAAACATCTGTTTGTAGAATCCAAAATCTTTGGGCTACAAACTAATGTGACCCCACTTGTCACAATGTTCTCCGTTTTGCCCTACGTTATCCACAAGTGTCACGGGACTAATCTGAAGGTAACAGGTACTGATTAAAATGATAGATTTTTTAACCAGGGACCTCTCGCACCCTAAGCCATAATAGTACAACTATACCAACGATCCGTTTGGTCAAAGAATTTTCACTTTCCACAAAAATGGCGGTCAGGATATGAATCGATGTCTCCATGTTGCTTACGAGCTTCGCATAGCATTGGTGGTATAGTGGTGAGCATAGCTGCCTTCCAAGCAATTGACCCGGGTTCCATTCTCGGCCAATGCAGAGCATGAGATATTCACTAGTTTTAGGGGCTGGGTGTCATTTCAAGTGTATTACATTGGAATCATTGTTCGTGGAAGTCAGATTTGCTCATAGTTTTTGCAGGTTTTCTAAATGAAGTGCGATATTGAGCCAACTAGTAAATATCACAATAGATACGCAGACCATCGCCTAAACCATTCAGCCACCTCGTCCTGCGCCCAAGAGGTGGCTGTTTGCAACCAGTGGCCAGAGATCTGCCTGTCTGAGCTTGTTAAAAGATCTGCAAAAGGGCTCATCTGGGATTTGAACCCGGGACCTCTCGCACCCAAAGCGAGAATCATACCCCTAGACCAACGAGCCTTAGACAAGAATAAAATTGTTTTGCTTTCTGCGGCAATTACAATGAGGATATCAATTGTTCTTGTCCATGGTGCTTGGAAAGATTGAACCTCATGTGAGTGTTTGTGCTATACTTGTGAGCATAGCAGTCTTCCAAACTGTTGACCAGGCTTCAGTTCAAATCTTTTGTATTTCATCTGCTGTGTCTTTCACATTCTGTCTTCTTAAGCCGCGACAGCAAACTGATGATGAGTGTTGACAAATGAATATTGAGCAAAATGAGGTCAATTAATATTTTAAAAGAGAAAATGAAAAAATAAAACTTCAAAAAGAATGGAGCTCATTTATTTTGAGTCGATTGATGCATCAGTACGTGAATCAAAGTAAACGAACATAAAAAATACCCATTCAAATCGATCAGTTTTCAACTAGAGAGATTGAAACGCGTCGTATCTGTCTCAAGCCTCCGTAACTGTTTATGTTACAACTCCACATCTGCAATAAATGGTGGTGGAGCTAGAGCGGTGTTTGTCAAACCATGAGACATACCAATAATCGGTCTTCTCACAAAAACATCTGTAGCATCTGAACCGTTTGACCTACAACATCGTATGTATGACCACTCCCTGGAAAGGGGAGACCCTCACAAACACGGTGGTGTTCTCAATTTGTCTCTACGTCCCCCACAAGTGTCAGGGGACTCGTCTGAAGTCGGAACCCTCTATGTGCAAACATCTGTTTGTAGAATCCAAAATCTTTGGGCTACAAACTAATGTGACCCCACTTGTCACAATGTTCTCCGTTTTGCCCTACGTTATCCACAAGTGTCACGGGACTAATCTGAAGGTAACAGGTACTGATTAAAATGATCGATTTTTTAACCAGGGACCTCTCGCACCCTAAGCCATAATAGTACAACTATACCAACGATCCGTTTGGTCAAAGAATTTTCACTTTCCACAAAAATGACGGTCAGGATATGAATCGATGTCTCCATGTTGCTTACGAGCTTCGCATAGCATTGGTGGTATAGTGGTGAGCATAGCTGCCTTCCAAGCAATTGACCCGGGTTCGATTCTCGGCCAATGCAGAGCATGAGATATTCACTAGTTTTAGGGGCTGGGTGTCATTTCAAGTGTATTACATTGGAATCAATGTCCTTGTTCGTGGAAGTCAGATTTGCTCTTCGTTTTTGTAGGTTTTCTAAATGAAGTGCGATATTGAGCCAACTAGTGAATATCACAATAGATACGGAGTCCATCGCCTAAACCATTCAGCCACCTCGTCCTGCGCCCAAGAGGTGGCTGTTTGCAACCAGTGGCCAGAGATCTGCCTGTCTGAGCTTGTTAAAAGATCTGCAAAAGGGCTCATCCGGGATTTGAACGCGGGACCTCTCGCACCCAAAGCGAGAATCATACCCCTAGACCAACGAGCCTTTGACAAGAATAAAATTGTTTTGCTTTCTGCGGCAATTACAATGAGGATATCAATTGTTCTTGTCCATGGTGCTTGGAAAGATTGAACCTCATGTGAGTGTTTGTGCTATACTTGTGAGCATAGCAGTCTTCCAAACTGTTGACCAGGCTTCAGTTCAAATCTTTTGTATTTCATCTGCTGTGTCTTTCACATTCTGTCTTCTTAAGCCGCGACAGCAAACTGATGATGAGTGTTGACAAATGAATATTGAGCAAAATGAGGTCAATTAATATTTTAAAAGAGAAAATGAAAAAATAAAACTTAAAAAAGAATGGAGCTCATTTATTTTGAGTCGATTGATGCATCAGTACGTGAATCAAAGTAAACGAACATAAAAAATACCCATTCAAATCGATCAGTTTTCAACTAGAGAGATTGAAACGCGTCGTATCTGTCTCAAGCCTCCGTAACTGTTTATGTTACAACTCCACATCTGCAATAAATGGTGGTGGAGCTAGAGCGGTGTTTGTCAAACCATGAGACATACCAATAATCGGTCTTCTCACAAAAACATCTGTAGCATCTGAACCGTTTGACCTACAACATCGTATGACCACTCCCTGGAAAGGGGAGACCCTCACAAACACGGTGGTGTTCTCAATTTGTCTCTACGTCCCCCACAAGTGTCAGGGGACTCGTCTGAAGTCGGAACCCTCTATGTGCAAACATCTGTTTGTAGAATCCAAAATCTTTGGGCTACAAACTAATGTGACCCCACTTGTCACAATGTTCTCCATTTTGCCCTACGTTATCCACAAGTGTCACGGGACTAATCTGAAGGTAACAGGTACTGATTAAAATGATAGATTTTTTAACCAGGGACCTCTCGCACCCTAAGCCATAATAGTACAACTATACCAACGATCCGTTTGGTCAAAGAATTTTCACTTTCCACAAAAATGGCGGTCAGGATATGAATCGATGTCTCCATGTTGCTTACGAGCTTCGCATAGCATTGGTGGTATAGTGGTGAGCATAGCTGCCTTCCAAGCAATTGACCCGGGTTCCATTCTCGGCCAATGCACAGCATGAGATATTCACTAGTTTTAGGGGCTGGGTGTCATTTCAAGTGTATTACATTGGAATCATTGTTCGTGGAAGTCAGATTTGCTCATAGTTTTTGCAGGTTTTCTAAATGAAGTGCGATATTGAGCCAACTAGTAAATATCACAATAGATACGCAGTCCATCGCCTAAACCATTCAGCCACCTCGTCCTGCGCCCAAGAGGTGGCTGTTTGCAACCAGTGGCCAGAGATCTGCCTGTCTGAGCTTGTTAAAAGATCTGCAAAAGGGCTCATCTGGGATTTGAACCCGGGACCTCTCGCACCCAAAGCGAGAATCATACCCCTAGACCAACGAGCCTTAGACAAGAATAAAATTGTTTTGCTTTCTGCGGCAATTACAATGAGGATATCAATTGTTCTTGTCCATGGTGCTTGGAAAGATTGAACCTCATGTGAGTGTTTGTGCTATACTTGTGAGCATAGCAGTCTTCCAAACTGTTGACCAGGCTTCAGTTCAAATCTTTTGTATTTCATCTGCTGTGTCTTTCACATTCTGTCTTCTTAAGCCGCGACAGCAAACTGATGATGAGTGTTGACAAATGAATATTGAGCAAAATGAGGTCAATTAATATTTTAAAAGAGAAAATGAAAAAATAAAACTTAAAAAAGAATGGAGCTCATTTATTTTGAGTCGATTGATGCATCAGTACGTGAATCAAAGTAAACGAACATAAAAAATACCCATTCAAATCGATCAGTTTTCAACTAGAGAGATTGAAACGCGTCGTATCTGTCTCAAGCCTCCGTAACTGTTTATGTTACAACTCCACATCTGCAATAAATGGTGGTGGAGCTAGAGCGGTGTTTGTCAAACCATGAGACATACCAATAATCGGTCTTCTCACAAAAACATCTGTAGCATCTGAACCGTTTGACCTACAACATCGTATGTATGACCACTCCCTGGAAAGGGGAGACCCTCACAAACACGGTGGTGTTCTCAATTTGTCTCTACGTCCCCCACAAGTGTCAGGGGACTCGTCTGAAGTCGGAACCCTCTATGTGCAAACATCTGTTTGTAGAATCCAAAATCTTTGGGCTACAAACTAATGTGACCCCACTTGTCACAATGTTCTCCATTTTGCCCTACGTTATCCACAAGTGTCACGGGACTAATCTGAAGGTAACAGGTACTGATTAAAATGATCGATTTTTTAACCAGGGACCTCTCGCACCCTAAGCCATAATAGTACAACTATACCAACGATCCGTTTGGTCAAAGAATTTTCACTTTCCACAAAAATGGCGGTCAGGATATGAATCGATGTCTCCATGTTGCTTACGAGCTTCGCATAGCATTGGTGGTATAGTGGTGAGCATAGCTGCCTTCCAAGCAATTGACCCGGGTTCCATTCTCGGCCAATGCAGAGCATGAGATATTCACTAGTTTTAGGGGCTGGGTGTCATTTCAAGTGTATTACATTGGAATCATTGTTCGTGGAAGTCAGATTTGCTCATAGTTTTTGCAGGTTTTCTAAATGAAGTGCGATATTGAGCCAACTAGTAAATATCACAATAGATACGCAGTCCATCGCCTAAACCATTCAGCCACCTCGTCCTGCGCCCAAGAGGTGGCTGTTTGCAACCAGTGGCCAGAGATCTGCCTGTCTGAGCTTGTTAAAAGATCTGCAAAAGGGCTCATCTGGGATTTGAACCCGGGACCTCTCGCACCCAAAGCGAGAATCATACCCCTAGACCAACGAGCCTTAGACAAGAATAAAATTGTTTTGCTTTCTGCGGCAATTACAATGAGGATATCAATTGTTCTTGTCCATGGTGCTTGGAAAGATTGAACCTCATGTGAGTGTTTGTGCTATACTTGTGAGCATAGCAGTCTTCCAAACTGTTGACCAGGCTTCAGTTCAAATCTTTTGTATTTCATCTGCTGTGTCTTTCACATTCTGTCTTCTTAAGCCGCGACAGCAAACTGATGATGAGTGTTGACAAATGAATATTGAGCAAAATGAGGTCAATTAATATTTTAAAAGAGAAAATGAAAAAATAAAACTTAAAAAAGAATGGAGCTCATTTATTTTGAGTCGATTGATGCATCAGTACGTGAATCAAAGTAAACGAACATAAAAAATACCCATTCAAATCGATCAGTTTTCAACTAGAGAGATTGAAACGCGTCGTATCTGTCTCAAGCCTCCGTAACTGTTTATGTTACAACTCCACATCTGCAATAAATGGTGGTGGAGCTAGAGCGGTGTTTGTCAAACCATGAGACATACCAATAATCGGTCTTCTCACAAAAACATCTGTAGCATCTGAACCGTTTGACCTACAACATCGTATGACCACTCCCTGGAAAGGGGAGACCCTCACGAACACGGTGGTGTTCTCAATTTGTCTCTACGTCCCCCACAAGTGTCAGGGGACTCGTCTGAAGTCGGAACCCTCTATGTGCAAACATCTGTTTGTAGAATCCAAAATCTTTGGGCTACAAACTAATGTGACCCCACTTGTCACAATGTTCTCCGTTTTGCCCTACGTTATCCACAAGTGTCACGGGACTAATCTGAAGGTAACAGGTACTGATTAAAATGATAGATTTTTTAACCAGGGACCTCTCGCACCCTAAGCCATAATAGTACAACTATACCAACGATCCGTTTGGTCAAAGAATTTTCACTTTCCACAAAAATGGCGGTCAGGATATGAATCGATGTCTCCATGTTGCTTACGAGCTTCGCATAGCATTGGTGGTATAGTGGTGAGCATAGCTGCCTTCCAAGCAATTGACCCGGGTTCCATTCTCGGCCAATGCAGAGCATGAGATATTCACTAGTTTTAGGGGCTGGGTGTCATTTCAAGTGTATTACATTGGAATCATTGTTCGTGGAAGTCAGATTTGCTCATAGTTTTTGCAGGTTTTCTAAATGAAGTGCGATATTGAGCCAACTAGTAAATATCACAATAGATACGCAGTCCATCGCCTAAACCATTCAGCCACCTCGTCCTGCGCCCAAGAGGTGGCTGTTTGCAACCAGTGGCCAGAGATCTGCCTGTCTGAGCTTGTTAAAAGATCTGCAAAAGGGCTCATCTGGGATTTGAACCCGGGACCTCTCGCACCCAAAGCGAGAATCATACCCCTAGACCAACGAGCCTTAGACAAGAATAAAATTGTTTTGCTTTCTGCGGCAATTACAATGAGGATATCAATTGTTCTTGTCCATGGTGCTTGGAAAGATTGAACCTCATGTGAGTGTTTGTGCTATACTTGTGAGCATAGCAGTCTTCCAAACTGTTGACCAGGCTTCAGTTCAAATCTTTTGTATTTCATCTGCTGTGTCTTTCACATTCTGTCTTCTTAAGCCGCGACAGCAAACTGATGATGAGTGTTGACAAATGAATATTGAGCAAAATGAGGTCAATTAATATTTTAAAAGAGAAAATGAAAAAATAAAACTTAAAAAAGAATGGAGCTCATTTATTTTGAGTCGATTGATGCATCAGTACGTGAATCAAAGTAAACGAACGTAAAAAATACCCATTCAAATCGATCAGTTTTCAACTAGAGAGATTGAAACGCGTCGTATCTGTCTCAAGCCTCCATAACTGTTTATGTTACACCTCCACATCTGCAATAAATGGTGGTGGAGCTAGAGCGGTGTTTGTCAAACCATGAGACATACCAATAATCGGTCTTCTCACAAAAACATCTGTAGCATCTGAACCGTTTGACCTACAACATCGTATGA
The DNA here is from genome assembly GCF_965601325.2 of Salmo salar. Lineage (NCBI taxonomy): Eukaryota > Metazoa > Chordata > Actinopteri > Salmoniformes > Salmonidae > Salmo > Salmo salar. The sequence continues at coordinate 354,194 of NW_027675428.1, forward strand.
CCACTCCCTGGAAAGGGGAGACCCTCACGAACACGGTGGTGTTCTCAATTTGTCTCTACGTCCCCCACAAGTGTCAGGGGACTCGTCTGAAGTCGGAACCCTCTATGTGCAAACATCTGTTTGTAGAATCCAAAATCTTTGGGCTACAAACTAATGTGACCCCACTTGTCACAATGTTCTCCGTTTTGCCCTACGTTATCCACAAGTGTCACGGGACTAATCTGAAGGTAACAGGTACTGATTAAAATGATAGATTTTTTAACCAGGGACCTCTCGCACCCTAAGCCATAATAGTACAACTATACCAACGATCCGTTTGGTCAAAGAATTTTCACTTTCCACAAAAATGGCGGTCAGGATATGAATCGATGTCTCCATGTTGCTTACGAGCTTCGCATAGCATTGGTGGTATAGTGGTGAGCATAGCTGCCTTCCAAGCAATTGACCCGGGTTCCATTCTCGGCCAATGCAGAGCATGAGATATTCACTAGTTTTAGGGGCTGGGTGTCATTTCAAGTGTATTACATTGGAATCATTGTTCGTGGAAGTCAGATTTGCTCATAGTTTTTGCAGGTTTTCTAAATGAAGTTCGATATTGAGCCAACTAGTAAATATCACAATAGATACGCAGTCCATCGCCTAAACCATTCAGCCACCTCGTCCTGCGCCCAAGAGGTGGCTGTTTGCAACCAGTGGCCAGAGATCTGCCTGTCTGAGCTTGTTAAAAGATCTGCAAAAGGGCTCATCTGGGATTTGAACCCGGGACCTCTCGCACCCAAAGCGAGAATCATACCCCTAGACCAACGAGCCTTAGACAAGAATAAAATTGTTTTGCTTTCTGCGGCAATTACAATGAGGATATCAATTGTTCTTGTCCATGGTGCTTGGAAAGATTGAACCTCATGTGAGTGTTTGTGCTATACTTGTGAGCATAGCAGTCTTCCAAACTGTTGACCAGGCTTCAGTTCAAATCTTTTGTATTTCATCTGCTGTGTCTTTCACATTCTGTCTTCTTAAGCCGCGACAGCAAACTGATGATGAGTGTTGACAAATGAATATTGAGCAAAATGAGGTCAATTAATATTTTAAAAGAGAAAATGAAAAAATAAAACTTAAAAAAGAATGGAGCTCATTTATTTTGAGTCGATTGATGCATCAGTACGTGAATCAAAGTAAACGAACATAAAAAATACCCATTCAAATCGATCAGTTTTCAACTAGAGAGATTGAAACGCGTCGTATCTGTCTCAAGCCTCCGTAACTGTTTATGTTACAACTCCACATCTGCAATAAATGGTGGTGGAGCTAGAGCGGTGTTTGTCAAACCATGAGACATACCAATAATCGGTCTTCTCACAAAAACATCTGTAGCATCTGAACCGTTTGACCTACAACATCGTATGTATGACCACTCCCTGGAAAGGGGAGACCCTCACAAACACGGTGGTGTTCTCAATTTGTCTCTACGTCCCCCACAAGTGTCAGGGGACTCGTCTGAAGTTGGAACCCTCTATGTGCAAACATCTGTTTGTAGAATCCAAAATCTTTGGGCTACAAACTAATGTGACCCCACTTGTCACAATGTTCTCCGTTTTGCCCTACGTTATCCACAAGTGTCACGGGACTAATCTGAAGGTAACAGGTACTGATTAAAATGATCGATTTTTTAACCAGGGACCTCTCGCACCCTAAGCCATAATAGTACAACTATACCAACGATCCGTTTGGTCAAAGAATTTTCACTTTCCACAAAAATGACGGTCAGGATATGAATCGATGTCTCCATGTTGCTTACGAGCTTCGCATAGCATTGGTGGTATAGTGGTGAGCATAGCTGCCTTCCAAGCAATTGACCCGGGTTCGATTCTCGGCCAATGCAGAGCATGAGATATTCACTAGTTTTAGGGGCTGGGTGTCATTTCAAGTGTATTACATTGGAATCAATGTCCTTGTTCGTGGAAGTCAGATTTGCTCTTCGTTTTTGTAGGTTTTCTAAATGAAGTGCGATATTGAGCCAACTAGTGAATATCACAATAGATACGGAGTCCATCGCCTAAACCATTCAGCCACCTCGTCCTGCGCCCAAGAGGTGGCTGTTTGCAACCAGTGGCCAGAGATCTGCCTGTCTGAGCTTGTTAAAAGATCTGCAAAAGGGCTCATCCGGGATTTGAACGCGGGACCTCTCGCACCCAAAGCGAGAATCATACCCCTAGACCAACGAGCCTTTGACAAGAATAAAATTGTTTTGCTTTCTGCGGCAATTACAATGAGGATATCAATTGTTCTTGTCCATGGTGCTTGGAAAGATTGAACCTCATGTGAGTGTTTGTGCTATACTTGTGAGCATAGCAGTCTTCCAAACTGTTGACCAGGCTTCAGTTCAAATCTTTTGTATTTCATCTGCTGTGTCTTTCACATTCTGTCTTCTTAAGCCGCGACAGCAAACTGATGATGAGTGTTGACAAATGAATATTGAGCAAAATGAGGTCAATTAATATTTTAAAAGAGAAAATGAAAAAATAAAACTTCAAAAAGAATGGAGCTCATTTATTTTGAGTCGATTGATGCATCAGTACGTGAATCAAAGTAAACGAACGTAAAAAATACCCATTCAAATCGATCAGTTTTCAACTAGAGAGATTGAAACGCGTCGTATCTGTCTCAAGCCTCCATAACTGTTTATGTTACACCTCCACATCTGCAATAAATGGTGGTGGAGCTAGAGCGGTGTTTGTCAAACCATGAGACATACCAATAATCGGTCTTCTCACAAAAACATCTGTAGCATCTGAACCCTTTGACCTACAACATCGTATGACCACTCCCTGGAAAGGGGAGACCCTCACGAACACGGTGGTGTTCTCAATTTGTCTCTACGTCCCCCACAACTGTCAGGGGATTCGTCTGGAGTCGGAACCCTCTATGTGCCAACTTCTGTTTGTAGAATCCAAAATCTTTGGGCTACAAACTAATGTGACCCCACTTGTCACAATGTTCTCCGTTTTGCCCTACGTTTTCCACAAGTGTCACGGGACTAATCTGAAGGTAACAGGTACTGATTAAAATGATAGATTTTTTAACCAGGGACCTCTCGCACCCTAAGCCATAATAGTACAACTATACCAACGATCCGTTTGGTCAAAGAATTTTCACTTTCCACAAAAATGACGGTCAGGATATGAATCGATGTCTCCATGTTGCTTACGAGCTTCGCATAGCATTGGTGGTATAGTGGTGAGCATAGCTGCCTTCTAAGCAATTGACCCGGGTTCGATTCTCGGCCAATGCAGAGCATGAGATATTCACTAGTTTTAGGGGCTGGGTGTCATTTCAAGTGTATTACATTGGAATCAATGTCCTTGTTCGTGGAAGTCAGATTTGCTCTTCGTTTTTGTAGGTTTTCTAAATGAAGTGCGATATTGAGCCAACTAGTGAATATCACAATAGATACGGAGTCCATCGCCTAAACCATTCAGCCACCTCGTCCTGCGCCCAAGAGGTGGCTGTTTGCAACCAGTGGCCAGAGATCTGCCTGTCTGAGCTTGTTAAAAGATCTGCAAAAGGGCTCATCCGGGATTTGAACGCGGGACCTCTCGCACCCAAAGCGAGAATCATACCCCTAGACCAACGAGCCTTAGACAAGAATAAAATTGTTTTGCTTTCTGCGGCAATTACAATGAGGATATCAATTGTTCTTGTCCATGGTGCTTGGAAAGATTGAACCTCATGTGAGTGTTTGTGCTATACTTGTGAGCATAGCAGTCTTCCAAACTGTTGACCAGGCTTCAGTTCAAATCTTTTGTATTTCATCTGCTGTGTCTTTCACATTCTGTCTTCTTAAGCCGCGACAGCAAACTGATGATGAGTGTTGACAAATGAATATTGAGCAAAATGAGGTCAATTAATATTTTAAAAGAGAAAATGAAAAAATAAAACTTAAAAAAGAATGGAGCTCATTTATTTTGAGTCGATTGATGCATCAGTACGTGAATCAAAGTAAACGAACGTAAAAAATACCCATTCAAATCGATCAGTTTTCAACTAGAGAGATTGAAACGCGTCGTATCTGTCTCAATCCTCCATAACTGTTTATGTTACACCTCCACATCTGCAATAAATGGTGGTGGAGCTAGAGCGGTGTTTGTCAAACCATGAGACATACCAATAATCGGTCTTCTCACAACAACATCTGTAGCATCTGAACCGTTTGACCTAAAACATCGTATGACCACTCCCTGGAAAGGGGAGACCCTCACGAACACGGTGGTGTTCTCAATTTGTCTCTACGTCCCCCACAAGTGTCAGGGGACTCGTCTGAAGTCGGAACGCTCTATGTGCAAACATCTGTTTGTAGAATCCAAAATCTTTGGGCTACAAACTAATGTGACCCCACTTGTCACAATGTTCTCCGTTTTGCCCTACGTTTTCCACAAGTGTCACGGGACTAATCTGAAGGTAACAGGTACTGATTAAAATGATAGATTTTTTAACCAGGGACCTCTCGCACCCTAAGCCATAATAGTACAACTATACCAACGATCCGTTTGGTCAAAGAATTTTCACTTTCCACAAAAATGACGGTCAGGATTTGAATCGATGTCTCCATGTTGCTTACGAGCTTCGCATAGCATTGGTGGTATATTGGTGAGCATAGCTGCCTTCCAAGCAATTGACCCGGGTTCGATTCTCGGCCAATGCAGAGCATGAGATATTCACTAGTTTTAGGGGCTGGGTGTCATTTCAAGTGTATTACATTGGAATCAATGTCCTTGTTCGTGGAAGTCAGATTTGCTCTTCGTTTTTGTAGGTTTTCTAAATGAAGTGCGATATTGAGCCAACTAGTGAATATCACAATAGATACGGAGTCCATCGCCTAAACCATTCAGCCACCTCGTCCTGCGCCCAAGAGGAGGCTGTTTGCAACCAGTGGCCAGAGATCTGCCTGTCTGAGCTTGTTAAAAGATCTGCAAAAGGGCTCATCCGGGATTTGAACGCGGGACCTCTCGCACCCAAAGCGAGAATCATACCCCTAGACCAACGAGCCTTAGACAAGAATAAAATTGTTTTGCTTTCTGCGGCAATTACAATGAGGATATCAATTGTTCTTGTCCATGGTGCTTGGAAAGATTGAACCTCATGTGAGTGTTTGTGCTATACTTGTGAGCATAGCAGTCTTCCAAACTGTTGACCAGGCTTCAGTTCAAATCTTTTGTATTTCATCTGCTGTGTCTTTCACATTCTGTCTTCTTAAGCCGCGACAGCAAACTGATGATGAGTGTTGACAAATGAATATTGAGCAAAATGAGGTCAATTAATATTTTAAAAGAGAAAATGAAAAAATAAAACTTAAAAAAGAATGGAGCTCATTTATTTTGAGTCGATTGATGCATCAGTACGTGAATCAAAGTAAACGAACGTAAAAAATACCCATTCAAATCGATCAGTTTTCAACTAGAGAGATTGAAACGCGTCGTATCTGTCTCAAGCCTCCATAACTGTTTATGTTACACCTCCACATCTGCAATAAATGGTGGTGGAGCTAGAGCGGTGTTTGTCAAACCATGAGACATACCAATAATCGGTCTTCTCACAACAACATCTGTAGCATCTGAACCGTTTGACCTACAACATCGTATGACCACTCCCTGGAAAGGGGAGACCCTCACGAACACGGTGGTGTTCTCAATTTGTCTCTACGTCCCCCACAAGTGTCAGGGGACTCGTCTGAAGTCGGAACCCTCTATGTGCAAACATCTGTTTGTAGAATCCAAAATCTTTGGGCTACAAACTAATGTGACCCCACTTGTCACAATGTTCTCCGTTTTGCCCTACGTTTTCCACAAGTGTCACGGGACTAATCTGAAGGTAACAGGTACTGATTAAAATGATAGATTTTTTAACCAGGGACCTCTCGCACCCTAAGCCATAATAGTAAAACTATACCAACGATCCGTTTGGTCAAAGAATTTTCACTTTCCACAAAAATGACGGTCAGGATATGAATCGATGTCTCCATGTTGCTTACGAGCTTCGCATAGCATTGGTGGTATAGTGGTGAGCATAGCTGCCTTCCAAGCAATTGACCCGGGTTCGATTCTCGGCCAATGCAGAGCATGAGATATTCACTAGTTTTAGGGGCTGGGTGTCATTTCAAGTGTATTACATTGGAATCAATGTCCTTGTTCGTGGAAGTCAGATTTGCTCTTCGTTTTTGTAGGTTTTCTAAATGAAGTGCGATATTGAGCCAACTAGTGAATATCACAATAGATACGGAGTCCATCGCCTAAACCATTCAGCCACCTCGTCCTGCGCCCAAGAGGAGGCTGTTTGCAACCAGTGGCCAGAGATCTGCCTGTCTGAGCTTGTTAAAAGATCTGCAAAAGGGCTCATCCGGGATTTGAACGCGGGACCTCTCGCACCCAAAGCGAGAATCATACCCCTAGACCAACGAGCCTTAGACAAGAATAAAATTGTTTTGCTTTCTGCGGCAATTACAATGAGGATATCAATTGTTCTTGTCCATGGTGCTTGGAAAGATTGAACCTCATGTGAGTGTTTGTGCTATACTTGTGAGCATAGCAGTCTTCCAAACTGTTGACCAGGCTTCAGTTCAAATCTTTTGTATTTCATCTGCTGTGTCTTTCACATTCTGTCTTCTTAAGCCGCGACAGCAAACTGATGATGAGTGTTGACAAATGAATATTGAGCAAAATGAGGTCAATTAATATTTTAAAAGAGAAAATGAAAAAATAAAACTTAAAAAAGAATGGAGCTCATTTATTTTGAGTCGATTGATGCATCAGTACGTGAATCAAAGTAAACGAACGTAAAAAATACCCATTCAAATCGATCAGTTTTCAACTAGAGAGATTGAAACGCGTCGTATCTGTCTCAAGCCTCCATAACTGTTTATGTTACACCTCCACATCTGCAATAAATGGTGGTGGAGCTAGAGCGGTGTTTGTCAAACCATGAGACATACCAATAATCGGTCTTCTCACAACAACATCTGTAGCATCTGAACCGTTTGACCTACAACATCGTATGACCACTCCCTGGAAAGGGGAGACCCTCACGAACACGGTGGTGTTCTCAATTTGTCTCTACGTCCCCCACAAGTGTCAGGGGACTCGTCTGAAGTCGGAACCCTCTATGTGCAAACATCTGTTTGTAGAATCCAAAATCTTTGGGCTACAAACTAATGTGACCCCACTTGTCACAATGTTCTCCGTTTTGCCCTACGTTTTCCACAAGTGTCACGGGACTAATCTGAAGGTAACAGGTACTGATTAAAATGATAGATTTTTTAACCAGGGACCTCTCGCACCCTAAGCCATAATAGTAAAACTATACCAACGATCCGTTTGGTCAAAGAATTTTCACTTTCCACAAAAATGACGGTCAGGATATGAATCGATGTCTCCATGTTGCTTACGAGCTTCGCATAGCATTGGTGGTATAGTGGTGAGCATAGCTGCCTTCCAAGCAATTGACCCGGGTTCGATTCTCGGCCAATGCAGAGCATGATTTATTCACTAGTTTTAGGGGCTGGGTGTCATTTCAAGTGTATTACATTGGAATCAATGTCCTTGTTCGTGGAAGTCAGATTTGCTCTTCGTTTTTGTAGGTTTTCTAAATGAAGTGCGATATTGAGCCAACTAGTGAATATCACAATAGATACGGAGTCCATCGCCTAAACCATTCAGCCACCTCGTCCTGCGCCCAAGAGGTGGCTGTTTGCAACCAGTGGCCAGAGATCTGCCTGTCTGAGCTTGTTAAAAGATCTGCAAAAGGGCTCATCCGGGATTTGAACGCGGGACCTCTCGCACCCAAAGCGAGAATCATACCCCTAGACCAACGAGCCTTAGACAAGAATAAAATTGTTTTGCTTTCTGCGGCAATTACAATGAGGATATCAATTGTTCTTGTCCATGGTGCTTGGAAAGATTGAACCTCATGTGAGTGTTTGTGCTATACTTGTGAGCATAGCAGTCTTCCAAACTGTTGACCAGGCTTCAGTTCAAATCTTTTGTATTTCATCTGCTGTGTCTTTCACATTCTGTCTTCTTAAGCCGCGACAGCAAACTGATGATGAGTGTTGACAAATGAATATTGAGCAAAATGAGGTCAATTAATATTTTAAAAGAGAAAATGAAAAAATAAAACTTAAAAAAGAATGGAGCTCATTTATTTTGAGTCGATTGATGCATCAGTACGTGAATCAAAGTAAACGAACGTAAAAAATACCCATTCAAATCGATCAGTTTTCAACTAGAGAGATTGAAACGCGTCGTATCTGTCTCAAGCCTCCATAACTGTTTATGTTACACCTCCACATCTGCAATAAATGGTGGTGGAGCTAGAGCGGTGTTTGTCAAACCATGAGACATACCAATAATCGGTCTTCTCACAACAACATCTGTAGCATCTGAACCGTTTGACCTACAACATCGTATGACCACTCCCTGGAAAGGGGAGACCCTCACGAACACGGTGGTGTTCTCAATTTGTCTCTACGTCCCCCACAAGTGTCAGGGGACTCGTCTGAAGTCGGAACCCTCTATGTGCAAACATCTGTTTGTAGAATCCAAAATCTTTGGGCTACAAACTAATGTGACCCCACTTGTCACAATGTTCTCCGTTTTGCCCTACGTTTTCCACAAGTGTCACGGGACTAATCTGAAGGTAACAGGTACTGATTAAAATGATAGATTTTTTAACCAGGGACCTCTCGCACCCTAAGCCATAATAGTACAACTACACCAACGATCCGTTTGGTCAAAGAATTTTCACTTTCCACAAAAATGACGGTCAGGATATGAATCGATGTCTCCATGTTGCTTACGAGCTTCGCATAGCATTGGTGGTATAGTGGTGAGCATAGCTGCCTTCCAAGCAATTGACCCGGGTTCGATTCTCGGCCAATGCAGAGCATGATTTATTCACTAGTTTTAGGGGCTGGGTGTCATTTCAAGTGTATTACATTGGAATCAATGTCCTTGTTCGTGGAAGTCAGATTTGCTCTTCGTTTTTGTAGGTTTTCTAAATGAAGTGCGATATTGAGCCAACTAGTGAATATCGCAATAGATACGGAGTCCATCGCCTAAACCATTCAGCCACCTCGTCCTGCGCCCAAGAGGTGGCTGTTTGCAACCAGTGGCCAGAGATCTGCCTGTCTGAGCTTGTTAAAAGATCTGCAAAAGGGCTCATCCGGGATTTGAACGCGGGACCTCTCGCACCCAAAGCGAGAATCATACCCCTAGACCAACGAGCCTTAGACAAGAATAAAATTGTTTTGCTTTCTGCGGCAATTACAATGAGGATATCAATTGTTCTTGTCCATGGTGCTTGGAAAGATTGAACCTCATGTGAGTGTTTGTGCTATACTTGTGAGCATAGCAGTCTTCCAAACTGTTGACCAGGCTTCAGTTCAAATCTTTTGTATTTCATCTGCTGTGTCTTTCACATTCTGTCTTCTTAAGCCGCGACAGCAAACTGATGATGAGTGTTGACAAATGAATATTGAGCAAAATGAGGTCAATTAATATTTTAAAAGAGAAAATGAAAAAATAAAACTTAAAAAAGAATGGAGCTCATTTATTTTGAGTCGATTGATGCATCAGTACGTGAATCAAAGTAAACGAACGTAAAAAATACCCATTCAAATCGATCAGTTTTCAACTAGAGAGATTAAAACGCGTCGTATCTGTCTCAAGCCTCCATAACTGTTTATGTTACACCTCCACATCTGCAATAAATGGTGGTGGAGCTAGAGCGGTGTTTGTCAAACCATGAGACATACCAATAATCGGTCTTCTCACAAAAACATCTGTAGCATCTGAACCGTTTGACCTACAACATCGTATGACCACTCCCTGGAAAGGGGAGACCCTCACGAACACGGTGGTGTTCTCAATTTGTCTCTACGTCCCCCACAAGTGTCAGGGGACTCGTCTGAAGTCGGAACCCTCTATGTGCAAACATCTGTTTGTAGAATCCAAAATCTTTGGGCTACAAACTAATGTGACCCCACTTGTCACAATGTTCTCCGTTTTGCCCTACGTTTTCCACAAGTGTCACGGGACTAATCTGAAGGTAACAGGTACTGATTAAAATGATAGATTTTTTAACCAGGGACCTCTCGCACCCTAAGCCATAATAGTACAACTATACCAACGATCCGTTTGGTCAAAGAATTTTCACTTTCCACAAAAATGACGGTCAGGATATGAATCGATGTCTCCATGTTGCTTACGAGCTTCGCATAGCATTGGTGGTATAGTGGTGAGCATAGCTGCCTTCCAAGCAATTGACCCGGGTTCGATTCTCGGCCAATGCAGAGCATGATTTATTCACTAGTTTTAGGGGCTGGGTGTCATTTCAAGTGTATTACATTGGAATCAATGTCCTTGTTCGTGGAAGTCAGATTTGCTCTTCGTTTTTGTAGGTTTTCTAAATGAAGTGCGATATTGAGCCAACTAGTGAATATCACAATAGATACGGAGTCCATCGCCTAAACCATTCAGCCACCTCGTCCTGCGCCCAAGAGGTGGCTGTTTGCAACCAGTGGCCAGAGATCTGCCTGTCTGAGCTTGTTAAAAGATCTGCAAAAGGGCTCATCCGGGATTTGAACGCGGGACCTCTCGCACCCAAAGCGAGAATCATACCCCTAGACCAACGAGCCTTAGACAAGAATAAAATTGTTTTGCTTTCTGCGGCAATTACAATGAGGATATCAATTGTTCTTGTCCATGGTGCTTGGAAAGATTGAACCTCATGTGAGTGTTTGTGCTATACTTGTGAGCATAGCAGTCTTCCAAACTGTTGACCAGGCTTCAGTTCAAATCTTTTGTATTTCATCTGCTGTGTCTTTCACATTCTGTCTTCTTAAGCCGCGACAGCAAACTGATGATGAGTGTTGACAAATGAATATTGAGCAAAATGAGGTCAATTAATATTTTAAAAGAGAAAATGAAAAAATAAAACTTAAAAAAGAATGGAGCTCATTTATTTTGAGTCGATTGATGCATCAGTACGTGAATCAAAGTAAACGAACGTAAAAAATACCCATTCAAATCGATCAGTTTTCAACTAGAGAGATTGAAACGCGTCGTATCTGTCTCAAGCCTCCATAACTGTTTATGTTACACCTCCACATCTGCAATAAATGGTGGTGGAGCTAGAGCGGTGTTTGTCAAACCATGAGACATACCAATAATCGGTCTTCTCACAACAACATCTGTAGCATCTGAACCGTTTGACCTACAACATCGTATGACCACTCCCTGGAAAGGGGAGACCCTCACGAACACGGTGGTGTTCTCAATTTGTCTCTACGTCCCCCACAAGTGTCAGGGGACTCGTCTGAAGTCGGAACCCTCTATGTGCAAACATCTGTTTGTAGAATCCAAAATCTTTGGGCTACAAACTAATGTGACCCCACTTGTCACAATGTTCTCCGTTTTGCCCTACGTTTTCCACAAGTGTCACGGGACTAATCTGAAGGTAACAGGTACTGATTAAAATGATAGATTTTTTAACCAGGGACCTCTCGCACCCTAAGCCATAATAGTAAAACTATACCAACGATCCGTTTGGTCAAAGAATTTTCACTTTCCACAAAAATGACGGTCAGGATATGAATCGATGTCTCCATGTTGCTTACGAGCTTCGCATAGCATTGGTGGTATAGTGGTGAGCATAGCTGCCTTCCAAGCAATTGACCCGGGTTCGATTCTCGGCCAATGCAGAGCATGATTTATTCACTAGTTTTAGGGGCTGGGTGTCATTTCAAGTGTATTACATTGGAATCAATGTCCTTGTTCGTGGAAGTCAGATTTGCTCTTCGTTTTTGTAGGTTTTCTAAATGAAGTGCGATATTGAGCCAACTAGTGAATATCACAATAGATACGGAGTCCATCGCCTAAACCATTCAGCCACCTCGTCCTGCGCCCAAGAGGTGGCTGTTTGCAACCAGTGGCCAGAGATCTGCCTGTCTGAGCTTGTTAAAAGATCTGCAAAAGGGCTCATCCGGGATTTGAACCCGGGACCTCTCGCACCCAAAGCGAGAATCATACCCCTAGACCAACGAGCCTTAGACAAGAATAAAATTGTTTTGCTTTCTGCGGCAATTACAATGAGGATATCAATTGTTCTTGTCCATGGTGCTTGGAAAGATTGAACCTCATGTGAGTGTTTGTGCTATACTTGTGAGCATAGCAGTCTTCCAAACTGTTGACCAGGCTTCAGTTCAAATCTTTTGTATTTCATCTGCTGTGTCTTTCACATTCTGTCTTCTTAAGCCGCGACAGCAAACTGATGATGAGTGTTGACAAATGAATATTGAGCAAAAGGAGGTCAATTAATATTTTAAAAGAGAAAATGAAAAAATAAAACTTCAAAAAGAATGGAGCTCATTTATTTTGAGTCGATTGATGCATCAGTACGTGAATCAAAGTAAACGAACGTAAAAAATACCCATTCAAATCGATCAGTTTTCAACTAGAGAGATAGAAACGCGTCGTATCTGTCTCAAGTCTCCATAACTGTTTATGTTACACCTCCACATCTGCAATAAATGGTGGTGGAGCTAGAGCGGTGTTTGTCAAACCATGAGACATACCAATAATCGGTCTTCTCACAAAAACATCTGTAGCATCTGAACCGTTTGACCTACAACATCGTATGACCACTCCTTGGAAAGGGGAGACCCTCACGAACACGGTGGTGTTCTCAATTTGTCTCTACGTCCCCCACAACTGTCAGGGGACTCGTCTGGAGTCGGAACCCTCTATGTGCCAACTTCTGTTTGTAGAATCCAAAATCTTTGGGCTACAAACTAATGTGACCCCACTTGTCACAATGTTCTCCGTTTTGCCCTACGTTTTCCACAAGTGTCACGGGACTAATCTGAAGGTAACAGGTACTGATTAAAATGATAGATTTTTTAACCAGGGACCTCTCGCACCCTAAGCCATAATAGTACAACTATACCAACGATCCGTTTGGTCAAAGTATTTTCACTTTCCACAAAAATGACGGCCAGGATATGAATCGATGTCTCCATGTTGCTTACGAGCTATACATAGTATTGGTGGTATAGTGGTGAGCATAGCTGCCTTCCAAGCAGTTGACCCGGGTTCAATTCCTGGCCAATGTAGAGCATGAGATATTGACTAGTTTTAGGGGCTGGGTGTCATTTCAAGTGTATTACATTGGAATCAATGTCCTTGTTCGTGGAAGTCAGATTTGCTCTTCGTTTTTGTAGGTTTTCTAAATGAAGTGCGATATTGAGCCAACTAGTGAATATCACAATAGATACGGAGTCCATCGCCTAAACCATTCAACCACCTCGTCCTGCGCCCAAGAGGTGGCTGTTTGCAACCAGTGGCCAGAGATCTGCCTGTCTGAGCTTGTTAAAAGATCTGCAAAAGGGCTCATCCGGGATTTGAACCCGGGACCTCTCGCACCCAAAGCGAGAATCATACCCCTAGACCAACGAGCCTTAGACAAGAATAAAATTGTTTTGCTTTCTGCGGCAATTACAATGAGGATATCAATTGTTCTTGTCCATGGTGCTTGGAAAGATTGAACCTCATGTGAGTGTTTGTGCTATACTTGTGAGCATAGCAGTCTTCCAAACTGTTGACCAGGCTTCAGTTCAAATCTTTTGTATTTCATCTGCTGTGTCTTTCACATTCTGTCTTCTTAAGCCGCGACAGCAAACTGATGATGAGTGTTGACAAATGAATATTGAGCAAAAGGAGGTCAATTAATATTTTAAAAGAGAAAATGAAAAAATAAAACTTCAAAAAGAATGGAGCTCATTTATTTTGAGTCGATTGATGCATCAGTACGTGAATCAAAGTAAACGAACGTAAAAAATACCCATTCAAATCGATCAGTTTTCAACTAGAGAGATAGAAACGCGTCGTATCTGTCTCAAGTCTCCATAACTGTTTATGTTACACCTCCACATCTGCAATAAATGGTGGTGGAGCTAGAGCGGTGTTTGTCAAACCATGAGACATACCAATAATCGGTCTTCTCACAAAAACATCTGTAGCATCTGAACCGTTTGACCTACAACATCGTATGACCACTCCTTGGAAAGGGGAGACCCTCACGAACACGGTGGTGTTCTCAATTTGTCTCTACGTCCCCCACAACTGTCAGGGGACTCGTCTGGAGTCGGAACCCTCTATGTGCCAACTTCTGTTTGTAGAATCCAAAATCTTTGGGCTACAAACTAATGTGACCCCACTTGTCACAATGTTCTCCGTTTTGCCCTACGTTTTCCACAAGTGTCACGGGACTAATCTGAAGGTAACAGGTACTGATTAAAATGATAGATTTTTTAACCAGGGACCTCTCGCACCCTAAGCCATAATAGTACAACTATACCAACGATCCGTTTGGTCAAAGTATTTTCACTTTCCACAAAAATGACGGCCAGGATATGAATCGATGTCTCCATGTTGCTTACGAGCTATACATAGTATTGGTGGTATAGTGGTGAGCATAGCTGCCTTCCAAGCAGTTGACCCGGGTTCAATTCCTGGCCAATGTAGAGCATGAGATATTCACTAGTTTTAGGGGCTGGGTGTCATTTCAAGTGTATTACATTGGAATCAATGTCCTTGTTCGTGGAAGTCAGATTTGCTCTTCGTTTTTGTAGGTTTTCTAAATGAAGTGCGATATTGAGCCAACGAGTGAATATCACAATAGATACGGAGTCCATCGCCTAAACCATTCAGCCACCTCGTCCTGCGCCCAAGAGGTGGCTGTTTGCAACCAGTGGCCAGAGATCTGCCTGTCTGAGCTTGTTAAAAGATCTGCAAAAGGGCTCATCCGGGATTTGAACCCGGGACCTCTCGCACCCAAAGCGAGAATCATACCCCTAGACCAACGAGCCTAAGACAAGAATAAAATTGTTTTGCTTTCTGCGGCAATTACAATGAGGATATCAATTGTTCTTGTCCATGGTGCTTGGAAAGATTGAACCTCATGTGAGTGTTTGTGCTATACTTGTGAGCATAGCAGTCTTCCAAACTGTTGACCAGGCTTCAGTTCAAATCTTTTGTATTTCATCTGCTGTGTCTTTCACATTCTGTCTTCTTAAGCCGCGACAGCAAACTGATGATGAGTGTTGACAAATGAATATTGAGCAAAAGGAGGTCAATTAATATTTTAAAAGAGAAAATGAAAAAATAAAACTTCAAAAAGAATGGAGCTCATTTATTTTGAGTCGATTGATGCATCAGTACGTGAATCAAAGTAAACGAACGTAAAAAATACCCATTCAAATCGATCAGTTTTCAACTAGAGAGATTGAAACGCGTCGTATCTGTCTCAAGTCTCCATAACTGTTTATGTTACACCTCCACATCTGCAATAAATGGTGGTGGAGCTAGAGCGGTGTTTGTCAAACCATGAGACATACCAATAATCGGTCTTCTCACAAAAACATCTGTAGCATCTGAACCGTTTGACCTACAACATCGTATGACCACTCCTTGGAAAGGGGAGACCCTCACGAACACGGTGGTGTTCTCAATTTGTCTCTACGTCCCCCACAACTGTCAGGGGACTCGTCTGGAGTCGGAACCCTCTATGTGCCAACTTCTGTTTGTAGAATCCAAAATCTTTGGGCTACAAACTAATGTGACCCCACTTGTCACAATGTTCTCCGTTTTGCCCTACGTTTTCCACAAGTGTCACGGGACTAATCTGAAGGTAACAGGTACTGATTAAAATGATAGATTTTTTAACCTGTTAGGGCTAGGGGGCAGCATTGACACGGCTGGATAAAAAACATACCCGATTTAATCTGGTTACCACTCCTACTCAGTAACTAGAATATGCATATACTTATTACATATGGATAGAAAACACCCTAAATTTTCTAAAACTGTTTGAATGGTGTCTGTGAGTATAACAGAACTCAAATGGCAGGTCAAAACCTGAGAGATTCCTTTACAGGAAGTGGCCTGTCTGACCATTTCTGGAACTTCTTTGCCATCTCTATCATTTACTAAGGATCTCTGCTCTAACGTGACACTTCCCACGTCGTCCATAGGCTCTCAGAGCCCGGGAAAAAAGAGAATGTCGTCATTCCAGCCCCAGGCTGAAACACATTATCGCCTTTCTCAAGTGGCCCATCAAGAGACACTAGCTTATGCGCGTGACCCCGACCGCCCCCGCCTTTGGGATTTTTTCCTCTGTTTGCCGAAAAGGAGATTCCCTGTCGGAATATTATCGCTTTTCTACGAGAAAAATGACGTAAAAATTGATTTTAAACAGCGGTTGACATGCTTCGACGTACGGCAATGGAATACTTTGAATTTTATTGTCAGGAATTGCGCCAAGCGCGCGACACTTCTTTACTATTTCGGATAGTGTCTGGAACGCACGAACAAAACGCCGCTATTCGGATATAACGATGGATTATTTTGGACCAAACCAACATTTGTTATTGAAGTAGACGTCCTGGGTGTGCATTCTGACGAAGACAACAAAAGGTAATGACATTTTTATAATAGTAAATATGATTATGGTGAGTGCTAAACTTGCCGGGTGTCTAAATAGCGAGCCCGTGATGCCTGGGCTATGTACTTAGAATATTGCAAAATGTGCTTTCACCAAAAAGCTATTTTAAAATCGGACATATCGAGTGCATAGAGGAGGTCTGTATCTATAATTCTTAAAATAATTGTTATGCTTTTTGTGAACGTTTATCGTGAGTAATTTAGTAAAATGTTAGCGAATTCCCCGTAAGTTTGCGGGGGGTATGCTAGTTCTGAACGTCACATGCTAATGTAAAAAGCTGGTTTTTGATATAAATATGAACTTGATTGAACAAAACATGCATGTATTGTATAACATAATGTCCTAGGGTTGTCATCTGATGAAGATCATCAAAGGTGAGTGCTGCATTTAGCTGTCTTCTGGGTTTTGGTGACATTATATGCTGGCTTGAAAAATGGGTGTCTGATTATTTCTGGCTTGGTACTCTGCTGACATAATCTAATGTTTTGCTTTCGTTGTAAAGCCTTTTTGAAATCGGACAGTGTGGTTAGATTAACGAGAGTCTTATCTTTAAATGGCTGTAAAATAGTCATATGTTTGAGAAATTGAAGTAATAGGATTTTGAAGATTTTGAAAATCGCGCCACAGGCTGGCAGTGGCTGTTACGTAGGTGGGACGAATTCATCCCGCCGGTCCCATAGAGGTTAACCAGGGACCTCTCGCACCCTAAGCCATAATAGTACAACTATACCAACGATCCGTTTGGTCAAAGTATTTTCACTTTCCACAAAAATGACGGCCAGGATATGAATCGATGTCTCCATGTTGCTTACGAGCTATACATAGTATTGGTGGTATAGTGGTGAGCATAGCTGCCTTCCAAGCAGTTGACCCGGGTTCAATTCCTGGCCAATGTAGAGCATGAGATATTCACTAGTTTTAGGGGCTGGGTGTCATTTCAAGTGTATTACATTGGAATCAATGTCCTTGTTCGTGGAAGTCAGATTTGCTCTTCGTTTTTGTAGGTTTTCTAAATGAAGTGCGATATTGAGCCAACGAGTGAATATCACAATAGATACGGAGTCCATCGCCTAAACCATTCAGCCACCTCGTCCTGCGCCCAAGAGGTGGCTGTTTGCAACCAGTGGCCAGAGATCTGCCTGTCTGAGCTTGTTAAAAGATCTGCAAAAGGGCTCATCCGGGATTTGAACCCGGGACCTCTCGCACCCAAAGCGAGAATCATACCCCTAGACCAACGAGCCTAAGACAAGAATAAAATTGTTTTGCTTTCTGCGGCAATTACAATGAGGATATCAATTGTTCTTGTCCATGGTGCTTGGAAAGATTGAACCTCATGTGAGTGTTTGTGCTATACTTGTGAGCATAGCAGTCTTCCAAACTGTTGACCAGGCTTCAGTTCAAATCTTTTGTATTTCATCTGCTGTGTCTTTCACATTCTGTCTTCTTAAGCCGCGACAGCAAACTGATGATGAGTGTTGACAAATGAATATTGAGCAAAAGGAGGTCAATTAATATTTTAAAAGAGAAAATGAAAAAATAAAACTTCAAAAAGAATGGAGCTCATTTATTTTGAGTCGATTGATGCATCAGTACGTGAATCAAAGTAAACGAACGTAAAAAATACCCATTCAAATCGATCAGTTTTCAACTAGAGAGATTGAAACGCGTCGTATCTGTCTCAAGTCTCCATAACTGTTTATGTTACACCTCCACATCTGCAATAAATGGTGGTGGAGCTAGAGCGGTGTTTGTCAAACCATGAGACATACCAATAATCGGTCTTCTCACAAAAACATCTGTAGCATCTGAACCGTTTGACCTACAACATCGTATGACCACTCCTTGGAAAGGGGAGACCCTCACGAACACGGTGGTGTTCTCAATTTGTCTCTACGTCCCCCACAACTGTCAGGGGACTCGTCTGAAGATAACAGGTACTGATTAAAATGATAGATTTTTTAACCAGGGACCTCTCGCACCCTAAGCCATAATAGTACAACTATACCAACGATCCGTTTGGTCAAAGTATTTTCACTTTCCACAAAAATGACGGTCAGGATATGAATCGATGTCTCCATGTTGCTTAAGAGCTTCACATAGCATT
Organism: Salmo salar; assembly: GCF_965601325.2. NCBI lineage: Eukaryota > Metazoa > Chordata > Actinopteri > Salmoniformes > Salmonidae > Salmo > Salmo salar. The sequence goes on from NW_027675428.1 coordinate 372,846, forward strand.
GGTGGTATAGTGGTGAGCCCTAGCTGCCTTCCAAGCAGTTGACCAGGGTTCGATTCCCAGCCAATGCAGAGCATGAGATATTCACTAGGTTTAGGGGCTGGGTGTCATTTCAAGTGTATTACATTGGAATCAATGTCCTTGTTCGTGGAAGTCAGATTTGCTCTTCGTTTTTGCAGGTTTTCTAAATGAAGTGCGATATTGAGCCAACTAGTGAATATCACAATAGATACGCAGTCCATCGCCTAAACCATTCAGCCACCTCGTCCTGCGCCCAAGAGGTGGCTGTTTGCAACCAGTGGCCAGAGATCTGCCTGTCTGAGCTTGTTAAAAGATCTGCAAAAGGGCTCATCCGGGATTTGAACCCGGGACCTCTCGCACCCAAAGCGAGAATCATACCCCTAGACCAACGAGCCTTAGACAAGAATAAAATTGTTTTGCTTTCTGCGGCAATTACAATGAGGATATCAATTGTTCTTGTCCATGGTGCTTGGAAAGATTGAACCTCATGTGAGTGTTTGTGCTATACTTGTGAGCATAGCAGTCTTCCAAACTGTTGACCAGGCTTCAGTTCAAATCTTTTGTATTTCATCTGCTGTGTCTTTCACATTCTGTCTTCTTAAGCCGCGACAGCAAACTGATGATGAGTGTTGACAAATGAATATTGAGCAAAATGAGGTCAATTAATATTTTAAAAGAGAAAATGAAAAAATAAAACTTCAAAAAGAATGGAGCTCATTTATTTTGAGTCGATTGATGCATCAGTACGTGAATCAAAGTAAACGAACGTAAAAAATACCCATTCAAATCGATCAGTTTTCAACTAGAGAGATTGAAACGCGTCGTATCTGTCTCAAGCCTCCATAACTGTTTATGTTACACCTCCACATCTGCAATAAATGGTGGTGGAGCTAGAGCGGTGTTTGTCAAACCATGAGACATACCAATAATCGGTCTTCTCACAAAAACATCTGTAGCATCTGAACCGTTTGACCTACACCATCGTATGACCACTCCCTGGAAAGGGGAGACCCTCACGAACACGGTGGTGTTCTCAATTGGTCTCTACGTCCCCCACAAGTGTCAGGGGACTCGTCTGGAGTCGGAATCCTCTATGTGCCAACTTCTGTTTGTAGAATCCAAAATCTTTGGGCTACAAACTAATGTGACCCCACTTGTCACAATGTTCTCTGTTTTGCCCTACGTTTTCCACAAGTGTCACGGGACTAATCTGAAGATAACAGGTACTGATTAAAATGATAGATTTTTTAACCAGGGACCTCTCGCACCCTAAGCCATAATAGTACAACTATACCAACGATCCGTTTGGTCAAAGTATTTTCACTTTCCACAAAAATGACGGTCAGGATATGAATCGATGTCTCCATGTTGCTTAAGAGCTTCACATAGCATTGGTGGTATAGTGGTGAGCCCTAGCTGCCTTCCAAGCAGTTGACCAGGGTTCGATTCCCAGCCAATGCAGAGCATGAGATATTCACTAGGTTTAGGGGCTGGGTGTCATTTCAAGTGTATTACATTGGAATCAATGTCCTTGTTCGTGGAAGTCAGATTTGCTCTTCGTTTTTGCAGGTTTTCTAAATGAAGTGCGATATTGAGCCAACTAGTGAATATCACAATAGATACGCAGTCCATCGCCTAAACCATTCAGCCACCTCGTCCTGCGCCCAAGAGGTGGCTGTTTGCAACCAGTGGCCAGAGATCTGCCTGTCTGAGCTTGTTAAAAGATCTGCAAAAGGGCTCATCCGGGATTTGAACCCGGGACCTCTCGCACCCAAAGCGAGAATCATACCCCTAGACCAACGAGCCTTAGACAAGAATAAAATTGTTTTGCTTTCTGCGGCAATTACAATGAGGATATCAATTGTTCTTGTCCATGGTGCTTGGAAAGATTGAACCTCATGTGAGTGTTTGTGCTATACTTGTGAGCATAGCAGTCTTCCAAACTGTTGACCAGGCTTCAGTTCAAATCTTTTGTATTTCATCTGCTGTGTCTTTCACATTCTGTCTTCTTAAGCCGCGACAGCAAACTGATGATGAGTGTTGACAAATGAATATTGAGCAAAATGAGGTCAATTAATATTTTAAAAGAGAAAATGAAAAAATAAAACTTAAAAAAGAATGGAGCTCATTTATTTTGAGTCGATTGATGCATCAGTACGTGAATCAAAGTAAACGAAAGTAAAAAATACCCATTCAAATCGATCAGTTTTCAACTAGAGAGATTGAAACGCGTCGTATCTGTCTCAAGCCTCCATAACTGTTTATGTTACACCTCCACATCTGCAATAAATGGTGGTGGAGCTAGAGCGGTGTTTGTCAAACCATGAGACATACCAATAATCGGTCTTCTCACAAAAACATCTGTAGCATCTGAACCGTTTGACCTACAACATCGTATGACCACTCCCTGGAAAGGGGAGACCCTCACGAACACGGTGGTGTTCTCAATTTGTCTCTACGTCCCCCACAAGTGTCAGGGGACTCGTCTGGAGTCGGAACCCTCTATGTGCCAACTTCTGTTTGTAGAATCCAAAATCTTTGGGCTACAAACTAATGTGACCCCACTTGTCACAATGTTCTCTGTTTTGCCCTACGTTTTCCACAAGTGTCACGGGACTAATCTGAAGATAACAGGTACTGATTAAAATGATAGATTTTTTAACCAGGGACCTCTCGCACCCTAAGCCATAATAGTACAACTATACCAACGATCCGTTTGGTCAAAGTATTTTCACTTTCCACAAAAATGACGGTCAGGATATGAATCGATGTCTCCATGTTGCTTAAGAGCTTCACATAGCATTGGTGGTATAGTGGTGAGCCCTAGCTGCCTTCCAAGCAGTTGACCAGGGTTCGATTCCCAGCCAATGCAGAGCATGAGATATTCACTAGGTTTAGGGGCTGGGTGTCATTTCAAGTGTATTACATTGGAATCAATGTCCTTGTTCGTGGAAGTCAGATTTGCTCTTCGTTTTTGCAGGTTTTCTAAATGAAGTGCGATATTGAGCCAACTAGTGAATATCACAATAGATACGCAGTCCATCGCCTAAACCATTCAGCCACCTCGTCCTGCGCCCAAGAGGTGGCTGTTTGCAACCAGTGGCAAGAGATCTGCCTGTCTGAGCTTGTTAAAAGATCTGCAAAAGGGCTCATCCGGGATTTGAACCCGGGACCTCTCGCACCCAAAGCGAGAATCATACCCCTAGACCAACCAGCCTTAGACAAGAATAAAATTGTTTTGCTTTCTGCGGCAATTACAATGAGGATATCAATTGTTCTTGTCCATGGTGCTTGGAAAGATTGAACCTCATGTGAGTGTTTGTGCTATACTTGTGAGCATAGCAGTCTTCCAAACTGTTGACCAGGCTTCAGTTCAAATCTTTTGTATTTCATCTGCTGTGTCTTTCACATTCTGTCTTCTTAAGCCGCGACAGCAAACTGATGATGAGTGTTGACAAATGAATATTGAGCAAAATGAGGTCAATTAATATTTTAAAAGAGAAAATGAAAAAATAAAACTTAAAAAAGAATGGAGCTCATTTATTTTGAGTCGATTGATGCATCAGTACGTGAATCAAAGTAAACGAAAGTAAAAAATACCCATTCAAATCGATCAGTTTTCAACTAGAGAGATTGAAACGCGTCGTATCTGTCTCAAGCCTCCATAACTGTTTATGTTACACCTCCACATCTGCAATAAATGGTGGTGGAGCTAGAGCGGTGTTTGTCAAACCATGAGACATACCAATAATCGGTCTTCTCACAAAAACATCTGTAGCATCTGAACCGTTTGACCTACACCATCGTATGACCACTCCCTGGAAAGGGGAGACCCTCACGAACACGGTGGTGTTCTCAATTTGTCTCTACGTCCCCCACAAGTGTCAGGGGACTCGTCTGGAGTCGGAACCCTCTATGTGCCAACTTCTGTTTGTAGAATCCAAAATCTTTGGGCTACAAACTAATGTGACCCCACTTGTCACAATGTTCTCCGTTTTGCCCTACGTTTTCCACAAGTGTCACGGGACTAATCTGAAGGTAACAGGTACTGATTAAAATGATAGATTTTTTAACCAGGGACCTCTCGCACCCTAAGCCATAATAGTACAACTATACCAACGATCCGTTTGGTCAAAGTATTTTCACTTTCCACAAAAATGACGGCCAGGATATGAATCGATGTCTCCATGTAGCTTACGAGCTATACATAGCATTGGTGGTATAGTGGTGAGCACAGCTACCTTCCAAGCAGTTGACCCGGATCAATTCCTGGCCAATGCAGAGCATGAGATATTCACTAGTTTTAGGGGCTGGGTGTCATTTCAAGTGTATTACATTGGAATCAATGTCCTTGTTCGTGGAAGTCAGATTTGCTCTTCGTTTTTGCAGGTTTTCTAAATGAAGTGCGATATTGAGCCAACTAGTGAATATCACAATAGATACGCAGTCCATCGCCTAATCCATTCAGCCACCTCGTCCTGCGCCCAAGAGGTGGCTGTTTGCAACCAGTGGCCAGAGATCTGCCTGTCTGAGCTTGTTAAAAGATCTGCAAAAGGGCTCATCCGGGATTTGAACCCGGGACCTCTCGCACCCAAAGCGAGAATCATACCCCTAGACCAACGAGCCTTAGACAAGAATAAAATTGTTTTGCTTTCTGCGGCAATTACAATGAGGATATCAATTGTTCTTGTCCATGGTGCTTGGAAAGATTGAACCTCATGTGAGTGTTTGTGCTATACTTGTGAGCATAGCAGTCTTCCAAACTGTTGACCAGGCTTCAGTTCAAATCTTTTGTATTTCATCTGCTGTGTCTTTCACATTCTGTCTTCTTAAGCCGCGACAGCAAACTGATGATGAGTGTTGACAAATGAATATTGAGCAAAATGAGGTCAATTAATATTTTAAAAGAGAAAATGAAAAAATAAAACTTAAAAAAGAATGGAGCTCATTTATTTTGAGTCGATTGATGCATCAGTACGTGAATCAAAGTAAACGAAAGTAAAAAATACCCATTCAAATCGATCAGTTTTCAACTAGAGAGATTGAAACGCGTCGTATCTGTCTCAAGCCTCCATAACTGTTTATGTTACACCTCCACATCTGCAATAAATGGTGGTGGAGCTAGAGCGGTGTTTGTCAAACCATGAGACATACCAATAATCGGTCTTCTCACAAAAACATCTGTAGCATCTGAACCGTTTGACCTACACCATCGTATGACCACTCCCTGGAAAGGGGAGACCCTCACGAACACGGTGGTGTTCTCAATTTGTCTCTACGTCCCCCACAAGTGTCAGGGGACTCGTCTGGAGTCGGAACCCTCTATGTGCCAACTTCTGTTTGTAGAATCCAAAATCTTTGGGCTACAAACTAATGTGACCCCACTTGTCACAATGTTCTCCGTTTTGCCCTACGTTTTCCACAAGTGTCACGGGACTAATCTGAAGGTAACAGGTACTGATTAAAATGATAGATTTTTTAACCAGGGACCTCTCGCACCCTAAGCCATAATAGTACAACTATACCAACGATCCGTTTGGTCAAAGTATTTTCACTTTCCACAAAAATGACGGCCAGGATATGAATCGATGTCTCCATGTAGCTTACGAGCTATACATAGCATTGGTGGTATAGTGGTGAGCACAGCTACCTTCCAAGCAGGTGACCCGGATCAATTCCTGGCCAATGCAGAGCATGAGATATTCACTAGTTTTAGGGGCTGGGTGTCATTTCAAGTGTATTACATTGGAATCAATGTCCTTGTTCGTGGAAGTCAGATTTGCTCTTCGTTTTTGCAGGTTTTCTAAATGAAGTGCGATATTGAGCCAACTAGTGAATATCACAATAGATACGCAGTCCATCGCCTAATCCATTCAGCCACCTCGTCCTGCGCCCAAGAGGTGGCTGTTTGCAACCAGTGGCCAGAGATCTGCCTGTCTGAGCTTGTTAAAAGATCTGCAAAAGGGCTCATCCGGGATTTGAACCCGGGACCTCTCGCACCCAAAGCGAGAATCATACCCCTAGACCAACGAGCCTTAGACAAGAATAAAATTGTTTTGCTTTCTGCGGCAATTACAATGAGGATATCAATTGTTCTTGTCCATGGTGCTTGGAAAGATTGAACCTCATGTGAGTGTTTGTGCTATACTTGTGAGCATAGCAGTCTTCCAAACTGTTGACCAGGCTTCAGTTCAAATCTTTTGTATTTCATCTGCTGTGTCTTTCACATTCTGTCTTCTTAAGCCGCGACAGCAAACTGATGATGAGTGTTGACAAATGAATATTGAGCAAAATGAGGTCAATTAATATTTTAAAAGAGAAAATGAAAAAATAAAACTTAAAAAAGAATGGAGCTCATTTATTTTGAGTCGATTGATGCATCAGTACGTGAATCAAAGTAAACGAAAGTAAAAAATACCCATTCAAATCGATCAGTTTTCAACTAGAGAGATTGAAACGCGTCGTATCTGTCTCAAGCCTCCATAACTGTTTATGTTACACCTCCACATCTGCAATAAATGGTGGTGGAGCTAGAGCGGTGTTTGTCAAACCATGAGACATACCAATAATCGGTCTTCTCACAAAAACATCTGTAGCATCTGAACCGTTTGACCTACACCATCGTATGACCACTCCCTGGAAAGGGGAGACCCTCACGAACACGGTGGTGTTCTCAATTTGTCTCTACGTCCCCCACAAGTGTCAGGGGACTCGTCTGGAGTCGGAATCCTCTATGTGCCAACTTCTGTTTGTAGAATCCAAAATCTTTGGGCTACAAACTAATGTGACCCCACTTGTCACAATGTTCTCTGTTTTGCCCTACGTTTTCCACAAGTGTCACGGGACTAATCTGAAGATAACAGGTACTGATTAAAATGATAGATTTTTTAACCAGGGACCTCTCGCACCCTAAGCCATAATAGTACAACTATACCAACGATCCGTTTGGTCAAAGTATTTTCACTTTCCACAAAAATGACGGTCAGGATATGAATCGATGTCTCCATGTTGCTTAAGAGCTTCACATAGCATTGGTGGTATAGTGGTGAGCATAGCTGCCTTCCAAGCAGTTGACCAGGGTTCGATTCCCAGCCAATGCAGAGCATGAGATATTCACTAGGTTTAGGGGCTGGGTGTCATTTCAAGTGTATTACATTGGAATCAATGTCCTTGTTCGTGGAAGTCAGATTTGCTCTTCGTTTTTGCAGGTTTTCTAAATGAAGTGCGATATTGAGCCAACTAGTGAATATCACAATAGATACGCAGTCCATCGCCTAAACCATTCAGCCACCTCGTCCTGCGCCCAAGAGGTGGCTGTTTGCAACCAGTGGCCAGAGATCTGCCTGTCTGAGCTTGTTATAAGATCTGCAAAAGTGCTCATCCGGGATTTGAACCCGGGACCTCTCGCACCCAAAGCGAGAATCATACCCCTAGACCAACGAGCCTTAGACAAGAATAAAATTGTTTTGCTTTCTGCGGCAATTACAATGAGGATATCAATTGTTCTTGTCCATGGTGCTTGGAAAGATTGAACCTCATGTGAGTGTTTGTGCTATACTTGTGAGCATAGCAGTCTTCCAAACTGTTGACCAGGCTTCAGTTCAAATCTTTTGTATTTCATCTGCTGTGTCTTTCACATTCTGTCTTCTTAAGCCGCGACAGCAAACTGATGATGAGTGTTGACAAATGAATATTGAGCAAAATGAGGTCAATTAATATTTTAAAAGAGAAAATGAAAAAATAAAACTTAAAAAAGAATGGAGCTCATTTATTTTGAGTCGATTGATGCATCAGTACGTGAATCAAAGTAAACGAAAGTAAAAAATACCCATTCAAATCGATCAGTTTTCAACTAGAGAGATTGAAACGCGTCGTATCTGTCTCAAGCCTCCATAACTGTTTATGTTACACCTCCACATCTGCAATAAATGGTGGTGGAGCTAGAGCGGTGTTTGTCAAACCATGAGACATACCAATAATCGGTCTTCTCACAAAAACATCTGTAGCATCTGAACCGTTTGACCTACACCATCGTATGACCACTCCCTGGAAAGGGGAGACCCTCACGAACACGGTGGTGTTCTCAATTTGTCTCTACGTCCCCCACAAGTGTCAGGGGACTCGTCTGGAGTCGGAATCCTCTATGTGCCAACTTCTGTTTGTAGAATCCAAAATCTTTGGGCTACAAACTAATGTGACCCCACTTGTCACAATGTTCTCTGTTTTGCCCTACGTTTTCCACAAGTGTCACGGGACTAATCTGAAGATAACAGGTACTGATTAAAATGATAGATTTTTTAACCAGGGACCTCTCGCACCCTAAGCCATAATAGTACAACTATACCAACGATCCGTTTGGTCAAAGTATTTTCACTTTCCACAAAAATGACGGTCAGGATATGAATCGATGTCTCCATGTTGCTTAAGAGCTTCACATAGCATTGGTGGTATAGTGGTGAGCATAGCTGCCTTCCAAGCAGTTGACCAGGGTTCGATTCCCAGCCAATGCAGAGCATGAGATATTCACTAGGTTTAGGGGCTGGGTGTCATTTCAAGTGTATTACATTGGAATCAATGTCCTTGTTCGTGGAAGTCAGATTTGCTCTTCGTTTTTGCAGGTTTTCTAAATGAAGTGCGATATTGAGCCAACTAGTGAATATCACAATAGATACGCAGTCCATCGCCTAAACCATTCAGCCACCTCGTCCTGCGCCCAAGAGGTGGCTGTTTGCAACCAGTGGCCAGAGATCTGCCTGTCTGAGCTTGTTATAAGATCTGCAAAAGTGCTCATCCGGGATTTGAACCCGGGACCTCTCGCACCCAAAGCGAGAATCATACCCCTAGACCAACGAGCCTTAGACAAGAATAAAATTGTTTTGCTTTCTGCGGCAATTACAATGAGGATATCGATTGTTCTTGTCCATGGTGCTTGGAAAGATTGAACCTCATGTGAGTGTTTGTGCTATACTTGTGAGCATAGCAGTCTTCCAAACTGTTGACCAGGCTTCAGTTCAAATCTTTTGTATTTCATCTGCTGTGTCTTTCACATTCTGTCTTCTTAAGCCGCGACAGCAAACTGATGATGAGTGTTGACAAATGAATATTGAGCAAAATGAGGTCAATTAATATTTTAAAAGAGAAAATGAAAAAATAAAACTTAAAAAAGAATGGAGCTAATTTATTTTGAGTCGATTGATGCATCAGTACGTGAATCAAAGTAAACGAACGTAAAAAATACCCATTCAAATCGATCAGTTTTCAACTAGAGAGATTGAAACGCGTCGTATCTGTCTCAAGCCTCCATAACTGTTTATGTTACACCTCCACATCTGCAATAAATGGTGGTGGAGCTAGAGCGGTGTTTGTCAAACCATGAGACATACCAATAATCGGTCTTCTCACAAAAACATCCTTAGCATCTGAACCGTTTGACCTACACCATCGTATGACCACTCCCTGGAAAGGGGAGACCCTCACGAACACGGTGGTGTTCTCAATTTGTCTCTACGTCCCCCACAAGTGTCAGGGGACTCGTCTGGAGTCGGAATCCTCTATGTGCCAACTTCTGTTTGTAGAATCCAAAATCTTTGGGCTACAAACTAATGTGACCCCACTTGTCACAATGTTCTCTGTTTTGCCCTACGTTTTCCACAAGTGTCACGGGACTAATCTGAAGATAACAGGTACTGATTAAAATGATAGATTTTTTAACCAGGGACCTCTAGCACCCTAAGCCATAATAGTACAACTATACCAACGATCCGTTTGGTCAAAGTATTTTCACTTTCCACAAAAATGACGGTCAGGATATGAATCGATGTCTCCATGTTGCTTAAGAGCTTCACATAGCATTGGTGGTATAGTGGTGAGCATAGCTGCCTTCCAAGCAGTTGACCAGGGTTCGATTCCCAGCCAATGCAGAGCATGAGATATTCACTAGGTTTAGGGGCTGGGTGTCATTTCAAGTGTATTACATTGGAATCAATGTCCTTGTTCGTGGAAGTCAGATTTGCTCTTCATTTCTGCAGGTTTTCTAAATGAAGTGCGATATTGAGCCAACTAGTGAATATCACAATAGATACGCAGTCCATCGCCTAAACCATTCAGCCACCTCGTCCTGCGCCCAAGAGGCGGCTGTTTGCAACCAGTGGCCAGAGATCTGCCTGTCTGAGCTTGTTAAAAGATCTGCAAAAGGGCTCATCCGGGATTTGAACCCGGGACCTCTCGCACCCAAAGCGAGAATCATACCCCTAGACCAACGAGCCTTAGACAAGAATAAAATTGTTTTGCTTTCTGCGGCAATTACAATGAGGATATCAATTGTTCTTGTCCATGGTGCTTGGAAAGATTGAACCTCATGTGAGTGTTTGTGCTATACTTGTGAGCATAGCAGTCTTCCAAACTGTTGACCAGGCTTCAGTTCAAATCTTTTGTATTTCATCTGCTGTGTCTTTCACATTCTGTCTTCTTAAGCCGCGACAGCAAACTGATGATGAGTGTTGACAAATGAATATTGAGCAAAATGAGGTCAATTAATATTTTAAAAGAGAAAATGAAAAAATAAAACTTCAAAAAGAATGGAGCTCATTTATTTTGAGTCGATTGATGCATCAGTACGTGAATCAAAGTAAACGAATGTAAAAAATACCCATTCAAATCGATCAGTTTTCAACTAGAGAGATTGAAACGCGTCGTATCTGTCTCAAGCCTCCATAACTGTTTATGTTACACCTCCACATCTGCAATAAATGGTGGTGGAGCTAGAGCGGTGTTTGTCAAACCATGAGACATACCAATAATCGGTCTTCTCACAAAAACATCTGTAGCATCTGAACCGTTTGACCTACAACATCGTATGACCACTCCCTGGAAAGGGGAGACCCTCACGAACACGGTGGTGTTCTCAATTTGTCTCTACGTCCCCCACAAGTGTCAGGGGACTCGTCTGAAGTCGGAACCCTCTATGTGCAAACATCTGTTTGTAGAATCCAAAATCTTTGGGCTACAAACTAATGTGACCCCACTTGTCACAATGTTCTCCGTTTTGCCCTACGTTTTCCACAAGTGTCACGGGACTAATCTGAAGGTAACAGGTACTGATTAAAATGATAGATTTTTTAACCAGGGACCTCTCGCACCCTAAGCCATAATAGTACAACTATACCAACGATCCGTTTGGTCAAAGTATTTTCACTTTCCACAAAAATGACGGTCAGGATATGAATCGATGTCTCCATGTTGCTTAAGAGCTTCACATAGCATTGGTGGTATAGTGGTGAGCATAGCTGCCTTCCAAGCAGTTGACCAGGGTTCGATTCCCAGCCAATGCAGAGCATGAGATATTCACTAGGTTTAGGGGCTGGGTGTCATTTCAAGTGTATTACATTGGAATCAATGTCCTTGTTCGTGGAAGTCAAATTTGCTCTTCATTTTTGCAGGTTTTCTAAATGAAGTGCGATATTGAGCCAACTAGTGAATATCACAATAGATACGCAGTCCATCGCCTAAACCATTCAGCCACCTCGTCCTGCGCCCAAGAGGCGGCTGTTTGCAACCAGTGGCCAGAGATCTGCCTGTCTGAGCTTGTTAAAAGATCTGCAAAAGGGCTCATCCGGGATTTGAACCCGGGACCTCTCGCACCCAAAGCGAGAATCATACCCCTAGACCAACGAGCCTTAGACAAGAATAAAATTGTTTTGCTTTCTGCGGCAATTACAATGAGGATATCAATTGTTCTTGTCCATGGTGCTTGGAAAGATTGAACCTCATGTGAGTGTTTGTGCTATACTTGTGAGCATAGCAGTCTTCCAAACTGTTGACCAGGCTTCAGTTCAAATCTTTTGTATTTCATCTGCTGTGTCTTTCACATTCTGTCTTCTTAAGCCGCGACAGCAAACTGATGATGAGTGTTGACAAATGAATATTGAGCAAAATGAGGTCAATTAATATTTTAAAAGAGAAAATGAAAAAATAAAACTTCAAAAAGAATGGAGCTCATTTATTTTGAGTCGATTGATGCATCAGTACGTGAATCAAAGTAAACGAATGTAAAAAATACCCATTCAAATCGATCAGTTTTCAACTAGAGAGATTGAAACGCGTCGTATCTGTCTCAAGCCTCCATAACTGTTTATGTTACACCTCCACATCTGCAATAAATGGTGGTGGAGCTAGAGCGGTGTTTGTCAAACCATGAGACATACCAATAATCGGTCTTCTCACAAAAACATCTGTAGCATCTGAACCGTTTGACCTACAACATCGTATGACCACTCCCTGGAAAGGGGAGACCCTCACGAACACGGTGGTGTTCTCAATTTGTCTCTACGTCCCCCACAAGTGTCAGGGGACTCGTCTGGATTCGGAACCCTCTATGTGCCAACTTCTGTTTGTAGAATCCAAAATCTTTGGGCTACAAACTAATGTGACCCCACTTGTCACAATGTTCTCTGTTTTGCCCTACGTTTTCCACAAGTGTCACGGGACTAATCTGAAGATAACAGGTACTGATTAAAATGATAGATTTTTTAACCAGGGACCTCTCGCACCCTAAGCCATAATAGTACAACTATACCAACGATCCGTTTGGTCAAAGTATTTTCACTTTCCACAAAAATGACGGTCAGGATATGAATCGATGTCTCCATGTTGCTTAAGAGCTTCACATAGCATTGGTGGTATAGTGGTGAGCCCTAGCTGCCTTCCAAGCAGTTGACCAGGGTTCGATTCCCAGCCAATGCAGAGCATGAGATATTCACTAGGTTTAGAGGCTGGGTGTCATTTCAAGTGTATTACATTGGAATCAATGTCCTTGTTCGTGGAAGTCAGATTTGCTCTTCGTTTTTGCAGGTTTTCTAAATGAAGTGCGATATTGAGCCAACTAGTGAATATCAAAATAGATACGCAGTCCATCGCCTAAACCATTCAGCCACCTCGTCCTGCGCCCAAGAGGTGGCTGTTTGCAACCAGTGGCAAGAGATCTGCCTGTCTGAGCTTGTTAAAAGATCTGCAAAAGGGCTCATCCGGGATTTGAACTCGGGACCTCTCGCACCCAAAGCGAGAATCATACCCCTAGACCAACCAGCCTTAGACAAGAATAAAATTGTTTTGCTTTCTGCGGCAATTACAATGAGGATATCAATTGTTCTTGTCCATGGTGCTTGGAAAGATTGAACCTCATGTGAGTGTTTGTGCTATACTTGTGAGCATAGCAGTCTTCCAAACTGTTGACCAGGCTTCAGTTCAAATCTTTTGTATTTCATCTGCTGTGTCTTTCACATTCTGTCTTCTTAAGCCGCGACAGCAAACTGATGATGAGTGTTGACAAATGAATATTGAGCAAAATGAGGTCAATTAATATTTTAAAAGAGAAAATGAAAAAATAAAACTTAAAAAAGAATGGAGCTCATTTATTTTGAGTCGATTGATGCATCAGTACGTGAATCAAAGTAAACGAAAGTAAAAAATACCCATTCAAATCGATCAGTTTTCAACTAGAGAGATTGAAACGCGTCGTATCTGTCTCAAGCCTCCATAACTGTTTATGTTACACCTCCACATCTGCAATAAATGGTGGTGGAGCTAGAGCGGTGTTTGTCAAACCATGAGACATACCAATAATCGGTCTTCTCACAAAAACATCTGTAGCATCTGAACCGTTTGACCTACACCATCGTATGACCACTCCCTGGAAAGGGGAGACCCTCACGAACACGGTGGTGTTCTCAATTTGTCTCTACGTCCCCCACAAGTGTCAGGGGACTCGTCTGGAGTCGGAACCCTCTATGTGCCAACTTCTGTTTGTAGAATCCAAAATCTTTGGGCTACAAACTAATGTGACCCCACTTGTCACAATGTTCTCCGTTTTGCCCTACGTTTTCCACAAGTGTCACGGGACTAATCTGAAGGTAACAGGTACTGATTAAAATGATAGATTTTTTAACCAGGGACCTCTCGCACCCTAAGCCATAATAGTACAACTATACCAACGATCCGTTTGGTCAAAGTATTTTCACTTTCCACAAAAATGACGGTCAGGATATGAATCGATGTCTCCATGTTGCTTAAGAGCTTCACATAGCATTGGTGGTATAGTGGTGAGCATAGCTGCCTTCCAAGCAGTTGACCAGGGTTCGATTCCCAGCCAATGCAGAGCATGAGATATTCACTAGGTTTAGGGGCTGGGTGTCATTTCAAGTGTATTACATTGGAATCAATGTCCTTGTTCGTGGAAGTCAAATTTGCTCTTCATTTTTGCAGGTTTTCTAAATGAAGTGCGATATTGAGCCAACTAGTGAATATCACAATAGATACGCAGTCCATCGCCTAAACCATTCAGCCACCTCGTCCTGCGCCCAAGAGGCGGCTGTTTGCAACCAGTGGCCAGAGATCTGCCTGTCTGAGCTTGTTAAAAGATCTGCAAAAGGGCTCATCCGGGATTTGAACCCGGGACCTCTCGCACCCAAAGCGAGAATCATACCCCTAGACCAACGAGCCTTAGACAAGAATAAAATTGTTTTGCTTTCTGCGGCAATTACAATGAGGATATCAATTGTTCTTGTCCATGGTGCTTGGAAAGATTGAACCTCATGTGAGTGTTTGTGCTATACTTGTGAGCATAGCAGTCTTCCAAACTGTTGACCAGGCTTCAGTTCAAATCTTTTGTATTTCATCTGCTGTGTCTTTCACATTCTGTCTTCTTAAGCCGCGACAGCAAACTGATGATGAGTGTTGACAAATGAATATTGAGCAAAATGAGGTCAATTAATATTTTAAAAGAGAAAATGAAAAAATAAAACTTCAAAAAGAATGGAGCTCATTTATTTTGAGTCGATTGATGCATCAGTACGTGAATCAAAGTAAACGAATGTAAAAAATACCCATTCAAATCGATCAGTTTTCAACTAGAGAGATTGAAACGCGTCGTATCTGTCTCAAGCCTCCATAACTGTTTATGTTACACCTCCACATCTGCAATAAATGGTGGTGGAGCTAGAGCGGTGTTTGTCAAACCATGAGACATACCAATAATCGGTCTTCTCACAAAAACATCTGTAGCATCTGAACCGTTTGACCTACAACATCGTATGACCACTCCCTGGAAAGGGGAGACCCTCGCGAACACGGTGGTGTTCTCAATTTGTCTCTACGTCCCCCACAAGTGTCAGGGGACTCGTCTGGAGTCGGAACCCTCTATGTGCCAACTTCTGTTTGTAGAATCCAGATCTTTGGGCTACAAACTAATGTGACCCCACTTGTCACAATGTTCTCCGTTTTGCCCTACGTTTTCCACAAGTGTCACGGGACTAATCTGAAGGTAACAGGTACTGATTAAAATGATAGATTTTTTAACCAGGGACCTCTCGCACCCTAAGCCATAATAGTACAACTATACCAACGATCCGTTTGGTCAAAGTATTTTCACTTTCCACAAAAATGACGGCCAGGATCTGAATCGATGTCTCCATGTTGCTTCCGAGCTATACATAGCATTGGTGGTATAGTGGTGAGCATAGCTGCCTTCCAAGCAGTTGACCTGGGTTCAATTCCTGGCCAATGTAGAGCATGAGATATTCACTAGTTTTAGGGGCTGGGTGTCATTTCAAGTGTATTACATTGGAATCAATGTCCTTGTTCGTGGAAGTCAGATTTGCTCTTCGTTTTTGTAGGTTTTCTAAATGAAGTGCGATATTGAGCCAACTAGTGAATATCACAATAGATACGGAGTCCATCGCCTAAACCATTCAGCCACCTCGTCCTGCGCCCAAGAGGTGGCTGTTTGCAACCAGTGGCCAGAGATCTGCCTGTCTGAGCTTGTTAAAAGATCTGCAAAAGGGCTCATCCGGGATTTGAACCCGGGACCTCTCGCACCCAAAGCGAGAATCATACCCCTAGACCAACGAGCCTTAGACAAGAATAAAATTGTTTTGCTTTCTGCGGCAATTACAATGAGGATATCAATTGTTCTTGTCCATGGTGCTTGGAAAGATTGAACCTCATGTGAGTGTTTGTGCTATACTTGTGAGCATAGCAGTCTTCCAAACTGTTGACCAGGCTTCAGTTCAAATCTTTTGTATTTCATCTGCTGTGTCTTTCACATTCTGTCTTCTTAAGCCGCGACAGCAAACTGATGATGAGTGTTGACAAATGAATATTGAGCAAAATGAGGTCAATTAATATTTTAAAAGAGAAAATGAAAAAATAAAACTTCAAAAAGAATGGAGCTCATTTATTTTGAGTCGATTGATGCATCAGTACGTGAATCAAAGTAAACGAATGTAAAAAATACCCATTCAAATCGATCAGTTTTCAACTAGAGAGATTGAAACGCGTCGTATCTGTCTCAAGCCTCCATAACTGTTTATGTTACACCTCCACATCTGCAATAAATGGTGGTGGAGCTAGAGCGGTGTTTGTCAAACCATGAGACATACCAATAATCGGTCTTCTCACAAAAACATCTGTAGCATCTGAACCGTTTGACCTACAACATCGTATGACCACTCCCTGGAAAGGGGAGACCCTCACGAACACGGTGGTGTTCTCAATTTGTCTCTACGTCCCCCACAAGTGTCAGGGGACTCGTCTGGAGTCGGAACCCTCTATGTGCCAACTTCTGTTTGTAGAATCCAGATCTTTGGGCTACAAACTAATGTGACCCCACTTGTCACAATGTTCTCCGTTTTGCCCTACGTTTTCCACAAGTGTCACGGGACTAATCTGAAGGTAACAGGTACTGATTAAAATGATAGATTTTTTAACCAGGGACCTCTCGCACCCTAAGCCATAATAGTACAACTATACCAACGATCCGTTTGGTCAAAGTATTTTCACTTTCCACAAAAATGACGGCCAGGATCTGAATCGATGTCTCCATGTTGCTTCCGAGCTATACATAGCATTGGTGGTATAGTGGTGAGCATAGCTGCCTTCCAAGCAGTTGACCTGGGTTCAATTCCTGGCCAATGTAGAGCATGAGATATTCACTAGTTTTAGGGGCTGGGTGTCATTTCAAGTGTATTACATTGGAATCAATGTCCTTGTTCGTGGAAGTCAGATTTGCTCTTCGTTTTTGTAGGTTTTCTAAATGAAGTGCGATATTGAGCCAACTAGTGAATATCACAATAGATACGGAGTCCATCGCCTAAACCATTCAGCCACCTCGTCCTGCGCCCAAGAGGTGGCTGTTTGCAACCAGTGGCCAGAGATCTGCCTGTCTGAGCTTGTTAAAAGATCTGCAAAAGGGCTCATCCGGGATTTGAACCCGGGACCTCTCGCACCCAAAGCGAGAATCATACCCCTAGACCAACGAGCCTTAGACAAGAATAAAATTGTTTTGCTTTCTGCGGCAATTACAATGAGGATATCAATTGTTCTTGTCCATGGTGCTTGGAAAGATTGAACCTCATGTGAGTGTTTGTGCTATACTTGTGAGCATAGCAGTCTTCCAAACTGTTGACCAGGCTTCAGTTCAAATCTTTTGTATTTCATCTGCTGTGTCTTTCACATTCTGTCTTCTTAAGCCGCGACAGCAAACTGATGATGAGTGTTGACAAATGAATATTGAGCAAAATGAGGTCAATTAATATTTTAAAAGAGAAAATGAAAAAATAAAACTTCAAAAAGAATGGAGCTCATTTATTTTGAGTCGATTGATGCATCAGTACGTGAATCAAAGTAAACGAATGTAAAAAATACCCATTCAAATCGATCAGTTTTCAACTAGAGAGATTGAAACGCGTCGTATCTGTCTCAAGCCTCCATAACTGTTTATGTTACACCTCCACATCTGCAATAAATGGTGGTGGAGCTAGAGCGGTGTTTGTCAAACCATGAGACATACCAATAATCGGTCTTCTCACAAAAACATCCTTAGCATCTGAACCGTTTGACCTACACCATCGTATGACCACTCCCTGGAAAGGGGAGACCCTCACGAACACGGTGGTGTTCTCAATTTGTCTCTACGTCCCCCACAAGTGTCAGGGGACTCGTCTGGAGTCGGAATCCTCTATGTGCCAACTTCTGTTTGTAGAATCCTAAATCTTTGGGCTACAAACTAATGTGACCCCACTTGTCACAATGTTCTCTGTTTTGCCCTACGTTTTCCACAAGTGTCACGGGACTAATCTGAAGATAACAGGTACTGATTAAAATGATAGATTTTTTAACCAGGGACCTCTAGCACCCTAAGCCATAATAGTACAACTATACCAACGATCCGTTTGGTCAAAGTATTTTCACTTTCCACAAAAATGACGGTCAGGATATGAATCGATGTCTCCATGTTGCTTAAGAGCTTCACATAGCATTGGTGGTATAGTGGTGAGCATAGCTGCCTTCCAAGCAGTTGACCAGGGTTCGATTCCCAGCCAATGCAGAGCATGAGATATTCACTAGGTTTAGGGGCTGGGTGTCATTTCAAGTGTATTACATTGGAATCAATGTCCTTGTTCGTGGAAGTCAGATTTGCTCTTCATTTCTGCAGGTTTTCTAAATGAAGTGCGATATTGAGCCAACTAGTGAATATCACAATAGATACGCAGTCCATCGCCTAAACCATTCAGCCACCTCGTCCTGCGCCCAAGAGGCGGCTGTTTGCAACCAGTGGCCAGAGATCTGCCTGTCTGAGCTTGTTAAAAGATCTGCAAAAGGGCTCATCCGGGATTTGAACCCGGGACCTCTCGCACCCAAAGCGAGAATCATACCCCTAGACCAACGAGCCTTAGACAAGAATAAAATTGTTTTGCTTTCTGCGGCAATTACAATGAGGATATCAATTGTTCTTGTCCATGGTGCTTGGAAAGATTGAACCTCATGTGAGTGTTTGTGCTATACTTGTGAGCATAGCAGTCTTCCAAACTGTTGACCAGGCTTCAGTTCAAATCTTTTGTATTTCATCTGCTGTGTCTTTCACATTCTGTCTTCTTAAGCCGCGACAGCAAACTGATGATGAGTGTTGACAAATGAATATTGAGCAAAATGAGGTCAATTAATATTTTAAAAGAGAAAATGAAAAAATAAAACTTCAAAAAGAATGGAGCTCATTTATTTTGAGTCGATTGATGCATCAGTACGTGAATCAAAGTAAACGAATGTAAAAAATACCCATTCAAATCGATCAGTTTTCAACTAGAGAGATTGAAACGCGTCGTATCTGTCTCAAGCCTCCATAACTGTTTATGTTACACCTCCACATCTGCAATAAATGGTGGTGGAGCTAGAGCGGTGTTTGTCAAACCATGAGACATACCAATAATCGGTCTTCTCACAAAAACATCTGTAGCATCTGAACCGTTTGACCTACAACATCGTATGACCACTCCCTGGAAAGGGGAGACCCTCACGAACACGGTGGTGTTCTCAATTTGTCTCTACGTCCCCCACAAGTGTCAGGGGACTCGTCTGAAGTCGGAACCCTCTATGTGCAAACATCTGTTTGTAGAATCCAAAATCTTTGGGCTACAAACTAATGTGACCCCACTTGTCACAATGTTCTCCGTTTTGCCCTACGTTTTCCACAAGTGTCACGGGACTAATCTGAAGGTAACAGGTACTGATTAAAATGATAGATTTTTTAACCAGGGACCTCTCGCACCCTAAGCCATAATAGTACAACTATACCAACGATCCGTTTGGTCAAAGTATTTTCACTTTCCACAAAAATGACGGTCAGGATATGAATCGATGTCTCCATGTTGCTTAAGAGCTTCACATAGCATTGGTGGTATAGTGGTGAGCATAGCTGCCTTCCAAGCAGTTGACCAGGGTTCGATTCCCAGCCAATGCAGAGCATGAGATATTCACTAGGTTTAGGGGCTGGGTGTCATTTCAAGTGTATTACATTGGAATCAATGTCCTTGTTCGTGGAAGTCAAATTTGCTCTTCATTTTTGCAGGTTTTCTAAATGAAGTGCGATATTGAGCCAACTAGTGAATATCACAATAGATACGCAGTCCATCGCCTAAACCATTCAGCCACCTCGTCCTGCGCCCAAGAGGCGGCTGTTTGCAACCAGTGGCCAGAGATCTGCCTGTCTGAGCTTGTTAAAAGATCTGCAAAAGGGCTCATCCGGGATTTGAACCCGGGACCTCTCGCACCCAAAGCGAGAATCATACCCCTAGACCAACGAGCCTTAGACAAGAATAAAATTGTTTTGCTTTCTGCGGCAATTACAATGAGGATATCAATTGTTCTTGTCCATGGTGCTTGGAAAGATTGAACCTCATGTGAGTGTTTGTGCTATACTTGTGAGCATAGCAGTCTTCCAAACTGTTGACCAGGCTTCAGTTCAAATCTTTTGTATTTCATCTGCTGTGTCTTTCACATTCTGTCTTCTTAAGCCGCGACAGCAAACTGATGATGAGTGTTGACAAATGAATATTGAGCAAAATGAGGTCAATTAATATTTTAAAAGAGAAAATGAAAAAATAAAACTTCAAAAAGAATGGAGCTCATTTATTTTGAGTCGATTGATGCATCAGTACGTGAATCAAAGTAAACGAATGTAAAAAATACCCATTCAAATCGATCAGTTTTCAACTAGAGAGATTGAAACGCGTCGTATCTGTCTCAAGCCTCCATAACTGTTTATGTTACACCTCCACATCTGCAATAAATGGTGGTGGAGCTAGAGCGGTGTTTGTCAAACCATGAGACATACCAATAATCGGTCTTCTCACAAAAACATCTGTAGCATCTGAACCGTTTGACCTACAACATCGTATGACCACTCCCTGGAAAGGGGAGACCCTCACGAACACGGTGGTGTTCTCAATTTGTCTCTACGTCCCCCACAAGTGTCAGGGGACTCGTCTGGAGTCGGAACCCTCTATGTGCCA
Organism: Salmo salar; assembly: GCF_965601325.2. NCBI lineage: Eukaryota > Metazoa > Chordata > Actinopteri > Salmoniformes > Salmonidae > Salmo > Salmo salar. The sequence goes on from NW_027675428.1 coordinate 393,704, forward strand.
ACTTCTGTTTGTAGAATCCAAAATCTTTGGGCTACAAACTAATGTGACCCCACTTGTCACAATGTTCTCTGTTTTGCCCTACGTTTTCCACAAGTGTCACGGGACTAATCTGAAGATAACAGGTACTGATTAAAATGATAGATTTTTTAACCAGGGACCTCTCGCACCCTAAGCCATAATAGTACAACTATACCAACGATCCGTTTGGTCAAAGTATTTTCACTTTCCACAAAAATGACGGTCAGGATATGAATCGATGTCTCCATGTTGCTTAAGAGCTTCACATAGCATTGGTGGTATAGTGGTGAGCCCTAGCTGCCTTCCAAGCAGTTGACCAGGGTTCGATTCCCAGCCAATGCAGAGCATGAGATATTCACTAGGTTTAGAGGCTGGGTGTCATTTCAAGTGTATTACATTGGAATCAATGTCCTTGTTCGTGGAAGTCAGATTTGCTCTTCGTTTTTGCAGGTTTTCTAAATGAAGTGCGATATTGAGCCAACTAGTGAATATCACAATAGATACGCAGTCCATCGCCTAAACCATTCAGCCACCTCGTCCTGCGCCCAAGAGGTGGCTGTTTGCAACCAGTGGCAAGAGATCTGCCTGTCTGAGCTTGTTAAAAGATCTGCAAAAGGGCTCATCCGGGATTTGAACTCGGGACCTCTCGCACCCAAAGCGAGAATCATACCCCTAGACCAACCAGCCTTAGACAAGAATAAAATTGTTTTGCTTTCTGCGGCAATTACAATGAGGATATCAATTGTTCTTGTCCATGGTGCTTGGAAAGATTGAACCTCATGTGAGTGTTTGTGCTATACTTGTGAGCATAGCAGTCTTCCAAACTGTTGACCAGGCTTCAGTTCAAATCTTTTGTATTTCATCTGCTGTGTCTTTCACATTCTGTCTTCTTAAGCCGCGACAGCAAACTGATGATGAGTGTTGACAAATGAATATTGAGCAAAATGAGGTCAATTAATATTTTAAAAGAGAAAATGAAAAAATAAAACTTAAAAAAGAATGGAGCTCATTTATTTTGAGTCGATTGATGCATCAGTACGTGAATCAAAGTAAACGAAAGTAAAAAATACCCATTCAAATCGATCAGTTTTCAACTAGAGAGATTGAAACGCGTCGTATCTGTCTCAAGCCTCCATAACTGTTTATGTTACACCTCCACATCTGCAATAAATGGTGGTGGAGCTAGAGCGGTGTTTGTCAAACCATGAGACATACCAATAATCGGTCTTCTCACAAAAACATCTGTAGCATCTGAACCGTTTGACCTACACCATCGTATGACCACTCCCTGGAAAGGGGAGACCCTCACGAACACGGTGGTGTTCTCAATTTGTCTCTACGTCCCCCACAAGTGTCAGGGGACTCGTCTGGAGTCGGAACCCTCTATGTGCCAACTTCTGTTTGTAGAATCCAAAATCTTTGGGCTACAAACTAATGTGACCCCACTTGTCACAATGTTCTCCGTTTTGCCCTACGTTTTCCACAAGTGTCACGGGACTAATCTGAAGGTAACAGGTACTGATTAAAATGATAGATTTTTTAACCAGGGACCTCTCGCACCCTAAGCCATAATAGTACAACTATACCAACGATCCGTTTGGTCAAAGTATTTTCACTTTCCACAAAAATGACGGTCAGGATATGAATCGATGTCTCCATGTTGCTTAAGAGCTTCACATAGCATTGGTGGTATAGTGGTGAGCATAGCTGCCTTCCAAGCAGTTGACCAGGGTTCGATTCCCAGCCAATGCAGAGCATGAGATATTCACTAGGTTTAGGGGCTGGGTGTCATTTCAAGTGTATTACATTGGAATCAATGTCCTTGTTCGTGGAAGTCAAATTTGCTCTTCATTTTTGCAGGTTTTCTAAATGAAGTGCGATATTGAGCCAACTAGTGAATATCACAATAGATACGCAGTCCATCGCCTAAACCATTCAGCCACCTCGTCCTGCGCCCAAGAGGCGGCTGTTTGCAACCAGTGGCCAGAGATCTGCCTGTCTGAGCTTGTTAAAAGATCTGCAAAAGGGCTCATCCGGGATTTGAACCCGGGACCTCTCGCACCCAAAGCGAGAATCATACCCCTAGACCAACGAGCCTTAGACAAGAATAAAATTGTTTTGCTTTCTGCGGCAATTACAATGAGGATATCAATTGTTCTTGTCCATGGTGCTTGGAAAGATTGAACCTCATGTGAGTGTTTGTGCTATACTTGTGAGCATAGCAGTCTTCCAAACTGTTGACCAGGCTTCAGTTCAAATCTTTTGTATTTCATCTGCTGTGTCTTTCACATTCTGTCTTCTTAAGCCGCGACAGCAAACTGATGATGAGTGTTGACAAATGAATATTGAGCAAAATGAGGTCAATTAATATTTTAAAAGAGAAAATGAAAAAATAAAACTTCAAAAAGAATGGAGCTCATTTATTTTGAGTCGATTGATGCATCAGTACGTGAATCAAAGTAAACGAATGTAAAAAATACCCATTCAAATCGATCAGTTTTCAACTAGAGAGATTGAAACGCGTCGTATCTGTCTCAAGCCTCCATAACTGTTTATGTTACACCTCCACATCTGCAATAAATGGTGGTGGAGCTAGAGCGGTGTTTGTCAAACCATGAGACATACCAATAATCGGTCTTCTCACAAAAACATCTGTAGCATCTGAACCGTTTGACCTACAACATCGTATGACCACTCCCTGGAAAGGGGAGACCCTCGCGAACACGGTGGTGTTCTCAATTTGTCTCTACGTCCCCCACAAGTGTCAGGGGACTCGTCTGGAGTCGGAACCCTCTATGTGCCAACTTCTGTTTGTAGAATCCAGATCTTTGGGCTACAAACTAATGTGACCCCACTTGTCACAATGTTCTCCGTTTTGCCCTACGTTTTCCACAAGTGTCACGGGACTAATCTGAAGGTAACAGGTACTGATTAAAATGATAGATTTTTTAACCAGGGACCTCTCGCACCCTAAGCCATAATAGTACAACTATACCAACGATCCGTTTGGTCAAAGTATTTTCACTTTCCACAAAAATGACGGCCAGGATCTGAATCGATGTCTCCATGTTGCTTCCGAGCTATACATAGCATTGGTGGTATAGTGGTGAGCATAGCTGCCTTCCAAGCAGTTGACCTGGGTTCAATTCCTGGCCAATGTAGAGCATGAGATATTCACTAGTTTTAGGGGCTGGGTGTCATTTCAAGTGTATTACATTGGAATCAATGTCCTTGTTCGTGGAAGTCAGATTTGCTCTTCGTTTTTGTAGGTTTTCTAAATGAAGTGCGATATTGAGCCAACTAGTGAATATCACAATAGATACGGAGTCCATCGCCTAAACCATTCAGCCACCTCGTCCTGCGCCCAAGAGGTGGCTGTTTGCAACCAGTGGCCAGAGATCTGCCTGTCTGAGCTTGTTAAAAGATCTGCAAAAGGGCTCATCCGGGATTTGAACCCGGGACCTCTCGCACCCAAAGCGAGAATCATACCCCTAGACCAACGAGCCTTAGACAAGAATAAAATTGTTTTGCTTTCTGCGGCAATTACAATGAGGATATCAATTGTTCTTGTCCATGGTGCTTGGAAAGATTGAACCTCATGTGAGTGTTTGTGCTATACTTGTGAGCATAGCAGTCTTCCAAACTGTTGACCAGGCTTCAGTTCAAATCTTTTGTATTTCATCTGCTGTGTCTTTCACATTCTGTCTTCTTAAGCCGCGACAGCAAACTGATGATGAGTGTTGACAAATGAATATTGAGCAAAATGAGGTCAATTAATATTTTAAAAGAGAAAATGAAAAAATAAAACTTCAAAAAGAATGGAGCTCATTTATTTTGAGTCGATTGATGCATCAGTACGTGAATCAAAGTAAACGAATGTAAAAAATACCCATTCAAATCGATCAGTTTTCAACTAGAGAGATTGAAACGCGTCGTATCTGTCTCAAGCCTCCATAACTGTTTATGTTACACCTCCACATCTGCAATAAATGGTGGTGGAGCTAGAGCGGTGTTTGTCAAACCATGAGACATACCAATAATCGGTCTTCTCACAAAAACATCTGTAGCATCTGAACCGTTTGACCTACAACATCGTATGACCACTCCCTGGAAAGGGGAGACCCTCACGAACACGGTGGTGTTCTCAATTTGTCTCTACGTCCCCCACAAGTGTCAGGGGACTCGTCTGGAGTCGGAACCCTCTATGTGCCAACTTCTGTTTGTAGAATCCAAAATCTTTGGGCTACAAACTAATGTGACCCCACTTGTCACAATGTTCTCTGTTTTGCCCTACGTTTTCCACAAGTGTCACGGGACTAATCTGAAGATAACAGGTACTGATTAAAATGATAGATTTTTTAACCAGGGACCTCTCGCACCCTAAGCCATAATAGTACAACTATACCAACGATCCGTTTGGTCAAAGTATTTTCACTTTCCACAAAAATGACGGTCAGGATATGAATCGATGTCTCCATGTTGCTTAAGAGCTTCACATAGCATTGGTGGTATAGTGGTGAGCATAGCTGCCTTCCAAGCAGTTGACCAGGGTTCGATTCCCAGCCAATGCAGAGCATGAGATATTCACTAGGTTTAGGGGCTGGGTGTCATTTCAAGTGTATTACATTGGAATCAATGTCCTTGTTCGTGGAAGTCAAATTTGCTCTTCATTTTTGCAGGTTTTCTAAATGAAGTGCGATATTGAGCCAACTAGTGAATATCACAATAGATACGCAGTCCATCGCCTAAACCATTCAGCCACCTCGTCCTGCGCCCAAGAGGCGGCTGTTTGCAACCAGTGGCCAGAGATCTGCCTGTCTGAGCTTGTTAAAAGATCTGCAAAAGGGCTCATCCGGGATTTGAACCCGGGACCTCTCGCACCCAAAGCGAGAATCATACCCCTAGACCAACGAGCCTTAGACAAGAATAAAATTGTTTTGCTTTCTGCGGCAATTACAATGAGGATATCAATTGTTCTTGTCCATGGTGCTTGGAAAGATTGAACCTCATGTGAGTGTTTGTGCTATACTTGTGAGCATAGCAGTCTTCCAAACTGTTGACCAGGCTTCAGTTCAAATCTTTTGTATTTCATCTGCTGTGTCTTTCACATTCTGTCTTCTTAAGCCGCGACAGCAAACTGATGATGAGTGTTGACAAATGAATATTGAGCAAAATGAGGTCAATTAATATTTTAAAAGAGAAAATGAAAAAATAAAACTTCAAAAAGAATGGAGCTCATTTATTTTGAGTCGATTGATGCATCAGTACGTGAATCAAAGTAAACGAATGTAAAAAATACCCATTCAAATCGATCAGTTTTCAACTAGAGAGATTGAAACGCGTCGTATCTGTCTCAAGCCTCCATAACTGTTTATGTTACACCTCCACATCTGCAATAAATGGTGGTGGAGCTAGAGCGGTGTTTGTCAAACCATGAGACATACCAATAATCGGTCTTCTCACAAAAACATCTGTAGCATCTGAACCGTTTGACCTACAACATCGTATGACCACTCCCTGGAAAGGGGAGACCCTCACGAACACGGTGGTGTTCTCAATTTGTCTCTACGTCCCCCACAAGTGTCAGGGGACTCGTCTGGAGTCGGAACCCTCTATGTGCCAACTTCTGTTTGTAGAATCCAAAATCTTTGGGCTACAAACTAATGTGACCCCACTTGTCACAATGTTCTCTGTTTTGCCCTACGTTTTCCACAAGTGTCACGGGACTAATCTGAAGATAACAGGTACTGATTAAAATGATAGATTTTTTAACCAGGGACCTCTCGCACCCTAAGCCATAATAGTACAACTATACCAACGATCCGTTTGGTCAAAGTATTTTCACTTTCCACAAAAATGACGGTCAGGATATGAATCGATGTCTCCATGTTGCTTAAGAGCTTCACATAGCATTGGTGGTATAGTGGTGAGCATAGCTGCCTTCCAAGCAGTTGACCAGGGTTCGATTCCCAGCCAATGCAGAGCATGAGATATTCACTAGGTTTAGGGGCTGGGTGTCATTTCAAGTGTATTACATTGGAATCAATGTCCTTGTTCGTGGAAGTCAAATTTGCTCTTCATTTTTGCAGGTTTTCTAAATGAAGTGCGATATTGAGCCAACTAGTGAATATCACAATAGATACGCAGTCCATCGCCTAAACCATTCAGCCACCTCGTCCTGCGCCCAAGAGGCGGCTGTTTGCAACCAGTGGCCAGAGATCTGCCTGTCTGAGCTTGTTAAAAGATCTGCAAAAGGGCTCATCCGGGATTTGAACCCGGGACCTCTCGCACCCAAAGCGAGAATCATACCCCTAGACCAACGAGCCTTAGACAAGAATAAAATTGTTTTGCTTTCTGCGGCAATTACAATGAGGATATCAATTGTTCTTGTCCATGGTGCTTGGAAAGATTGAACCTCATGTGAGTGTTTGTGCTATACTTGTGAGCATAGCAGTCTTCCAAACTGTTGACCAGGCTTCAGTTCAAATCTTTTGTATTTCATCTGCTGTGTCTTTCACATTCTGTCTTCTTAAGCCGCGACAGCAAACTGATGATGAGTGTTGACAAATGAATATTGAGCAAAATGAGGTCAATTAATATTTTAAAAGAGAAAATGAAAAAATAAAACTTCAAAAAGAATGGAGCTCATTTATTTTGAGTCGATTGATGCATCAGTACGTGAATCAAAGTAAACGAATGTAAAAAATACCCATTCAAATCGATCAGTTTTCAACTAGAGAGATTGAAACGCGTCGTATCTGTCTCAAGCCTCCATAACTGTTTATGTTACACCTCCACATCTGCAATAAATGGTGGTGGAGCTAGAGCGGTGTTTGTCAAACCATGAGACATACCAATAATCGGTCTTCTCACAAAAACATCTGTAGCATCTGAACCGTTTGACCTACAACATCGTATGACCACTCCCTGGAAAGGGGAGACCCTCACGAACACGGTGGTGTTCTCAATTTGTCTCTACGTCCCCCACAAGTGTCAGGGGACTCGTCTGGAGTCGGAACCCTCTATGTGCCAACTTCTGTTTGTAGAATCCAAAATCTTTGGGCTACAAACTAATGTGACCCCACTTGTCACAATGTTCTCTGTTTTGCCCTACGTTTTCCACAAGTGTCACGGGACTAATCTGAAGATAACAGGTACTGATTAAAATGATAGATTTTTTAACCAGGGACCTCTCGCACCCTAAGCCATAATAGTACAACTATACCAACGATCCGTTTGGTCAAAGTATTTTCACTTTCCACAAAAATGACGGTCAGGATATGAATCGATGTCTCCATGTTGCTTAAGAGCTTCACATAGCATTGGTGGTATAGTGGTGAGCCCTAGCTGCCTTCCAAGCAGTTGACCAGGGTTCGATTCCCAGCCAATGCAGAGCATGAGATATTCACTAGGTTTAGAGGCTGGGTGTCATTTCAAGTGTATTACATTGGAATCAATGTCCTTGTTCGTGGAAGTCAGATTTGCTCTTCGTTTTTGCAGGTTTTCTAAATGAAGTGCGATATTGAGCCAACTAGTGAATATCACAATAGATACGCAGTCCATCGCCTAAACCATTCAGCCACCTCGTCCTGCGCCCAAGAGGTGGCTGTTTGCAACCAGTGGCAAGAGATCTGCCTGTCTGAGCTTGTTAAAAGATCTGCAAAAGGGCTCATCCGGGATTTGAACCCGGGACCTCTCGCACCCAAAGCGAGAATCATACCCCTAGACCAACCAGCCTTAGACAAGAATAAAATTGTTTTGCTTTCTGCGGCAATTACAATGAGGATATCAATTGTTCTTGTCCATGGTGCTTGGAAAGATTGAACCTCATGTGAGTGTTTGTGCTATACTTGTGAGCATAGCAGTCTTCCAAACTGTTGACCAGGCTTCAGTTCAAATCTTTTGTATTTCATCTGCTGTGTCTTTCACATTCTGTCTTCTTAAGCCGCGACAGCAAACTGATGATGAGTGTTGACAAATGAATATTGAGCAAAATGAGGTCAATTAATATTTTAAAAGAGAAAATGAAAAAATAAAACTTAAAAAAGAATGGAGCTCATTTATTTTGAGTCGATTGATGCATCAGTACGTGAATCAAAGTAAACGAAAGTAAAAAATACCCATTCAAATCGATCAGTTTTCAACTAGAGAGATTGAAACGCGTCGTATCTGTCTCAAGCCTCCATAACTGTTTATGTTACACCTCCACATCTGCAATAAATGGTGGTGGAGCTAGAGCGGTGTTTGTCAAACCATGAGACATACCAATAATCGGTCTTCTCACAAAAACATCTGTAGCATCTGAACCGTTTGACCTACACCATCGTATGACCACTCCCTGGAAAGGGGAGACCCTCACGAACACGGTGGTGTTCTCAATTTGTCTCTACGTCCCCCACAAGTGTCAGGGGACTCGTCTGGAGTCGGAACCCTCTATGTGCCAACTTCTGTTTGTAGAATCCAAAATCTTTGGGCTACAAACTAATGTGACCCCACTTGTCACAATGTTCTCCGTTTTGCCCTACGTTTTCCACAAGTGTCACGGGACTAATCTGAAGGTAACAGGTACTGATTAAAATGATAGATTTTTTAACCAGGGACCTCTCGCACCCTAAGCCATAATAGTACAACTATACCAACGATCCGTTTGGTCAAAGTATTTTCACTTTCCACAAAAATGACGGTCAGGATATGAATCGATGTCTCCATGTTGCTTAAGAGCTTCACATAGCATTGGTGGTATAGTGGTGAGCATAGCTGCCTTCCAAGCAGTTGACCAGGGTTCGATTCCCAGCCAATGCAGAGCATGAGATATTCACTAGGTTTAGGGGCTGGGTGTCATTTCAAGTGTATTACATTGGAATCAATGTCCTTGTTCGTGGAAGTCAAATTTGCTCTTCATTTTTGCAGGTTTTCTAAATGAAGTGCGATATTGAGCCAACTAGTGAATATCACAATAGATACGCAGTCCATCGCCTAAACCATTCAGCCACCTCGTCCTGCGCCCAAGAGGCGGCTGTTTGCAACCAGTGGCCAGAGATCTGCCTGTCTGAGCTTGTTAAAAGATCTGCAAAAGGGCTCATCCGGGATTTGAACCCGGGACCTCTCGCACCCAAAGCGAGAATCATACCCCTAGACCAACGAGCCTTAGACAAGAATAAAATTGTTTTGCTTTCTGCGGCAATTACAATGAGGATATCAATTGTTCTTGTCCATGGTGCTTGGAAAGATTGAACCTCATGTGAGTGTTTGTGCTATACTTGTGAGCATAGCAGTCTTCCAAACTGTTGACCAGGCTTCAGTTCAAATCTTTTGTATTTCATCTGCTGTGTCTTTCACATTCTGTCTTCTTAAGCCGCGACAGCAAACTGATGATGAGTGTTGACAAATGAATATTGAGCAAAATGAGGTCAATTAATATTTTAAAAGAGAAAATGAAAAAATAAAACTTCAAAAAGAATGGAGCTCATTTATTTTGAGTCGATTGATGCATCAGTACGTGAATCAAAGTAAACGAATGTAAAAAATACCCATTCAAATCGATCAGTTTTCAACTAGAGAGATTGAAACGCGTCGTATCTGTCTCAAGCCTCCATAACTGTTTATGTTACACCTCCACATCTGCAATAAATGGTGGTGGAGCTAGAGCGGTGTTTGTCAAACCATGAGACATACCAATAATCGGTCTTCTCACAAAAACATCTGTAGCATCTGAACCGTTTGACCTACAACATCGTATGACCACTCCCTGGAAAGGGGAGACCCTCGCGAACACGGTGGTGTTCTCAATTTGTCTCTACGTCCCCCACAAGTGTCAGGGGACTCGTCTGGAGTCGGAACCCTCTATGTGCCAACTTCTGTTTGTAGAATCCAAAATCTTTGGGCTACAAACTAATGTGACCCCACTTGTCACAATGTTCTCCGTTTTGCCCTACGTTTTCCACAAGTGTCACGGGACTAATCTGAAGGTAACAGGTACTGATTAAAATGATAGATTTTTTAACCAGGGACCTCTCGCACCCTAAGCCATAATAGTACAACTATACCAACGATCCGTTTGGTCAAAGTATTTTCACTTTCCACAAAAATGACGGTCAGGATATGAATCGATGTCTCCATGTTGCTTAAGAGCTTCACATAGCATTGGTGGTATAGTGGTGAGCATAGCTGCCTTCCAAGCAGTTGACCAGGGTTCGATTCCCAGCCAATGCAGAGCATGAGATATTCACTAGGTTTAGGGGCTGGGTGTCATTTCAAGTGTATTACATTGGAATCAATGTCCTTGTTCGTGGAAGTCAAATTTGCTCTTCATTTTTGCAGGTTTTCTAAATGAAGTGCGATATTGAGCCAACTAGTGAATATCACAATAGATACGCAGTCCATCGCCTAAACCATTCAGCCACCTCGTCCTGCGCCCAAGAGGCGGCTGTTTGCAACCAGTGGCCAGAGATCTGCCTGTCTGAGCTTGTTAAAAGATCTGCAGAAGGGCTCATCCGGGATTTGAACCCGGGACCTCTCGCACCCAAAGCGAGAATCATACCCCTAGACCAACGAGCCTTAGACAAGAATAAAATTGTTTTGCTTTCTGCGGCAATTACAATGAGGATATCAATTGTTCTTGTCCATGGTGCTTGGAAAGATTGAACCTCATGTGAGTGTTTGTGCTATACTTGTGAGCATAGCAGTCTTCCAAACTGTTGACCAGGCTTCAGTTCAAATCTTTTGTATTTCATCTGCTGTGTCTTTCACATTCTGTCTTCTTAAGCCGCGACAGCAAACTGATGATGAGTGTTGACAAATGAATATTGAGCAAAATGAGGTCAATTAATATTTTAAAAGAGAAAATGAAAAAATAAAACTTCAAAAAGAATGGAGCTCATTTATTTTGAGTCGATTGATGCATCAGTACGTGAATCAAAGTAAACGAATGTAAAAAATACCCATTCAAATCGATCAGTTTTCAACTAGAGAGATTGAAACGCGTCGTATCTGTCTCAAGCCTCCATAACTGTTTATGTTACACCTCCACATCTGCAATAAATGGTGGTGGAGCTAGAGCGGTGTTTGTCAAACCATGAGACATACCAATAATCGGTCTTCTCACAAAAACATCTGTAGCATCTGAACCGTTTGACCTACAACATCGTATGACCACTCCCTGGAAAGGGGAGACCCTCGCGAACACGGTGGTGTTCTCAATTTGTCTCTACGTCCCCCACAAGTGTCAGGGGACTCGTCTGGAGTCGGAACCCTCTATGTGCCAACTTCTGTTTGTAGAATCCAGATCTTTGGGCTACAAACTAATGTGACCCCACTTGTCACAATGTTCTCCGTTTTGCCCTACGTTTTCCACAAGTGTCACGGGACTAATCTGAAGGTAACAGGTATTGATTAAAATGATAGATTTTTTAACCAGGGACCTCTCGCACCCTAAGCCATAATAGTACAACTATACCAACGATCCGTTTGGTCAAAGTATTTTCACTTTCCACAAAAATGACGGCCAGGATCTGAATCGATGTCTCCATGTTGCTTCCGAGCTATACATAGCATTGGTGGTATAGTGGTGAGCATAGCTGCCTTCCAAGCAGTTGACCTGGGTTCAATTCCTGGCCAATGTAGAGCATGAGATATTCACTAGTTTTAGGGGCTGGGTGTCATTTCAAGTGTATTACATTGGAATCAATGTCCTTGTTCGTGGAAGTCAGATTTGCTCTTCGTTTTTGTAGGTTTTCTAAATGAAGTGCGATATTGAGCCAACTAGTGAATATCACAATAGATACGGAGTCCATCGCCTAAACCATTCAGCCACCTCGTCCTGCGCCCAAGAGGTGGCTGTTTGCAACCAGTGGCCAGAGATCTGCCTGTCTGAGCTTGTTAAAAGATCTGCAAAAGGGCTCATCCGGGATTTGAACCCGGGACCTCTCGCACCCAAAGCGAGAATCATACCCCTAGACCAACGAGCCTTAGACAAGAATAAAATTGTTTTGCTTTCTGCGGCAATTACAATGAGGATATCAATTGTTCTTGTCCATGGTGCTTGGAAAGATTGAACCTCATGTGAGTGTTTGTGCTATACTTGTGAGCATAGCAGTCTTCCAAACTGTTGACCAGGCTTCAGTTCAAATCTTTTGTATTTCATCTGCTGTGTCTTTCACATTCTGTCTTCTTAAGCCGCGACAGCAAACTGATGATGAGTGTTGACAAATGAATATTGAGCAAAATGAGGTCAATTAATATTTTAAAAGAGAAAATGAAAAAATAAAACTTCAAAAAGAATGGAGCTCATTTATTTTGAGTCGATTGATGCATCAGTACGTGAATCAAAGTAAACGAATGTAAAAAATACCCATTCAAATCGATCAGTTTTCAACTAGAGAGATTGAAACGCGTCGTATCTGTCTCAAGCCTCCATAACTGTTTATGTTACACCTCCACATCTGCAATAAATGGTGGTGGAGCTAGAGTGGTGTTTGTCAAACCATGAGACATACCAATAATCGGTCTTCTCACAAAAACATCTGTAGCATCTGAACCGTTTGACCTACAACATCGTATGACCACTCCCTGGAAAGGGGAGACCCTCGCGAACACGGTGGTGTTCTCAATTTGTCTCTACGTCCCCCACAAGTGTCAGGGGACTCGTCTGGAGTCGGAACCCTCTATGTGCCAACTTCTGTTTGTAGAATCCAGATCTTTGGGCTACAAACTAATGTGACCCCACTTGTCACAATGTTCTCCGTTTTGCCCTACGTTTTCCACAAGTGTCACGGGACTAATCTGAAGGTAACAGGTACTGATTAAAATGATAGATTTTTTAACCAGGGACCTCTCGCACCCTAAGCCATAATAGTACAACTATACCAACGATCCGTTTGGTCAAAGTATTTTCACTTTCCACAAAAATGACGGCCAGGATCTGAATCGATGTCTCCATGTTGCTTCCGAGCTATACATAGCATTGGTGGTATAGTGGTGAGCATAGCTGCCTTCCAAGCAGTTGACCTGGGTTCAATTCCTGGCCAATGTAGAGCATGAGATATTCACTAGTTTTAGGGGCTGGGTGTCATTTCAAGTGTATTACATTGGAATCAATGTCCTTGTTCGTGGAAGTCAGATTTGCTCTTCGTTTTTGTAGGTTTTCTAAATGAAGTGCGATATTGAGCCAACTAGTGAATATCACAATAGATACGGAGTCCATCGCCTAAACCATTCAGCCACCTCGTCCTGCGCCCAAGAGGTGGCTGTTTGCAACCAGTGGCCAGAGATCTGCCTGTCTGAGCTTGTTAAAAGATCTGCAAAAGGGCTCATCCGGGATTTGAACCCGGGACCTCTCGCACCCAAAGCGAGAATCATACCCCTAGACCAACGAGCCTTAGACAAGAATAAAATTGTTTTGCTTTCTGCGGCAATTACAATGAGGATATCAATTGTTCTTGTCCATGGTGCTTGGAAAGATTGAACCTCATGTGAGTGTTTGTGCTATACTTGTGAGCATAGCAGTCTTCCAAACTGTTGACCAGGCTTCAGTTCAAATCTTTTGTATTTCATCTGCTGTGTCTTTCACATTCTGTCTTCTTAAGCCGCGACAGCAAACTGATGATGAGTGTTGACAAATGAATATTGAGCAAAATGAGGTCAATTAATATTTTAAAAGAGAAAATGAAAAAATAAAACTTCAAAAAGAATGGAGCTCATTTATTTTGAGTCGATTGATGCATCAGTACGTGAATCAAAGTAAACGAATGTAAAAAATACCCATTCAAATCGATCAGTTTTCAACTAGAGAGATTGAAACGCGTCGTATCTGTCTCAAGCCTCCATAACTGTTTATGTTACACCTCCACATCTGCAATAAATGGTGGTGGAGCTAGAGCGGTGTTTGTCAAACCATGAGACATACCAATAATCGGTCTTCTCACAAAAACATCTGTAGCATCTGAACCGTTTGACCTACAACATCGTATGACCACTCCCTGGAAAGGGGAGACCCTCGCGAACACGGTGGTGTTCTCAATTTGTCTCTACGTCCCCCACAAGTGTCAGGGGACTCGTCTGGAGTCGGAACCCTCTATGTGCCAACTTCTGTTTGTAGAATCCAGATCTTTGGGCTACAAACTAATGTGACCCCACTTGTCACAATGTTCTCCGTTTTGCCCTACGTTTTCCACAAGTGTCACGGGACTAATCTGAAGGTAACAGGTACTGATTAAAATGATAGATTTTTTAACCAGGGACCTCTCGCACCCTAAGCCATAATAGTACAACTATACCAACGATCCGTTTGGTCAAAGTATTTTCACTTTCCACAAAAATGACGGCCAGGATCTGAATCGATGTCTCCATGTTGCTTCCGAGCTATACATAGCATTGGTGGTATAGTGGTGAGCATAGCTGCCTTCCAAGCAGTTGACCTGGGTTCAATTCCTGGCCAATGTAGAGCATGAGATATTCACTAGTTTTAGGGGCTGGGTGTCATTTCAAGTGTATTACATTGGAATCAATGTCCTTGTTCGTGGAAGTCAGATTTGCTCTTCGTTTTTGTAGGTTTTCTAAATGAAGTGCGATATTGAGCCAACTAGTGAATATCACAATAGATACGGAGTCCATCGCCTAAACCATTCAGCCACCTCGTCCTGCGCCCAAGAGGTGGCTGTTTGCAACCAGTGGCCAGAGATCTGCCTGTCTGAGCTTGTTAAAAGATCTGCAAAAGGGCTCATCCGGGATTTGAACCCGGGACCTCTCGCACCCAAAGCGAGAATCATACCCCTAGACCAACGAGCCTTAGACAAGAATAAAATTGTTTTGCTTTCTGCGGCAATTACAATGAGGATATCAATTGTTCTTGTCCATGGTGCTTGGAAAGATTGAACCTCATGTGAGTGTTTGTGCTATACTTGTGAGCATAGCAGTCTTCCAAACTGTTGACCAGGCTTCAGTTCAAATCTTTTGTATTTCATCTGCTGTGTCTTTCACATTCTGTCTTCTTAAGCCGCGACAGCAAACTGATGATGAGTGTTGACAAATGAATATTGAGCAAAATGAGGTCAATTAATATTTTAAAAGAGAAAATGAAAAAATAAAACTTCAAAAAGAATGGAGCTCATTTATTTTGAGTCGATTGATGCATCAGTACGTGAATCAAAGTAAACGAACGTAAAAAATACCCATTCAAATCGATCAGTTTTCAACTAGAGAGATTGAAACGCGTCGTATCTGTCTCAAGCCTCCATAACTGTTTATGTTACACCTCCACATCTGCAATAAATGGTGGTGGAGCTAGAGCGGTGTTTGTCAAACCATGAGACATACCAATAATCGGTCTTCTCACAAAAACATCTGTAGCATCTGAACCGTTTGACCTACAACATCGTATGACCACTCCCTGGAAAGGGGAGACCCTCACGAACACGGTGGTGTTCTCAATTTGTCTCTACGTCCCCCACAAGTGTCAGGGGACTCGTCTGGAGTCGGAACCCTCTATGTGCCAACTTCTGTTTGTAGAATCCAGATCTTTGGGCTACAAACTAATGTGACCCCACTTGTCACAATGTTCTCCGTTTTGCCCTACGTTTTCCACAAGTGTCACGGGACTAATCTGAAGGTAACAGGTACTGATTAAAATGATAGATTTTTTAACCAGGGACCTCTCGCACCCTAAGCCATAATAGTACAACTATACCAACGATCCGTTTGGTCAAAGTATTTTCACTTTCCACAAAAATGACGGCCAGGATCTGAATCGATGTCTCCATGTTGCTTCCGAGCTATACATAGCATTGGTGGTATAGTGGTGAGCATAGCGGCCTTCCAAGCAGTTGACCATGGTTCGATTCCCAGCCAATGCAGAGCATGAGATATTCACTAGGTTTAGGGGCTGGGTGTCATTTCAAGTGTATTACATTGGAATAAATGTCCTTGTTCGTGGAAGTCAGATTTGCTCTTCGTTTTTGCAGGTTTTCTAAATGAAGTGCGATATTGAGCCAACTAGTGAATATCACAATAGATACGGAGTCCATCGCCTAAACCATTCAGCCACCTCGTCCTGCGCCCAAGAGGTGGCTGTTTGCAACCAGTGGCCAGAGATCTGCCTGTCTGAGCTTGTTAAAAGATCTGCAAAAGGACTCATCCGGGATTTGAACCCGGGACCTCTCGCACCCAAAGCGAGAATCATACCCCTAGAGCAACGAGCCTTAGACAAGAATAAAATTGTTTTGCTTTCTGCGGCAATTACAATGAGGATATCAATTGTTCTTGTCCATGGTGCTTGGAAAGATTGAACCTCATGTGAGTGTTTGTGCTATACTTGTGAGCATAGCAGTCTTCCAAACTGTTGACCAGGCTTCAGTTCAAATCTTTTGTATTTCATCTGCTGTGTCTTTCACATTCTGTCTTCTTAAGCCGCGACAGCAAACTGATGATGAGTGTTGACAAATGAATATTGAGCAAAATGAGGTCAATTAATATTTTAAAAGAGAAAATGAAAAAATAAAACTTCAAAAAGAATGGAGCTCATTTATTTTGAGTCGATTGATGCATCAGTACGTGAATCAAAGTAAACGAACGTAAAAAATACCCATTCAAATCGATCAGTTTTCAACTAGAGAGATTGAAACGCGTCGTATCTGTCTCAAGCCTCCATAACTGTTTATGTTACACCTCCACATCTGCAATAAATGGTGGTGGAGCTAGAGCGGTGTTTGTCAAACCATGAGACATACCAATAATCGGTCTTCTCACAAAAACATCTGTAGCATCTGAACCGTTTGACCTACACCATCGTATGACCACTCCCTGGAAAGGGGAGACCCTCACGAACACGGTGGTGTTCTCAATTGGTCTCTACGTCCCCCACAAGTGTCAGGGGACTCGTCTGGAGTCGGAATCCTCTATGTGCCAACTTCTGTTTGTAGAATCCAAAATCTTTGGGCTACAAACTAATGTGACCCCACTTGTCACAATGTTCTCTGTTTTGCCCTACGTTTTCCACAAGTGTCACGGGACTAATCTGAAGATAACAGGTACTGATTAAAATGATAGATTTTTTAACCAGGGACCTCTCGCACCCTAAGCCATAATAGTACAACTATACCAACGATCCGTTTGGTCAAAGTATTTTCACTTTCCACAAAAATGACGGCCAGGATCTGAATCGATGTCTCCATGTTGCTTCCGAGCTATACATAGCATTGGTGGTATAGTGGTGAGCATAGCGGCCTTCCAAGCAGTTGACCATGGTTCGATTCCCAGCCAATGCAGAGCATGAGATATTCACTAGGTTTAGGGGCTGGGTGTCATTTCAAGTGTATTACATTGGAATAAATGTCCTTGTTCGTGGAAGTCAGATTTGCTCTTCGTTTTTGCAGGTTTTCTAAATGAAGTGCGATATTGAGCCAACTAGTGAATATCACAATAGATACGGAGTCCATCGCCTAAACCATTCAGCCACCTCGTCCTGCGCCCAAGAGGTGGCTGTTTGCAACCAGTGGCCAGAGATCTGCCTGTCTGAGCTTGTTAAAAGATCTGCAAAAGGACTCATCCGGGATTTGAACCCGGGACCTCTCGCACCCAAAGCGAGAATCATACCCCTAGAGCAACGAGCCTTAGACAAGAATAAAATTGTTTTGCTTTCTGCGGCAATTACAATGAGGATATCAATTGTTCTTGTCCATGGTGCTTGGAAAGATTGAACCTCATGTGAGTGTTTGTGCTATACTTGTGAGCATAGCAGTCTTCCAAACTGTTGACCAGGCTTCAGTTCAAATCTTTTGTATTTCATCTGCTGTGTCTTTCACATTCTGTCTTCTTAAGCCGCGACAGCAAACTGATGATGAGTGTTGACAAATGAATATTGAGCAAAATGAGGTCAATTAATATTTTAAAAGAGAAAATGAAAAAATAAAACTTCAAAAAGAATGGAGCTCATTTATTTTGAGTCGATTGATGCATCAGTACGTGAATCAAAGTAAACGAACGTAAAAAATACCCATTCAAATCGATCAGTTTTCAACTAGAGAGATTGAAACGCGTCGTATCTGTCTCAAGCCTCCATAACTGTTTATGTTACACCTCCACATCTGCAATAAATGGTGGTGGAGCTAGAGCGGTGTTTGTCAAACCATGAGACATACCAATAATCGGTCTTCTCACAAAAACATCTGTAGCATCTGAACCGTTTGACCTACACCATCGTATGACCACTCCCTGGAAAGGGGAGACCCTCACGAACACGGTGGTGTTCTCAATTGGTCTCTACGTCCCCCACAAGTGTCAGGGGACTCGTCTGGAGTCGGAATCCTCTATGTGCCAACTTCTGTTTGTAGAATCCAAAATCTTTGGGCTACAAACTAATGTGACCCCACTTGTCACAATGTTCTCTGTTTTGCCCTACGTTTTCCACAAGTGTCACGGGACTAATCTGAAGATAACAGGTACTGATTAAAATGATAGATTTTTTAACCAGGGACCTCTCGCACCCTAAGCCATAATAGTACAACTATACCAACGATCCGTTTGGTCAAAGTATTTTCACTTTCCACAAAAATGACGGTCAGGATATGAATCGATGTCTCCATGTTGCTTAAGAGCTTCACATAGCATTGGTGGTATAGTGGTGAGCATAGCTGCCTTCCAAGCAGTTGACCAGGGTTCGATTCCCAGCCAATGCAGAGCATGAGATATTCACTAGGTTTAGGGGCTGGGTGTCATTTCAAGTGTATTACATTGGAATCAATGTCCTTGTTCGTGGAAGTCAGATTTGCTCTTCGTTTTTGCAGGTTTTCTAAATGAAGTGCGATATTGAGCCAACTAGTGAATATCACAATAGATACGCAGTCCATCGCCTAAACCATTCAGCCACCTCGTCCTGCGCCCAAGAGGTGGCTGTTTGCAACCAGTGGCCAGAGATCTGCCTGTCTGAGCTTGTTAAAAGATCTGCAAAAGGACTCATCCGGGATTTGAACCCGGGACCTCTCGCACCCAAAGCGAGAATCATACCCCTAGACCAACGAGCCTTAGACAAGAATAAAATTGTTTTGCTTTCTGCGGCAATTACAATGAGGATATCAATTGTTCTTGTCCATGGTGCTTGGAAAGATTGAACCTCATGTGAGTGTTTGTGCTATACTTGTGAGCATAGCAGTCTTCCAAACTGTTGACCAGGCTTCAGTTCAAATCTTTTGTATTTCATCTGCTGTGTCTTTCACATTCTGTCTTCTTAAGCCGCGACAGCAAACTGATGATGAGTGTTGACAAATGAATATTGAGCAAAATGAGGTCAATTAATATTTTAAAAGAGAAAATGAAAAAATAAAACTTCAAAAAGAATGGAGCTCATTTATTTTGAGTCGATTGATGCATCAGTACGTGAATCAAAGTAAACGAACGTAAAAAATACCCATTCAAATCGATCAGTTTTCAACTAGAGAGATTGAAACGCGTCGTATCTGTCTCAAGCCTCCATAACTGTTTATGTTACACCTCCACATCTGCAATAAATGGTGGTGGAGCTAGAGCGGTGTTTGTCAAACCATGAGACATACCAATAATCGGTCTTCTCACAAAAACATCTGTAGCATCTGAACCGTTTGACCTACACCATCGTATGACCACTCCCTGGAAAGGGGAGACCCTCACGAACACGGTGGTGTTCTCAATTTGTCTCTACGTCCCCCACAAGTGTCAGGGGACTCGTCTGGAGTCGGAATCCTCTATGTGCCAACTTCTGTTTGTAGAATCCAAAATCTTTGGGCTACAAACTAATGTGACCCCACTTGTCACAATGTTCTCTGTTTTGCCCTACGTTTTCCACAAGTGTCACGGGACTAATCTGAAGATAACAGGTACTGATTAAAATGATAGATTTTTTAACCAGGGACCTCTGGCACCCTAAGCCATAATAGTACAACTATACCAACGATCCGTTTGGTCAAAGTATTTTCACTTTCCACAAAAATGACGGTCAGGATATGAATCGATGTCTCCATGTTGCTTAAGAGCTTCACATAGCATTGGTGGTATAGTGGTGAGCATAGCTGCCTTCCAAGCAGTTGACCAGGGTTCGATTCCCAGCCAATGCAGAGCATGAGATATTCACTAGGTTTAGGGGCTGTGTGTCATTTCAAGTGTATTACATTGGAATCAATGTCCTTGTTCGAGGAAGTCAGATTTGCTCTTCGTTTTTGCAGGTTTTCTAAATGAAGTGCGATATTGAGCCAACTAGTGAATATCACAATAGATACGCAGTCCATCGCCTAAACCATTCAGCCACCTCGTCCTGCGCCCAAGAGGTGGCTGTTTGCAACCAGTGGCCAGAGATCTGCCTGTCTGAGCTTGTTAAAAGATCTGCAAAAGGGCTCATCCGGGATTTGAACCCGGGACCTCTCGCACCCAAAGCGAGAATCATACCCCTAGACCAACGAGCCTTAGACAAGAATAAAATTGTTTTGCTTTCTGCGGCAATTACAATGAGGATATCAATTGTTCTTGTCCATGGTGCTTGGAAAGATTGAACCTCATGTGAGTGTTTGTGCTATACTTGTGAGCATAGCAGTCTTCCAAACTGTTGACCAGGCTTCAGTTCAAATCTTTTGTATTTCATCTGCTGTGTCTTTCACATTCTGTCTTCTTAAGCCGCGACAGCAAACTGATGATGAGTGTTGACAAATGAATATTGAGCAAAATGAGGTCAATTAATATTTTAAAAGAGAAAATGAAAAAATAAAACTTCAAAAAGAATGGAGCTCATTTATTTTGAGTCGATTGATGCATCAGTACGTGAATCAAAGTAAACGAACGTAAAAAATACCCATTCAAATCGATCAGTTTTCAACTAGAGAGATTGAAACGCGTCGTATCTGTCTCAAGCCTCCATAACTGTTTATGTTACACCTCCACATCTGCAATAAATGGTGGTGGAGCTAGAGCGGTGTTTGTCAAACCATGAGACATACCAATAATCGGTCTTCTCACAAAAACATCTGTAGCATCTGAACCGTTTGACCTACACCATCGTATGACCACTCCCTGGAAAGGGGAGACCCTCACGAACACGGTGGTGTTCTCAATTTGTCTCTACGTCCCCCACAAGTGTCAGGGGACTCGTCTGGAGTCGGAATCCTCTATGTGCCAACTTCTGTTTGTAGAATCCAAAATCTTTGGGCTACAAACTAATGTGACCCCACTTGTCACAATGTTCTCTGTTTTGCCCTACGTTTTCCACAAGTGTCACGGGACTAATCTGAAGATAACAGGTACTGATTAAAATGATAGATTTTTTAACCAGGGACCTCTGGCACCCTAAGCCATAATAGTACAACTATACCAACGATCCGTTTGGTCAAAGTATTTTCACTTTCCACAAAAATGACGGTCAGGATATGAATCGATGTCTCCATGTTGCTTAAGAGCTTCACATAGCATTGGTGGTATAGTGGTGAGCATAGCTGCCTTCCAAGCAGTTGACCAGGGTTCGATTCCCAGCCAATGCAGAGCATGAGATATTCACTAGGTTTAGGGGCTGTGTGTCATTTCAAGTGTATTACATTGGAATCAATGTCCTTGTTCGTGGAAGTCAGATTTGCTCTTCGTTTTTGCAGGTTTTCTAAATGAAGTGCGATATTGAGCCAACTAGTGAATATCACAATAGATACGCAGTCCATCGCCTAAACCATTCAGCCACCTCGTCCTGCGCCCAAGAGGCGGCTGTTTGCAACCAGTGGCCAGAGATCTGCCTGTCTGAGCTTGTTAAAAGATCTGCAAAAGGGCTCATCCGGGATTTGAACCCGGGACCTCTCGCACCCAAAGCGAGAATCAGACCCCTAGAGCAACGAGCCTTAGACAAGAATAAAATTGTTTTGCTTTCTGCGGCAATTACAATGAGGATATCAATTGTTCTTGTCCATGGTGCTTGGAAAGATTGAACCTCATGTGAGTGTTTGTGCTATACTTGTGAGCATAGCAGTCTTCCAAACTGTTGACCAGGCTTCAGTTCAAATCTTTTGTATTTCATCTGCTGTGTCTTTCACATTCTGTCTTCTTAAGCCGCGACAGCAAACTGATGATGAGTGTTGACAAATGAATATTGAGCAAAATGAGGTCAATTAATATTTTAAAAGAGAAAATGAAAAAATAAAACTTCAAAAAGAATGGAGCTCATTTATTTTGAGTCGATTGATGCATCAGTACGTGAATCAAAGTAAACGAACGTAAAAAATACCCATTCAAATCGATCAGTTTTCAACTAGAGAGATTGAAACGCGTCGTATCTGTCTCAAGCCTCCATAACTGTTTATGTTACACCTCCACATCTGCAATAAATGGTGGTGGAGCTAGAGCGGTGTTTGTCAAACCATGAGACATACCAATAATCGGTCTTCTCACAAAAACATCTGTAGCATCTGAACCGTTTGACCTACACCATCGTATGACCACTCCCTGGAAAGGGGAGACCCTCACGAACACGGTGGTGTTCTCAATTTGTCTCTACGTCCCCCACAAGTGTCAGGGGACTCGTCTGGAGTCGGAATCCTCTATGTGCCAACTTCTGTTTGTAGAATCCAAAATCTTTGGGCTACAAACTAATGTGACCCCACTTGTCACAATGTTCTCTGTTTTGCCCTACGTTTTCCACAAGTGTCACGGGACTAATCTGAAGATAACAGGTACTGATTAAAATGATAGATTTTTTAACCAGGGACCTCTCGCACCCTAAGCCATAATAGTACAACTATACCAACGATCCGTTTGGTCAAAGTATTTTCACTTTCCACAAAAATGACGGTCAGGATATGAATCGATGTCTCCATGTTGCTTAAGAGCTTCACATAGCATTGGTGGTATAGTGGTGAGCATAGCTGCCTTCCAAGCAGTTGACCATGGTTCGATTCCCAGCCAATGCAGAGCATGAGATATTCACTAGGTTTAGGGGCTGTGTGTCATTTCAAGTGTATTACATTGGAATAAATGTCCTTGTTCGTGGAAGTCAGATTTGCTCTTCGTTTTTGCAGGATTTCTAAATGAAGTGCGATATTGAGCCAACTAGTGAATATCACAATAGATACGCAGTCCATCGCCTAAACCATTCAGCCACCTCGTCCTGCGCCCAAGAGGTGGCTGTTTGCAACCAGTGGCCAGAGATCTGCCTGTCTGAGCTTGTTAAAAGATCTGCAAAAGGGCTCATCCGGGATTTGAACCCGGGACCTCTCGCACCCAAAGCGAGAATCATACCCCTAGACCAACGAGCCTTAGACAAGAATAAAATTGTTTTGCTTTCTGCGGCAATTACAATGAGGATATCAATTGTTCTTGTCCATGGAGCTTGGAAAGATTGAACCTCATGTGAGTGTTTGTGCTATACTTGTGAGCATAGCAGTCTTCCAAACTGTTGACCAGGCTTCAGTTCAAATCTTTTGTATTTCATCTGCTGTGTCTTTCACATTCTGTCTTCTTAAGCCGCGACAGCAAACTGATGATGAGTGTTGACAAATGAATATTGAGCAAAATGAGGTCAATTAATATTTTAAAAGAGAAAATGAAAAAATAAAACTTCAAAAAGAATGGAGCTCATTTATTTTGAGTCGATTGATGCATCAGTACGTGAATCAAAGTAAACGAACGTAAAAAATACCCATTCAAATCGATCAGTTTTCAACTAGAGAGATTGAAACGCGTCGTATCTGTCTCAAGCCTCCATAACTGTTTATGTTACACCTCCACATCTGCAATAAATGGTGGTGGAGCTAGAGCGGTGTTTGTCAAACCATGAGACATACCAATAATCGGTCTTCTCACAAAAACATCTGTAGCATCTGAACCGTTTGACCTACACCATCGTATGACCACTCCCTGGAAAGGGGAGACCCTCACGAACACGGTGGTGTTCTCAATTTGTCTCTACGTCCCCCACAAGTGTCAGGGGACTCGTCTGGAGTCGGAATCCTCTATGTGCCAACTTCTGTTTGTAGAATCCAAAATCTTTGGGCTACAAACTAATGTGACCCCACTTGTCACAATGTTCTCTGTTTTGCCCTACGTTTTCCACAAGTGTCACGGGACTAATCTGAAGATAACAGGTACTGATTAAAATGATAGATTTTTTAACCAGGGACCTCTCGCACCCTAAGCCATAATAGTACAACTATACCAACGATCCGTTTGGTCAAAGTATTTTCACTTTCCACAAAAATGACGGTCAGGATATGAATCGATGTCTCCATGTTGCTTAAGAGCTTCACATAGCATTGGTGGTATAGTGGTGAGCATAGCTGCCTTCCAAGCAGTTGACCAGGGTTCGATTCCCAGCCAATGCAGAGCATGAGATATTCACTAGGTTTAGGGGCTGTGTGTCATTTCAAGTGTATTACATTGGAATCAATGTCCTTGTTCGTGGAAGTCAGATTTGCTCTTCGTTTTTGCAGGTTTTCTAAATGAAGTGCGATATTGAGCCAACTAGTGAATATCACAATAGATACGCAGTCCATCGCCTAAACCATTCAGCCACCTCGTCCTGCGCCCAAGAGGTGGCTGTTTGCAACCAGTGGCCAGAGATCTGCCTGTCTGAGCTTGTTAAAAGATCTGCAAAAGGGCTCATCCGGGATTTGAACCCGGGACCTCTCGCACCCAAAGCGAGAATCATACCCCTAGACCAACGAGCCTTAGACAAGAATAAAATTGTTTTGCTTTCTGCGGCAATTACAATGAGGATATCAATTGTTCTTGTCCATGGTGCTTGGAAAGATTGAACCTCATGTGAGTGTTTGTGCTATACTTGTGAGCATAGCAGTCTTCCAAACTGTTGACCAGGCTTCAGTTCAAATCTTTTGTATTTCATCTGCTGTGTCTTTCACATTCTGTCTTCTTAAGCCGCGACAGCAAACTGATGATGAGTGTTGACAAATGAATATTGAGCAAAATGAGGTCAATTAATATTTTAAAAGAGAAAATGAAAAAATAAAACTTCAAAAAGAATGGAGCTCATTTATTTTGAGTCGATTGATGCATCAGTACGTGAATCAAAGTAAACGAACGTAAAAAATACCCATTCAAATCGATCAGTTTTCAACTAGAGAGATTGAAACGCGTCGTATCTGTCTCAAGCCTCCATAACTGTTTATGTTACACCTCCACATCTGCAATAAATGGTGGTGGAGCTAGAGCGGTGTTTGTCAAACCATGAGACATACCAATAATCGGTCTTCTCACAAAAACATCTGTAGCATCTGAACCGTTTGACCTACACCATCGTATGACCACTCCCTGGAAAGGGGAGACCCTCACGAACACGGTGGTGTTCTCAATTTGTCTCTACGTCCCCCACAAGTGTCAGGGGACTCGTCTGGAGTCGGAATCCTCTATGTGCCAACTTCTGTTTGTAGAATCCAAAATCTTTGGGCTACAAACTAATGTGACCCCACTTGTCACAATGTTCTCTGTTTTGCCCTACGTTTTCCACAAGTGTCATGGGACTAATCTGAAGATAACAGGTACTGATTAAAATGATAGATTTTTTAACCAGGGACCTCTCGCACCCTAAGCCATAATAGTACAACTATACCAACGATCCGTTTGGTCAAAGTATTTTCACTTTCCACAAAAATGACGGTCAGGATATGAATCGATGTCTCCATGTTGCTTAAGAGCTTCACATAGCATTGGTGGTATAGTGGTGAGCATAGCTGCCTTCCAAGCAGTTGACCAGGGTTCGATTCCCAGCCAATGCAGAGCATGAGATATTCACTAGGTTTAGGGGCTGGGTGTCATTTCAAGTGTATTACATTGGAATCAATGTCCTTGTTCGTGGAAGTCAGATTTGCTCTTCGTTTTTGCAGGTTTTCTAAATGAAGTGCGATATTGAGCCAACTAGTGAATATCACAATAGATACGCAGTCCATCGCCTAAACCATTGAGCCACCTCGTCCTGCGCCCAAGAGGTGGCTGTTTGCAACCAGTGGCCAGAGATCTGCCTGTCTGAGCTTGTTAAAAGATCTGCAAAAGGGCTCATCCGGGATTTGAACCCCGGACCTCTCGCACCCAAAGCGAGAATCATACCCCTAGACCAACGAGCCTTAGACAAGAATAAAATTGTTTTGCTTTCTGCGGCAATTACAATGAGGATATCAATTGTTCTTGTCCATGGTGCTTGGAAAGATTGAACCTCATGTGAGTGTTTGTGCTATACATGTGAGCATAGCAGTCTTCCAAACTGTTGACCAGGCTTCAGTTCAAATCTTTTGTATTTCATCTGCTGTGTCTTTCACATTCTGTCTTCTTAAGCCGCGACAGCAAACTGATGATGAGTGTTGACAAATGAATATTGAGCAAAATGAGGTCAATTAATATTTTAAAAGAGAAAATGAAAAAATAAAACTTCAAAAAGAATGGAGCTCATTTATTTTGAGTCGATTGATGCATCAGTACGTGAATCAAAGTAAACGAACGTAAAAAATACCCATTCAAATCGATCAGTTTTCAACTAGAGAGATTGAAACGCGTCGTATCTGTCTCAAGCCTCCATAACTGTTTATGTTACACCTCCACATCTGCAATAAATGGTGGTGGAGCTAGAGCGGTGTTTGTCAAACCATGAGACATACCAATAATCGGTCTTCTCACAAAAACATCTGTAGCATCTGAACCGTTTGACCTACACCATCGTATGACCACTCCCTGGAAAGGGGAGACCCTCACGAACACGGTGGTGTTCTCAATTTGTCTCTACGTCCCCCACAAGTGTCAGGGGACTCGTCTGGAGTCGGAATCCTCTATGTGCCAACTTCTGTTCGTAGAATCCAAAATCTTTGGGCTACAAACTAATGTGACCCCACTTGTCACAATGTTCTCTGTTTTGCCCTACGTTTTCCACAAGTGTCACGGGACTAATCTGAAGATAACAGGTACTGATTAAAATGATAGATTTTTTAACCAGGGACCTCTCGCACCCTAAGCCATAATAGTACAACTATACCAACGATCCGTTTGGTCAAAGTATTTTCACTTTCCACAAAAATGACGGTCAGGATATGAATCGATGTCTCCATGTTGCTTAAGAGCTTCACATAGCATTGGTGGTATAGTGGTGAGCATAGCTGCCTTCCAAGCAGTTGACCATGGTTCGATTCCCAGCCAATGCAGAGCATGAGATATTCACTAGGTTTAGGGGCTGGGTGTCATTTCAAGTGTATTACATTGGAATAAATGTCCTTGTTCGTGGAAGTCAGATTTGCTCTTCGTTTTTGCAGGATTTCTAAATGAAGTGCGATATTGAGCCAACTAGTGAATATCACAATAGATACGCAGTCCATCGCCTAAACCATTCAGCCACCTCGTCCTGCGCCCAAGAGGTGGCTGTTTGCAACCAGTGGCCAGAGATCTGCCTGTCTGAGCTTGTTAAAAGATCTGCAAAAGGGCTCATCCGGGATCTCTCGCACCCAAAGCGAGAATCATACCCCTAGACCAACGAGCCTTAGACAAGAATAAAATTGTTTTGCTTTCTGCGGCAATTACAATGAGGATATCAATTGTTCTTGTCCATGGTGCTTGGAAAGATTGAACCTCATGTGAGTGTTTGTGCTATACTTGTGAGCATAGCAGTCTTCCAAACTGTTGACCAGGCTTCAGTTCAAATCTTTTGTATTTCATCTGCTGTGTCTTTCACATTCTGTCTTCTTAAGCCGCGACAGCAAACTGATGATGAGTGTTGACAAATGAATATTGAGCAAAATGAGGTCAATTAATATTTTAAAAGAGAAAATGAAAAAATAAAACTTCAAAAAGAATGGAGCTCATTTATTTTGAGTCGATTGATGCATCAGTACGTGAATCAAAGTAAACGAACGTAAAAAATACCCATTCAAATCGATCAGTTTTCAACTAGAGAGATTGAAACGCGTCGTATCTGTCTCAAGCCTCCATAACTGTTTATGTTACACCTCCACATCTGCAATAAATGGTGGTGGAGCTAGAGCGGTGTTTGTCAAACCATGAGACATACCAATAATCGGTCTTCTCACAAAAACATCTGTAGCATCTGAACCGTTTGACCTACACCATCGTATGACCACTCCCTGGAAAGGGGAGACCCTCACGAACACGGTGGTGTTCTCAATTTGTCTCTACGTCCCCCACAAGTGTCAGGGGACTCGTCTGGAGTCGGAATCCTCTATGTGCCAACTTCTGTTTGTAGAATCCAAAATCTTTGGGCTACAAACTAATGTGACCCCACTTGTCACAATGTTCTCTGTTTTGCCCTACGTTTTCCACAAGTGTCACGGGACTAATCTGAAGATAACAGGTACTGATTAAAATGATAGATTTTTTAACCAGGGACCTCTCGCACCCTAAGCCATAATAGTACAACTATACCAACGATCCGTTTGGTCAAAGTATTTTCACTTTCCACAAAAATGACGGTCAGGATATGAATCGATGTCTCCATGTTGCTTAAGAGCTTCACATAGCATTGGTGGTATAGTGGTGAGCATAGCTGCCTTCCAAGCAGTTGACCATGGTTCGATTCCCAGCCAATGCAGAGCATGAGATATTCACTAGGTTTAGGGGCTGGGTGTCATTTCAAGTGTATTACATTGGAATAAATGTCCTTGTTCGTGGAAGTCAGATTTGCTCTTCGTTTTTGCAGGATTTCTAAATGAAGTGCGATATTGAGCCAACTAGTGAATATCACAATAGATACGCAGTCCATCGCCTAAACCATTCAGCCACCTCGTCCTGCGCCCAAGAGGTGGCTGTTTGCAACCAGTGGCCAGAGATCTGCCTGTCTGAGCTTGTTAAAAGATCTGCAAAAGGGCTCATCCGGGATTTGAACCCGGGACCTCTCGCACCCAAAGCGAGAATCATACCCCTAGACCAACGAGCCTTAGACAAGAATAAAATTGTTTTGCTTTCTGCGGCAATTACAATGAGGATATCAATTGTTCTTGTCCATGGTGCTTGGAAAGATTGAACCTCATGTGAGTGTTTGTGCTATACTTGTGAGCATAGCAGTCTTCCAAACTGTTGACCAGGCTTCAGTTCAAATCTTTTGTATTTCATCTGCTGTGTCTTTCACATTCTGTCTTCTTAAGCCGCGACAGCAAACTGATGATGAGTGTTGACAAATGAATATTGAGCAAAATGAGGTCAATTAATATTTTAAAAGAGAAAATGAAAAAATAAAACTTAAAAAAGAATGGAGCTCATTTATTTTGAGTCGATTGATGCATCAGTACGTGAATCAAAGTAAACGAACGTAAAAAATACCCATTCAAATCGATCAGTTTTCAACTAGAGAGATTGAAACGCGTCGTATCTGTCTCAAGCCTCCATAACTGTTTATGTTACACCTCCACATCTGCAATAAATGGTGGTGGAGCTAGAGCGGTGTTTGTCAAACCATGAGACATACCAATAATCGGTCTTCTCACAAAAACATCTGTAGCATCTGAACCGTTTGACCTACACCATCGTATGACCACTCCCTGGAAAGGGGAGACCCTCACGAACACGGTGGTGTTCTCAATTTGTCTCTACGTCCCCCACAAGTGTCAGGGGACTCGTCTGGAGTCGGAATCCTCTATGTGCCAACTTCTGTTTGTAGAATCCAAAATCTTTGGGCTACAAACTAATGTGACCCCACTTGTCACAATGTTCTCTGTTTTGCCCTACGTTTTCCACAAGTGTCACGGGACTAATCTGAAGATAACAGGTACTGATTAAAATGATAGATTTTTTAACCAGGGACCTCTCGCACCCTAAGCCATAATAGTACAACTATACCAACGATCCGTTTGGTCAAAGTATTTTCACTTTCCACAAAAATGACGGTCAGGATATGAATCGATGTCTCCATGTTGCTTAAGAGCTTCACATAGCATTGGTGGTATAGTGGTGAGCATAGCTGCCTTCCAAGCAGTTGACCATGGTTCGATTCCCAGCCAATGCAGAGCATGAGATATTCACTAGGTTTAGGGGCTGGGTGTCATTTCAAGTGTATTACATTGGAATAAATGTCCTTGTTCGTGGAAGTCAGATTTGCTCTTCGTTTTTGCAGGATTTCTAAATGAAGTGCGATATTGAGCCAACTAGTGAATATCACAATAGATACGCAGTCCATCGCCTAAACCATTCAGCCACCTCGTCCTGCGCCCAAGAGGTGGCTGTTTGCAACCAGTGGCCAGAGATCTGCCTGTCTGAGCTTGTTAAAAGATCTGCAAAAGGGCTCATCCGGGATTTGAACCCGGGACCTCTCGCACCCAAAGCGAGAATCATACCCCTAGACCAACGAGCCTTAGACAAGAATAAAATTGTTTTGCTTTCTGCGGCAATTACAATGAGGATATCAATTGTTCTTGTCCATGGTGCTTGGAAAGATTGAACCTCATGTGAGTGTTTGTGCTATACTTGTGAGCATAGCAGTCTTCCAAACTGTTGACCAGGCTTCAGTTCAAATCTTTTGTATTTCATCTGCTGTGTCTTTCACATTCTGTCTTCTTAAGCCGCGACAGCAAACTGATGATGAGTGTTGACAAATGAATATTGAGCAAAATGAGGTCAATTAATATTTTAAAAGAGAAAATGAAAAAATAAAACTTAAAAAAGAATGGAGCTCATTTATTTTGAGTCGATTGATGCATCAGTACGTGAATCAAAGTAAACGAACGTAAAAAATACCCATTCAAATCGATCAGTTTTCAACTAGAGAGATTGAAACGCGTCGTATCTGTCTCAAGCCTCCATAACTGTTTATGTTACACCTCCACATCTGCAATAAATGGTGGTGGAGCTAGAGCGGTGTTTGTCAAACCATGAGACATACCAATAATCGGTCTTCTCACAAAAACATCTGTAGCATCTGAACCGTTTGACCTACACCATCGTATGACCACTCCCTGGAAAGGGGAGACCCTCACGAACACGGTGGTGTTCTCAATTTGTCTCTACGTCCCCCACAAGTGTCAGGGGACTCGTCTGGAGTCGGAATCCTCTATGTGCCAACTTCTGTTTGTAGAATCCAAAATCTTTGGGCTACAAACTAATGTGACCCCACTTGTCACAATGTTCTCTGTTTTGCCCTACGTTTTCCACAAGTGTCACGGGACTAATCTGAAGATAACAGGTACTGATTAAAATGATAGATTTTTTAACCAGGGACCTCTCGCACCCTAAGCCATAATAGTACAACTATACCAACGATCCGTTTGGTCAAAGTATTTTCACTTTCCACAAAAATGACGGTCAGGATATGAATCGATGTCTCCATGTTGCTTAAGAGCTTCACATAGCATTGGTGGTATAGTGGTGAGCATAGCTGCCTTCCAAGCAGTTGACCATTGTTCGATTCCCAGCCAATGCAGAGCATGAGATATTCACTAGGTTTAGGGGCTGGGTGTCATTTCAAGTGTATTACATTGGAATAAATGTCCTTGTTCGTGGAAGTCAGATTTGCTCTTTGTTTTTGCAGGATTTCTAAATGAAGTGCGATATTGAGCCAACTAGTGAATATCACAATAGATACGCAGTCCATCGCCTAAACCATTCAGCCACCTCGTCCTGCGCCCAAGAGGTGGCTGTTTGCAACCAGTGGCCAGAGATCTGCCTGTCTGAGCTTGTTAAAAGATCTGCAAAAGGGCTCATCCGGGATTTGAACCCGGGACCTCTCGCACCCAAAGCGAGAATCATACCCCTAGACCAACGAGCCTTAGACAAGAATAAAATTGTTTTGCTTTCTGCGGCAATTACAATGAGGATATCAATTGTTCTTGTCCATGGAGCTTGGAAAGATTGAACCTCATGTGAGTGTTTGTGCTATACTTGTGAGCATAGCAGTCTTCCAAACTGTTGACCAGGCTTCAGTTCAAATCTTTTGTATTTCATCTGCTGTGTCTTTCACATTCTGTCTTCTTAAGCCGCGACAGCAAACTGATGATGAGTGTTGACAAATGAATATTGAGCAAAATGAGGTCAATTAATATTTTAAAAGAGAAAATGAAAAAATAAAACTTCAAAAAGAATGGAGCTCATTTATTTTGAGTCGATTGATGCATCAGTACGTGAATCAAAGTAAACGAACGTAAAAAATACCCATTCAAATCGATCAGTTTTCAACTAGAGAGATTGAAACGCGTCGTATCTGTCTCAAGCCTCCATAACTGTTTATGTTACACCTCCACATCTGCAATAAATGGTGGTGGAGCTAGAGCGGTGTTTGTCAAACCATGAGACATACCAATAATCGGTCTTCTCACAAAAACATCTGTAGCATCTGAACCGTTTGACCTACACCATCGTATGACCACTCCCTGGAAAGGGGAGACCCTCACGAACACGGTGGTGTTCTCAATTTGTCTCTACGTCCCCCACAAGTGTCAGGGGACTCGTCTGGAGTCGGAATCCTCTATGTGCCAACTTCTGTTTGTAGAATCCAAAATCTTTGGGCTACAAACTAATGTGACCCCACTTGTCACAATGTTCTCTGTTTTGCCCTACGTTTTCCACAAGTGTCACGGGACTAATCTGAAGATAACAGGTACTGATTAAAATGATAGATTTTTTAACCAGGGACCTCTCGCACCCTAAGCCATAATAGTACAACTATACCAACGATCCGTTTGGTCAAAGTATTTTCACTTTCCACAAAAATGACGGTCAGGATATGAATCGATGTCTCCATGTTGCTTAAGAGCTTCACATAGCATTGGTGGTATAGTGGTGAGCATAGCTGCCTTCCAAGCAGTTGACCATGGTTCGATTCCCAGCCAATGCAGAGCATGAGATATTCACTAGGTTTAGGGGCTGGGTGTCATTTCAAGTGTATTACATTGGAATAAATGTCCTTGTTCGTGGAAGTCAGATTTGCTCTTCGTTTTTGCAGGATTTCTAAATGAAGTGCGATATTGAGCCAACTAGTGAATATCACAATAGATACGCAGTCCATCGCCTAAACCATTCAGCCACCTCGTCCTGCGCCCAAGAGGTGGCTGTTTGCAACCAGTGGCCAGAGATCTGCCTGTCTGAGCTTGTTAAAAGATCTGCAAAAGGGCTCATCCGGGATTTGAACCCGGGACCTCTCGCACCCAAAGCGAGAATCATACCCCTAGACCAACGAGCCTTAGACAAGAATAAAATTGTTTTGCTTTCTGCGGCAATTACAATGAGGATATCAATTGTTCTTGTCCATGGAGCTTGGAAAGATTGAACCTCATGTGAGTGTTTGTGCTATACTTGTGAGAAAAGCAGTCTTCTAAACTGTTGACCAGGCTTCAGTTCAAATCTTTTGTATTTCATCTGCTGTGTCTTTCACATTCTGTCTTCTTAAGCCGCGACAGCAAACTGATGATGAGTGTTGACAAATGAATATTGAGCAAAATGAGGTCAATTAATATTTTAAAAGAGAAAATGAAAAAATAAAACTTCAAAAAGAATGGAGCTCATTTATTTTGAGTCGATTGATGCATCAGTACGTGAATCAAAGTAAACGAACGTAAAAAATACCCATTCAAATCGATCAGTTTTCAACTAGAGAGATTGAAACGCGTCGTATCTGTCTCAAGCCTCCATAACTGTTTATGTTACACCTCCACATCTGCAATAAATGGTGGTGGAGCTAGAGCGGTGTTTGTCAAACCATGAGACATACCAATAATCGGTCTTCTCACAAAAACATCTGTAGCATCTGAACCGTTTGACCTACACCATCGTATGACCACTCCCTGGAAACGGGAGACCCTCACGAACACGGTGGTGTTCTCAATTTGTCTCTACGTCCCCCACAAGTGTCAGGGGACTCGTCTGGAGTCGGAATCCTCTATGTGCCAACTTCTGTTTGTAGAATCCAAAATCTTTGGGCTACAAACTAATGTGACCCCACTTGTCACAATGTTCTCTGTTTTGCCCTACGTTTTCCACAAGTGTCACGGGACTAATCTGAAGATAACAGGTACTGATTAAAATGATAGATTTTTTAACCAGGGACCTCTCGCACCCTAAGCCATAATAGTACAACTATACCAACGATCCGTTTGGTCAAAGTATTTTCACTTTCCACAAAAATGACGGTCAGGATATGAATCGATGTCTCCATGTTGCTTAAGAGCTTCACATAGCATTGGTGGTATAGTGGTGAGCATAGCTGCCTTCCAAGCAGTTGACCATGGTTCGATTCCCAGCCAATGCAGAGCATGAGATATTCACTAGGTTTAGGTGCTGGGTGTCATTTCAAGTGTATTACATTGGAATAAATGTCCTTGTTCGTGGAAGTCAGATTTGCTATTCGTTTTTGCAGGTTTTCTAAATGAAGTGCGATATTGAGCCAACTAGTGAATATCACAATAGATACGCAGTCCATCGCCTAAACCATTCAGCCACCTCGTCCTGCGCCCAAGAGGTGGCTGTTTGCAACCAGTGGCCAGAGATCTGCCTGTCTGAGCTTGTTAAAAGATCTGCAAAAGGGCTCATCCGGGATCTCTCGCACCCAAAGCGAGAATCATACCCCTAGACCAACGAGCCTTAGACAAGAATAAAATTGTTTTGCTTTCTGCGGCAATTACAATGAGGATATCAATTGTTCTTGTCCATGGTGCTTGGAAAGATTGAACCTCATGTGAGTGTTTGTGCTATACTTGTGAGCATAGCAGTCTTCCAAACTGTTGACCAGGCTTCAGTTCAAATCTTTTGTATTTCATCTGCTGTGTCTTTCACATTCTGTCTTCTTAAGCCGCGACAGCAAACTGATGATGAGTGTTGACAAATGAATATTGAGCAAAATGAGGTCAATTAATATTTTAAAAGAGAAAATGAAAAAATAAAACTTCAAAAAGAATGGAGCTCATTTATTTTGAGTCGATTGATGCATCAGTACGTGAATCAAAGTAAACGAACGTAAAAAATACCCATTCAAATCGATCAGTTTTCAACTAGAGAGATTGAAACGCGTCGTATCTGTCTCAAGCCTCCATAACTGTTTATGTTACACCTCCACATCTGCAATAAATGGTGGTGGAGCTAGAGCGGTGTTTGTCAAACCATGAGACATACCAATAATCGGTCTTCTCACAAAAACATCTGTAGCATCTGAACCGTTTGACCTACACCATCGTATGACCACTCCCTGGAAAGGGGAGACCCTCACGAACACGGTGGTGTTCTCAATTTGTCTCTACGTCCCCCACAAGTGTCAGGGGACTCGTCTGAAGTCGGAACCCTCTATGTGCAAACATCTGTTTGTAGAATCCAAAATCTTTGGGCTACAAACTAATGTGACCCCACTTGTCACAATGTTCTCTGTTTTGCCCTACGTTTTCCACAAGTGTCACGGGACTAATCTGAAGATAACAGGTACTGATTAAAATGATAGATTTTTTAACCAGGGACCTCTCGCACCCTAAGCCATAATAGTACAACTATACCAACGATCCGTTTGGTCAAAGTATTTTCACTTTCCACAAAAATGACGGTCAGGATATGAATCGATGTCTCCATGTTGCTTAAGAGCTTCACATAGCATTGGTGGTATAGTGGTGAGCATAGCTGCCTTCCAAGCAGTTGACCATGGTTCGATTCCCAGCCAATGCAGAGCATGAGATATTCACTAGGTTTAGGGGCTGGGTGTCATTTCAAGTGTATTACATTGGAATAAATGTCCTTGTTCGTGGAAGTCAGATTTGCTCTTCGTTTTTGCAGGTTTTCTAAATGAAGTGCGATATTGAGCCAACTAGTGAATATCACAATAGATACGCAGTCCATCGCCTAAACCATTCAGCCACCTCGTCCTGCGCCCAAGAGGTGGCTGTTTGCAACCAGTGGCCAGAGATCTGCCTGTCTGAGCTTGTTAAAAGATCTGCAAAAGGGCTCATCCGGGATCTCTCGCACCCAAAGCGAGAATCATACCCCTAGACCAACGAGCCTTAGACAAGAATAAAATTGTTTTGCTTTCTGCGGCAATTACAATGAGGATATCAATTGTTCTTGTCCATGGAGCTTGGAAAGATTGAACCTCATGTGAGTGTTTGTGCTATACTTGTGAGCATAGCAGTCTTCCAAACTGTTGACCAGGCTTCAGTTCAAATCTTTTGTATTTCATCTGCTGTGTCTTTCACATTCTGTCTTCTTAAGCCGCGACAGCAAACTGATGATGAGTGTTGACAAATGAATATTGAGCAAAATGAGGTCAATTAATATTTTAAAAGAGAAAATGAAAAAATAAAACTTCAAAAAGAATGGAGCTCATTTATTTTGAGTCGATTGATGCATCAGTACGTGAATCAAAGTAAACGAACGTAAAAAATACCCATTCAAATCGATCAGTTTTCAACTAGAGAGATTGAAACGCGTAGTATATGTCTCAAGCCTCCATAACTGTTTATGTTACACCTCCACATCTGCAATAAATGGTGGTGGAGCTATAGCGGTGTTTGTCAAACCATGAGACATACCAATAATCGGTCTTCTCACAAAAACATCTGTAGCATCTGAACCGTTTGACCTACACCATCGTATGACCACTCCCTGGAAAGGGGAGACCCTCACGAACACGGTGGTGTTCTCAATTTGTCTCTACGTCCCCCACAAGTGTCAGGGGACTCGTCTGGAGTCGGAATCCTCTATGTGCCAACTTCTGTTTGTAGAATCCAAAATCTTTGGGCTACAAACTAATGTGACCCCACTTGTCACAATGTTCTCTGTTTTGCCCTACGTTTTCCACAAGTGTCACGGGACTAATCTGAAGATAACAGGTACTGATTAAAATGATAGATTTTTTAACCAGGGACCTCTCGCACCCTAAGCCATAATAGTACAACTATACCAACGATCCGTTTGGTCAAAGTATTTTCACTTTCCACAAAAATGACGGTCAGGATATGAATCGATGTCTCCATGTTGCTTAAGAGCTTCACATAGCATTGGTGGTATAGTGGTGAGCATAGCTGCCTTCCAAGCAGTTGACCATGGTTCGATTCCCAGCCAATGCAGAGCATGAGATATTCACTAGGTTTAGGGGCTGGGTGTCATTTCAAGTGTATTACATTGGAATAAATGTCCTTGTTCGTGGAAGTCAGATTTGCACTTCGTTTTTGCAGGTTTTCTAAATGAAGTGCGATATTGAGCCAACAAGTGAATATCACAATAGATACGCAGTCCATCGCCTAAACCATTCAGCCACCTCGTCCTGCGCCCAAGAGGTGGCTGTTTGCAACCAGTGGCCAGAGATCTGCCTGTCTGAGCTTGTTAAAAGATCTGCAAAAGGGCTCATCCGGGATCTCTCGCACCCAAAGCGAGAATCATACCCCTAGACCAACGAGCCTTAGACAAGAATAAAATTGTTTTGCTTTCTGCGGCAATTACAATGAGGATATCAATTGTTCTTGTCCATGGTGCTTGGAAAGATTGAACCTCATGTGAGTGTTTGTGCTATACTTGTGAGCATAGCAGTCTTCCAAACTGTTGACCAGCCTTCAGTTCAAATCTTTTGTATTTCATCTGCTGTGTCTTTCACATTCTGTCTTCTTAAGCCGCGACAGCAAACTGATGATGAGTGTTGACAAATGAATATTGAGCAAAATGAGGTCAATTAATATTTTAAAAGAGAAAATGAAAAAATAAAACTTCAAAAAGAATGGAGCTCATTTATTTTGAGTCGATTGATGCATCAGTACGTGAATCAAAGTAAACGAACGTAAAAAATACCCATTCAAATCGATCAGTTTTCAACTAGAGAGATTGAAACGCGTAGTATATGTCTCAAGCCTCCATAACTGTTTATGTTACACCTCCACATCTGCAATAAATGGTGGTGGAGCTAGAGCGGTGTTTGTCAAACCATGAGACATACCAATAATCGGTCTTCTCACAAAAACATCTGTAGCATCTGAACCGTTTGACCTACACCATCGTATGACCACTCCCTGGAAAGGGGAGACCCTCACGAACACGGTGGTGTTCTCAATTTGTCTCTACGTCCCCCACAAGTGTCAGGGGACTCGTCTGGAGTCGGAATCCTCTATGTGCCAACTTCTGTTTGTAGAATCCAAAATCTTTGGGCTACAAACTAATGTGACCCCACTTGTCACAATGTTCTCTGTTTTGCCCTACGTTTTCCACAAGTGTCACGGGACTAATCTGAAGATAACAGGTACTGATTAAAATGATAGATTTTTTAACCAGGGACCTCTCGCACCCTAAGCCATAATAGTACAACTATACCAACGATCCGTTTGGTCAAAGTATTTTCACTTTCCACAAAAATGACGGTCAGGATATGAATCGATGTCTCCATGTTGCTTAAGAGCTTCACATAGCATTGGTGGTATAGTGGTGAGCATAGCTGCCTTCCAAGCAGTTGACCCGGCTTCAATTCCTGGCCAATGCAGAGCATGAGATATTCACTAGGTTTAGGGGCTGGGTGTCATTTCAAGTGTATTACATTGGAATAAATGTCCTTGTTCGTGGAAGTCAGATTTGCTCTTCGTTTTTGCAGGTTTTCTAAATGAAGTGCGATATTGAGCCAACTAGTGAATATCACAATAGATACGCAGTCCATCGCCTAAACCATTCAGCCACCTCGTCCTGCGCCCAAGAGGTGGCTGTTTGCAACCAGTGGCCAGAGATCTGCCTGTCTGAGCTTGTTAAAAGATCTGCAAAAGGGCTCATCTGGGATTTGAACCCGGGACCTCTCGCACCCAAAGCGAGAATCATACCCCTAGACCAACGAGCCTTAGACAAGAATAAAATTGTTTTGCTTTCTGCGGCAATTACAATGAGGATATCAATTGTTCTTGTCCATGGTGCTTGGAAAGATTGAACCTCATGTGAGTGTTTGT
The DNA here is from genome assembly GCF_965601325.2 of Salmo salar. NCBI lineage: Eukaryota > Metazoa > Chordata > Actinopteri > Salmoniformes > Salmonidae > Salmo > Salmo salar. The sequence continues at coordinate 432,529 of NW_027675428.1, forward strand.
GCTATACTTGTGAGCATAGCAGTCTTCCAAACTGTTGACCAGGCTTCAGTTCAAATCTTTTGTATTTCATCTGCTGTGTCTTTCACATTCTGTCTTCTTAAGCCGCGACAGCAAACTGATGATGAGTGTTGACAAATGAATATTGAGCAAAATGAGGTCAATTAATATTTTAAAAGAGAAAATGAAAAAATAAAACTTCAAAAAGAATGGAGCTCATTTATTTTGAGTCGATTGATGCATCAGTACGTGAATCAAAGTAAACGAACGTAAAAAATACCCATTCAAATCGATCAGTTTTCAACTAGAGAGATTGAAACGCGTAGTATATGTCTCAAGCCTCCATAACTGTTTATGTTACACCTCCACATCTGCAATAAATGGTGGTGGAGCTAGAGCGGTGTTTGTCAAACCATGAGACATACCAATAATCGGTCTTCTCACAAAAACATCTGTAGCATCTGAACCGTTTGACCTACACCATCGTATGACCACTCCCTGGAAAGGGGAGACCCTCACGAACACGGTGGTGTTCTCAATTTGTCTCTACGTCCCCCACAAGTGTCAGGGGACTCGTCTGGAGTCGGAATCCTCTATGTGCCAACTTCTGTTTGTAGAATCCAAAATCTTTGGGCTACAAACTAATGTGACCCCACTTGTCACAATGTTCTCTGTTTTGCCCTACGTTTTCCACAAGTGTCACGGGACTAATCTGAAGATAACAGGTACTGATTAAAATGATAGATTTTTTAACCAGGGACCTCTCGCACCCTAAGCCATAATAGTACAACTATACCAACGATCCGTTTGGTCAAAGTATTTTCACTTTCCACAAAAATGACGGTCAGGATATGAATCGATGTCTCCATGTTGCTTAAGAGCTTCACATAGCATTGGTGGTATAGTGGTGAGCATAGCTGCCTTCCAAGCAGTTGACCCGGCTTCAATTCCTGGCCAATGCAGAGCATGAGATATTCACTAGGTTTAGGGGCTGGGTGTCATTTCAAGTGTATTACATTGGAATAAATGTCCTTGTTCGTGGAAGTCAGATTTGCTCTTCGTTTTTGCAGGTTTTCTAAATGAAGTGCGATATTGAGCCAACTAGTGAATATCACAATAGATACGCAGTCCATCGCCTAAACCATTCAGCCACCTCGTCCTGCGCCCAAGAGGTGGCTGTTTGCAACCAGTGGCCAGAGATCTGCCTGTCTGAGCTTGTTAAAAGATCTGCAAAAGGGCTCATCTGGGATTTGAACCCGGGACCTCTCGCACCCAAAGCGAGAATCATACCCCTAGACCAACGAGCCTTAGACAAGAATAAAATTGTTTTGCTTTCTGCGGCAATTACAATGAGGATATCAATTGTTCTTGTCCATGGTGCTTGGAAAGATTGAACCTCATGTGAGTGTTTGTGCTATACTTGTGAGCATAGCAGTCTTCCAAACTGTTGACCAGGCTTCAGTTCAAATCTTTTGTATTTCATCTGCTGTGTCTTTCACATTCTGTCTTCTTAAGCCGCGACAGCAAACTGATGATGAGTGTTGACAAATGAATATTGAGCAAAATGAGGTCAATTAATATTTTAAAAGAGAAAATGAAAAAATAAAACTTCAAAAAGAATGGAGCTCATTTATTTTGAGTCGATTGATGCATCAGTACGTGAATCAAAGTAAACGAACGTAAAAAATACCCATTCAAATCGATCAGTTTTCAACTAGAGAGATTGAAACGCGTAGTATATGTCTCAAGCCTCCATAACTGTTTATGTTACACCTCCACATCTGCAATAAATGGTGGTGGAGCTAGAGCGGTGTTTGTCAAACCATGAGACATACCAATAATCGGTCTTCTCACAAAAACATCTGTAGCATCTGAACCGTTTGACCTACACCATCGTATGACCACTCCCTGGAAAGGGGAGACCCTCACGAACACGGTGGTGTTCTCAATTTGTCTCTACGTCCCCCACAAGTGTCAGGGGACTCGTCTGGAGTCGGAATCCTCTATGTGCCAACTTCTGTTTGTAGAATCCAAAATCTTTGGGCTACAAACTAATGTGACCCCACTTGTCACAATGTTCTCTGTTTTGCCCTACGTTTTCCACAAGTGTCACGGGACTAATCTGAAGATAACAGGTACTGATTAAAATGATAGATTTTTTAACCAGGGACCTCTCGCACCCTAAGCCATAATAGTACAACTATACCAACGATCCGTTTGGTCAAAGTATTTTCACTTTCCACAAAAATGACGGTCAGGATATGAATCGATGTCTCCATGTTGCTTAAGAGCTTCACATAGCATTGGTGGTATAGTGGTGAGCATAGCTGCCTTCCAAGCAGTTGACCCGGCTTCAATTCCTGGCCAATGCAGAGCATGAGATATTCACTAGGTTTAGGGGCTGGGTGTCATTTCAAGTGTATTACATTGGAATAAATGTCCTTGTTCGTGGAAGTCAGATTTGCTCTTCGTTTTTGCAGGTTTTCTAAATGAAGTGCGATATTGAGCCAACTAGTGAATATCACAATAGATACGCAGTCCATCGCCTAAACCATTCAGCCACCTCGTCCTGCGCCCAAGAGGTGGCTGTTTGCAACCAGTGGCCAGAGATCTGCCTGTCTGAGCTTGTTAAAAGATCTGCAAAAGGGCTCATCTGGGATTTGAACCCGGGACCTCTCGCACCCAAAGCGAGAATCATACCCCTAGACCAACGAGCCTTAGACAAGAATAAAATTGTTTTGCTTTCTGCGGCAATTACAATGAGGATATCAATTGTTCTTGTCCATGGTGCTTGGAAAGATTGAACCTCATGTGAGTGTTTGTGCTATACTTGTGAGCATAGCAGTCTTCCAAACTGTTGACCAGGCTTCAGTTCAAATCTTTTGTATTTCATCTGCTGTGTCTTTCACATTCTGTCTTCTTAAGCCGCGACAGCAAACTGATGATGAGTGTTGACAAATGAATATTGAGCAAAATGAGGTCAATTAATATTTTAAAAGAGAAAATGAAAAAATAAAACTTCAAAAAGAATGGAGCTCATTTATTTTGAGTCGATTGATGCATCAGTACGTGAATCAAAGTAAACGAACGTAAAAAATACCCATTCAAATCGATCAGTTTTCAACTAGAGAGATTGAAACGCGTCGTATCTGTCTCAAGCCTCCGTAACTGTTTATGTTACAACTCCACATCTGCAATAAATGGTGGTGGAGCTAGAGCGGTGTTTGTCAAACTATGAGACATACCAATAATCGGTATTCTCACAAAAACATCTGTAGCATCTGAACCGTTTGACCTACAACATCGTATGACCACTCCCTGGAAAGGGGAGACCCTCACGAACACGGTGGTGTTCTCAATTTGTCTCTACGTCCCCCACAAGTGTCAGGGGACTCGTCTGGAGTCGGAATCCTCTATGTGCCAACTTCTGTTTGTAGAATCCAAAATCTTTGGGCTACAAACTAATGTGACCCCACTTGTCACAATGTTCTCCGTTTTGCCCTACGTTTTCCACAAGTGTCACGGGACTAATCTGAAGGTAACAGGTACTGATTAAAATGATAGATTTTTTAACCAGGGACCTCTCGCACCCTAAGCCATAATAGTACAACTATACCAACGATCCGTTTGGTCAAAGTATTTTCACTTTCCACAAAAATGATGGCCAGAATATGAATCGATGTCTCCATGTTGCTTACGAGCTATACATAGCATTGGTGGTATAGTGGTGAGCATAGCTACCTTCCAAGCAGTTGACCCGGCTTCAATTCCTGGCCAATGCAGAGCATGAGATATTCACTAGTTTTAGGGGCTGGGTGTCATTTCAAGTGTATTACATTGGAATCAATGTCCTTGTTCGTGGAAGTCAGATTTGGTCTTCGGTTTTGTAGGTTTTCTAAATGAAGTGCGATATTGAGCCAACTAGTGAATATCACAATAGATACGCAGTCCATCGCCTAAACCATTCAGCCACCTCGTCCTGCGCCCAAGAGGTGGCTGTTTGCAACCAGTGGCCAGAGATCTGCCTGTCTGAGCTTGTTAAAAGATCTGCAAAAGGGCTCATCCGGGATTTGAACCCGGGACCTCTCGCACCCAAAGCGAGAATCATACCCCTAGACCAACGAGCCTTAGACAAGAATAAAATTGTTTTGCTTTCTGCGGCAATTACAATGAGGATATCAATTGTTCTTGTCCATGGTGCTTGGAAAGATTGAACCTCATGTGAGTGTTTGTGCTATACTTGTGAGCATAGCAGTCTTCCAAACTGTTGACCAGGCTTCAGTTCAAATCTTTTGTATTTCATCTGCTGTGTCTTTCACATTCTGTCTTCTTAAGCCGCGACAGCAAACTGATGATGAGTGTTGACAAATGAATATTGAGCAAAATGAGGTCAATTAATATTTTAAAAGAGAAAATGAAAAAATAAAACTTCAAAAAGAATGGAGCTCATTTATTTTGAGTCGATTGATGCATCAGTACGTGAATCAAAGTAAACGAACGTAAAAAATACCCATTCAAATCGATCAGTTTTCAACTAGAGAGATTGAAACGCGTCGTATCTGTCTCAAGCCTCCATAACTGTTTATGTTACACCTCCACATCTGCAATAAATGGTGGTGGAGCTAGAGCGGTGTTTGTCAAACCATGAGACATACCAATAATCGGTCTTCTCACAAAAACATCTGTAGCATCTGAACCGTTTGACCTACACCATCGTATGACCACTCCCTGGAAAGGGGAGACCCTCACAAACACGGTGGTGTTCTCAATTTGTCTCTACGTCCCCCACAAGTGTCAGGGGACTCGTCTGGAGTCGGAATCCTCTATGTGCCAACTTCTGTTTGTAGAATCCAAAATCTTTGGGCTACAAACTAATGTGACCCCACTTGTCACAATGTTCTCCGTTTTGCCCTACGTTTTCCACAAGTGTCACGGGACTAATCTGAAGGTAACAGGTACTGATTAAAATGATAGATTTTTTAACCAGGGACCTCTCGCACCCTAAGCCATAATAGTACAACTATACCAACGATCCGTTTGGTCAAAGTATTTTCACTTTCCACAAAAATGACGGCCAGAATATGAATCGATGTCTCCATGTTGCTTACAAGCTATACATAGCATTGGTGGTATAGTGGTGAGCATAGCTACCTTCCAAGCAGTTGACCCGGCTTCAATTCCTGGCCAATGCAGAGCATGAGATATTCACTAGTTTTAGGGGCTGGGTGTCATTTCAAGTGTATTACATTGGAATCAATGTCCTTGTTCGTGGAAGTCAGATTTGCTCTTAGTTTTTGCAGGTTTTCTAAATGAAGTGCGATATTGAGCCAACTAGTGAATATCACAATAGATACGCAGTCCATCGCCTAAACCATTCAGCCACCTCGTCCTGCGCCCAAGAGGTGGCTGTTTGCAACCAGTGGCCAGAGATCTGCCTGTCTGAGCTTGTTAAAAGATCTGAAAAAGGGCTCATCCGGGATTTGAACCCGGGACCTCTCGCACCCAAAGCGAGAATCATACCCCTAGACCAACGAGCCTTAGACAAGAATAAAATTGTTTTGCTTTCTGTGGCAATTACAATGAGGATATCAATTGTTCTTGTCCATGGTGCTTGGATAGATTGAACCTCATGTGAGTGTTTGTGCTATACTTGTGAGCATAGCAGTCTTCCAAACTGTTGACCAGGCTTCAGTTCAAATCTTTTGTATTTCATCTGCTGTGTCTTTCACATTCTGTCTTCTTAAGCCGCGACAGCAAACTGATGATGAGTGTTGACAAATGAATATTGAGCAAAATGAGGTCAATTAATATTTTAAAAGAGAAAATGAAAAAATAAAACTTCAAAAAGAATGGAGCTCATTTATTTTGAGTCGATTGATGCATCAGTACGTGAATCAAAGTAAACGAACGTAAAAAATACCCATTCAAATCGATCAGTTTTCAACTAGAGAGATTGAAACGCGTCGTATCTGTCTCAAGCCTCCATAACTGTTTATGTTACACCTCCACATCTGCAATAAATGGTGGTGGAGCTAGAGCGGTGTTTGTCAAACCATGAGACATACCAATAATCGGTCTTCTCACAAAAACATCTGTAGCATCTGAACCGTTTGACCTACACCATCGTATGACCACTCCCTGGAAAGGGGAGACCCTCACAAACACGGTGGTGTTCTCAATTTGTCTCTACGTCCCCCACAAGTGTCAGGGGACTCGTCTGGAGTCGGAATCCTCTATGTGCCAACTTCTGTTTGTAGAATCCAAAATCTTTGGGCTACAAACTAATGTGACCCCACTTGTCACAATGTTCTCCGTTTTGCCCTACGTTTTCCACAAGTGTCACGGGACTAATCTGAAGGTAACAGGTACTGATTAAAATGATAGATTTTTTAACCAGGGACCTCTCGCACCCTAAGCCATAATAGTACAACTATACCAACGATCCGTTTGGTCAAAGTATTTTCACTTTCCACAAAAATGACGGCCAGAATATGAATCGATGTCTCCATGTTGCTTACAAGCTATACATAGCATTGGTGGTATAGTGGTGAGCATAGCTACCTTCCAAGCAGTTGACCCGGCTTCAATTCCTGGCCAATGCAGAGCATGAGATATTCACTAGTTTTAGGGGCTGGGTGTCATTTCAAGTGTATTACATTGGAATCAATGTCCTTGTTCGTGGAAGTCAGATTTGCTCTTAGTTTTTGCAGGTTTTCTAAATGAAGTGCGATATTGAGCCAACTAGTGAATATCACAATAGATACGCAGTCCATCGCCTAAACCATTCAGCCACCTCGTCCTGCGCCCAAGAGGTGGCTGTTTGCAACCAGTGGCCAGAGATCTGCCTGTCTGAGCTTGTTAAAAGATCTGAAAAAGGGCTCATCCGGGATTTGAACCCGGGACCTCTCGCACCCAAAGCGAGAATCATACCCCTAGACCAACGAGCCTTAGACAAGAATAAAATTGTTTTGCTTTCTGCGGCAATTACAATGAGGATATCAATTGTTCTTGTCCATGGTGCTTGGATAGATTGAACCTCATGTGAGTGTTTGTGCTATACTTGTGAGCATAGCAGTCTTCCAAACTGTTGACCAGGCTTCAGTTCAAATCTTTTGTATTTCATCTGCTGTGTCTTTCACATTCTGTCTTCTTAAGCCGCGACAGCAAACTGATGATGAGTGTTGACAAATGAATATTGAGCAAAATGAGGTCAATTAATATTTTAAAAGAGAAAATGAAAAAATAAAACTTCAAAAAGAATGGAGCTCATTTATTTTGAGTCGATTGATGCATCAGTACGTGAATCAAAGTAAACGAACGTAAAAAATACCCATTCAAATCGATCAGTTTTCAACTAGAGAGATTGAAACGCGTCGTATCTGTCTCAAGCCTCCATAACTGTTTATGTTACACCTCCACATCTGCAATAAATGGTGGTGGAGCTAGAGCGGTGTTTGTCAAACCATGAGACATACCAATAATCGGTCTTCTCACAAAAACATCTGTAGCATCTGAACCGTTTGACCTACACCATCGTATGACCACTCCCTGGAAAGGGGAGACCCTCACAAACACGGTGGTGTTCTCAATTTGTCTCTACGTCCCCCACAAGTGTCAGGGGACTCGTCTGGAGTCGGAATCCTCTATGTGCCAACTTCTGTTTGTAGAATCCAAAATCTTTGGGCTACAAACTAATGTGACCCCACTTGTCACAATGTTCTCCGTTTTGCCCTACGTTTTCCACAAGTGTCACGGGACTAATCTGAAGGTAACAGGTACTGATTAAAATGATAGATTTTTTAACCAGGGACCTCTCGCACCCTAAGCCATAATAGTACAACTATACCAACGATCCGTTTGGTCAAAGTATTTTCACTTTCCACAAAAATGACGGCCAGAATATGAATCGATGTCTCCATGTTGCTTACAAGCTATACATAGCATTGGTGGTATAGTGGTGAGCATAGCTACCTTCCAAGCAGTTGACCCGGCTTCAATTCCTGGCCAATGCAGAGCATGAGATATTCACTAGTTTTAGGGGCTGGGTGTCATTTCAAGTGTATTACATTGGAATCAATGTCCTTGTTCGTGGAAGTCAGATTTGCTCTTAGTTTTTGCAGGTTTTCTAAATGAAGTGCGATATTGAGCCAACTAGTGAATATCACAATAGATACGCAGTCCATCGCCTAAACCATTCAGCCACCTCGTCCTGCGCCCAAGAGGTGGCTGTTTGCAACCAGTGGCCAGAGATCTGCCTGTCTGAGCTTGTTAAAAGATCTGAAAAAGGGCTCATCCGGGATTTGAACCCGGGACCTCTCGCACCCAAAGCGAGAATCATACCCCTAGACCAACGAGCCTTAGACAAGAATAAAATTGTTTTGCTTTCTGCGGCAATTACAATGAGGATATCAATTGTTCTTGTCCATGGTGCTTGGATAGATTGAACCTCATGTGAGTGTTTGTGCTATACTTGTGAGCATAGCAGTCTTCCAAACTGTTGACCAGGCTTCAGTTCAAATCTTTTGTATTTCATCTGCTGTGTCTTTCACATTCTGTCTTCTTAAGCCGCGACAGCAAACTGATGATGAGTGTTGACAAATGAATATTGAGCAAAATGAGGTCAATTAATATTTTAAAAGAGAAAATGAAAAAATAAAACTTCAAAAAGAATGGAGCTCATTTATTTTGAGTCGATTGATGCATCAGTACGTGAATCAAAGTAAACGAACGTAAAAAATACCCATTCAAATCGATCAGTTTTCAACTAGAGAGATTGAAACGCGTCGTATCTGTCTCAAGCCTCCATAACTGTTTATGTTACACCTCCACATCTGCAATAAATGGTGGTGGAGCTAGAGCGGTGTTTGTCAAACCATGAGACATACCAATAATCGGTCTTCTCACAAAAACATCTGTAGCATCTGAACCGTTTGACCTACACCATCGTATGACCACTCCCTGGAAAGGGGAGACCCTCACGAACACGGTGGTGTTCTCAATTTGTCTCTACGTCCCCCACAAGTGTCAGGGGACTCGTCTGGAGTCGGAATCCTCTATGTGCCAACTTCTGTTTGTAGAATCCAAAATCTTTGGGCTACAAACTAATGTGACCCCACTTGTCACAATGTTCTCCGTTTTGCCCTACGTTTTCCACAAGTGTCACGGGACTAATCTGAAGGTAACAGGTACTGATTAAAATGATAGATTTTTTAACCAGGGACCTCTCGCACCCTAAGCCATAATAGTACAACTATACCAACGATCCGTTTGGTCAAAGTATTTTCACTTTCCACAAAAATGACGGCCAGAATATGAATCGATGTCTCCATGTTGCTTACGAGCTATACATAGCATTGGTGGTATAGTGGTGAGCATAGCTACCTTCCAAGCAGTTGACCCGGCTTCAATTCCTGGCCAATGCAGAGCATGAGATATTCACTAGTTTTAGGGGCTGGGTGTCATTTCAAGTGTATTACATTGGAATCAATGTCCTTGTTCGTGGAAGTCAGATTTGGTCTTCGGTTTTGTAGGTTTTCTAAATGAAGTGCGATATTGAGCCAACTAGTGAATATCACAATAGATACGCAGTCCATCGCCTAAACCATTCAGCCACCTCGTCCTGCGCCCAAGAGGTGGCTGTTTGCAACCAGTGGCCAGAGATCTGCCTGTCTGAGCTTGTTAAAAGATCTGCAAAAGGGCTCATCCGGGATTTGAACCCGGGACCTCTCGCACCCAAAGCGAGAATCATACCCCTAGACCAACGAGCCTTAGACAAGAATAAAATTGTTTTGCTTTCTGCGGCAATTACAATGAGGATATCAATTGTTCTTGTCCATGGTGCTTGGAAAGATTGAACCTCATGTGAGTGTTTGTGCTATACTTGTGAGCATAGCAGTCTTCCAAACTGTTGACCAGGCTTCAGTTCAAATCTTTTGTATTTCATCTGCTGTGTCTTTCACATTCTGTCTTCTTAAGCCGCGACAGCAAACTGATGATGAGTGTTGACAAATGAATATTGAGCAAAATGAGGTCAATTAATATTTTAAAAGAGAAAATGAAAAAATAAAACTTCAAAAAGAATGGAGCTCATTTATTTTGAGTCGATTGATGCATCAGTACGTGAATCAAAGTAAACGAACGTAAAAAATACCCATTCAAATCGATCAGTTTTCAACTAGAGAGATTGAAACGCGTCGTATCTGTCTCAAGCCTCCATAACTGTTTATGTTACACCTCCACATCTGCAATAAATGGTGGTGGAGCTAGAGCGGTGTTTGTCAAACCATGAGACATACCAATAATCGGTCTTCTCACAAAAACATCTGTAGCATCTGAACCGTTTGACCTACACCATCGTATGACCACTCCCTGGAAAGGGGAGACCCTCACAAACACGGTGGTGTTCTCAATTTGTCTCTACGTCCCCCACAAGTGTCAGGGGACTCGTCTGGAGTCGGAATCCTCTATGTGCCAACTTCTGTTTGTAGAATCCAAAATCTTTGGGCTACAAACTAATGTGACCCCACTTGTCACAATGTTCTCCGTTTTGCCCTACGTTTTCCACAAGTGTCACGGGACTAATCTGAAGGTAACAGGTACTGATTAAAATGATAGATTTTTTAACCAGGGACCTCTCGCACCCTAAGCCATAATAGTACAACTATACCAACGATCCGTTTGGTCAAAGTATTTTCACTTTCCACAAAAATGACGGCCAGAATATGAATCGATTTCTCCATGTTGCTTACAAGCTATACATAGCATTGGTGGTATAGTGGTGAGCATAGCTACCTTCCAAGCAGTTGACCCGGCTTCAATTCCTGGCCAATGCAGAGCATGAGATATTCACTAGTTTTAGGGGCTGGGTGTCATTTCAAGTGTATTACATTGGAATCAATGTCCTTGTTCGTGGAAGTCAGATTTGCTCTTAGTTTTTGCAGGTTTTCTAAATGAAGTGCGATATTGAGCCAACTAGTGAATATCACAATAGATACGCAGTCCATCGCCTAAACCATTCAGCCACCTCGTCCTGCGCCCAAGAGGTGGCTGTTTGCAACCAGTGGCCAGAGATCTGCCTGTCTGAGCTTGTTAAAAGATCTGAAAAAGGGCTCATCCGGGATTTGAACCCGGGACCTCTCGCACCCAAAGCGAGAATCATACCCCTAGACCAACGAGCCTTAGACAAGAATAAAATTGTTTTGCTTTCTGCGGCAATTACAATGAGGATATCAATTGTTCTTGTCCATGGTGCTTGGATAGATTGAACCTCATGTGAGTGTTTGTGCTATACTTGTGAGCATAGCAGTCTTCCAAACTGTTGACCAGGCTTCAGTTCAAATCTTTTGTATTTCATCTGCTGTGTCTTTCACATTCTGTCTTCTTAAGCCGCGACAGCAAACTGATGATGAGTGTTGACAAATGAATATTGAGCAAAATGAGGTCAATTAATATTTTAAAAGAGAAAATGAAAAAATAAAACTTCAAAAAGAATGGAGCTCATTTATTTTGAGTCGATTGATGCATCAGTACGTGAATCAAAGTAAACGAACGTAAAAAATACCCATTCAAATCGATCAGTTTTCAACTAGAGAGATTGAAACGCGTCGTATCTGTCTCAAGCCTCCATAACTGTTTATGTTACACCTCCACATCTGCAATAAATGGTGGTGGAGCTAGAGCGGTGTTTGTCAAACCATGAGACATACCAATAATCGGTCTTCTCACAAAAACATCTGTAGCATCTGAACCGTTTGACCTACACCATCGTATGACCACTCCCTGGAAAGGGGAGACCCTCACAAACACGGTGGTGTTCTCAATTTGTCTCTACGTCCCCCACAAGTGTCAGGGGACTCGTCTGGAGTCGGAATCCTCTATGTGCCAACTTCTGTTTGTAGAATCCAAAATCTTTGGGCTACAAACTAATGTGACCCCACTTGTCACAATGTTCTCCGTTTTGCCCTACGTTTTCCACAAGTGTCACGGGACTAATCTGAAGGTAACAGGTACTGATTAAAATGATAGATTTTTTAACCAGGGACCTCTCGCACCCTAAGCCATAATAGTACAACTATACCAACGATCCGTTTGGTCAAAGTATTTTCACTTTCCACAAAAATGACGGCCAGAATATGAATCGATTTCTCCATGTTGCTTACAAGCTATACATAGCATTGGTGGTATAGTGGTGAGCATAGCTACCTTCCAAGCAGTTGACCCGGCTTCAATTCCTGGCCAATGCAGAGCATGAGATATTCACTAGTTTTAGGGGCTGGGTGTCATTTCAAGTGTATTACATTGGAATCAATGTCCTTGTTCGTGGAAGTCAGATTTGCTCTTAGTTTTTGCAGGTTTTCTAAATGAAGTGCGATATTGAGCCAACTAGTGAATATCACAATAGATACGCAGTCCATCGCCTAAACCATTCAGCCACCTCGTCCTGCGCCCAAGAGGTGGCTGTTTGCAACCAGTGGCCAGAGATCTGCCTGTCTGAGCTTGTTAAAAGATCTGAAAAAGGGCTCATCCGGGATTTGAACCCGGGACCTCTCGCACCCAAAGCGAGAATCATACCCCTAGACCAACGAGCCTTAGACAAGAATAAAATTGTTTTGCTTTCTGCGGCAATTACAATGAGGATATCAATTGTTCTTGTCCATGGTGCTTGGATAGATTGAACCTCATGTGAGTGTTTGTGCTATACTTGTGAGCATAGCAGTCTTCCAAACTGTTGACCAGGCTTCAGTTCAAATCTTTTGTATTTCATCTGCTGTGTCTTTCACATTCTGTCTTCTTAAGCCGCGACAGCAAACTGATGATGAGTGTTGACAAATGAATATTGAGCAAAATGAGGTCAATTAATATTTTAAAAGAGAAAATGAAAAAATAAAACTTCAAAAAGAATGGAGCTCATTTATTTTGAGTCGATTGATGCATCAGTACGTGAATCAAAGTAAACGAACGTAAAAAATACCCATTCAAATCGATCAGTTTTCAACTAGAGAGATTGAAACGCGTCGTATCTGTCTCAAGCCTCCATAACTGTTTATGTTACACCTCCACATCTGCAATAAATGGTGGTGGAGCTAGAGCGGTGTTTGTCAAACCATGAGACATACCAATAATCGGTCTTCTCACAAAAACATCTGTAGCATCTGAACCGTTTGACCTACACCATCGTATGACCACTCCCTGGAAAGGGGAGACCCTCACAAACACGGTGGTGTTCTCAATTTGTCTCTACGTCCCCCACAAGTGTCAGGGGACTCGTCTGGAGTCGGAATCCTCTATGTGCCAACTTCTGTTTGTAGAATCCAAAATCTTTGGGCTACAAACTAATGTGACCCCACTTGTCATAATGTTCTCCGTTTTGCCCTACGTTTTCCACAAGTGTCACGGGACTAATCTGAAGGTAACAGGTACTGATTAAAATGATAGATTTTTTAACCAGGGACCTCTCGCACCCTAAGCCATAATAGTACAACTATACAAACGATCCGTTTGGTCAAAGTATTTTCACTTTCCACAAAAATGACGGCCAGAATATGAATCGATGTCTCCATGTTGCTTACAAGCTATACATAGCATTGGTGGTATAGTGGTGAGCATAGCTACCTTCCAAGCAGTTGACCCGGCTTCAATTCCTGGCCAATGCAGAGCATGAGATATTCACTAGGTATAGGGGCTGGGTGTCATTTCAAGTGTATTACATTGGAATCAATGTCCTTGTTAGCGGAAGTCAGATTTGCTCTTAGTTTTTGCAGGTTTTCTAAATGAAGTGCGATATTGAGCCAACTAGTGAATATCACAATAGATACGCAGTCCATCGCCTAAACCATTCAGCCACCTCGTCCTGCGCCCAAGAGGTGGCTGTTTGCAACCAGTGGCCAGAGATCTGCCTGTCTGAGCTTGTTAAAAGATCTGCAAAAGGGCTCATCCGGGATTTGAACCCGGGACCTCTCGCACCCAAAGCGAGAATCATACCCCTAGACCAACGAGCCTTAGACAAGAATAAAATTGTTTTGCTTTCTGCGGCAATTACAATGAGGATATCAATTGTTCTTGTCCATGGTGCTTGGAAAGATTGAACCTCATGTGAGTGTTTGTGCTATACTTGTGAGCATAGCAGTCTTCCAAACTGTTGACCAGGCTTCAGTTCAAATCTTTTGTATTTCATCTGCTGTGTCTTTCACATTCTGTCTTCTTAAGCCGCGACAGCAAACTGATGATGAGTGTTGACAAATGAATATTGAGCAAAATGAGGTCAATTAATATTTTAAAAGAGAAAATGAAAAAATAAAACTTCAAAAAGAATGGAGCTCATTTATTTTGAGTCGATTGATGCATCAGTACGTGAATCAAAGTAAACGAACGTAAAAAATACCCATTCAAATCGATCAGTTTTCAACTAGAGAGATTGAAACGCGTCGTATCTGTCTCAAGCCTCCATAACTGTTTATGTTACACCTCCACATCTGCAATAAATGGTGGTGGAGCTAGAGCGGTGTTTGTCAAACCATGAGACATACCAATAATCGGTCTTCTCACAAAAACATCTGTAGCATCTGAACCGTTTGACCTACACCATCGTATGACCACTCCCTGGAAAGGGGAGACCCTCACAAACACGGTGGTGTTCTCAATTTGTCTCTACGTCCCCCACAAGTGTCAGGGGACTCGTCTGGAGTCGGAATCCTCTATGTGCCAACTTCTGTTTGTAGAATCCAAAATCTTTGGGCTACAAACTAATGTGACCCCACTTGTCACAATGTTCTCCGTTTTGCCCTACGTTTTCCACAAGTGTCACGGGACTAATCTGAAGGTAACAGGTACTGATTAAAATGATAGATTTTTTAACCAGGGACCTCTCGCACCCTAAGCCATAATAGTACAACTATACCAACGATCCGTTTGGTCAAAGTATTTTCACTTTCCACAAAAATGACGGCCAGAATATGAATCGATTTCTCCATGTTGCTTACAAGCTATACATAGCATTGGTGGTATAGTGGTGAGCATAGCTACCTTCCAAGCAGTTGACCCGGCTTCAATTCCTGGCCAATGCAGAGCATGAGATATTCACTAGTTTTAGGGGCTGGGTGTCATTTCAAGTGTATTACATTGGAATCAATGTCCTTGTTCGTGGAAGTCAGATTTGCTCTTAGTTTTTGCAGGTTTTCTAAATGAAGTGCGATATTGAGCCAACTAGTGAATATCACAATAGATACGCAGTCCATCGCCTAAACCATTCAGCCACCTCGTCCTGCGCCCAAGAGGTGGCTGTTTGCAACCAGTGGCCAGAGATCTGCCTGTCTGAGCTTGTTAAAAGATCTGAAAAAGGGCTCATCCGGGATTTGAACCCGGGACCTCTCGCACCCAAAGCGAGAATCATACCCCTAGACCAACGAGCCTTAGACAAGAATAAAATTGTTTTGCTTTCTGCGGCAATTACAATGAGGATATCAATTGTTCTTGTCCATGGTGCTTGGATAGATTGAACCTCATGTGAGTGTTTGTGCTATACTTGTGAGCATAGCAGTCTTCCAAACTGTTGACCAGGCTTCAGTTCAAATCTTTTGTATTTCATCTGCTGTGTCTTTCACATTCTGTCTTCTTAAGCCGCGACAGCAAACTGATGATGAGTGTTGACAAATGAATATTGAGCAAAATGAGGTCAATTAATATTTTAAAAGAGAAAATGAAAAAATAAAACTTCAAAAAGAATGGAGCTCATTTATTTTGAGTCGATTGATGCATCAGTACGTGAATCAAAGTAAACGAACGTAAAAAATACCCATTCAAATCGATCAGTTTTCAACTAGAGAGATTGAAACGCGTCGTATCTGTCTCAAGCCTCCATAACTGTTTATGTTACACCTCCACATCTGCAATAAATGGTGGTGGAGCTAGAGCGGTGTTTGTCAAACCATGAGACATACCAATAATCGGTCTTCTCACAAAAACATCTGTAGCATCTGAACCGTTTGACCTACACCATCGTATGACCACTCCCTGGAAAGGGGAGACCCTCACAAACACGGTGGTGTTCTCAATTTGTCTCTACGTCCCCCACAAGTGTCAGGGGACTCGTCTGGAGTCGGAATCCTCTATGTGCCAACTTCTGTTTGTAGAATCCAAAATCTTTGGGCTACAAACTAATGTGACCCCACTTGTCATAATGTTCTCCGTTTTGCCCTACGTTTTCCACAAGTGTCACGGGACTAATCTGAAGGTAACAGGTACTGATTAAAATGATAGATTTTTTAACCAGGGACCTCTCGCACCCTAAGCCATAATAGTACAACTATACAAACGATCCGTTTGGTCAAAGTATTTTCACTTTCCACAAAAATGACGGCCAGAATATGAATCGATGTCTCCATGTTGCTTACAAGCTATACATAGCATTGGTGGTATAGTGGTGAGCATAGCTACCTTCCAAGCAGTTGACCCGGCTTCAATTCCTGGCCAATGCAGAGCATGAGATATTCACTAGGTATAGGGGCTGGGTGTCATTTCAAGTGTATTACATTGGAATCAATGTCCTTGTTAGCGGAAGTCAGATTTGCTCTTAGTTTTTGCAGGTTTTCTAAATGAAGTGCGATATTGAGCCAACTAGTGAATATCACAATAGATACGCAGTCCATTGCCTAAACCATTCAGCCACCTCGTCCTGCGCCCAAGAGGTGGCTGTTTGCAACCAGTGGCCAGAGATCTGCCTGTAGGAGCTTGTTAAAAGATCTGAAAAAGGGCTCATCCAGGATTTGAACCCGGGACCTCTCGCACCCAAAGCGAGAATCATACCCCTAGACCAACGAGCCTTAGACAAGAATAAAATTGTTTTGCTTTCTGCGGCAATTACAATGAGGATATCAATTGTTCTTGTCCATGGTGCTTGGATAGATTGAACCTCATGTGAGTGTTTGTGCTATACTTGTGAGCATAGCAGTCTTCCAAACTGTTGACCAGGCTTCAGTTCAAATATTGTGTATTTCATCTGCTGTGTCTTTCACATTCTGTCTTCTTAAGCCGCGACAGCAAACTGATGATGAGTGTTGACAAATGAATATTGAGCAAAATGAGGTCAATTAATATTTTAAAAGAGAAAATGAAAAAATAAAACTTAAAAAAGAATGGAGCTCATTTATTTTGAGTCGATTGATGCATCAGTACGTGAATCAAAGTAAACGAACGTAAAAAATACCCATTCAAATCGATCAGTTTTCAACTACAGAGATTGAAACGCGTCGTATCTGTCTCAAGCCTCCGTAACTGTTTATGTTACAACTCCACATCTGCAATAAATGGTGGTGGAGCTAGAGCGGTGTTTGTCAAACCATGAGACATACCAATAATCGGTATTCTCACAAAAACGTCTGTAGCATCTGAACCGTTTGACCTACAACATCGTATGACCACTCCCTGGAAAGGGGAGACCCTCACGAACACGGTGGTGTTCTCAATTTGTCTCTACGTCCCCCACAAGTGTCAGGGGACTCGTCTGAAGTCGGAACCCTCTATGTGCAAACATCTGTTTGTAGAATCCAAAATCTTTGGGCTACAAACTAATGTGACCCCACTTGTCACAATGTTCTCCGTTTTGCCCTACGTTTTCCACAAGTGTCACGGGACTAATCTGAAGGTAACAGGTACTGATTAAAATGATAGATTTTTTAACCAGGGACCTCTCGCACCCTAAGCCATAATAGTACAACTATACCAACGATCCGTTTGGTCAAAGAATTTTCACTTTCCACAAAAATGACTGTCAGGATATGAATCGATGTCTCCATGTTGCTTACGAGCTTCACATAGCATTGGTGGTATAGTGGTGAGCATAGCTGCCTTCCAAGCAGTTGACCAGGGTTCGATTCCCAGCCAATGCAGAGCATGAGATATTCACTAGGTTTAGGGGCTGGGTGTCATTTCAAGTGTATTACATTGGAATCAATGTCCTTGTTAGCGGAAGTCATATTTGCTCTTAGTTTTTGCAGGTTTTCGAAATGAAGTGCGATATTGAGCCAACTAGTGAATATCACAATAGATACGCAGTCCATCGCCTAAACCATTCAGCCACCTCGTCCTGCGCCCAAGAGGTGGCTGTTTGCAACCAGTGGCCAGAGATCTGCCTGTCTGAGCTTGTTAAAAGATCTGAAAAAGGGCTCATCCGGGATTTGAACCCGGGACCTCTCGCACCCAAAGCGAGAATCATACCCCTAGACCAACGAGCCTTAGACAAGAATAAAATTGTTTTGCTTTCTGCGGCAATTACAATGAGGATATCAATTGTTCTTGTCCATGGTGCTTGGATAGATTGAACCTCATGTGAGTGTTTGTGCTATACTTGTGAGCATAGCAGTCTTCCAAACTGTTGACCAGGCTTCAGTTCAAATCTTTTGTATTTCATCTGCTGTGTCTTTCACATTCTGTCTTCTTAAGCCGCGACAGCAAACTGATGATGAGTGTTGACAAATGAATATTGAGCAAAATGAGGTCAATTAATATTTTAAAAGAGAAAATGAAAAAATAAAACTTAAAAAAGAATGGAGCTCATTTATTTTGAGTCGATTGATGCATCAGTACGTGAATCAAAGTAAACGAACGTAAAAAATACCCATTCAAATCGATCAGTTTTCAACTAGAGAGATTGAAACGCGTCGTATCTGTCTCAAGCCTCCGTAACTGTTTATGTTACAACTACCACATCTGCAATAAATGGTGGTGGAGCTAGAGCGGTGTTTGTCAAACCATGAGACATACCAATAATCGGTATTCTCACAAAAACATCTGTAGCATCTGAACCGTTTGACCTACAACATGGTATGACCACTCCCTGGAAAGGGGAGACCCTCGCGAACACGGTGGTGTTCTCAATTTGTCTCTACGTCCCCCACAAGTGTCAGGGGACTCGTCTGAAGTCGAAACCCTCTATGTGCAAACATCTGTTTGTAGAATCCAAAATCTTTGGGCTACAAACTAATGTGACCCCACTTGTCACAATGTTCTCCGTTTTGCCCTACGTTTTCCACAAGTGTCACGGGACTAATCTGAAGGTAACAGGTACTGATTAAAATGATAGATTTTTTAACCAGGGACCTCTCGCACCCTAAGCCATAATAGTACAACTATACAAACGATCCGTTTGGTCAAAGTATTTTCACTTTCCACAAAAATGACGGCCAGAATATGAATCGATGTCTCCATGTTGCTTACAAGCTATACATAGCATTGGTGGTATAGTGGTGAGCATAGCTACCTTCCAAGCAGTTGACCCGGCTTCAATTCCTGGCCAATGCAGAGCATGAGATATTCACTAGGTATAGGGGCTGGGTGTCATTTCAAGTGTATTACATTGGAATCAATGTCCTTGTTAGCGGAAGTCAGATTTGCTCTTAGTTTTTGCAGGTTTTCTAAATGAAGTGCGATATTGAGCCAACTAGTGAATATCACAATAGATACGCAGTCCATTGCCTAAACCATTCAGCCACCTCGTCCTGCGCCCAAGAGGTGGCTGTTTGCAACCAGTGGCCAGAGATCTGCCTGTAGGAGCTTGTTAAAAGATCTGAAAAAGGGCTCATCCAGGATTTGAACCCGGGACCTCTCGCACCCAAAGCGAGAATCATACCCCTAGACCAACGAGCCTTAGACAAGAATAAAATTGTTTTGCTTTCTGCGGCAATTACAATGAGGATATCAATTGTTCTTGTCCATGGTGCTTGGATAGATTGAACCTCATGTGAGTGTTTGTGCTATACTTGTGAGCATAGCAGTCTTCCAAACTGTTGACCAGGCTTCAGTTCAAATCTTGTGTATTTCATCTGCTGTGTCTTTCACATTCTGTCTTCTTAAGCCGCGACAGCAAACTGATGATGAGTGTTGACAAATGAATATTGAGCAAAATGAGGTCAATTAATATTTTAAAAGAGAAAATGAAAAAATAAAACTTAAAAAAGAATGGAGCTCATTTATTTTGAGTCGATTGATGCATCAGTACGTGAATCAAAGTAAACGAACGTAAAAAATACCCATTCAAATCGATCAGTTTTCAACTACAGAGATTGAAACGCGTCGTATCTGTCTCAAGCCTCCGTAACTGTTTATGTTACAACTCCACATCTGCAATAAATGGTGGTGGAGCTAGAGCGGTGTTTGTCAAACCATGAGACATACCAATAATCGGTATTCTCACAAAAACGTCTGTAGCATCTGAACCGTTTGACCTACAACATCGTATGACCACTCCCTGGAAAGGGGAGACCCTCACGAACACGGTGGTGTTCTCAATTTGTCTCTACGTCCCCCACAAGTGTCAGGGGACTCGTCTGAAGTCGGAACCCTCTATGTGCAAACATCTGTTTGTAGAATCCAAAATCTTTGGGCTACAAACTAATGTGACCCCACTTGTCACAATGTTCTCCGTTTTGCCCTACGTTTTCCACAAGTGTCACGGGACTAATCTGAAGGTAACAGGTACTGATTAAAATGATAGATTTTTTAACCAGGGACCTCTCGCACCCTAAGCCATAATAGTACAACTATACCAACGATCCGTTTGGTCAAAGAATTTTCACTTTCCACAAAAATGACTGTCAGGATATGAATCGATGTCTCCATGTTGCTTACGAGCTTCACATAGCATTGGTGGTATAGTGGTGAGCATAGCTGCCTTCCAAGCAGTTGACCAGGGTTCGATTCCCAGCCAATGCAGAGCATGAGATATTCACTAGGTTTAGGGGCTGGGTGTCATTTCAAGTGTATTACATTGGAATCAATGTCCTTGTTAGCGGAAGTCATATTTGCTCTTAGTTTTTGCAGGTTTTCTAAATGAAGTGCGATATTGAGCCAACTAGTGAATATCACAATAGATACGCAGTCCATTGCCTAAACCATTCAGCCACCTCGTCCTGCGCCCAAGAGGTGGCTGTTTGCAACCAGTGGCCAGAGATCTGCCTGTAGGAGCTTGTTAAAAGATCTGAAAAAGGGCTCATCCAGGATTTGAACCCGGGACCTCTCGCACCCAAAGCGAGAATCATACCCCTAGACCAACGAGCCTTAGACAAGAATAAAATTGTTTTGCTTTCTGCGGCAATTACAATGAGGATATCAATTGTTCTTGTCCATGGTGCTTGGATAGATTGAACCTCATGTGAGTGTTTGTGCTATACTTGTGAGCATAGCAGTCTTCCAAACTGTTGACCAGGCTTCAGTTCAAATCTTGTGTATTTCATCTGCTGTGTCTTTCACATTCTGTCTTCTTAAGCCGCGACAGCAAACTGATGATGAGTGTTGACAAATGAATATTGAGCAAAATGAGGTCAATTAATATTTTAAAAGAGAAAATGAAAAAATAAAACTTAAAAAAGAATGGAGCTCATTTATTTTGAGTCGATTGATGCATCAGTACGTGAATCAAAGTAAACGAACGTAAAAAATACCCATTCAAATCGATCAGTTTTCAACTACAGAGATTGAAACGCGTCGTATCTGTCTCAAGCCTCCGTAACTGTTTATGTTACAACTCCACATCTGCAATAAATGGTGGTGGAGCTAGAGCGGTGTTTGTCAAACCATGAGACATACCAATAATCGGTATTCTCACAAAAACGTCTGTAGCATCTGAACCGTTTGACCTACAACATCGTATGACCACTCCCTGGAAAGGGGAGACCCTCACGAACACGGTGGTGTTCTCAATTTGTCTCTACGTCCCCCACAAGTGTCAGGGGACTCGTCTGAAGTCGGAACCCTCTATGTGCAAACATCTGTTTGTAGAATCCAAAATCTTTGGGCTACAAACTAATGTGACCCCACTTGTCACAATGTTCTCCGTTTTGCCCTACGTTTTCCACAAGTGTCACGGGACTAATCTGAAGGTAACAGGTACTGATTAAAATGATAGATTTTTTAACCAGGGACCTCTCGCACCCTAAGCCATAATAGTACAACTATACCAACGATCCGTTTGGTCAAAGAATTTTCACTTTCCACAAAAATGACTGTCAGGATATGAATCGATGTCTCCATGTTGCTTACGAGCTTCACATAGCATTGGTGGTATAGTGGTGAGCATAGCTGCCTTCCAAGCAGTTGACCAGGGTTCGATTCCCAGCCAGTGCAGAGCATGAGATATTCACTAGGTTTAGGGGCTGGGTGTCATTTCAAGTGTATTACATTGGAATCAATGTCCTTGTTAGCGGAAGTCATATTTGCTCTTAGTTTTTGCAGGTTTTCTAAATGAAGTGCGATATTGAGCCAACTAGTGAATATCACAATAGATACGCAGTCCATTGCCTAAACCATTCAGCCACCTCGTCCTGCGCCCAAGAGGTGGCTGTTTGCAACCAGTGGCCAGAGATCTGCCTGTAGGTGCTTGTTAAAAGATCTGAAAAAGGGCTCATCCAGGATTTGAACCCGGGACCTCTCGCACCCAAAGCGAGAATCATACCCCTAGACCAACGAGCCTTAGACAAGAATAAAATTGTTTTGCTTTCTGCGGCAATTACAATGAGGATATCAATTGTTCTTGTCCATGGTGCTTGGATAGATTGAACCTCATGTGAGTGTTTGTGCTATACTTGTGAGCATAGCAGTCTTCCAAACTGTTGACCAGGCTTCAGTTCAAATCTTGTGTATTTCATCTGCTGTGTCTTTCACATTCTGTCTTCTTAAGCCGCGACAGCAAACTGATGATGAGTGTTGACAAATGAATATTGAGCAAAATGAGGTCAATTAATATTTTAAAAGAGAAAATGAAAAAATAAAACTTCAAAAAGAATGGAGCTCATTTATTTTGAGTCGATTGATGCATCAGTACGTGAATCAAAGTAAACGAACGTAAAAAATACCCATTCAAATCGATCAGTTTTCAACTACAGAGATTGAAACGCGTCGTATCTGTCTCAAGCCTCCGTAACTGTTTATGTTACAACTCCACATCTGCAATAAATGGTGGTGGAGCTAGAGCGGTGTTTGTCAAACCATGAGACATACCAATAATCGGTATTCTCACAAAAACGTCTGTAGCATCTGAACCGTTTGACCTACAACATCGTATGACCACTCCCTGGAAAGGGGAGACCCTCACGAACACGGTGGTGTTCTCAATTTGTCTCTACGTCCCCCACAAGTGTCAGGGGACTCGTCTGAAGTCGGAACCCTCTATGTGCAAACATCTGTTTGTAGAATCCAAAATCTTTGGGCTACAAACTAATGTGACCCCACTTGTCACAATGTTCTCCGTTTTGCCCTACGTTTTCCACAAGTGTCACGGGACTAATCTGAAGGTAACAGGTACTGATTAAAATGATAGATTTTTTAACCAGGGACCTCTCGCACCCTAAGCCATAATAGTACAACTATACCAACGATCCGTTTGGTCAAAGAATTTTCACTTTCCACAAAAATGACTGTCAGGATATGAATCGATGTCTCCATGTTGCTTACAAGCTTCACATAGCATTGGTGGTATAGTGGTGAGCATAGCTGCCTTCCAAGCAGTTGACCAGGGTTCGATTCCCAGCCAATGCAGAGCATGAGATATTCACTAGGTTTAGGGGCTGGGTGTCATTTCAAGTGTATTACATTGGAATCAATGTCCTTGTTAGCGGAAGTCATATTTGCTCTTAGTTTTTGCAGGTTTTCGAAATGAAGTGCGATATTGAGCCAACTAGTGAATATCACAATAGATACGCAGTCCATCGCCTAAACCATTCAGCCACCTCGTCCTGCGCCCAAGAGGTGGCTGTTTGCAACCAGTGGCCAGAGATCTGCCTGTCTGAGCTTGTTAAAAGATCTGAAAAAGGGCTCATCCGGGATTTGAACCCGGGACCTCTCGCACCCAAAGCGAGAATCATACCCCTAGACCAACGAGCCTTAGACAAGAATAAAATTGTTTTGCTTTCTGCGGCAATTACAATGAGGATATCAATTGTTCTTGTCCATGGTGCTTGGAAAGATTGAACCTCATGTGAGTGTTTGTGCTATACTTGTGAGCATAGCAGTCTTCCAAACTGTTGACCAGGCTTCAGTTCAAATCTTTTGTATTTCATCTGCTGTGTCTTTCACATTCTGTCTTCTTAAGCCGCGACAGCAAACTGATGATGAGTGTTGACAAATGAATATTGAGCAAAATGAGGTCAATTAATATTTTAAAAGAGAAAATGAAAAAATAAAACTTCAAAAAGAATGGAGCTCATTTATTTTGAGTCGATTGATGCATCAGTACGTGAATCAAAGTAAACGAACGTAAAAAATACCCATTCAAATCGATCAGTTTTCAACTAGAGAGATTGAAACGCGTCGTATCTGTCTCAAGCCTCCATAACTGTTTATGTTACACCTCCACATCTGCAATAAATGGTGGTGGAGCTAGAGCGGTGTTTGTCAAACCATGAGACATACCAATAATCGGTCTTCTCACAAAAACATCTGTAGCATCTGAACCGTTTGACCTACACCATCGTATGACCACTCCCTGGAAAGGGGAGACCCTCACAAACACGGTGGTGTTCTCAATTTGTCTCTACGTCCCCCACAAGTGTCAGGGGACTCGTCTGGAGTCGGAATCCTCTATGTGCCAACTTCTGTTTGTAGAATCCAAAATCTTTGGGCTACAAACTAATGTGACCCCACTTGTCACAATGTTCTCCGTTTTGCCCTACGTTTTCCACAAGTGTCACGGGACTAATCTGAAGGTAACAGGTACTGATTAAAATGATAGATTTTTTAACCAGGGACCTCTCGCACCCTAAGCCATAATAGTACAACTATACCAACGATCCGTTTGGTCAAAGTATTTTCACTTTCCACAAAAATGACGGCCAGAATATGAATCGATGTCTCCATGTTGCTTACGAGCTATACATAGCATTGGTGGTATAGTGGTGAGCATAGCTACCTTCCAAGCAGTTGACCCGGCTTCAATTCCTGGCCAATGCAGAGCATGAGATATTCACTAGTTTTAGGGGCTGGGTGTCATTTCAAGTGTATTACATTGGAATCAATGTCCTTGTTCGTGGAAGTCAGATTTGGTCTTCGGTTTTGTAGGTTTTCTAAATGAAGTGCGATATTGAGCCAACTAGTGAATATCACAATAGATACGCAGTCCATCGCCTAAACCATTCAGCCACCTCGTCCTGCGCCCAAGAGGTGGCTGTTTGCAACCAGTGGCCAGAGATCTGCCTGTCTGAGCTTGTTAAAAGATCTGCAAAAGGGATCATCCGGGATTTGAACCCGGGACCTCTCGCACCCAAAGCGAGAATCATACCCCTAGACCAACGAGCCTTAGACAAGAATAAAATTGTTTTGCTTTCTGCGGCAATTACAATGAGGATATCAATTGTTCTTGTCCATGGTGCTTGGAAAGATTGAACCTCATGTGAGTGTTTGTGCTATACTTGTGAGCATAGCAGTCTTCCAAACTGTTGACCAGGCTTCAGTTCAAATCTTTTGTATTTCATCTGCTGTGTCTTTCACATTCTGTCTTCTTAAGCCGCGACAGCAAACTGATGATGAGTGTTGACAAATGAATATTGAGCAAAATGAGGTCAATTAATATTTTAAAAGAGAAAATGAAAAAATAAAACTTCAAAAAGAATGGAGCTCATTTATTTTGAGTCGATTGATGCATCAGTACGTGAATCAAAGTAAACGAACGTAAAAAATACCCATTCAAATCGATCAGTTTTCAACTAGAGAGATTGAAACGCGTCGTATCTGTCTCAAGCCTCCATAACTGTTTATGTTACACCTCCACATCTGCAATAAATGGTGGTGGAGCTAGAGCGGTGTTTGTCAAACCATGAGACATACCAATAATCGGTCTTCTCACAAAAACATCTGTAGCATCTGAACCGTTTGACCTACACCATCGTATGACCACTCCCTGGAAAGGGGAGACCCTCACAAACACGGTGGTGTTCTCAATTTGTCTCTACGTCCCCCACAAGTGTCAGGGGACTCGTCTGGAGTCGGAATCCTCTATGTGCCAACTTCTGTTTGTAGAATCCAAAATCTTTGGGCTACAAACTAATGTGACCCCACTTGTCACAATGTTCTCCGTTTTGCCCTACGTTTTCCACAAGTGTCACGGGACTAATCTGAAGGTAACAGGTACTGATTAAAATGATAGATTTTTTAACCAGGGACCTCTCGCACCCTAAGCCATAATAGTACAACTATACAAACGATCCGTTTGGTCAAAGAATTTTCACTTTCCACAAAAATGACTGTCAGGATATGAATCGATGTCTCCATGTTGCTTAAGAGCTTCACATAGCATTGGTGGTATAGTGGTGAGCATAGCTGCCTTCCAAGCAGTTGACCAGGGTTCGATTCCCAGCCAATGCAGAGCATGAGATATTCACTAGGTTTAGGGGCTGGGTGTCATTTCAAGTGTATTACATTGCAATCAGTGTCCTTGTTAGTGGAAGTCAGATTTGCTCTTAGTTTTTGCAGGTTTTCTAAAATAAGTGCGATATTGAGCCAACTAGTGAATATCACAATAGATACGCAGTCCATCGCCTAAACCATTCAGCCACCTCGTCCTGCGCCCAAGAGGTGGCTGTTTGCAACCAGTGGCCAGAGATCTGCCTGTCTGAGCTTGTTAAAAGATCTGAAAAAGGGCTCATCCGGGATTTGAACCCGGGACCTCTCGCACCCAAAGCGAGAATCATACCCCTAGACCAACGAGCCTTAGACAAGAATAAAATTGTTTTGCTTTCTGCGGCAATTACAATGAGGATATCAATTGTTCTTGTCCATGGTGCTTGGAAAGATTGAACCTCATGTGAGTGTTTGTGCTATACTTGTGAGCATAGCAGTCTTCCAAACTGTTGACCAGGCTTCAGTTCAAATCTTTTGTATTTCATCTGCTGTGTCTTTCACATTCTGTCTTCTTAAGCCGCGACAGCAAACTGATGATGAGTGTTGACAAATGAATATTGAGCAAAATGAGGTCAATTAATATTTTAAAAGAGAAAATGAAAAAATAAAACTTCAAAAAGAATGGAGCTCATTTATTTTGAGTCGATTGATGCATCAGTACGTGAATCAAAGTAAACGAACGTAAAAAATACCCATTCAAATCGATCAGTTTTCAACTAGAGAGATTGAAACGCGTCGTATCTGTCTCAAGCCTCCATAACTGTTTATGTTACACCTCCACATCTGCAATAAATGGTGGTGGAGCTAGAGCGGTGTTTGTCAAACCATGAGACATACCAATAATCGGTCTTCTCACAAAAACATCTGTAGCATCTGAACCGTTTGACCTACACCATCGTATGACCACTCCCTGGAAAGGGGAGACCCTCACAAACACGGTGGTGTTCTCAATTTGTCTCTACGTCCCCCACAAGTGTCAGGGGACTCGTCTGGAGTCGGAATCCTCTATGTGCCAACTTCTGTTTGTAGAATCCAAAATCTTTGGGCTACAAACTAATGTGACCCCACTTGTCACAATGTTCTCCGTTTTGCCCTACGTTTTCCACAAGTGTCACGGGACTAATCTGAAGGTAACAGGTACTGATTAAAATGATAGATTTTTTAACCAGGGACCTCTCGCACCCTAAGCCATAATAGTACAACTATACCAACGATCCGTTTGGTCAAAGTATTTTCACTTTCCACAAAAATGACGGCCAGAATATGAATCGATGTCTCCATGTTGCTTACGAGCTATACATAGCATTGGTGGTATAGTGGTGAGCATAGCTACCTTCCAAGCAGTTGACCCGGCTTCAATTCCTGGCCAATGCAGAGCATGAGATATTCACTAGTTTTAGGGGCTGGGTGTCATTTCAAGTGTATTACATTGGAATCAATGTCCTTGTTCGTGGAAGTCAGATTTGGTCTTCGGTTTTGTAGGTTTTCTAAATGAAGTGCGATATTGAGCCAACTAGTGAATATCACAATAGATACGCAGTCCATCGCCTAAACCATTCAGCCACCTCGTCCTGCGCCCAAGAGGTGGCTGTTTGCAACCAGTGGCCAGAGATCTGCCTGTCTGAGCTTGTTAAAAGATCTGCAAAAGGGATCATCCGGGATTTGAACCCGGGACCTCTCGCACCCAAAGCGAGAATCATACCCCTAGACCAACGAGCCTTAGACAAGAATAAAATTGTTTTGCTTTCTGCGGCAATTACAATGAGGATATCAATTGTTCTTGTCCATGGTGCTTGGAAAGATTGAACCTCATGTGAGTGTTTGTGCTATACTTGTGAGCATAGCAGTCTTCCAAACTGTTGACCAGGCTTCAGTTCAAATCTTTTGTATTTCATCTGCTGTGTCTTTCACATTCTGTCTTCTTAAGCCGCGACAGCAAACTGATGATGAGTGTTGACAAATGAATATTGAGCAAAATGAGGTCAATTAATATTTTAAAAGAGAAAATGAAAAAATAAAACTTCAAAAAGAATGGAGCTCATTTATTTTGAGTCGATTGATGCATCAGTACGTGAATCAAAGTAAACGAACGTAAAAAATACCCATTCAAATCGATCAGTTTTCAACTAGAGAGATTGAAACGCGTCGTATCTGTCTCAAGCCTCCATAACTGTTTATGTTACACCTCCACATCTGCAATAAATGGTGGTGGAGCTAGAGCGGTGTTTGTCAAACCATGAGACATACCAATAATCGGTCTTCTCACAAAAACATCTGTAGCATCTGAACCGTTTGACCTACACCATCGTATGACCACTCCCTGGAAAGGGGAGACCCTCACAAACACGGTGGTGTTCTCAATTTGTCTCTACGTCCCCCACAAGTGTCAGGGGACTCGTCTGGAGTCGGAATCCTCTATGTGCCAACTTCTGTTTGTAGAATCCAAAATCTTTGGGCTACAAACTAATGTGACCCCACTTGTCACAATGTTCTCCGTTTTGCCCTACGTTTTCCACAAGTGTCACGGGACTAATCTGAAGGTAACAGGTACTGATTAAAATGATAGATTTTTTAACCAGGGACCTCTCGCACCCTAAGCCATAATAGTACAACTATACAAACGATCCGTTTGGTCAAAGAATTTTCACTTTCCACAAAAATGACTGTCAGGATATGAATCGATGTCTCCATGTTGCTTAAGAGCTTCACATAGCATTGGTGGTATAGTGGTGAGCATAGCTGCCTTCCAAGCAGTTGACCAGGGTTCGATTCCCAGCCAATGCAGAGCATGAGATATTCACTAGGTTTAGGGGCTGGGTGTCATTTCAAGTGTATTACATTGCAATCAGTGTCCTTGTTAGTGGAAGTCAGATTTGCTCTTAGTTTTTGCAGGTTTTCTAAAATAAGTGCGATATTGAGCCAACTAGTGAATATCACAATAGATACGCAGTCCATCGCCTAAACCATTCAGCCACCTTGTCCTGCGCCCAAGAGGTGGCTGTTTGCAACCAGTGGCCAGAGATCTGCCTGTCTGAGCTTGTTAAAAGATCTGAAAAAGGGCTCATCCGGGATTTGAACCCGGGACCTCTCGCACCCAAAGCGAGAATCATACCCCTAGACCAACGAGCCTTAGACAAGAATAAAATTGTTTTGCTTTCTGCGGCAATTACAATGAGGATATCAATTGTTCTTGTCCATGGTGCTTGGATAGATTGAACCTCATGTGAGTGTTTGTGCTATACTTGTGAGCATAGCAGTCTTCCAAACTGTTGACCAGGCTTCAGTTCAAATCTTTTGTATTTCATCTGCTGTGTCTTTCACATTCTGTCTTCTTAAGCCGCGACAGCAAACTGATGATGAGTGTTGACAAATGAATATTGAGCAAAATGAGGTCAATTAATATTTTAAAAGAGAAAATGAAAAAATAAAACTTCAAAAAGAATGGAGCTCATTTATTTTGAGTCGATTGATGCATCAGTACGTGAATCAAAGTAAACGAACGTAAAAAATACCCATTCAAATCGATCAGTTTTCAACTAGAGAGATTGAAACGCGTCGTATCTGTCTCAAGCCTCCGTAACTGTTTATGTTACAACTCCACATCTGCAATAAATGGTGGTGGAGCTAGAGCGGTGTTTGTCAAACCATGAGACATACCAATAATCGGTATTCTCACAAAAACGTCTGTAGCATCTGAACCGTTTGACCTACAACATCGTATGACCACTCCCTGGAAAGGGGAGACCCTCACGAACACGGTGGTGTTCTCAATTTGTCTCTACGTCCCCCACAAGTGTCAGGGGACTCGTCTGAAGTCGGAACCCTCTATGTGCAAACATCTGTTTGTAGAATCCAAAATCTTTGGGCTACAAACTAATGTGACCCCACTTGTCACAATGTTCTCCGTTTTGCCCTACGTTTTCCACAAGTGTCACGGGACTAATCTGAAGGTAACAGGTACTGATTAAAATGATAGATTTTTTAACCAGGGACCTCTCGCACCCTAAGCCATAATAGTACAACTATACCAACGATCCGTTTGGTCAAAGAATTTTCACTTTCCACAAAAATGACTGTCAGGATATGAATCGATGTCTCCATGTTGCTTACAAGCTTCACATAGCATTGGTGGTATAGTGGTGAGCATAGCTGCCTTCCAAGCAGTTGACCAGGGTTCGATTCCCAGCCAATGCAGAGCATGAGATATTCACTAGGTTTAGGGGCTGGGTGTCATTTCAAGTGTATTACATTGGAATCAATGTCCTTGTTAGCGGAAGTCATATTTGCTCTTAGTTTTTGCAGGTTTTCGAAATGAAGTGCGATATTGAGCCAACTAGTGAATATCACAATAGATACGCAGTCCATCGCCTAAACCATTCAGCCACCTCGTCCTGCGCCCAAGAGGTGGCTGTTTGCAACCAGTGGCCAGAGATCTGCCTGTCTGAGCTTGTTAAAAGATCTGAAAAAGGGCTCATCCGGGATTTGAACCCGGGACCTCTCGCACCCAAAGCGAGAATCATACCCCTAGACCAACGAGCCTTAGACAAGAATAAAATTGTTTTGCTTTCTGCGGCAATTACAATGAGGATATCAATTGTTCTTGTCCATGGTGCTTGGAAAGATTGAACCTCATGTGAGTGTTTGTGCTATACTTGTGAGCATAGCAGTCTTCCAAACTGTTGACCAGGCTTCAGTTCAAATCTTTTGTATTTCATCTGCTGTGTCTTTCACATTCTGTCTTCTTAAGCCGCGACAGCAAACTGATGATGAGTGTTGACAAATGAATATTGAGCAAAATGAGGTCAATTAATATTTTAAAAGAGAAAATGAAAAAATAAAACTTCAAAAAGAATGGAGCTCATTTATTTTGAGTCGATTGATGCATCAGTACGTGAATCAAAGTAAACGAACGTAAAAAATACCCATTCAAATCGATCAGTTTTCAACTAGAGAGATTGAAACGCGTCGTATCTGTCTCAAGCCTCCATAACTGTTTATGTTACACCTCCACATCTGCAATAAATGGTGGTGGAGCTAGAGCGGTGTTTGTCAAACCATGAGACATACCAATAATCGGTCTTCTCACAAAAACATCTGTAGCATCTGAACCGTTTGACCTACACCATCGTATGACCACTCCCTGGAAAGGGGAGACCCTCACAAACACGGTGGTGTTCTCAATTTGTCTCTACGTCCCCCACAAGTGTCAGGGGACTCGTCTGGAGTCGGAATCCTCTATGTGCCAACTTCTGTTTGTAGAATCCAAAATCTTTGGGCTACAAACTAATGTGACCCCACTTGTCACAATGTTCTCCGTTTTGCCCTACGTTTTCCACAAGTGTCACGGGACTAATCTGAAGGTAACAGGTACTGATTAAAATGATAGATTTTTTAACCAGGGACCTCTCGCACCCTAAGCCATAATAGTACAACTATACCAACGATCCGTTTGGTCAAAGTATTTTCACTTTCCACAAAAATGACGGCCAGAATATGAATCGATGTCTCCATGTTGCTTACGAGCTATACATAGCATTGGTGGTATAGTGGTGAGCATAGCTACCTTCCAAGCAGTTGACCCGGCTTCAATTCCTGGCCAATGCAGAGCATGAGATATTCACTAGTTTTAGGGGCTGGGTGTCATTTCAAGTGTATTACATTGGAATCAATGTCCTTGTTCGTGGAAGTCAGATTTGGTCTTCGGTTTTGTAGGTTTTCTAAATGAAGTGCGATATTGAGCCAACTAGTGAATATCACAATAGATACGCAGTCCATCGCCTAAACCATTCAGCCACCTCGTCCTGCGCCCAAGAGGTGGCTGTTTGCAACCAGTGGCCAGAGATCTGCCTGTCTGAGCTTGTTAAAAGATCTGCAAAAGGGATCATCCGGGATTTGAACCCGGGACCTCTCGCACCCAAAGCGAGAATCATACCCCTAGACCAACGAGCCTTAGACAAGAATAAAATTGTTTTGCTTTCTGCGGCAATTACAATGAGGATATCAATTGTTCTTGTCCATGGTGCTTGGAAAGATTGAACCTCATGTGAGTGTTTGTGCTATACTTGTGAGCATAGCAGTCTTCCAAACTGTTGACCAGGCTTCAGTTCAAATCTTTTGTATTTCATCTGCTGTGTCTTTCACATTCTGTCTTCTTAAGCCGCGACAGCAAACTGATGATGAGTGTTGACAAATGAATATTGAGCAAAATGAGGTCAATTAATATTTTAAAAGAGAAAATGAAAAAATAAAACTTCAAAAAGAATGGAGCTCATTTATTTTGAGTCGATTGATGCATCAGTACGTGAATCAAAGTAAACGAACGTAAAAAATACCCATTCAAATCGATCAGTTTTCAACTAGAGAGATTGAAACGCGTCGTATCTGTCTCAAGCCTCCATAACTGTTTATGTTACACCTCCACATCTGCAATAAATGGTGGTGGAGCTAGAGCGGTGTTTGTCAAACCATGAGACATACCAATAATCGGTCTTCTCACAAAAACATCTGTAGCATCTGAACCGTTTGACCTACACCATCGTATGACCACTCCCTGGAAAGGGGAGACCCTCACAAACACGGTGGTGTTCTCAATTTGTCTCTACGTCCCCCACAAGTGTCAGGGGACTCGTCTGGAGTCGGAATCCTCTATGTGCCAACTTCTGTTTGTAGAATCCAAAATCTTTGGGCTACAAACTAATGTGACCCCACTTGTCACAATGTTCTCCGTTTTGCCCTACGTTTTCCACAAGTGTCACGGGACTAATCTGAAGGTAACAGGTACTGATTAAAATGATAGATTTTTTAACCAGGGACCTCTCGCACCCTAAGCCATAATAGTACAACTATACAAACGATCCGTTTGGTCAAAGAATTTTCACTTTCCACAAAAATGACTGTCAGGATATGAATCGATGTCTCCATGTTGCTTAAGAGCTTCACATAGCATTGGTGGTATAGTGGTGAGCATAGCTGCCTTCCAAGCAGTTGACCAGGGTTCGATTCCCAGCCAATGCAGAGCATGAGATATTCACTAGGTTTAGGGGCTGGGTGTCATTTCAAGTGTATTACATTGCAATCAGTGTCCTTGTTAGTGGAAGTCAGATTTGCTCTTAGTTTTTGCAGGTTTTCTAAAATAAGTGCGATATTGAGCCAACTAGTGAATATCACAATAGATACGCAGTCCATCGCCTAAACCATTCAGCCACCTCGTCCTGCGCCCAAGAGGTGGCTGTTTGCAACCAGTGGCCAGAGATCTGCCTGTCTGAGCTTGTTAAAAGATCTGAAAAAGGGCTCATCCGGGATTTGAACCCGGGACCTCTCGCACCCAAAGCGAGAATCATACCCCTAGACCAACGAGCCTTAGACAAGAATAAAATTGTTTTGCTTTCTGCGGCAATTACAATGAGGATATCAATTGTTCTTGTCCATGGTGCTTGGAAAGATTGAACCTCATGTGAGTGTTTGTGCTATACTTGTGAGCATAGCAGTCTTCCAAACTGTTGACCAGGCTTCAGTTCAAATCTTTTGTATTTCATCTGCTGTGTCTTTCACATTCTGTCTTCTTAAGCCGCGACAGCAAACTGATGATGAGTGTTGACAAATGAATATTGAGCAAAATGAGGTCAATTAATATTTTAAAAGAGAAAATGAAAAAATAAAACTTCAAAAAGAATGGAGCTCATTTATTTTGAGTCGATTGATGCATCAGTACGTGAATCAAAGTAAACGAACGTAAAAAATACCCATTCAAATCGATCAGTTTTCAACTAGAGAGATTGAAACGCGTCGTATCTGTCTCAAGCCTCCATAACTGTTTATGTTACACCTCCACATCTGCAATAAATGGTGGTGGAGCTAGAGCGGTGTTTGTCAAACCATGAGACATACCAATAATCGGTCTTCTCACAAAAACATCTGTAGCATCTGAACCGTTTGACCTACACCATCGTATGACCACTCCCTGGAAAGGGGAGACCCTCACAAACACGGTGGTGTTCTCAATTTGTCTCTACGTCCCCCACAAGTGTCAGGGGACTCGTCTGGAGTCGGAATCCTCTATGTGCCAACTTCTGTTTGTAGAATCCAAAATCTTTGGGCTACAAACTAATGTGACCCCACTTGTCACAATGTTCTCCGTTTTGCCCTACGTTTTCCACAAGTGTCACGGGACTAATCTGAAGGTAACAGGTACTGATTAAAATGATAGATTTTTTAACCAGGGACCTCTCGCACCCTAAGCCATAATAGTACAACTATACCAACGATCCGTTTGGTCAAAGTATTTTCACTTTCCACAAAAATGACGGCCAGAATATGAATCGATGTCTCCATGTTGCTTACGAGCTATACATAGCATTGGTGGTATAGTGGTGAGCATAGCTACCTTCCAAGCAGTTGACCCGGCTTCAATTCCTGGCCAATGCAGAGCATGAGATATTCACTAGTTTTAGGGGCTGGGTGTCATTTCAAGTGTATTACATTGGAATCAATGTCCTTGTTCGTGGAAGTCAGATTTGGTCTTCGGTTTTGTAGGTTTTCTAAATGAAGTGCGATATTGAGCCAACTAGTGAATATCACAATAGATACGCAGTCCATCGCCTAAACCATTCAGCCACCTCGTCCTGCGCCCAAGAGGTGGCTGTTTGCAACCAGTGGCCAGAGATCTGCCTGTCTGAGCTTGTTAAAAGATCTGCAAAAGGGATCATCCGGGATTTGAACCCGGGACCTCTCGCACCCAAAGCGAGAATCATACCCCTAGACCAACGAGCCTTAGACAAGAATAAAATTGTTTTGCTTTCTGCGGCAATTACAATGAGGATATCAATTGTTCTTGTCCATGGTGCTTGGAAAGATTGAACCTCATGTGAGTGTTTGTGCTATACTTGTGAGCATAGCAGTCTTCCAAACTGTTGACCAGGCTTCAGTTCAAATCTTTTGTATTTCATCTGCTGTGTCTTTCACATTCTGTCTTCTTAAGCCGCGACAGCAAACTGATGATGAGTGTTGACAAATGAATATTGAGCAAAATGAGGTCAATTAATATTTTAAAAGAGAAAATGAAAAAATAAAACTTCAAAAAGAATGGAGCTCATTTATTTTGAGTCGATTGATGCATCAGTACGTGAATCAAAGTAAACGAACGTAAAAAATACCCATTCAAATCGATCAGTTTTCAACTAGAGAGATTGAAACGCGTCGTATCTGTCTCAAGCCTCCATAACTGTTTATGTTACACCTCCACATCTGCAATAAATGGTGGTGGAGCTAGAGCGGTGTTTGTCAAACCATGAGACATACCAATAATCGGTCTTCTCACAAAAACATCTGTAGCATCTGAACCGTTTGACCTACACCATCGTATGACCACTCCCTGGAAAGGGGAGACCCTCACAAACACGGTGGTGTTCTCAATTTGTCTCTACGTCCCCCACAAGTGTCAGGGGACTCGTCTGGAGTCGGAATCCTCTATGTGCCAACTTCTGTTTGTAGAATCCAAAATCTTTGGGCTACAAACTAATGTGACCCCACTTGTCACAATGTTCTCCGTTTTGCCCTACGTTTTCCACAAGTGTCACGGGACTAATCTGAAGGTAACAGGTACTGATTAAAATGATAGATTTTTTAACCAGGGACCTCTCGCACCCTAAGCCATAATAGTACAACTATACAAACGATCCGTTTGGTCAAAGAATTTTCACTTTCCACAAAAATGACTGTCAGGATATGAATCGATGTCTCCATGTTGCTTAAGAGCTTCACATAGCATTGGTGGTATAGTGGTGAGCATAGCTGCCTTCCAAGCAGTTGACCAGGGTTCGATTCCCAGCCAATGCAGAGCATGAGATATTCACTAGGTTTAGGGGCTGGGTGTCATTTCAAGTGTATTACATTG
The DNA here is from genome assembly GCF_965601325.2 of Salmo salar. Classification (NCBI taxonomy): domain Eukaryota; kingdom Metazoa; phylum Chordata; class Actinopteri; order Salmoniformes; family Salmonidae; genus Salmo; species Salmo salar. The sequence goes on from NW_027675428.1 coordinate 468,797, forward strand.
CAATCAGTGTCCTTGTTAGTGGAAGTCAGATTTGCTCTTAGTTTTTGCAGGTTTTCTAAAATAAGTGCGATATTGAGCCAACTAGTGAATATCACAATAGATACGCAGTCCATCGCCTAAACCATTCAGCCACCTTGTCCTGCGCCCAAGAGGTGGCTGTTTGCAACCAGTGGCCAGAGATCTGCCTGTCTGAGCTTGTTAAAAGATCTGAAAAAGGGCTCATCCGGGATTTGAACCCGGGACCTCTCGCACCCAAAGCGAGAATCATACCCCTAGACCAACGAGCCTTAGACAAGAATAAAATTGTTTTGCTTTCTGCGGCAATTACAATGAGGATATCAATTGTTCTTGTCCATGGTGCTTGGATAGATTGAACCTCATGTGAGTGTTTGTGCTATACTTGTGAGCATAGCAGTCTTCCAAACTGTTGACCAGGCTTCAGTTCAAATCTTTTGTATTTCATCTGCTGTGTCTTTCACATTCTGTCTTCTTAAGCCGCGACAGCAAACTGATGATGAGTGTTGACAAATGAATATTGAGCAAAATGAGGTCAATTAATATTTTAAAAGAGAAAATGAAAAAATAAAACTTCAAAAAGAATGGAGCTCATTTATTTTGAGTCGATTGATGCATCAGTACGTGAATCAAAGTAAACGAACGTAAAAAATACCCATTCAAATCGATCAGTTTTCAACTAGAGAGATTGAAACGCGTCGTATCTGTCTCAAGCCTCCGTAACTGTTTATGTTACAACTCCACATCTGCAATAAATGGTGGTGGAGCTAGAGCGGTGTTTGTCAAACCATGAGACATACCAATAATCGGTATTCTCACAAAAACATCTGTAGCATCTGAACCGTTTGACCTACAACATCGTATGACCACTCCCTGGAAAGGGGAGACCCTCACGAACACGGTGGTGTTCTCAATTTGTCTCTACGTCCCCCACAAGTGTCAGGGGACTCGTCTGGAGTCGGAATCCTCTATGTGCCAACTTCTGTTTGTAGAATCCAAAATCTTTGGGCTACAAACTAATGTGACCCCACTTGTCACAATGTTCTCCGTTTTGCCCTACGTTTTCCACAAGTGTCACGGGACTAATCTGAAGGTAACAGGTACTGATTAAAATGATAGATTTTTTAACCAGGGACCTCTCGCACCCTAAGCCATAATAGTACAACTATACCAACGATCCGTTTGGTCAAAGTATTTTCACTTTCCACAAAAATGACGGCCAGAATATGAATCGATGTCTCCATGTTGCTTACGAGCTATACATAGCATTGGTGGTATAGTGGTGAGCATAGCTACCTTCCAAGCAGTTGACCCGGCTTCAATTCCTGGCCAATGCAGAGCATGAGATATTCACTAGTTTTAGGGGCTGGGTGTCATTTCAAGTGTATTACATTGGAATCAATGTCCTTGTTCGTGGAAGTCAGATTTGGTCTTCGGTTTTGTAGGTTTTCTAAATGAAGTGCGATATTGAGCCAACTAGTGAATATCACAATAGATACGCAGTCCATCGCCTAAACCATTCAGCCACCTCGTCCTGCGCCCAAGAGGTTGGCTGTTTGCAACCAGTGGCCAGAGATCTGCCTGTCTGAGCTTGTTAAAAGATCTGCAAAAGGGCTCATCCGGGATTTGAACCCGGGACCTCTCGCACCCAAAGCGAGAATCATACCCCTAGACCAACGAGCCTTAGACAAGAATAAAATTGTTTTGCTTTCTGCGGCAATTACAATGAGGATATCAATTGTTCTTGTCCATGGTGCTTGGAAAGATTGAACCTCATGTGAGTGTTTGTGCTATACTTGTGAGCATAGCAGTCTTCCAAACTGTTGACCAGGCTTCAGTTCAAATCTTTTGTATTTCATCTGCTGTGTCTTTCACATTCTGTCTTCTTAAGCCGCGACAGCAAACTGATGATGAGTGTTGACAAATGAATATTGAGCAAAATGAGGTCAATTAATATTTTAAAAGAGAAAATGAAAAAATAAAACTTCAAAAAGAATGGAGCTCATTTATTTTGAGTCGATTGATGCATCAGTACGTGAATCAAAGTAAACGAACGTAAAAAATACCCATTCAAATCGATCAGTTTTCAACTAGAGAGATTGAAACGCGTCGTATCTGTCTCAAGCCTCCATAACTGTTTATGTTACACCTCCACATCTGCAATAAATGGTGGTGGAGCTAGAGCGGTGTTTGTCAAACCATGAGACATACCAATAATCGGTCTTCTCACAAAAACATCTGTAGCATCTGAACCGTTTGACCTACACCATCGTATGACCACTCCCTGGAAAGGGGAGACCCTCACAAACACGGTGGTGTTCTCAATTTGTCTCTACGTCCCCCACAAGTGTCAGGGGACTCGTCTGGAGTCGGAATCCTCTATGTGCCAACTTCTGTTTGTAGAATCCAAAATCTTTGGGCTACAAACTAATGTGACCCCACTTGTCACAATGTTCTCCGTTTTGCCCTACGTTTTCCACAAGTGTCACGGGACTAATCTGAAGGTAACAGGTACTGATTAAAATGATAGATTTTTTAACCAGGGACCTCTCGCACCCTAAGCCATAATAGTACAACTATACAAACGATCCGTTTGGTCAAAGTATTTTCACTTTCCACAAAAATGACGGCCAGAATATGAATCGATGTCTCCATGTTGCTTACAAGCTATACATAGCATTGGTGGTATAGTGGTGAGCATAGCTACCTTCCAAGCAGTTGACCCGGCTTCAATTCCTGGCCAATGCAGAGCATGAGATATTCACTAGGTATAGGGGCTGGGTGTCATTTCAAGTGTATTACATTGGAATCAATGTCCTTGTTAGCGGAAGTCAGATTTGCTCTTAGTTTTTGCAGGTTTTCTAAATGAAGTGCGATATTGAGCCAACTAGTGAATATCACAATAGATACGCAGTCCATTGCCTAAACCATTCAGCCACCTCGTCCTGCGCCCAAGAGGTGGCTGTTTGCAACCAGTGGCCAGAGATCTGCCTGTAGGAGCTTGTTAAAAGATCTGAAAAAGGGCTCATCCAGGATTTGAACCCGGGACCTCTCGCACCCAAAGCGAGAATCATACCCCTAGACCAACGAGCCTTAGACAAGAATAAAATTGTTTTGCTTTCTGCGGCAATTACAATGAGGATATCAATTGTTCTTGTCCATGGTGCTTGGATAGATTGAACCTCATGTGAGTGTTTGTGCTATACTTGTGAGCATAGCAGTCTTCCAAACTGTTGACCAGGCTTCAGTTCAAATCTTGTGTATTTCATCTGCTGTGTCTTTCACATTCTGTCTTCTTAAGCCGCGACAGCAAACTGATGATGAGTGTTGACAAATGAATATTGAGCAAAATGAGGTCAATTAATATTTTAAAAGAGAAAATGAAAAAATAAAACTTAAAAAAGAATGGAGCTCATTTATTTTGAGTCGATTGATGCATCAGTACGTGAATCAAAGTAAACGAACGTAAAAAATACCCATTCAAATCGATCAGTTTTCAACTACAGAGATTGAAACGCGTCGTATCTGTCTCAAGCCTCCGTAACTGTTTATGTTACAACTCCACATCTGCAATAAATGGTGGTGGAGCTAGAGCGGTGTTTGTCAAACCATGAGACATACCAATAATCGGTATTCTCACAAAAACGTCTGTAGCATCTGAACCGTTTGACCTACAACATCGTATGACCACTCCCTGGAAAGGGGAGACCCTCACGAACACGGTGGTGTTCTCAATTTGTCTCTACGTCCCCCACAAGTGTCAGGGGACTCGTCTGGAGTCGGAATCCTCTATGTGCCAACTTCTGTTTGTAGAATCCAAAATCTTTGGGCTACAAACTAATGTGACCCCACTTGTCACAATGTTCTCCGTTTTGCCCTACGTTTTCCACAAGTGTCACGGGACTAATCTGAAGGTAACAGGTACTGATTAAAATGATAGATTTTTTAACCAGGGACCTCTCGCACCCTAAGCCATAATAGTACAACTATACAAACGATCCGTTTGGTCAAAGTATTTTCACTTTCCACAAAAATGACGGCCAGAATATGAATCGATGTCTCCATGTTGCTTACAAGCTATACATAGCATTGGTGGTATAGTGGTGAGCATAGCTACCTTCCAAGCAGTTGACCCGGCTTCAATTCCTGGCCAATGCAGAGCATGAGATATTCACTAGGTATAGGGGCTGGGTGTCATTTCAAGTGTATTACATTGGAATCAATGTCCTTGTTAGCGGAAGTCAGATTTGCTCTTAGTTTTTGCAGGTTTTCTAAATGAAGTGCGATATTGAGCCAACTAGTGAATATCACAATAGATACGCAGTCCATTGCCTAAACCATTCAGCCACCTCGTCCTGCGCCCAAGAGGTGGCTGTTTGCAACCAGTGGCCAGAGATCTGCCTGTAGGAGCTTGTTAAAAGATCTGAAAAAGGGCTCATCCAGGATTTGAACCCGGGACCTCTCGCACCCAAAGCGAGAATCATACCCCTAGACCAACGAGCCTTAGACAAGAATAAAATTGTTTTGCTTTCTGCGGCAATTACAATGAGGATATCAATTGTTCTTGTCCATGGTGCTTGGATAGATTGAACCTCATGTGAGTGTTTGTGCTATACTTGTGAGCATAGCAGTCTTCCAAACTGTTGACCAGGCTTCAGTTCAAATCTTGTGTATTTCATCTGCTGTGTCTTTCACATTCTGTCTTCTTAAGCCGCGACAGCAAACTGATGATGAGTGTTGACAAATGAATATTGAGCAAAATGAGGTCAATTAATATTTTAAAAGAGAAAATGAAAAAATAAAACTTAAAAAAGAATGGAGCTCATTTATTTTGAGTCGATTGATGCATCAGTACGTGAATCAAAGTAAACGAACGTAAAAAATACCCATTCAAATCGATCAGTTTTCAACTACAGAGATTGAAACGCGTCGTATCTGTCTCAAGCCTCCGTAACTGTTTATGTTACAACTCCACATCTGCAATAAATGGTGGTGGAGCTAGAGCGGTGTTTGTCAAACCATGAGACATACCAATAATCGGTATTCTCACAAAAACGTCTGTAGCATCTGAACCGTTTGACCTACAACATCGTATGACCACTCCCTGGAAAGGGGAGACCTTCACGAACACGGTGGTGTTCTCAATTTGTCTCTACGTCCCCCACAAGTGTCAGGGGACTCGTCTGAAGTCGGAACCCTCTATGTGCAAACATCTGTTTGTAGAATCCAAAATCTTTGGGCTACAAACTAATGTGACCCCACTTGTCACAATGTTCTCCGTTTTGCCCTACGTTTTCCACAAGTGTCACGGGACTAATCTGAAGGTAACAGGTACTGATTAAAATGATAGATTTTTTAACCAGGGACCTCTCGCACCCTAAGCCATAATAGTACAACTATACCAACGATCCGTTTGGTCAAAGAATTTTCACTTTCCACAAAAATGACTGTCAGGATATGAATCGATGTCTCCATGTTGCTTACGAGCTTCACATAGCATTGGTGGTATAGTGGTGAGCATAGCTGCCTTCCAAGCAGTTGACCAGGGTTCGATTCCCAGCCAATGCAGAGCATGAGATATTCACTAGGTTTAGGGGCTGGGTGTCATTTCAAGTGTATTACATTGGAATCAATGTCCTTGTTAGCGGAAGTCATATTTGCTCTTAGTTTTTGCAGGTTTTCGAAATGAAGTGCGATATTGAGCCAACTAGTGAATATCACAATAGATACGCAGTCCATCGCCTAAACCATTCAGCCACCTCGTCCTGCGCCCAAGAGGTGGCTGTTTGCAACCAGTGGCCAGAGATCTGCCTGTCTGAGCTTGTTAAAAGATCTGAAAAAGGGCTCATCCGGGATTTGAACCCGGGACCTCTCGCACCCAAAGCGAGAATCATACCCCTAGACCAACGAGCCTTAGACAAGAATAAAATTGTTTTGCTTTCTGCGGCAATTACAATGAGGATATCAATTGTTCTTGTCCATGGTGCTTGGATAGATTGAACCTCATGTGAGTGTTTGTGCTATACTTGTGAGCATAGCAGTCTTCCAAACTGTTGACCAGGCTTCAGTTCAAATCTTTTGTATTTCATCTGCTGTGTCTTTCACATTCTGTCTTCTTAAGCCGCGACAGCAAACTGATGATGAGTGTTGACAAATGAATATTGAGCAAAATGAGGTCAATTAATATTTTAAAAGAGAAAATGAAAAAATAAAACTTAAAAAAGAATGGAGCTCATTTATTTTGAGTCGATTGATGCATCAGTACGTGAATCAAAGTAAACGAACGTAAAAAATACCCATTCAAATCGATCAGTTTTCAACTAGAGAGATTGAAACGCGTCGTATCTGTCTCAAGCCTCCGTAACTGTTTATGTTACAACTACCACATCTGCAATAAATGGTGGTGGAGCTAGAGCGGTGTTTGTCAAACCATGAGACATACCAATAATCGGTATTCTCACAAAAACATCTGTAGCATCTGAACCGTTTGACCTACAACATGGTATGACCACTCCCTGGAAAGGGGAGACCCTCGCGAACACGGTGGTGTTCTCAATTTGTCTCTACGTCCCCCACAAGTGTCAGGGGACTCGTCTGAAGTCGAAACCCTCTATGTGCAAACATCTGTTTGTAGAATCCAAAATCTTTGGGCTACAAACTAATGTGACCCCACTTGTCACAATGTTCTCCGTTTTGCCCTACGTTTTCCACAAGTGTCACGGGACTAATCTGAAGGTAACAGGTACTGATTAAAATGATAGATTTTTTAACCAGGGACCTCTCGCACCCTAAGCCATAATAGTACAACTATACCAACGATCCGTTTGGTCAAAGAATTTTCACTTTCCACAAAAATGACTGTCAGGATATGAATCGATGTCTCCATGTTGCTTAAGAGCATCACATAGCATTGGTGGTATAGTGGTGAGCATAGCTGCCTTCCAAGCAGTTGACCAGGGTTCGATTCCCAGCCAATGCAGAGCATGAGATATTCACTAGGTTTAGGGGCTGGGTGTCATTTCAAGTGTATTACATTGCAATCAGTGTCCTTGTTAGTGGAAGTCAGATTTGCTCTTAGTTTTTGCAGGTTTTCTAAATGAAGTGCGATATTGAGCCAACTAGTGAATATCACAATAGATACGCAGTCCATCGCCTAAACCATTCAGCCACCTCGTCCTGCGCCCAAGAGGTGGCTGTTTGCAACCAGTGGCCAGAGATCTGCCTGTCTGAGCTTGTTAAAAGATCTGAAAAAGGGCTCATCCGGGATTTGAACCCGGGACCTCTCGCACCCAAAGCGAGAATCATACCCCTAGACCAACGAGCCTTAGACAAGAATAAAATTGTTTTGCTTTCTGCGGCAATTACAATGAGGATATCAATTGTTCTTGTCCATGGTGCTTGGATAGATTGAACCTCATGTGAGTGTTTGTGCTATACTTGTGAGCATAGCAGTCTTCCAAACTGTTGACCAGGCTTCAGTTCAAATCTTTTGTATTTCATCTGCTGTGTCTTTCACATTCTGTCTTCTTAAGCCGCGACAGCAAACTGATGATGAGTGTTGACAAATGAATATTGAGCAAAATGAGGTCAATTAATATTTTAAAAGAGAAAATGAAAAAATAAAACTTAAAAAAGAATGGAGCTCATTTATTTTGAGTCGATTGATGCATCAGTACGTGAATCAAAGTAAACGAACGTAAAAAATACCCATTCAAATCGATCAGTTTTCAACTAGAGAGATTGAAACGCGTCGTATCTGTCTCAAGCCTCCGTAACTGTTTATGTTACAACTACCACATCTGCAATAAATGGTGGTGGAGCTAGAGCGGTGTTTGTCAAACCATGAGACATACCAATAATCGGTATTCTCACAAAAACATCTGTAGCATCTGAACCGTTTGACCTACAACATGGTATGACCACTCCCTGGAAAGGGGAGACCCTCGCGAACACGGTGGTGTTCTCAATTTGTCTCTACGTCCCCCACAAGTGTCAGGGGACTCGTCTGAAGTCGAAACCCTCTATGTGCAAACATCTGTTTGTAGAATCCAAAATCTTTGGGCTACAAACTAATGTGACCCCACTTGTCACAATGTTCTCCGTTTTGCCCTACGTTTTCCACAAGTGTCACGGGACTAATCTGAAGGTAACAGGTACTGATTAAAATGATAGATTTTTTAACCAGGGACCTCTCGCACCCTAAGCCATAATAGTACAACTATACCAACGATCCGTTTGGTCAAAGAATTTTCACTTTCCACAAAAATGACTGTCAGGATATGAATCGATGTCTCCATGTTGCTTAAGAGCATCACATAGCATTGGTGGTATAGTGGTGAGCATAGCTGCCTTCCAAGCAGTTGACCAGGGTTCGATTCCCAGCCAATGCAGAGCATGAGATATTCACTAGGTTTAGGGGCTGGGTGTCATTTCAAGTGTATTACATTGCAATCAGTGTCCTTGTTAGTGGAAGTCAGATTTGCTCTTAGTTTTTGCAGGTTTTCTAAATGAAGTGCGATATTGAGCCAACTAGTGAATATCACAATAGATACGCAGTCCATCGCCTAAACCATTCAGCCACCTCGTCCTGCGCCCAAGAGGTGGCTGTTTGCAACCAGTGGCCAGAGATCTGCCTGTCTGAGCTTGTTAAAAGATCTGAAAAAGGGCTCATCCGGGATTTGAACCCGGGACCTCTCGCACCCAAAGCGAGAATCATACCCCTAGACCAACGAGCCTTAGACAAGAATAAAATTGTTTTGCTTTCTGCGGCAATTACAATGAGGATATCAATTGTTCTTGTCCATGGTGCTTGGATAGATTGAACCTCATGTGAGTGTTTGTGCTATACTTGTGAGCATAGCAGTCTTCCACACTGTTGACCAGGCTTCAGTTCAAATCTTTTGTATTTCATCTGCTGTGTCTTTCACATTCTGTCTTCTTAAGCCGCGACAGCAAACTGATGATGAGTGTTGACAAATGAATATTGAGCAAAATGAGGTCAATTAATATTTTAAAAGAGAAAATGAAAAAATAAAACTTAAAAAAGAATGGAGCTCATTTATTTTGAGTCGATTGATGCATCAGTACGTGAATCAAAGTAAACGAACGTAAAAAATACCCATTCAAATCGATCAGTTTTCAACTAGAGAGATTGAAACGCGTCGTATCTGTCTCAAGCCTCCGTAACTGTTTATGTTACAACTACCACATCTGCAATAAATGGTGGTGGAGCTAGAGCGGTGTTTGTCAAACCATGAGACATACCAATAATCGGTATTCTCACAAAAACATCTGTAGCATCTGAACCGTTTGACCTACAACATGGTATGACCACTCCCTGGAAAGGGGAGACCCTCGCGAACACGGTGGTGTTCTCAATTTGTCTCTACGTCCCCCACAAGTGTCAGGGGACTCGTCTGAAGTCGAAACCCTCTATGTGCAAACATCTGTTTGTAGAATCCAAAATCTTTGGGCTACAAACTAATGTGACCCCACTTGTCACAATGTTCTCCGTTTTGCCCTACGTTTTCCACAAGTGTCACGGGACTAATCTGAAGGTAACAGGTACTGATTAAAATGATAGATTTTTTAACCAGGGACCTCTCGCACCCTAAGCCATAATAGTACAACTATACCAACGATCCGTTTGGTCAAAGAATTTTCACTTTCCACAAAAATGACTGTCAGGATATGAATCGATGTCTCCATGTTGCTTAAGAGCATCACATAGCATTGGTGGTATAGTGGTGAGCATAGCTGCCTTCCAAGCAGTTGACCAGGGTTCGATTCCCAGCCAATGCAGAGCATGAGATATTCACTAGGTTTAGGGGCTGGGTGTCATTTCAAGTGTATTACATTGCAATCAGTGTCCTTGTTAGTGGAAGTCAGATTTGCTCTTAGTTTTTGCAGGTTTTCTAAATGAAGTGCGATATTGAGCCAACTAGTGAATATCACAATAGATACGCAGTCCATCGCCTAAACCATTCAGCCACCTCGTCCTGCGCCCAAGAGGTGGCTGTTTGCAACCAGTGGCCAGAGATCTGCCTGTCTGAGCTTGTTAAAAGATCTGAAAAAGGGCTCATCCGGGATTTGAACCCGGGACCTCTCGCACCCAAAGCGAGAATCATACCCCTAGACCAACGAGCCTTAGACAAGAATAAAATTGTTTTGCTTTCTGCGGCAATTACAATGAGGATATCAATTGTTCTTGTCCATGGTGCTTGGATAGATTGAACCTCATGTGAGTGTTTGTGCTATACTTGTGAGCATAGCAGTCTTCCACACTGTTGACCAGGCTTCAGTTCAAATCTTTTGTATTTCATCTGCTGTGTCTTTCACATTCTGTCTTCTTAAGCCGCGACAGCAAACTGATGATGAGTGTTGACAAATGAATATTGAGCAAAATGAGGTCAATTAATATTTTAAAAGAGAAAATGAAAAAATAAAACTTAAAAAAGAATGGAGCTCATTTATTTTGAGTCGATTGATGCATCAGTACGTGAATCAAAGTAAACGAACGTAAAAAATACCCATTCAAATCGATCAGTTTTCAACTAGAGAGATGGAAACGCTTCGTATCTGTCTCAAGCCTCCGTAACTGTTTATGTTACAACTCCACATCTGCAATAAATGGTGGTGGAGCTAGAGCGGTGTTTGTCAAACCATGAGACATACCAATAATCGGTATTCTCACAAAAACATCTGTAGCATCTGAACCGTTTGACCTACAACATCGTATGACCACTCCCTGGAAAGGGGAGACCCTCGCGAACACGGTGGTGTTCTCAATTTGTCTCTACGCCCACCACAAGTGTCAGGGGACTCGTCTGAAGTCGAAACCCTCTATGTGCAAACATCTGTTTGTAGAATCCAAAATCTTTGGGCTACAAACTAATGTGACCCCACTTGTCACAATGTTCTCCGTTTTGCCCTACGTTTTCCACAAGTGTCACGGGACTAATCTGAAGGTAACAGGTACTGATTAAAATGATAGATTTTTTAACCAGTGACCTCTCGCACCCTAAGCCATAATAGTACAACTATACCAACGATCCGTTTGGTCAAAGAATTTTCACTTTCCACAAAAATGACTGTCAGGATATGAATCGATGTCTCCATGTTGCTTAAGAGCATCACATAGCATTGGTGGAATAGTGGTGAGCATAGCTGCCTTCCAAGCAGTTGACCAGGGTTCGATTCCCAGCCAATGCAGAGCATGAGATATTCACTAGGTTTAGGGGCTGGGTGTCATTTCAAGTGTATTACATTGCAATCAGTGTCCTTGTTAGTGGAAGTCAGATTTGCTCTTAGTTTTTGCAGGTTTTCTAAATGAAGTGCGATATTGAGCCAACTAGTGAATATCACAATAGATACGCAGTCCATCGCCTAAACCATTCAGCCACCTCGTCCTGCGCCCAAGAGGTGGCTGTTTGCAACCAGTGGCCAGAGATCTGCCTGTCTGAGCTTGTTAAAAGATCTGAAAAAGGGCTCATCCGGGATTTGAACCCGGGACCTCTCGCACCCAAAGCGAGAATCATACCCCTAGACCAACGAGCCTTAGACAAGAATAAAATTGTTTTGCTTTCTGCGGCAATTACAATGTGGATATCAATTGTTCTTGTCCATGGTGCTTGGATAGATTGAACCTCATGTGAGTGTTTGTGCTATACTTGTGAGCATAGCAGTCTTCCAAACTGTTGACCAGGCTTCAGTTCAAATCTTTTGTATTTCATCTGCTGTGTCTTTCACATTCTGTCTTCTTAAGCCGCGACAGCAAACTGATGATGAGTGTTGACAAATGAATATTGAGCAAAATGAGGTCAATTAATATTTTAAAAGAGAAAATGAAAAAATAAAACTTAAAAAAGAATGGAGCTCATTTATTTTGAGTCGATTGATGCATCAGTACGTGAATCAAAGTAAACGAACGTAAAAAATACCCATTCAAATCGATCAGTTTTCAACTAGAGAGATTGAAACGCGTCATATCTGTCTCAAGCCTCCGTAACTGTTTATGTTACAACTCCACATCTGCAATAAATGGTGGTGGAGCTAGAGCGGTGTTTGTCAAACCATGAGACATACCAATAATCGGTATTCTCACAAAAACATCTGTAGCATCTGAACCGTTTGACCTACAACATCGTATGACCACTCCCTGGAAAGGGGAGTCCCTCGCGAACACGGTGGTGTTCTCAATTTGTCTCTACGCCCCCCACAAGTGTCAGGGGACTCGTCTGAAGTCGAAACCCTCTATGTGCAAACATCTGTTTGTAGAATCCAAAATCTTTGGGCTACAAACTAATGTGACCCCACTTGTCACAATGTTCTCCGTTTTGCCCTACGTTTTCCACAAGTGTCACGGGACTAATCTGAAGGTAACAGGTACTGATTAAAATGATAGATTTTTTAACCAGGGACCTCTCGCACCCTAAGCCATAATAGTACAACTATACCAACGATCCGTTTGGTCAAAGAATTTTCACTTTCCACAAAAATGACTGTCAGGATATGAATCGATGTCTCCATGTTGCTTAAGAGCATCACATAGCATTGGTGGAATAGTGGTGAGCATAGCTGCCTTCCAAGCAGTTGACCAGGGTTCGATTCCCAGCCAATGCAGAGCATGAGATATTCACAAGGTTTAGGGGCTGGGTGTCATTTCAAGTGTATTACATTGCAATCAGTGTCCTTGTTAGTGGAAGTCAGATTTGCTCTTAGTTTTTGCAGGTTTTCTAAATGAAGTGCGATATTGAGCCAACTAGTGAATATCACAATAGATACGCAGTCCATCGCCTAAACCATTCAGCCACCTCGTCCTGCGCCCAAGAGGTGGCTGTTTGCAACCAGTGGCCAGAGATCTGCCTGTCTGAGCTTGTTAAAAGATCTGAAAAAGGGCTCATCCGGGATTTGAACCCGGGACCTCTCGCACCCAAAGCGAGAATCATACCCCTAGACCAACGAGCCTTAGACAAGAATAAAATTGTTTTGCTTTCTGCGGCAATTACAATGAGGATATCAATTGTTCTTGTCCATGGTGCTTGGATAGATTGAACCTCATGTGAGTGTTTGTGCTATACTTGTGAGCATAGCAGTCTTCCACACTGTTGACCAGGCTTCAGTTCAAATCTTTTGTATTTCATCTGCTGTGTCTTTCACATTCTGTCTTCTTAAGCCGCGACAGCAAACTGATGATGAGTGTTGACAAATGAATATTGAGCAAAATGAGGTCAATTAATATTTTAAAAGAGAAAATGAAAAAATAAAACTTAAAAAAGAATGGAGCTCATTTATTTTGAGTCGATTGATGCATCAGTACGTGAATCAAAGTAAACGAACGTAAAAAATACCCATTCAAATCGATCAGTTTTCAACTAGAGAGATTGAAACGCGTCGTATCTGTCTCAAGCCTCCGTAACTGTTTATGTTACAACTCCACATCTGCAATAAATGGTGGTGGAGCTAGAGCGGTGTTTGTCAAACCATGAGACATACCAATAATCGGTATTCTCACAAAAACATCTGTAGCATCTGAACCGTTTGACCTACAACATCGTATGACCACTCCCTGGAAAGGGGAGACCCTCACAAACACGGTGGTGTTCTCAATTTGTCTCTACGTCCCCCACAAGTGTCAGGGGACTCGTCTGGAGTCGGAATCCTCTATGTGCAAACATCTGTTTGTAGAATCCAAAATCTTTGGGCTACAAACTAATGTGACCCCACTTGTCACAATGTTCTCCGTTTTGCCCTACGTTTTCCACAAGTGTCACGGGACTAATCTGAAGGTAACAGGTACTGATTAAAATGATAGATTTTTTAACCAGGGACCTCTCGCACCCTAAGCCATAATAGTACAACTATACAAACGATCCGTTTGGTCAAAGAATTTTCACTTTCCACAAAAATGACTGTCAGGATATGAATCGATATCTCCATGTTGCTTAAGAGCTTCACATAGCATTGGTGGTATAGTGGTGAGCATAGCTGCCTTCCAAGCAGTTGACCAGGGTTCGATTCCCAGCCAATGCAGAGCATGAGATATTCACTAGGTTTAGGGGCTGGGTGTCATTTCAAGTGTATTACATTGCAATCAGTGTCCTTGTTAGTGGAAGTCAGATTTGCTCTTAGTTTTTGCAGGTTTTCTAAAATAAGTGCGATATTGAGCCAACTAGTGAATATCACAATAGATACGCAGTCCATCGCCTAAACCATTCAGCCACCTTGTCCTGCGCCCAAGAGGTGGCTGTTTGCAACCAGTGGCCAGAGATCTGCCTGTCTGAGCTTGTTAAAAGATCTGAAAAAGGGCTCATCCGGGATTTGAACCCGGGACCTCTCGCACCCAAAGCGAGAATCATACCCCTAGACCAACGAGCCTTAGACAAGAATAAAATTGTTTTGCTTTCTGCGGCAATTACAATGAGGATATCAATTGTTCTTGTCCATGGTGCTTGGATAGATTGAACCTCATGTGAGTGTTTGTGCTATACTTGTGAGCATAGCAGTCTTCCAAACTGTTGACCAGGCTTCAGTTCAAATCTTTTGTATTTCATCTGCTGTGTCTTTCACATTCTGTCTTCTTAAGCCGCGACAGCAAACTGATGATGAGTGTTGACAAATGAATATTGAGCAAAATGAGGTCAATTAATATTTTAAAAGAGAAAATGAAAAAATAAAACTTCAAAAAGAATGGAGCTCATTTATTTTGAGTCGATTGATGCATCAGTACGTGAATCAAAGTAAACGAACGTAAAAAATACCCATTCAAATCGATCAGTTTTCAACTAGAGAGATTGAAACGCGTCGTATCTGTCTCAAGCCTCCGTAACTGTTTATGTTACAACTCCACATCTGCAATAAATGGTGGTGGAGCTAGAGCGGTGTTTGTCAAACCATGAGACATACCAATAATCGGTATTCTCACAAAAACATCTGTAGCATCTGAACCGTTTGACCTACAACATCGTATGACCACTCCCTGGAAAGGGGAGACCCTCACGAACACGGTGGTGTTCTCAATTTGTCTCTACGTCCCCCACAAGTGTCAGGGGACTCGTCTGGAGTCGGAATCCTCTATGTGCCAACTTCTGTTTGTAGAATCCAAAATCTTTGGGCTACAAACTAATGTGACCCCACTTGTCACAATGTTCTCCGTTTTGCCCTACGTTTTCCACAAGTGTCACGGGACTAATCTGAAGGTAACAGGTACTGATTAAAATGATAGATTTTTTAACCAGGGACCTCTCGCACCCTAAGCCATAATAGTACAACTATACCAACGATCCGTTTGGTCAAAGTATTTTCACTTTCCACAAAAATGACGGCCAGAATATGAATCGATGTCTCCATGTTGCTTACGAGCTATACATAGCATTGGTGGTATAGTGGTGAGCATAGCTACCTTCCAAGCAGTTGACCCGGCTTCAATTCCTGGCCAATGCAGAGCATGAGATATTCACTAGTTTTAGGGGCTGGGTGTCATTTCAAGTGTATTACATTGGAATCAATGTCCTTGTTCGTGGAAGTCAGATTTGGTCTTCGGTTTTGTAGGTTTTCTAAATGAAGTGCGATATTGAGCCAACTAGTGAATATCACAATAGATACGCAGTCCATCGCCTAAACCATTCAGCCACCTCGTCCTGCGCCCAAGAGGTGGCTGTTTGCAACCAGTGGCCAGAGATCTGCCTGTCTGAGCTTGTTAAAAGATCTGCAAAAGGGCTCATCCGGGATTTGAACCCGGGACCTCTCGCACCCAAAGCGAGAATCATACCCCTAGACCAACGAGCCTTAGACAAGAATAAAATTGTTTTGCTTTCTGCGGCAATTACAATGAGGATATCAATTGTTCTTGTCCATGGTGCTTGGAAAGATTGAACCTCATGTGAGTGTTTGTGCTATACTTGTGAGCATAGCAGTCTTCCAAACTGTTGACCAGGCTTCAGTTCAAATCTTTTGTATTTCATCTGCTGTGTCTTTCACATTCTGTCTTCTTAAGCCGCGACAGCAAACTGATGATGAGTGTTGACAAATGAATATTGAGCAAAATGAGGTCAATTAATATTTTAAAAGAGAAAATGAAAAAATAAAACTTCAAAAAGAATGGAGCTCATTTATTTTGAGTCGATTGATGCATCAGTACGTGAATCAAAGTAAACGAACGTAAAAAATACCCATTCAAATCGATCAGTTTTCAACTAGAGAGATTGAAACGCGTCGTATCTGTCTCAAGCCTCCATAACTGTTTATGTTACACCTCCACATCTGCAATAAATGGTGGTGGAGCTAGAGCGG
The DNA here is from genome assembly GCF_965601325.2 of Salmo salar. Taxonomy (NCBI): domain Eukaryota; kingdom Metazoa; phylum Chordata; class Actinopteri; order Salmoniformes; family Salmonidae; genus Salmo; species Salmo salar. The sequence goes on from NW_027675428.1 coordinate 485,102, forward strand.
TGTTTGTCAAACCATGAGACATACCAATAATCGGTCTTCTCACAAAAACATCTGTAGCATCTGAACCGTTTGACCTACACCATCGTATGACCACTCCCTGGAAAGGGGAGACCCTCACAAACACGGTGGTGTTCTCAATTTGTCTCTACGTCCCCCACAAGTGTCAGGGGACTCGTCTGGAGTCGGAATCCTCTATGTGCCAACTTCTGTTTGTAGAATCCAAAATCTTTGGGCTACAAACTAATGTGACCCCACTTGTCACAATGTTCTCCGTTTTGCCCTACGTTTTCCACAAGTGTCACGGGACTAATCTGAAGGTAACAGGTACTGATTAAAATGATAGATTTTTTAACCAGGGACCTCTCGCACCCTAAGCCATAATAGTACAACTATACAAACGATCCGTTTGGTCAAAGTATTTTCACTTTCCACAAAAATGACGGCCAGAATATGAATCGATGTCTCCATGTTGCTTACAAGCTATACATAGCATTGGTGGTATAGTGGTGAGCATAGCTACCTTCCAAGCAGTTGACCCGGCTTCAATTCCTGGCCAATGCAGAGCATGAGATATTCACTAGGTATAGGGGCTGGGTGTCATTTCAAGTGTATTACATTGGAATCAATGTCCTTGTTAGCGGAAGTCAGATTTGCTCTTAGTTTTTGCAGGTTTTCTAAATGAAGTGCGATATTGAGCCAACTAGTGAATATCACAATAGATACGCAGTCCATTGCCTAAACCATTCAGCCACCTCGTCCTGCGCCCAAGAGGTGGCTGTTTGCAACCAGTGGCCAGAGATCTGCCTGTAGGAGCTTGTTAAAAGATCTGAAAAAGGGCTCATCCAGGATTTGAACCCGGGACCTCTCGCACCCAAAGCGAGAATCATACCCCTAGACCAACGAGCCTTAGACAAGAATAAAATTGTTTTGCTTTCTGCGGCAATTACAATGAGGATATCAATTGTTCTTGTCCATGGTGCTTGGATAGATTGAACCTCATGTGAGTGTTTGTGCTATACTTGTGAGCATAGCAGTCTTCCAAACTGTTGACCAGGCTTCAGTTCAAATCTTGTGTATTTCATCTGCTGTGTCTTTCACATTCTGTCTTCTTAAGCCGCGACAGCAAACTGATGATGAGTGTTGACAAATGAATATTGAGCAAAATGAGGTCAATTAATATTTTAAAAGAGAAAATGAAAAAATAAAACTTAAAAAAGAATGGAGCTCATTTATTTTGAGTCGATTGATGCATCAGTACGTGAATCAAAGTAAACGAACGTAAAAAATACCCATTCAAATCGATCAGTTTTCAACTACAGAGATTGAAACGCGTCGTATCTGTCTCAAGCCTCCGTAACTGTTTATGTTACAACTCCACATCTGCAATAAATGGTGGTGGAGCTAGAGCGGTGTTTGTCAAACCATGAGACATACCAATAATCGGTATTCTCACAAAAACGTCTGTAGCATCTGAACCGTTTGACCTACAACATCGTATGACCACTCCCTGGAAAGGGGAGACCCTCACGAACACGGTGGTGTTCTCAATTTGTCTCTACGTCCCCCACAAGTGTCAGGGGACTCGTCTGGAGTCGGAATCCTCTATGTGCCAACTTCTGTTTGTAGAATCCAAAATCTTTGGGCTACAAACTAATGTGACCCCACTTGTCACAATGTTCTCCGTTTTGCCCTACGTTTTCCACAAGTGTCACGGGACTAATCTGAAGGTAACAGGTACTGATTAAAATGATAGATTTTTTAACCAGGGACCTCTCGCACCCTAAGCCATAATAGTACAACTATACAAACGATCCGTTTGGTCAAAGAATTTTCACTTTCCACAAAAATGACTGTCAGGATATGAATCGATATCTCCATGTTGCTTAAGAGCTTCACATAGCATTGGTGGTATAGTGGTGAGCATAGCTGCCTTCCAAGCAGTTGACCAGGGTTCGATTCCCAGCCAATGCAGAGCATGAGATATTCACTAGGTTTAGGGGCTGGGTGTCATTTCAAGTGTATTACATTGCAATCAGTGTCCTTGTTAGTGGAAGTCAGATTTGCTCTTAGTTTTTGCAGGTTTTCTAAAATAAGTGCGATATTGAGCCAACTAGTGAATATCACAATAGATACGCAGTCCATCGCCTAAACCATTCAGCCACCTTGTCCTGCGCCCAAGAGGTGGCTGTTTGCAACCAGTGGCCAGAGATCTGCCTGTCTGAGCTTGTTAAAAGATCTGAAAAAGGGCTCATCCGGGATTTGAACCCGGGACCTCTCGCACCCAAAGCGAGAATCATACCCCTAGACCAACGAGCCTTAGACAAGAATAAAATTGTTTTGCTTTCTGCGGCAATTACAATGAGGATATCAATTGTTCTTGTCCATGGTGCTTGGATAGATTGAACCTCATGTGAGTGTTTGTGCTATACTTGTGAGCATAGCAGTCTTCCAAACTGTTGACCAGGCTTCAGTTCAAATCTTTTGTATTTCATCTGCTGTGTCTTTCACATTCTGTCTTCTTAAGCCGCGACAGCAAACTGATGATGAGTGTTGACAAATGAATATTGAGCAAAATGAGGTCAATTAATATTTTAAAAGAGAAAATGAAAAAATAAAACTTCAAAAAGAATGGAGCTCATTTATTTTGAGTCGATTGATGCATCAGTACGTGAATCAAAGTAAACGAACGTAAAAAATACCCATTCAAATCGATCAGTTTTCAACTAGAGAGATTGAAACGCGTCGTATCTGTCTCAAGCCTCCGTAACTGTTTATGTTACAACTCCACATCTGCAATAAATGGTGGTGGAGCTAGAGCGGTGTTTGTCAAACCATGAGACATACCAATAATCGGTATTCTCACAAAAACATCTGTAGCATCTGAACCGTTTGACCTACAACATCGTATGACCACTCCCTGGAAAGGGGAGACCCTCACGAACACGGTGGTGTTCTCAATTTGTCTCTACGTCCCCCACAAGTGTCAGGGGACTCGTCTGGAGTCGGAATCCTCTATGTGCCAACTTCTGTTTGTAGAATCCAAAATCTTTGGGCTACAAACTAATGTGACCCCACTTGTCACAATGTTCTCCGTTTTGCCCTACGTTTTCCACAAGTGTCACGGGACTAATCTGAAGGTAACAGGTACTGATTAAAATGATAGATTTTTTAACCAGGGACCTCTCGCACCCTAAGCCATAATAGTACAACTATACCAACGATCCGTTTGGTCAAAGTATTTTCACTTTCCACAAAAATGACGGCCAGAATATGAATCGATGTCTCCATGTTGCTTACGAGCTATACATAGCATTGGTGGTATAGTGGTGAGCATAGCTACCTTCCAAGCAGTTGACCCGGCTTCAATTCCTGGCCAATGCAGAGCATGAGATATTCACTAGTTTTAGGGGCTGGGTGTCATTTCAAGTGTATTACATTGGAATCAATGTCCTTGTTCGTGGAAGTCAGATTTGGTCTTCGGTTTTGTAGGTTTTCTAAATGAAGTGCGATATTGAGCCAACTAGTGAATATCACAATAGATACGCAGTCCATCGCCTAAACCATTCAGCCACCTCGTCCTGCGCCCAAGAGGTGGCTGTTTGCAACCAGTGGCCAGAGATCTGCCTGTCTGAGCTTGTTAAAAGATCTGCAAAAGGGCTCATCCGGGATTTGAACCCGGGACCTCTCGCACCCAAAGCGAGAATCATACCCCTAGACCAACGAGCCTTAGACAAGAATAAAATTGTTTTGCTTTCTGCGGCAATTACAATGAGGATATCAATTGTTCTTGTCCATGGTGCTTGGAAAGATTGAACCTCATGTGAGTGTTTGTGCTATACTTGTGAGCATAGCAGTCTTCCAAACTGTTGACCAGGCTTCAGTTCAAATCTTTTGTATTTCATCTGCTGTGTCTTTCACATTCTGTCTTCTTAAGCCGCGACAGCAAACTGATGATGAGTGTTGACAAATGAATATTGAGCAAAATGAGGTCAATTAATATTTTAAAAGAGAAAATGAAAAAATAAAACTTCAAAAAGAATGGAGCTCATTTATTTTGAGTCGATTGATGCATCAGTACGTGAATCAAAGTAAACGAACGTAAAAAATACCCATTCAAATCGATCAGTTTTCAACTAGAGAGATTGAAACGCGTCGTATCTGTCTCAAGCCTCCATAACTGTTTATGTTACACCTCCACATCTGCAATAAATGGTGGTGGAGCTAGAGCGGTGTTTGTCAAACCATGAGACATACCAATAATCGGTCTTCTCACAAAAACATCTGTAGCATCTGAACCGTTTGACCTACACCATCGTATGACCACTCCCTGGAAAGGGGAGACCCTCACAAACACGGTGGTGTTCTCAATTTGTCTCTACGTCCCCCACAAGTGTCAGGGGACTCGTCTGGAGTCGGAATCCTCTATGTGCCAACTTCTGTTTGTAGAATCCAAAATCTTTGGGCTACAAACTAATGTGACCCCACTTGTCACAATGTTCTCCGTTTTGCCCTACGTTTTCCACAAGTGTCACGGGACTAATCTGAAGGTAACAGGTACTGATTAAAATGATAGATTTTTTAACCAGGGACCTCTCGCACCCTAAGCCATAATAGTACAACTATACAAACGATCCGTTTGGTCAAAGTATTTTCACTTTCCACAAAAATGACGGCCAGAATATGAATCGATGTCTCCATGTTGCTTACAAGCTATACATAGCATTGGTGGTATAGTGGTGAGCATAGCTACCTTCCAAGCAGTTGACCCGGCTTCAATTCCTGGCCAATGCAGAGCATGAGATATTCACTAGGTATAGGGGCTGGGTGTCATTTCAAGTGTATTACATTGGAATCAATGTCCTTGTTAGCGGAAGTCAGATTTGCTCTTAGTTTTTGCAGGTTTTCTAAATGAAGTGCGATATTGAGCCAACTAGTGAATATCACAATAGATACGCAGTCCATTGCCTAAACCATTCAGCCACCTCGTCCTGCGCCCAAGAGGTGGCTGTTTGCAACCAGTGGCCAGAGATCTGCCTGTAGGAGCTTGTTAAAAGATCTGAAAAAGGGCTCATCCAGGATTTGAACCCGGGACCTCTCGCACCCAAAGCGAGAATCATACCCCTAGACCAACGAGCCTTAGACAAGAATAAAATTGTTTTGCTTTCTGCGGCAATTACAATGAGGATATCAATTGTTCTTGTCCATGGTGCTTGGATAGATTGAACCTCATGTGAGTGTTTGTGCTATACTTGTGAGCATAGCAGTCTTCCAAACTGTTGACCAGGCTTCAGTTCAAATCTTGTGTATTTCATCTGCTGTGTCTTTCACATTCTGTCTTCTTAAGCCGCGACAGCAAACTGATGATGAGTGTTGACAAATGAATATTGAGCAAAATGAGGTCAATTAATATTTTAAAAGAGAAAATGAAAAAATAAAACTTAAAAAAGAATGGAGCTCATTTATTTTGAGTCGATTGATGCATCAGTACGTGAATCAAAGTAAACGAACGTAAAAAATACCCATTCAAATCGATCAGTTTTCAACTACAGAGATTGAAACGCGTCGTATCTGTCTCAAGCCTCCGTAACTGTTTATGTTACAACTCCACATCTGCAATAAATGGTGGTGGAGCTAGAGCGGTGTTTGTCAAACCATGAGACATACCAATAATCGGTATTCTCACAAAAACGTCTGTAGCATCTGAACCGTTTGACCTACAACATCGTATGACCACTCCCTGGAAAGGGGAGACCCTCACGAACACGGTGGTGTTCTCAATTTGTCTCTACGTCCCCCACAAGTGTCAGGGGACTCGTCTGGAGTCGGAATCCTCTATGTGCCAACTTCTGTTTGTAGAATCCAAAATCTTTGGGCTACAAACTAATGTGACCCCACTTGTCACAATGTTCTCCGTTTTGCCCTACGTTTTCCACAAGTGTCACGGGACTAATCTGAAGGTAACAGGTACTGATTAAAATGATAGATTTTTTAACCAGGGACCTCTCGCACCCTAAGCCATAATAGTACAACTATACAAACGATCCGTTTGGTCAAAGTATTTTCACTTTCCACAAAAATGACGGCCAGAATATGAATCGATGTCTCCATGTTGCTTACAAGCTATACATAGCATTGGTGGTATAGTGGTGAGCATAGCTACCTTCCAAGCAGTTGACCCGGCTTCAATTCCTGGCCAATGCAGAGCATGAGATATTCACTAGGTATAGGGGCTGGGTGTCATTTCAAGTGTATTACATTGGAATCAATGTCCTTGTTAGCGGAAGTCAGATTTGCTCTTAGTTTTTGCAGGTTTTCTAAATGAAGTGCGATATTGAGCCAACTAGTGAATATCACAATAGATACGCAGTCCATTGCCTAAACCATTCAGCCACCTCGTCCTGCGCCCAAGAGGTGGCTGTTTGCAACCAGTGGCCAGAGATCTGCCTGTAGGAGCTTGTTAAAAGATCTGAAAAAGGGCTCATCCAGGATTTGAACCCGGGACCTCTCGCACCCAAAGCGAGAATCATACCCCTAGACCAACGAGCCTTAGACAAGAATAAAATTGTTTTGCTTTCTGCGGCAATTACAATGAGGATATCAATTGTTCTTGTCCATGGTGCTTGGATAGATTGAACCTCATGTGAGTGTTTGTGCTATACTTGTGAGCATAGCAGTCTTCCAAACTGTTGACCAGGCTTCAGTTCAAATCTTGTGTATTTCATCTGCTGTGTCTTTCACATTCTGTCTTCTTAAGCCGCGACAGCAAACTGATGATGAGTGTTGACAAATGAATATTGAGCAAAATGAGGTCAATTAATATTTTAAAAGAGAAAATGAAAAAATAAAACTTAAAAAAGAATGGAGCTCATTTATTTTGAGTCGATTGATGCATCAGTACGTGAATCAAAGTAAACGAACGTAAAAAATACCCATTCAAATCGATCAGTTTTCAACTACAGAGATTGAAACGCGTCGTATCTGTCTCAAGCCTCCGTAACTGTTTATGTTACAACTCCACATCTGCAATAAATGGTGGTGGAGCTAGAGCGGTGTTTGTCAAACCATGAGACATACCAATAATCGGTATTCTCACAAAAACGTCTGTAGCATCTGAACCGTTTGACCTACAACATCGTATGACCACTCCCTGGAAAGGGGAGACCTTCACGAACACGGTGGTGTTCTCAATTTGTCTCTACGTCCCCCACAAGTGTCAGGGGACTCGTCTGAAGTCGGAACCCTCTATGTGCAAACATCTGTTTGTAGAATCCAAAATCTTTGGGCTACAAACTAATGTGACCCCACTTGTCACAATGTTCTCCGTTTTGCCCTACGTTTTCCACAAGTGTCACGGGACTAATCTGAAGGTAACAGGTACTGATTAAAATGATAGATTTTTTAACCAGGGACCTCTCGCACCCTAAGCCATAATAGTACAACTATACCAACGATCCGTTTGGTCAAAGAATTTTCACTTTCCACAAAAATGACTGTCAGGATATGAATCGATGTCTCCATGTTGCTTACGAGCTTCACATAGCATTGGTGGTATAGTGGTGAGCATAGCTGCCTTCCAAGCAGTTGACCAGGGTTCGATTCCCAGCCAATGCAGAGCATGAGATATTCACTAGGTTTAGGGGCTGGGTGTCATTTCAAGTGTATTACATTGGAATCAATGTCCTTGTTAGCGGAAGTCATATTTGCTCTTAGTTTTTGCAGGTTTTCGAAATGAAGTGCGATATTGAGCCAACTAGTGAATATCACAATAGATACGCAGTCCATCGCCTAAACCATTCAGCCACCTCGTCCTGCGCCCAAGAGGTGGCTGTTTGCAACCAGTGGCCAGAGATCTGCCTGTCTGAGCTTGTTAAAAGATCTGAAAAAGGGCTCATCCGGGATTTGAACCCGGGACCTCTCGCACCCAAAGCGAGAATCATACCCCTAGACCAACGAGCCTTAGACAAGAATAAAATTGTTTTGCTTTCTGCGGCAATTACAATGAGGATATCAATTGTTCTTGTCCATGGTGCTTGGATAGATTGAACCTCATGTGAGTGTTTGTGCTATACTTGTGAGCATAGCAGTCTTCCAAACTGTTGACCAGGCTTCAGTTCAAATCTTTTGTATTTCATCTGCTGTGTCTTTCACATTCTGTCTTCTTAAGCCGCGACAGCAAACTGATGATGAGTGTTGACAAATGAATATTGAGCAAAATGAGGTCAATTAATATTTTAAAAGAGAAAATGAAAAAATAAAACTTAAAAAAGAATGGAGCTCATTTATTTTGAGTCGATTGATGCATCAGTACGTGAATCAAAGTAAACGAACGTAAAAAATACCCATTCAAATCGATCAGTTTTCAACTAGAGAGATTGAAACGCGTCGTATCTGTCTCAAGCCTCCGTAACTGTTTATGTTACAACTACCACATCTGCAATAAATGGTGGTGGAGCTAGAGCGGTGTTTGTCAAACCATGAGACATACCAATAATCGGTATTCTCACAAAAACATCTGTAGCATCTGAACCGTTTGACCTACAACATGGTATGACCACTCCCTGGAAAGGGGAGACCCTCGCGAACACGGTGGTGTTCTCAATTTGTCTCTACGTCCCCCACAAGTGTCAGGGGACTCGTCTGAAGTCGAAACCCTCTATGTGCAAACATCTGTTTGTAGAATCCAAAATCTTTGGGCTACAAACTAATGTGACCCCACTTGTCACAATGTTCTCCGTTTTGCCCTACGTTTTCCACAAGTGTCACGGGACTAATCTGAAGGTAACAGGTACTGATTAAAATGATAGATTTTTTAACCTCTATGGGACCGGCGGGACGAATTCGTCCCACCTACGTAACATCCACTGCCAGCCTGTGGCGCGATTTTCAAAATCTTCAAAATCCTATTACTTCAATTTCTCAAACATATGACTATTTTACAGCCATTTAAAGATAAGACTCTCGTTAATCTAACCACACTGTCCGATTTCAAAAAGGCTTTACAACGAAAGCAAAACATTAGATTATGTCAGCAGAGTACCAAGCCAGAAATAATCAGACACCCATTTTTCAAGCCAGCATATAATGTCACCAAAACCCAGAAGACAGCTAAATGCAGCACTCACCTTTGATGATCTTCATCAGATGACAACCCTAGGACATTATGTTATACAATACATGCATGTTTTGTTCAATCAAGTTCATATTTATATCAAAAACCAGCTTTTTACATTAGCATGTGACGTTCAGAACTAGCATACCCCCCGCAAACTTACGGGGAATTCGCTAACATTTTACTAAATTACTCACGATAAACGTTCACAAAAAGCATAACAATTATTTTAAGAATTATAGATACAGACCTCCTCTATGCACTCGATATGTCCGATTTTAAAATAGCTTTTTGGTGAAAGCACATTTTGCAATATTCTAAGTATATAGCCCAGGCATCACGGGCTCGCTATTTAGACATCCGGCAAGTTTAGCACTCACCATAATCATATTTACTATTATAAAAATGTCATTACCTTTTGTTGTCTTCGTCAGAATGCACACCCAGGACGTCTACTTCAATAACAAATGTTGGTTTGGTCCAAAATAATCCATCGTTATATCCGAATAGCGGCGTTTTGTTCGTGCGTTCCAGACACTATCCGAAATAGTAAAGAAGTGTCGCGCGCTTGGCGCAATTCCTGACAATAAAATTCAAAGTATTCAATTGCCGTACGTCGAAGCATGTCAACCGCTGTTTAAAATCAATTTTTACGTCATTTTTCTCGTAGAAAAGCGGTAAAATTCCGACAGGGAATCTCCTTTTCGGCAAACAGAGGAAAAAATCCCAAAGGCGGGGGCGGTCGGGGTCACGCGCATAAGCTAGTGTCTCTTGATGGGCCACTTGAGAAAGGCGATAATGTGTTTCAGCCTGGGGCTGGAATGACGACATTCTCTTTTTTCCCGGGCTATGAGAGCCTATGGAAGACGTGGGAAGTGTCACGTTAGAGCAGAGATCCTTAGTAAATGATAGAGATGGCAAAGAAGTTCCAGAAATGGTCAGACAGGCCACTTCCTGTAAAGGAATCTCTCAGGTTTTGACCTGCCATTTGAGTTCTGTTATACTCACAGACACCATTCAAACAGTTTTAGAAAATTTAGGGTGTTTTCTATCCATATGTAATAAGTATATGCATATTCTAGTTACTGAGTAGGAGTGGTAACCAGATTAAATCGGGTATGTTTTTTATCCAGCCGTGTCAATGCTGCCCCCTAGCCCTAACAGGTTAACCAGGGACCTCTCGCACCCTAAGCCATAATAGTGCAACTATACCAACGATCCGTTTGGTCAAAGAATTTTCACTTTCCACAAAAATGACTGTCAGGATATGAATCGATGTCTCCATGTTGCTTAAGAGCTTCACATAGCATTGGTGGTATAGTGGTGAGCATAGCTGCCTTCCAAGCAGTTGACCAGGGTTCGATTCCCAGCCAATGCAGAGCATGAGATATTCACTAGGTTTAGGGGCTGGGTGTCATTTCAAGTGTATTACATTGCAATCAGTGTCCTTGTTAGTGGAAGTCAGATTTGCTCTTAGTTTTTGCAGGTTTTCTAAATGAAGTGCGATATTGAGCCAACTAGTGAATATCACAATAGATACGCAGTCCATCGCCTAAACCATTCAGCCACCTCGTCCTGCGCCCAAGAGGTGGCTGTTTGCAACCAGTGGCCAGAGATCTGCCTGTCTGAGCTTGTTAAAAGATCTGAAAAAGGGCTCATCCGGGATTTGAACCCGGGACCTCTCGCACCCAAAGCGAGAATCATACCCCTAGACCAACGAGCCTTAGACAAGAATAAAATTGTTTTGCTTTCTGCGGCAATTACAATGAGGATATCAATTGTTCTTGTCCATGGTGCTTGGATAGATTGAACCTCATGTGAGTGTTTGTGCTATACTTGTGAGCATAGCAGTCTTCCAAACTGTTGACCAGGCTTCAGTTCAAATCTTTTGTATTTCATCTGCTGTGTCTTTCACATTCTGTCTTCTTAAGCCGCGACAGCAAACTGATGATGAGTGTTGACAAATGAATATTGAGCAAAATGAGGTCAATTAATATTTTAAAAGAGAAAATGAAAAAATAAAACTTAAAAAAGAATGGAGCTCATTTATTTTGAGTCGATTGATGCATCAGTACGTGAATCAAAGTAAACGAACGTAAAAAATACCCATTCAAATCGATCAGTTTTCAACTAGAGAGATTGAAACGCGTCGTATCTGTCTCAAGCCTCCGTAACTGTTTATGTTACAACTACCACATCTGCAATAAATGGTGGTGGAGCTAGAGCGGTGTTTGTCAAACCATGAGACATACCAATAATCGGTATTCTCACAAAAACATCTGTAGCATCTGAACCGTTTGACCTACAACATGGTATGACCACTCCCTGGAAAGGGGAGACCCTCGCGAACACGGTGGTGTTCTCAATTTGTCTCTACGTCCCCCACAAGTGTCAGGGGACTCGTCTGAAGTCGAAACCCTCTATGTGCAAACATCTGTTTGTAGAATCCAAAATCTTTGGGCTACAAACTAATGTGACCCCACTTGTCACAATGTTCTCCGTTTTGCCCTACGTTTTCCACAAGTGTCACGGGACTAATCTGAAGGTAACAGGTACTGATTAAAATGATAGATTTTTTAACCAGGGACCTCTCGCACCCTAAGCCATAATAGTACAACTATACCAACGATCCGTTTGGTCAAAGAATTTTCACTTTCCACAAAAATGACTGTCAGGATATGAATCGATGTCTCCATGTTGCTTAAGAGCATCACATAGCATTGGTGGTATAGTGGTGAGCATAGCTGCCTTCCAAGCAGTTGACCAGGGTTCGATTCCCAGCCAATGCAGAGCATGAGATATTCACTAGGTTTAGGGGCTGGGTGTCATTTCAAGTGTATTACATTGCAATCAGTGTCCTTGTTAGTGGAAGTCAGATTTGCTCTTAGTTTTTGCAGGTTTTCTAAATGAAGTGCGATATTGAGCCAACTAGTGAATATCACAATAGATACGCAGTCCATCGCCTAAACCATTCAGCCACCTCGTCCTGCGCCCAAGAGGTGGCTGTTTGCAACCAGTGGCCAGAGATCTGCCTGTCTGAGCTTGTTAAAAGATCTGAAAAAGGGCTCATCCGGGATTTGAACCCAGGACCTCTCGCACCCAAAGCGAGAATCATACCCCTAGACCAACGAGCCTTAGACAAGAATAAAATTGTTTTGCTTTCTGCGGCAATTACAATGAGGATATCAATTGTTCTTGTCCATGGTGCTTGGATAGATTGAACCTCATGTGAGTGTTTGTGCTATACTTGTGAGCATAGCAGTCTTCCAAACTGTTGACCAGGCTTCAGTTCAAATCTTTTGTATTTCATCTGCTGTGTCTTTCACATTCTGTCTTCTTAAGCCGCGACAGCAAACTGATGATGAGTGTTGACAAATGAATATTGAGCAAAATGAGGTCAATTAATATTTTAAAAGAGAAAATGAAAAAATAAAACTTAAAAAAGAATGGAGCTCATTTATTTTGAGTCGATTGATGCATCAGTACGTGAATCAAAGTAAACGAACGTAAAAAATACCCATTCAAATCGATCAGTTTTCAACTAGAGAGATTGAAACGCGTCGTATCTGTCTCAAGCCTCCGTAACTGTTTATGTTACAACTACCACATCTGCAATAAATGGTGGTGGAGCTAGAGCGGTGTTTGTCAAACCATGAGACATACCAATAATCGGTATTCTCACAAAAACATCTGTAGCATCTGAACCGTTTGACCTACAACATGGTATGACCACTCCCTGGAAAGGGGAGACCCTCGCGAACACGGTGGTGTTCTCAATTTGTCTCTACGTCCCCCACAAGTGTCAGGGGACTCGTCTGAAGTCGAAACCCTCTATGTGCAAACATCTGTTTGTAGAATCCAAAATCTTTGGGCTACAAACTAATGTGACCCCACTTGTCACAATGTTCTCCGTTTTGCCCTACGTTTTCCACAAGTGTCACGGGACTAATCTGAAGGTAACAGGTACTGATTAAAATGATAGATTTTTTAACCAGGGACCTCTCGCACCCTAAGCCATAATAGTACAACTATACCAACGATCCGTTTGGTCAAAGAATTTTCACTTTCCACAAAAATGACTGTCAGGATATGAATCGATGTCTCCATGTTGCTTAAGAGCATCACATAGCATTGGTGGTATAGTGGTGAGCATAGCTGCCTTCCAAGCAGTTGACCAGGGTTCGATTCCCAGCCAATGCAGAGCATGAGATATTCACTAGGTTTAGGGGCTGGGTGTCATTTCAAGTGTATTACATTGCAATCAGTGTCCTTGTTAGTGGAAGTCAGATTTGCTCTTAGTTTTTGCAGGTTTTCTAAATGAAGTGCGATATTGAGCCAACTAGTGAATATCACAATAGATACGCAGTCCATCGCCTAAACCATTCAGCCACCTCGTCCTGCGCCCAAGAGGTGGCTGTTTGCAACCAGTGGCCAGAGATCTGCCTGTCTGAGCTTGTTAAAAGATCTGAAAAAGGGCTCATCCGGGATTTGAACCCGGGACCTCTCGCACCCAAAGCGAGAATCATACCCCTAGACCAACGAGCCTTAGACAAGAATAAAATTGTTTTGCTTTCTGCGGCAATTACAATGAGGATATCAATTGTTCTTGTCCATGGTGCTTGGATAGATTGAACCTCATGTGAGTGTTTGTGCTATACTTGTGAGCATAGCAGTCTTCCACACTGTTGACCAGGCTTCAGTTCAAATCTTTTGTATTTCATCTGCTGTGTCTTTCACATTCTGTCTTCTTAAGCCGCGACAGCAAACTGATGATGAGTGTTGACAAATGAATATTGAGCAAAATGAGGTCAATTAATATTTTAAAAGAGAAAATGAAAAAATAAAACTTAAAAAAGAATGGAGCTCATTTATTTTGAGTCGATTGATGCATCAGTACGTGAATCAAAGTAAACGAACGTAAAAAATACCCATTCAAATCGATCAGTTTTCAACTAGAGAGATGGAAACGCTTCGTATCTGTCTCAAGCCTCCGTAACTGTTTATGTTACAACTCCACATCTGCAATAAATGGTGGTGGAGCTAGAGCGGTGTTTGTCAAACCATGAGACATACCAATAATCGGTATTCTCACAAAAACATCTGTAGCATCTGAACCGTTTGACCTACAACATCGTATGACCACTCCCTGGAAAGGGGAGACCCTCGCGAACACGGTGGTGTTCTCAATTTGTCTCTACGCCCACCACAAGTGTCAGGGGACTCGTCTGAAGTCGAAACCCTCTATGTGCAAACATCTGTTTGTAGAATCCAAAATCTTTGGGCTACAAACTAATGTGACCCCACTTGTCACAATGTTCTCCGTTTTGCCCTACGTTTTCCACAAGTGTCACGGGACTAATCTGAAGGTAACAGGTACTGATTAAAATGATAGATTTTTTAACCAGTGACCTCTCGCACCCTAAGCCATAATAGTACAACTATACCAACGATCCGTTTGGTCAAAGAATTTTCACTTTCCACAAAAATGACTGTCAGGATATGAATCGATGTCTCCATGTTGCTTAAGAGCATCACATAGCATTGGTGGAATAGTGGTGAGCATAGCTGCCTTCCAAGCAGTTGACCAGGGTTCGATTCCCAGCCAATGCAGAGCATGAGATATTCACTAGGTTTAGGGGCTGGGTGTCATTTCAAGTGTATTACATTGCAATCAGTGTCCTTGTTAGTGGAAGTCAGATTTGCTCTTAGTTTTTGCAGGTTTTCTAAATGAAGTGCGATATTGAGCCAACTAGTGAATATCACAATAGATACGCAGTCCATCGCCTAAACCATTCAGCCACCTCGTCCTGCGCCCAAGAGGTGGCTGTTTGCAACCAGTGGCCAGAGATCTGCCTGTCTGAGCTTGTTAAAAGATCTGAAAAAGGGCTCATCCGGGATTTGAACCCGGGACCTCTCGCACCCAAAGCGAGAATCATACCCCTAGACCAACGAGCCTTAGACAAGAATAAAATTGTTTTGCTTTCTGCGGCAATTACAATGTGGATATCAATTGTTCTTGTCCATGGTGCTTGGATAGATTGAACCTCATGTGAGTGTTTGTGCTATACTTGTGAGCATAGCAGTCTTCCAAACTGTTGACCAGGCTTCAGTTCAAATCTTTTGTATTTCATCTGCTGTGTCTTTCACATTCTGTCTTCTTAAGCCGCGACAGCAAACTGATGATGAGTGTTGACAAATGAATATTGAGCAAAATGAGGTCAATTAATATTTTAAAAGAGAAAATGAAAAAATAAAACTTAAAAAAGAATGGAGCTCATTTATTTTGAGTCGATTGATGCATCAGTACGTGAATCAAAGTAAACGAACGTAAAAAATACCCATTCAAATCGATCAGTTTTCAACTAGAGAGATTGAAACGCGTCGTATCTGTCTCAAGCCTCCGTAACTGTTTATGTTACAACTCCACATCTGCAATAAATGGTGGTGGAGCTAGAGCGGTGTTTGTCAAACCATGAGACATACCAATAATCGGTATTCTCACAAAAACATCTGTAGCATCTGAACCGTTTGACCTACAACATCGTATGACCACTCCCTGGAAAGGGGAGTCCCTCGCGAACACGGTGGTGTTCTCAATTTGTCTCTACGCCCCCCACAAGTGTCAGGGGACTCGTCTGAAGTCGAAACCCTCTATGTGCAAACATCTGTTTGTAGAATCCAAAATCTTTGGGCTACAAACTAATGTGACCCCACTTGTCACAATGTTCTCCGTTTTGCCCTACGTTTTCCACAAGTGTCACGGGACTAATCTGAAGGTAACAGGTACTGATTAAAATGATAGATTTTTTAACCAGGGACCTCTCGCACCCTAAGCCATAATAGTACAACTATACCAACGATCCGTTTGGTCAAAGAATTTTCACTTTCCACAAAAATGACTGTCAGGATATGAATCGATGTCTCCATGTTGCTTAAGAGCATCACATAGCATTGGTGGAATAGTGGTGAGCATAGCTGCCTTCCAAGCAGTTGACCAGGGTTCGATTCCCAGCCAATGCAGAGCATGAGATATTCACAAGGTTTAGGGGCTGGGTGTCATTTCAAGTGTATTACATTGCAATCAGTGTCCTTGTTAGTGGAAGTCAGATTTGCTCTTAGTTTTTGCAGGTTTTCTAAATGAAGTGCGATATTGAGCCAACTAGTGAATATCACAATAGATACGCAGTCCATCGCCTAAACCATTCAGCCACCTCGTCCTGCGCCCAAGAGGTGGCTGTTTGCAACCAGTGGCCAGAGATCTGCCTGTCTGAGCTTGTTAAAAGATCTGAAAAAGGGCTCATCCGGGATTTGAACCCGGGACCTCTCGCACCCAAAGCGAGAATCATACCCCTAGACCAACGAGCCTTAGACAAGAATAAAATTGTTTTGCTTTCTGCGGCAATTACAATGAGGATATCAATTGTTCTTGTCCATGGTGCTTGGATAGATTGAACCTCATGTGAGTGTTTGTGCTATACTTGTGAGCATAGCAGTCTTCCACACTGTTGACCAGGCTTCAGTTCAAATCTTTTGTATTTCATCTGCTGTGTCTTTCACATTCTGTCTTCTTAAGCCGCGACAGCAAACTGATGATGAGTGTTGACAAATGAATATTGAGCAAAATGAGGTCAATTAATATTTTAAAAGAGAAAATGAAAAAATAAAACTTAAAAAAGAATGGAGCTCATTTATTTTGAGTCGATTGATGCATCAGTACGTGAATCAAAGTAAACGAACGTAAAAAATACCCATTCAAATCGATCAGTTTTCAACTAGAGAGATTGAAACGCGTCGTATCTGTCTCAAGCCTCCGTAACTGTTTATGTTACAACTCCACATCTGCAATAAATGGTGGTGGAGCTAGAGCGGTGTTTGTCAAACCATGAGACATACCAATAATCGGTATTCTCACAAAAACATCTGTAGCATCTGAACCGTTTGACCTACAACATCGTATGACCACTCCCTGGAAAGGGGAGACCCTCGCGAACACGGTGGTGTTCTCAATTTGTCTCTACGTCCCCCACAAGTGTCAGGGGACTCGTCTGAAGTCGAAACCCTCTATGTGCAAACATCTGTTTGTAGAATCCAAAATCTTTGGGCTACAAACTAATGTGACCCCACTTGTCACAATGTTCTCCGTTTTGCCCTACGTTTTCCACAAGTGTCACGGGACTAATCTGAAGGTAACAGGTACTGATTAAAATGATAGATTTTTTAACCAGGGACCTCTCGCACCCTAAGCCATAATAGTACAACTATACCAACGATCCGTTTGGTCAAAGAATTTTCACTTTCCACAAAAATGACTGTCAGGATATGAATCGATGTCTCCATGTTGCTTAAGAGCATCACATAGCATTGGTGGAATAGTGGTGAGCATAGCTGCCTTCCAAGCAGTTGACCAGGGTTCGATTCCCAGCCAATGCAGAGCATGAGATATTCACTAGGTTTAGGGGCTGGGTGTCATTTCAAGTGTATTACATTGCAATCAGTGTCCTTGTTAGTGGAAGTCAGATTTGCTCTTAGTTTTTGCAGGTTTTCTAAATGAAGTGCGATATTGAGCCAACTAGTGAATATCACAATAGATACGCAGTCCATCGCCTAAACCATTCAGCCACCTCGTCCTGCGCCCAAGAGGTGGCTGTTTGCAACCAGTGGCCAGAGATCTGCCTGTCTGAGCTTGTTAAAAGATCTGAAAAAGGGCTCATCCGGGATTTGAACCCGGGACCTCTCGCACCCAAAGCGAGAATCATACCCCTAGACCAACGAGCCTTAGACAAGAATAAAATTGTTTTGCTTTCTGCGGCAATTACAATGAGGATATCAATTGTTCTTGTCCATGGTGCTTGGATAGATTGAACCTCATGTGAGTGTTTGTGCTATACTTGTGAGCATAGCAGTCTTCCAAACTGTTGACCAGGCTTCAGTTCAAATCTTTTGTATTTCATCTGCTGTGTCTTTCACATTCTGTCTTCTTAAGCCGCGACAGCAAACTGATGATGAGTGTTGACAAATGAATATTGAGCAAAATGAGGTCAATTAATATTTTAAAAGAGAAAATGAAAAAATAAAACTTAAAAAAGAATGGAGCTCATTTATTTTGAGTCGATTGATGCATCAGTACGTGAATCAAAGTAAACGAACGTAAAAAATACCCATTCAAATCGATCAGTTTTCAACTAGAGAGATTGAAACGCGTCGTATCTGTCTCAAGCCTCCGTAACTGTTTATGTTACAACTCCACATCTGCAATAAATGGTGGTGGAGCTAGAGCGGTGTTTGTCAAACCATGAGACATACCAATAATCGGTATTCTCACAAAAACATCTGTAGCATCTGAACCGTTTGACCTACAACATCGTATGACCACTCCCTGGAAAGGGGAGTCCCTCGCGAACACGGTGGTGTTCTCAATTTGTCTCTACGCCCCCCACAAGTGTCAGGGGACTCGTCTGAAGTCGAAACCCTCTATGTGCAAACATCTGTTTGTAGAATCCAAAATCTTTGGGCTACAAACTAATGTGACCCCACTTGTCACAATGTTCTCCGTTTTGCCCTACGTTTTCCACAAGTGTCACGGGACTAATCTGAAGGTAACAGGTACTGATTAAAATGATAGATTTTTTAACCAGGGACCTCTCGCACCCTAAGCCATAATAGTACAACTATACCAACGATCCGTTTGGTCAAAGAATTTTCACTTTGCACAAAAATGACTGTCAGGATATGAATCGATGTCTCCATGTTGCTTAAGAGCTTCACATAGCATTGGTGGTATAGTGGTGAGCATAGCTGCCTTCCAAGCAGTTGACCAGGGTTCGATTCCCAGCCAATGCAGAGCATGAGATATTCACTAGGTTTAGGGGCTGGGTGTCATTTCAAGTGTATTACATTGCAATCAGTGTCCTTGTTAGTGGAAGTCAGATTTGCTCGTTTTTTTGCAGGTTTTCTAAATGAAGTGCGATATTGAGCCAACTAGTGAATATCACAATAGATACGCAGTCCATCGCCTAAACCATTCAGCCACCTCGTCCTGCGCCCAAGAGGTGGCTGTTTGTAACCAGTGGCCAGAGATCTGCCTGTCTGAGCTTGTTAAAAGATCTGAAAAAGGGCTCATCCGGGATTTGAACCCGGGACCTCTCGCACCCAAAGCGAGAATCATACCCCTAGACCAACGAGCCTTAGACAAGAATAAAATTGTTTTGCTTTCTGCGGCAATTACAATGAGGATATCAATTGTTCTTGTCCATGGTGCTTGGATAGATTGAACCTCATGTGAGTGTTTGTGCTATACTTGTGAGCATAGCAGTCTTCCAAACTGTTGACCAGGCTTCAGTTCAAATCTTTTGTATTTCATCTGCTGTGTCTTTCACATTCTGTCTTCTTAAGCCGCGACAGCAAACTGATGATGAGTGTTGACAAATGAATATTGAGCAAAATGAGGTCAATTAATATTTTAAAAGAGAAAATGAAAAAATAAAACTTAAAAAAGAATGGAGCTCATTTATTTTGAGTCGATTGATGCATCAGTACGTGAATCAAAGTAAACGAACGTAAAAAATACCCATTCAAATCGATCAGTTTTCAACTAGAGAGATTGAAACGCGTCGTATCTGTCTCAAGCCTCCGTAACTGTTTATGTTACAACTCCACATCTGCAATAAATGGTGGTGGAGCTAGAGCGGTGTTTGTCAAACCATGAGACATACCAATAATCGGTATTCTCACAAAAACATCTGTAGCATCTGAACCGTTTGACCTACAACATCGTATGACCACTCCCTGGAAAGGGGAGTCCCTCGCGAACACGGTGGTGTTCTCAATTTGTCTCTACGCCCCCCACAAGTGTCAGGGGACTCGTCTGAAGTCGAAACCCTCTATGTGCAAACATCTGTTTGTAGAATCCAAAATCTTTGGGCTACAAACTAATGTGACCCCACTTGTCACAATGTTCTCCGTTTTGCCCTACGTTTTCCACAAGTGTCACGGGACTAATCTGAAGGTAACAGGTACTGATTAAAATGATAGATTTTTTAACCAGGGACCTCTCGCACCCTAAGCCATAATAGTACAACTATACCAACGATCCGTTTGGTCAAAGAATTTTCACTTTGCACAAAAATGACTGTCAGGATATGAATCGATGTCTCCATGTTGCTTAAGAGCTTCACATAGCATTGGTGGTATAGTGGTGAGCATAGATGCCTTCCAAGCAGTTGACCAGGGTTCGATTCCCAGCCAATGCAGAGCATGAGATATTCACTAGGTTTAGGGGCTGGGTGTCATTTCAAGTGTATTACATTGCAATCAGTGTCCTTGTTAGTGGAAGTCAGATTTGCTCGTTTTTTTGCAGGTTTTCTAAATGAAGTGCGATATTGAGCCAACTAGTGAATATCACAATAGATACGCAGTCCATCGCCTAAACCATTCAGCCACCTCGTCCTGCGCCCAAGAGGTGGCTGTTTGTAACCAGTGGCCAGAGATCTGCCTGTCTGAGCTTGTTAAAAGATCTGAAAAAGGGCTCATCCGGGATTTGAACCCGGGACCTCTCGCACCCAAAGCGAGAATCATACCCCTAGACCAACGAGCCTTAGACAAGAATAAAATTGTTTTGCTTTCTGCGGCAATTACAATGAGGATATCAATTGTTCTTGTCCATGGTGCTTGGATAGATTGAACCTCATGTGAGTGTTTGTGCTATACTTGTGAGCATAGCAGTCTTCCAAACTGTTGACCAGGCTTCAGTTCAAATCTTTTGTATTTCATCTGCTGTGTCTTTCACATTCTGTCTTCTTAAGCCGCGACAGCAAACTGATGATGAGTGTTGACAAATGAATATTGAGCAAAATGAGGTCAATTAATATTTTAAAAGAGAAAATGAAAAAATAAAACTTAAAAAAGAATGGAGCTCATTTATTTTGAGTCGATTGATGCATCAGTACGTGAATCAAAGTAAACGAACGTAAAAAATACCCATTCAAATCGATCAGTTTTCAACTAGAGAGATTGAAACGCGTCGTATCTGTCTCAAGCCTCCGTAACTGTTTATGTTACAACTCCACATCTGCAATAAATGGTGGTGGAGCTAGAGCGGTGTTTGTCAAACCATGAGACATACCAATAATCGGTATTCTCACAAAAACATCTGTAGCATCTGAACCGTTTGACCTACAACATCGTATGACCACTCCCTGGAAAGGGGAGACCCTCGCGAACACGGTGGTGTTCTCAATTTGTCTCTACGTCCCCCACAAGTGTCAGGGGACTCGTCTGAAGTCGAAACCCTCTATGTGCAAACATCTGTTTGTAGAATCCAAAATCTTTGGGCTACAAACTAATGTGACCCCACTTGTCACAATGTTCTCCGTTTTGCCCTACGTTTTCCACAAGTGTCACGGGACTAATCTGAAGGTAACAGGTACTGATTAAAATGATAGATTTTTTAACCAGGGACCTCTCGCACCCTAAGCCATAATAGTACAACTATACCAACGATCCGTTTGGTCAAAGAATTTTCACTTTCCACAAAAATGACTGTCAGGATATGAATCGATGTCTCCATGTTGCTTAAGAGCATCACATAGCATTGGTGGTATAGTGGTGAGCATAGCTGCCTTCCAAGCAGTTGACCAGGGTTCGCTTCCCAGCCAATGCAGAGCATGAGATATTCACTAGGTTTAGGGGCTGGGTGTCATTTCAAGTGTATTACATTGCAATCAGTGTCCTTGTTAGTGGAAGTCAGATTTGCTCGTTTTTTTGCAGGTTTTCTAAATGAAGTGCGATATTGAGCCAACTAGTGAATATCACAATAGATACGCAGTCCATCGCCTAAACCATTCAGCCACCTCGTCCTGCGCCCAAGAGGTGGCTGTTTGTAACCAGTGGCCAGAGATCTGCCTGTCTGAGCTTGTTAAAAGATCTGAAAAAGGCCTCATCCGGGATTTGAACCCGGGACCTCTCGCACCCAAAGCGAGAATCATACCCCTAGACCAACGAGCCTTAGACAAGAATAAAATTGTTTTGCTTTCTGCGGCATTTACAATGAGGATATCAATTGTTCTTGTCCATGGTGCTTGGATAGATTGAACCTCATGTGAGTGTTTGTGCTATACTTGTGAGCATAGCAGTCTTCCAAACTGTTGACCAGGCTTCAGTTCAAATCTTTTGTATTTCATCTGCTGTGTCTTTCACATTCTGTCTTCTTAAGCCGCGACAGCAAACTGATGATGAGTGTTGACAAATGAATATTGAGCAAAATGAGGTCAATTAATATTTTAAAAGAGAAAATGAAAAAATAAAACTTAAAAAAGAATGGAGCTCATTTATTTTGAGTCGATTGATGCATCAGTACGTGAATCAAAGTAAACGAACGTAAAAAATACCCATTCAAATCGATCAGTTTTCAACTAGAGAGATTGAAACGCGTCGTATCTGTCTCAAGCCTCCGTAACTGTTTATGTTACAACTCCACATCTGCAATAAATGGTGGTGGAGCTAGAGCGGTGTTTGTCAAACCATGAGACATACCAATAATCGGTATTCTCACAAAAACATCTGTAGCATCTGAACCGTTTGACCTACAACATCGTATGACCACTCCCTGGAAAGGGGAGACCCTCGCGAACACGGTGGTGTTCTCAATTTGTCTCTACGTCCCCCACAAGTGTCAGGGGACTCGTCTGAAGTCGAAACCCTCTATGTGCAAACATCTGTTTGTAGAATCCAAAATCTTTGGGCTACAAACTAATGTGACCCCACTTGTCACAATGTTCTCCGTTTTGCCCTACGTTTTCCACAAGTGTCACGGGACTAATCTGAAGGTAACAGGTACTGATTAAAATGATAGATTTTTTAACCAGGGACCTCTCGCACCCTAAGCCATAATAGTACAACTATACCAACGATCCGTTTGGTCAAAGAATTTTCACTTTCCACAAAAATGACTGTCAGGATATGAATCGATGTCTCCATGTTGCTTAAGAGCATCACATAGCATTGGTGGTATAGTGGTGAGCATAGCTGCCTTCCAAGCAGTTGACCAGGGTTCGATTCCCAGCCAATGCAGAGCATGAGATATTCACTAGGTTTAGGGGCTGGGTGTCATTTCAAGTGTATTACATTGCAATCAGTGTCCTTGTTAGTGGAAGTCAGATTTGCTCGTTTTTTTGCAGGTTTTCTAAATGAAGTGCGATATTGAGCCAACTAGTGAATATCACAATAGATACGCAGTCCATCGCCTAAACCATTCAGCCACCTCGTCCTGCGCCCAAGAGGTGGCTGTTTGTAACCAGTGGCCAGAGATCTGCCTGTCTGAGCTTGTTAAAAGATCTGAAAAAGGGCTCATCCGGGATTTGAACCCGGGACCTCTCGCACCCAAAGCGAGAATCATACCCCTAGACCAACGAGCCTTAGACAAGAATAAAATTGTTTTGCTTTCTGCGGCAATTACAATGAGGATATCAATTGTTCTTGTCCATGGTGCTTGGATAGATTGAACCTCATGTGAGTGTTTGTGCTATACTTGTGAGCATAGCAGTCTTCCAAACTGTTGACCAGGCTTCAGTTCAAATCTTTTGTATTTCATCTGCTGTGTCTTTCACATTCTGTCTTCTTAAGCCGCGACAGCAAACTGATGATGAGTGTTGACAAATGAATATTGAGCAAAATGAGGTCAATTAATATTTTAAAAGAGAAAATGAAAAAATAAAACTTAAAAAAGAATGGAGCTCATTTATTTTGAGTCGATTGATGCATCAGTACGTGAATCAAAGTAAACGAACGTAAAAAATACCCATTCAAATCGATCAGTTTTCAACTAGAGAGATTGAAACGCGTCGTATCTGTCTCAAGCCTCCGTAACTGTTTATGTTACAACTCCACATCTGCAATAAATGGTGGTGGAGCTAGAGCGGTGTTTGTCAAACCATGAGACATACCAATAATCGGTATTCTCACAAAAACATCTGTAGCATCTGAACCGTTTGACCTACAACATCGTATGACCACTCCCTGGAAAGGGGAGACCCTCACGAACACGGTGGTGTTCTCAATTTGTCTCTACGTCCCCCACAAGTGTCAGGGGACTCGTCTGAAGTCGGAACCCTCTATGTGCAAACATCTGTTTGTAGAATCCAAAATCTTAGGGCTACAAACTAATGTGACCCCACTTGTCACAATGTTCTCCGTTTTGCCCTACGTTTTCCACAAGTGTCACGGGACTAATCTGAAGGTAACAGGTACTGATTAAAATGATAGATTTTTTAACCAGGGACCTCTCGCACCCTAAGCCATAATAGTACAACTATACCAACGATCCGTTTGGTCAAAGAATTTTCACTTTCCACAAAAATGACGATCAGGATATGAATCGATGTCTCCATGTTGCTTACGAGCTTCACATAGCATTGGTGGTATAGTGGTGAGCATAGCTGCCTTCCAAGCAGCTGACCAGGGTTCGATTCCCAGCCAATGCAGAGCATGAGATATTCACTAGGTTTAGGGGCTGGGTGTCATTTCAAGTGTATTACATTGGAATCAATGTCCTTGTTAGTGGAAGTCAGATTTGCTCTTAGTTTTTGCAGGTTTTCTAAATGAAGTGCGATATTGAGCCAACTAGTGAATATCACAATAGATACGCAGTCCATCGCCTAAACCATTCAGCCACCTCGTCCTGCGCCCAAGAGGTGGCTGTTTGCAACCAGTGGCCAGAGATCTGCCTGTCTGAGCTTGTTAAAAGATCTGCAAAAGTGCTCATCCGGGATTTCAACCCGGGACCTCTCGCACCCAAAGCGAGAATCATACCCCTAGACCAACGAGCCTTAGACAAGAATAAAATTGTTTTGCTTTCTGCGGCAATTACAATGAGGATATCAATTGTTCTTGTCCATGGTGCTTGGATAGATTGAACCTCATGTGAGTGTTTGTGCTATACTTGTGAGCATAGCAGTCTTCCAAACTGTTGACCAGGCTTCAGTTCAAATCTTTTGTATTTCATCTGCTGTGTCTTTCACATTCTGTCTTCTTAAGCCGCGACAGCAAACTGATGATGAGTGTTGACAAATGAATATTGAGCAAAATGAGGTCAATTAATATTTTAAAAGAGAAAATGAAAAAATAAAACTTAAAAAAGAATGGAGCTCATTTATTTTGAGTCGATTGATGCATCAGTACGTGAATCAAAGTAAACGAACGTAAAAAATACCCATTCAAATCGATCAGTTTTCAACTAGAGAGATTGAAACGCGTCGTATCTGTCTCAAGCCTCCGTAACTGTTTATGTTACAACTCCACATCTGCAATAAATGGTGGTGGAGCTAGAGCGGTGTTTGTCAAACCATGAGACATACCAATAATCGGTATTCTCACAAAAACATCTGTAGCATCTGAACCGTTTGACCTACAACATCGTATGACCACTCCCTGGAAAGGGGAGACCCTCACGAACACGGTGGTGTTCTCAATTTGTCTCTACGTCCCCCACAAGTGTCAGGGGACTCGTCTGAAGTCGGAACCCTCTATGTGCAAACATCTGTTTGTAGAATCCAAAATCTTTGGGCTACAAACTAATGTGACCCCACTTGTCACAATGTTCTCCGTTTTGCCCTACGTTTTCCACAAGTGTCACGGGACTAATCTGAAGGTAACAGGTACTGATTAAAATGATAGATTTTTTAACCAGGGACCTCTCGCACCCTAAGCCATAATAGTACAACTATACCAACGATCCGTTTGGTCAAAGAATTTTCACTTTCCACAAAAATGACGGTCAGGATATGAATCGATGTCTCCATGTTGCTTACGAGCTTCACATAGCATTGGTGGTATAGTGGTGAGCATAGCTGCCTTCCAAGCAGTTGACCAGGGTTCGATTCCCAGCCAATGCAGAGCATGAGATATTCACTAGGTTTAGGGGCTGGGTGTCATTTCAAGTGTATTACATTGGAATCAATGTCCTTGTTAGTGGAAGTCAGATTTGCTCTTAGTTTTTGCAGGTTTTCTAAATGAAGTGCGATATTGAGCCAACTAGTGAATATCACAATAGATACGCAGTCCATCGCCTAAACCATTCAGCCACCTCGTCCTGCGCCCAAGAGGTGGCTGTTTGCAACCAGTGGCCAGAGATCTGCCTGTCTGAGCTTGTTAAAAGATCTGCAAAAGGGCTCATCCGGGATTTGAAGCCGGGACCTCTCACACCCAAAGCGAGAATCATACCCCTAGACCAACGAGCCTTAGACAAGAATAAAATTGTTTTGCTTTCTGCGGCAATTACAATGAGGATATCAATTGTTCTTGTCCATGGTGCTTGGATAGATTGAACCTCATGTGAGTGTTTGTGCTATACTTGTGAGCATAGCAGTCTTCCAAACTGTTGACCAGGCTTCAGTTCAAATCTTTTGTATTTCATCTGCTGTGTCTTTCACATTCTGTCTTCTTAAGCCGCGACAGCAAACTGATGATGAGTGTTGACAAATGAATATTGAGCAAAATGAGGTCAATTAATATTTTAAAAGAGAAAATGAAAAAATAAAACTTAAAAAAGAATGGAGCTCATTTATTTTGAGTCGATTGATGCATCAGTACGTGAATCAAAGTAAACGAACGTAAAAAATACCCATTCAAATCGATCAGTTTTCAACTAGAGAGATTGAAACGCGTCGTATCTGTCTCAAGCCTCCGTAACTGTTTATGTTACAACTCCACATCTGCAATAAATGGTGGTGGAGCTAGAGCGGTGTTTGTCAAACCATGAGACATACCAATAATCGGTATTCTCACAAAAACATCTGTAGCATCTGAACCGTTTGACCTACAACATCGTATGACCACTCCCTGGAAAGGGGAGACCCTCGCGAACACGGTGGTGTTCTCAATTTGTCCCTACGCCCCCCACAAGTGTCAGGGGACTCGTCTGAAGTCGAAACCCTCTATGTGCAAACATCTGTTTGTAGAATCCAAAATCTTTGGGCTACAAACTAATGTGACCCCACTTGTCACAATGTTCTCCGTTTTGCCCTACGTTTTCCACAAGTGTCACGGGACTAATCTGAAGGTAACAGGTACTGATTAAAATGATAGATTTTTTAACCAGGGACCTCTCGCACCCTAAGCCATAATAGTACAACTATACCAACGATCCGTTTGGTCAAAGAATTTTCACTTTCCACAAAAATGACTGTCAGGATATGAATCGATGTCTCCATGTTGCTTAAGAGCTTCACATAGCATTGGTGGTATAGTGGTGAGCATAGCTGCCTTCCAAGCCGTTGACCAGGGTTCGATTCCCAGCCAATGCAGAGCATGAGATATTCACTAGGTTTAGGGGCTGGGTGTCATTTCAAGTGTATTACATTGCAATCAGTGTCCTTGTTAGTGAAGTCAGATTTGCTCTTATTTTTTGCAGGTTTTCTAAATGAAGTGCGATATTGAGCCAACTAGTGAATATCACAATAGATACGCAGTCCATCGCCTAAACCATTCAGCCACCTCGTCCTGCGCCCAAGAGGTGGCTGTTTGCAACCAGTGGCCAGAGATCTGCCTGTCTGAGCTTGTTAAAAGATCTGAAAAAGGGCTCATCCGGGATTTGAATCCGGGACCTCTCGCATCCAAAGCGAGAATCATACCCCTAGACCAACGAGCCTTAGACAAGAATAAAATTGTTTTGCTTTCTGCGGCAATTACAATGAGGATATCAATTGTTCTTGTCCATGGTGCTTGGATAGATTGAACCTCATGTGAGTGTTTGTGCTATACTTGTGAGCATAGCAGTCTTCCAAACTGTTGACCAGGCTTCAGTTCAAATCTTTTGTATTTCATCTGCTGTGTCTTTCACATTCTGTCTTCTTAAGCCGCGACAGCAAACTGATGATGAGTGTTGACAAATGAATATTGAGCAAAATGAGGTCAATTAATATTTTAAAAGAGAAAATGAAAAAATAAAACTTAAAAAAGAATGGAGCTCATTTATTTTGAGTCGATTGATGCATCAGTACGTGAATCAAAGTAAACGAACGTAAAAAATACCCATTCAAATCGATCAGTTTTCAACTAGAGAGATTGAAACGCGTCGTATCTGTCTCAAGCCTCCGTAACTGTTTATGTTACAACTCCACATCTGCAATAAATGGTGGTGGAGCTAGAGCGGTGTTTGTCAAACCATGAGACATACCAATAATCGGTATTCTCACAAAAACATCTGTAGCATCTGAACCGTTTGACCTACAACATCGTATGACCACTCCCTGGAAAGGGGAGACCCTCGCGAACACGGTGGTGTTCTCAATTTGTCTCTACGCCCCCCACAAGTGTCAGGGGACTCGTCTGAAGTCGAAACCCTCTATGTGCAAACATCTGTTTGTAGAATCCAAAATCTTTGGGCTACAAACTAATGTGACCCCACTTGTCACAATGTTCTCCGTTTTGCCCTACGTTTTCCACAAGTGTCACGGGACTAATCTGAAGGTAACAGGTACTGATTAAAATGATAGATTTTTTAACCAGGGACCTCTCGCACCCTAAGCCATAATAGTACAACTATACCAACGATCCGTTTGGTCAAAGAATTTTCACTTTCCACAAAAATGACGGTCAGGATATGAATCGATGTCTCCATGTTGCTTAAGAGCTTCACATAGCATTGGTGGTATAGTGGTGAGCATAGCTGCCTTCCAAGCCGTTGACCAGGGTTCGATTCCCAGCCAATGCAGAGCATGAGATATTCACTAGGTTTAGGGGCTGGGTGTCATTTCAAGTGTATTACATTGGAATCAATGTCCTTGTTAGTGGAAGTCAGATTTGCTCTTAGTTTTTGCAGGTTTTCTAAATGAAGTGCGATATTGAGCCAACTAGTGAATATCACAATAGATACGCAGTCCATCGCCTAAACCATTCAGCCACCTCGTCCTGCGCCCAAGAGGTGGCTGTTTGCAACCAGTGGCCAGAGATCTGCCTGTCTGAGCTTGTTAAAAGATCTGAAAAAGGGCTCATCCGGGATTTGAACCCGGGACCTCTCGCATCCAAAGCGAGAATCATACCCCTAGACCAACGAGCCTTAGACAAGAATAAAATTGTTTTGCTTTCTGCGGCAATTACAATGAGGATATCAATTGTTCTTGTCCATGGTGCTTGGATAGATTGAACCTCATGTGAGTGTTTGTGCTATACTTGTGAGCATAGCAGTCTTCCAAACTGTTGACCAGGCTTCAGTTCAAATCTTTTGTATTTCATCTGCTGTGTCTTTCACATTCTGTCTTCTTAAGCCGCGACAGCAAACTGATGATGAGTGTTGACAAATGAATATTGAGCAAAATGAGGTCAATTAATATTTTAAAAGAGAAAATGAAAAAATAAAACTTAAAAAAGAATGGAGCTCATTTATTTTGAGTCGATTGATGCATCAGTACGTGAATCAAAGTAAACGAACGTAAAAAATACCCATTCAAATCGATCAGTTTTCAACTAGAGAGATTGAAACGCGTCGTATCTGTCTCAAGCCTCCGTAACTGTTTATGTTACAACTCCACATCTGCAATAAATGGTGGTGGAGCTAGAGCGGTGTTTGTCAAACCATGAGACATACCAATAATCGGTATTCTCACAAAAACATCTGTAGCATCTGAACCGTTTGACCTACAACATCGTATGACCACTCCCTGGAAAGGGGAGACCCTCGCGAACACGGTGGTGTTCTCAATTTGTCTCTACGCCCCCCACAAGTGTCAGGGGACTCGTCTGAAGTCGAAACCCTCTATGTGCAAACATCTGTTTGTAGAATCCAAAATCTTTGGGCTACAAACTAATGTGACCCCACTTGTCACAATGTTCTCCGTTTTGCCCTACGTTTTCCACAAGTGTCACGGGACTAATCTGAAGGTAACAGGTACTGATTAAAATGATAGATTTTTTAACCAGGGACCTCTCGCACCCTAAGCCATAATAGTACAACTATACCAACGATCCGTTTGGTCAAAGAATTTTCACTTTCCACAAAAATGACTGTCAGGATATGAATCGATGTCTCCATGTTGCTTAAAAGCTTCACATAGCATTGGTGGTATAGTGGTGAGCATAGCTGCCTTCCAAGCAGTTGACCAGGGTTCGATTCCCAGCCAATGCAGAGCATGAGATATTCACTAGTTTTAGGGGCTGGGTGTCATTTCAAGTGTATTACATTGCAATCAGTGTCCTTGTTAGTGGAAGTCAGTTTTGCTCTTAGTTTTTGCAGGTTTTCTAAATGAAGTGCGATATTGAGCCAACTAGTGAATATCACAATAGATACGCAGTCCATCGCCTAAACCATTCAGCCACCTCGTCCTGCGCCCAAGAGGTGGCTGTTTGCAACCAGTGGCCAGAGATCTGCCTGTCTGAGCTTGTTAAAAGATCTGAAAAAGGGCTCATCCGGGATTTGAACCCGGGACCTCTCGCACCCAAAGCGAGAATCATACCCCTAGACCAACGAGCCTTAGACAAGAATAAAATTGTTTTGCTTTCTGCGGCAATTACAATGAGGATATCAATTGTTCTTGTCCATGGTGCTTGGATAGATTGAACCTCATGTGAGTGTTTGTGCTATACTTGTGAGCATAGCAGTCTTCCAAACTGTTGACCAGGCTTCAGTTCAAATCTTCTGTATTTCATCTGCTGTGTCTTTCACATTCTGTCTTCTTAAGCCGCGACAGCAAACTGATGATGAGTGTTGACAAATGAATATTGAGCAAAATGAGGTCAATTAATATTTTAAAAGAGAAAATGAAAAAATAAAACTTAAAAAAGAATGGAGCTCATTTATTTTGAGTCGATTGATGCATCAGTACGTGAATCAAAGTAAACGAACGTAAAAAATACCCATTCAAATCGATCAGTTTTCAACTAGAGAGATTGAAACGTGTCGTATCTGTCTCAAGCCTCCGTAACTGTTTATGTTACAACTCCACATCTGCAATAAATGGTGGTGGAGCTAGAGCGGTGTTTGTCAAACCATGAGACATACCAATAATCGGTATTCTCACAAAAACATCTGTAGCATCTGAACCGTTTGACCTACAACATCGTATGACCACTCCCTGGAAAGGGGAGACCCTCGCGAACACGGTGGTGTTCTCAATTTGTCTCTACGCCCCCCACAAGTGTCAGGGGACTCGTCTGAAGTCGAAACCCTCTATGTGCAAACATCTGTTTGTAAAATCCAAAATCTTTGGGCTACAAACTAATGTGACCCCACTTGTCACAATGTTCTCCGTTTTGCCCTACGTTTTCCACAAGTGTCACGGGACTAATCTGAAGGTAACAGGTACTGATTAAAATGATAGATTTTTTAACCAGGGACCTCTCGCACCCTAAGCCATAATAGTACAACTATACCAACGATCCGTTTGGTCAAAGAATTTTCACTTTCCACAAAAATGACTGTCAGGATATGAATCGATGTCTCCATGTTGCTTAAGAGCTTCACATAGCATTGGTGGTATAGTGGTGAGCATAGCTGCCTTCCAAGCAGTTGACCAGGGTTCGATTCCCAGCCAATGCAGAGCATGAGATATTCACTAGTTTTAGGGGCTGGGTGTCATTTCAAGTGTATTACATTGCAATCAGTGTCCTTGTTAGTGGAAGTCAGATTTGCTCTTAGTTTTTGCAGGTTTTCTAAATGAAGTGCGATATTGAGCCAACTAGTGAATATCACAATAGATACGCAGTCCATCGCCTAAACCATTCAGCCACCTCGTCCTGCGCCCAAGAGGTGGCTGTTTGCAACCAGTGGCCAGAGATCTGCCTGTCTGAGCTTGTTAAAAGATCTGAAAAAGGGCTCATCCGGGATTTGAACCCGGGACCTCTCGCACCCAAAGCGAGAATCATACCCCTAGACCAACGAGCCTTAGACAAGAATAAAATTGTTTTGCTTTCTGCGGCAATTACAATGAGGATATCAATTGTTCTTGTCCATGGTGCTTGGATAGATTGAACCTCATGTGAGTGTTTGTGCTATACTTGTGAGCATAGCAGTCTTCCAAACTGTTGACCAGGCTTCAGTTCAAATCTTCTGTATTTCATCTGCTGTGTCTTTCACATTCTGTCTTCTTAAGCCGCGACAGCAAACTGATGATGAGTGTTGACAAATGAATATTGAGCAAAATGAGGTCAATTAATATTTTAAAAGAGAAAATGAAAAAATAAAACTTAAAAAAGAATGGAGCTCATTTATTTTGAGTCGATTGATGCATCAGTACGTGAATCAAAGTAAACGAACGTAAAAAATACCCATTCAAATCGATCAGTTTTCAACTAGAGAGATTGAAACGCGTCGTATCTGTCTCAAGCCTCCGTAACTGTTTATGTTACAACTCCACATCTGCAATAAATGGTGGTGGAGCTAGAGCGGTGTTTGTCAAACCATGAGACATACCAATAATCGGTATTCTCACAAAAACATCTGTAGCATCTGAACCGTTTGACCTACAACATCGTATGACCACTCCCTGGAAAGGGGAGACCCTCGCGAACACGGTGGTGTTCTCAATTTGTCTCTACGCCCCCCACAAGTGTCAGGGGACTCGTCTGAAGTCGAAACCCTCTATGTGCAAACATCTGTTTGTAGAATCCAAAATCTTTGGGCTACAAACTAATGTGACCCCACTTGTCACAATGTTCTCCGTTTTGCCCTACGTTTTCCACAAGTGTCACGGGACTAATCTGAAGGTAACAGGTACTGATTAAAATGATAGATTTTTTAACCAGGGACCTCTCGCACCCTAAGCCATAATAGTACAACTATACCAACGATCCGTTTGGTCAAAGAATTTTCACTTTCCACAAAAATGACGGTCAGGATATGAATCGATGTCTCCATGTTGCTTAAGGGCTTCACATAGCATTGGTGGTATAGTGGTGAGCATAGCTGCCTTCCAAGCCGTTGACCAGGGTTCGATTCCCAGCCAATGCAGAGCATGAGATATTCACTAGGTTTAGGGGCTGGGTGTCATTTCAAGTGTATTACATTGGAATCAATGTCCTTGTTAGTGGAAGTCAGATTTGCTCTTAGTTTTTGCAGGTTTTCTAAATGAAGTGCGATATTGAGCCAACTAGTGAATATCACAATAGATACGCAGTCCATCGCCTAAACCATTCAGCCACCTCGTCCTGCGCCCAAGAGGTGGCTGTTTGCAACCAGTGGCCAGAGATCTGCCTGTCTGAGCTTGTTAAAAGATCTGAAAAAGGGCTCATCCGGGATTTGAACCCGGGACCTCTCACACCCAAAGCGAGAATCATACCCCTAGACCAACGAGCCTTAGACAAGAATAAAATTGTTTTGCTTTCTGCGGCAATTACAATGAGGATATCAATTGTTCTTGTCCATGGTGCTTGGATAGATTGAACCTCATGTGAGTGTTTGTGCTATACTTGTGAGCATAGCAGTCTTCCAAACTGTTGACCAGGCTTCAGTTCAAATCTTTTGTATTTCATCTGCTGTGTCTTTCACATTCTGTCTTCTTAAGCCGCGACAGCAAACTGATGATGAGTGTTGACAAATGAATATTGAGCAAAATGAGGTCAATTAATATTTTAAAAGAGAAAATGAAAAAATAAAACTTAAAAAAGAATGGAGCTCATTTATTTTGAGTCGATTGATGCATCAGTACGTGAATCAAAGTAAACGAACGTAAAAAATACCCATTCAAATCGATCAGTTTTCAACTAGAGAGATTGAAACGCGTCGTATCTGTCTCAAGCCTCCGTAACTGTTTATGTTACAACTCCACATCTGCAATAAATGGTGGTGGAGCTAGAGCGGTGTTTGTCAAACCATGAGACATACCAATAATCGGTATTCTCACAAAAACATCTGTAGCATCTGAACCGTTTGACCTACAACATCGTATGACCACTCCCTGGAAAGGGGAGACCCTCGCGAACACGGTGGTGTTCTCAATTTGTCCCTACGCCCCCCACAAGTGTCAGGGGACTCGTCTGAAGTCGAAACCCTCTATGTGCAAACATCTGTTTGTAGAATCCAAAATCTTTGGGCTACAAACTAATGTGACCCCACTTGTCACAATGTTCTCCGTTTTGCCCTACGTTTTCCACAAGTGTCACGGGACTAATCTGAAGGTAACAGGTACTGATTAAAATGATAGATTTTTTAACCAGGGACCTCTCGCACCCTAAGCCATAATAGTACAACTATACCAACGATCCGTTTGGTCAAAGAATTTTCACTTTCCACAAAAATGACTGTCAGGATATGAATCGATGTCTCCATGTTGCTTAAGAGCTTCACATAGCATTGGTGGTATAGTGGTGAGCATAGCTGCCTTCCAAGCCGTTGACCAGGGTTCGATTCCCAGCCAATGCAGAGCATGAGATATTCACTAGGTTTAGGGGCTGGGTGTCATTTCAAGTGTATTACATTGCAATCAGTGTCCTTGTTAGTGGAAGTCAGATTTGCTCTTATTTTTTGCAGGTTTTCTAAATGAAGTGCGATATTGAGCCAACTAGTGAATATCACAATAGATACGCAGTCCATCGCCTAAACCATTCAGCCACCTCGTCCTGCGCCCAAGAGGTGGCTGTTTGCAACCAGTGGCCAGAGATCTGCCTGTCTGAGCTTGTTAAAAGATCTGAAAAAGGGCTCATCCGGGATTTGAATCCGGGACCTCTCGCACCCAAAGCGAGAATCATACCCCTAGACCAACGAGCCTTAGACAAGAATAAAATTGTTTTGCTTTCTGCGGCAATTACAATGAGGATATCAATTGTTCTTGTCCATGGTGCTTGGATAGATTGAACCTCATGTGAGTGTTTGTGCTATACTTGTGAGCATAGCAGTCTTCCAAACTGTTGACCAGGCTTCAGTTCAAATCTTTTGTATTTCATCTGCTGTGTCTTTCACATTCTGTCTTCTTAAGCCGCGACAGCAAACTGATGATGAGTGTTGACAAATGAATATTGAGCAAAATGAGGTCAATTAATATTTTAAAAGAGAAAATGAAAAAATAAAACTTAAAAAAGAATGGAGCTCATTTATTTTGAGTCGATTGATGCATCAGTACGTGAATCAAAGTAAACGAACGTAAAAAATACCCATTCAAATCGATCAGTTTTCAACTAGAGAGATTGAAACGCGTCGTATCTGTCTCAAGCCTCCGTAACTGTTTATGTTACAACTCCACATCTGCAATAAATGGTGGTGGAGCTAGAGCGGTGTTTGTCAAACCATGAGACATACCAATAATCGGTATTCTCACAAAAACATCTGTAGCATCTGAACCGTTTGACCTACAACATCGTATGACCACTCCCTGGAAAGGGGAGACCCTCGCGAACACGGTGGTGTTCTCAATTTGTCTCTACGCCCCCCACAAGTGTCAGGGGACTCGTCTGAAGTCGAAACCCTCTATGTGCAAACATCTGTTTGTAGAATCCAAAATCTTTGGGCTACAAACTAATGTGACCCCACTTGTCACAATGTTCTCCGTTTTGCCCTACGTTTTCCACAAGTGTCACGGGACTAATCTGAAGGTAACAGGTACTGATTAAAATGATAGATTTTTTAACCAGGGACCTCTCGCACCCTAAGCCATAATAGTACAACTATACCAACGATCCGTTTGGTCAAAGAATTTTCACTTTCCACAAAAATGACGGTCAGGATATGAATCGATGTCTCCATGTTGCTTAAGAGCTTCACATAGCATTGGTGGTATAGTGGTGAGCATAGCTGCCTTCCAAGCCGTTGACCAGGGTTCGATTCCCAGCCAATGCAGAGCATGAGATATTCACTAGGTTTAGGGGCTGGGTGTCATTTCAAGTGTATTACATTGGAATCAATGTCCTTGTTAGTGGAAGTCAGATTTGCTCTTAGTTTTTGCAGGTTTTCTAAATGAAGTGCGATATTGAGCCAACTAGTGAATATCACAATAGATACGCAGTCCATCGCCTAAACCATTCAGCCACCTCGTCCTGCGCCCAAGAGGTGGCTGTTTGCAACCAGTGGCCAGAGATCTGCCTGTCTGAGCTTGTTAAAAGATCTGAAAAAGGGCTCATCCGGGATTTGAACCCGGGACCTCTCGCACCCAAAGCGAGAATCATACCCCTAGACCAACGAGCCTTAGACAAGAATAAAATTGTTTTGCTTTCTGCGGCAATTACAATGAGGATATCAATTGTTCTTGTCCATGGTGCTTGGATAGATTGAACCTCATGTGAGTGTTTGTGCTATACTTGTGAGCATAGCAGTCTTCCAAACTGTTGACCAGGCTTCAGTTCAAATCTTTTGTATTTCATCTGCTGTGTCTTTCACATTCTGTCTTCTTAAGCCGCGACAGCAAACTGATGATGAGTGTTGACAAATGAATATTGAGCAAAATGAGGTCAATTAATATTTTAAAAGAGAAAATGAAAAAATAAAACTTAAAAAAGAATGGAGCTCATTTATTTTGAGTCGATTGATGCATCAGTACGTGAATCAAAGTAAACGAACGTAAAAAATACCCATTCAAATCGATCAGTTTTCAACTAGAGAGATTGAAACGCGTCGTATCTGTCTCAAGCCTCCGTAACTGTTTATGTTACAACTCCACATCTGCAATAAATGGTGGTGGAGCTAGAGCGGTGTTTGTCAAACCATGAGACATACCAATAATCGGTATTCTCACAAAAACATCTGTAGCATCTGAACCGTTTGACCTACAACATCGTATGACCACTCCCTGGAAAGGGGAGACCCTCGCGAACACGGTGGTGTTCTCAATTTGTCTCTACGCCCCCCACAAGTGTCAGGGGACTCGTCTGAAGTCGAAACCCTCTATGTGCAAACATCTGTTTGTAGAATCCAAAATCTTTGGGCTACAAACTAATGTGACCCCACTTGTCACAATGTTCTCCGTTTTGCCCTACGTTTTCCACAAGTGTCACGGGACTAATCTGAAGGTAACAGGTACTGATTAAAATGATAGATTTTTTAACCAGGGACCTCTCGCACCCTAAGCCATAATAGTACAACTATACCAACGATCCGTTTGGTCAAAGAATTTTCACTTTCCACAAAAATGACGGTCAGGATATGAATCGATGTCTCCATGTTGCTTAAGAGCTTCACATAGCATTGGTGGTATAGTGGTGAGCATAGCTGCCTTCCAAGCCGTTGACCAGGGTTCGATTCCCAGCCAATGCAGAGCATGAGATATTCACTAGGTTTAGGGGCTGGGTGTCATTTCAAGTGTATTACATTGGAATCAATGTCCTTGTTAGTGGAAGTCAGATTTGCTCTTAGTTTTTGCAGGTTTTCTAAATGAAGTGCGATATTGAGCCAACTAGTGAATATCACAATAGATACGCAGTCCATCGCCTAAACCATTCAGCCACCTCGTCCTGCGCCCAAGAGGTGGCTGTTTGCAACCAGTGGCCAGAGATCTGCCTGTCTGAGCTTGTTAAAAGATCTGAAAAAGGGCTCATCCGGGATTTGAACCCGGGACCTCTCGCATCCAAAGCGAGAATCATACCCCTAGACCAACGAGCCTTAGACAAGAATAAAATTGTTTTGCTTTCTGCGGCAATTACAATGAGGATATCAATTGTTCTTGTCCATGGTGCTTGGATAGATTGAACCTCATGTGAGTGTTTGTGCTATACTTGTGAGCATAGCAGTCTTCCAAACTGTTGACCAGGCTTCAGTTCAAATCTTTTGTATTTCATCTGCTGTGTCTTTCACATTCTGTCTTCTTAAGCCGCGACAGCAAACTGATGATGAGTGTTGACAAATGAATATTGAGCAAAATGAGGTCAATTAATATTTTAAAAGAGAAAATGAAAAAATAAAACTTAAAAAAGAATGGAGCTCATTTATTTTGAGTCGATTGATGCATCAGTACGTGAATCAAAGTAAACGAACGTAAAAAATACCCATTCAAATCGATCAGTTTTCAACTAGAGAGATTGAAACGCGTCGTATCTGTCTCAAGCCTCCGTAACTGTTTATGTTACAACTCCACATCTGCAATAAATGGTGGTGGAGCTAGAGCGGTGTTTGTCAAACCATGAGACATACCAATAATCGGTATTCTCACAAAAACATCTGTAGCATCTGAACCGTTTGACCTACAACATCGTATGACCACTCCCTGGAAAGGGGAGACCCTCGCGAACACGGTGGTGTTCTCAATTTGTCTCTACGCCCCCCACAAGTGTCAGGGGACTCGTCTGAAGTCGAAACCCTCTATGTGCAAACATCTGTTTGTAGAATCCAAAATCTTTGGGCTACAAACTAATGTGACCCCACTTGTCACAATGTTCTCCGTTTTGCCCTACGTTTTCCACAAGTGTCACGGGACTAATCTGAAGGTAACAGGTACTGATTAAAATGATAGATTTTTTAACCAGGGACCTCTCGCACCCTAAGCCATAATAGTACAACTATACCAACGATCCGTTTGGTCAAAGAATTTTCACTTTCCACAAAAATGACTGTCAGGATATGAATCGATGTCTCCATGTTGCTTAAAAGCTTCACATAGCATTGGTGGTATAGTGGTGAGCATAGCTGCCTTCCAAGCAGTTGACCAGGGTTCGATTCCCAGCCAATGCAGAGCATGAGATATTCACTAGTTTTAGGGGCTGGGTGTCATTTCAAGTGTATTACATTGCAATCAGTGTCCTTGTTAGTGGAAGTCAGATTTGCTCTTAGTTTTTGCAGGTTTTCTAAATGAAGTGCGATATTGAGCCAACTAGTGAATATCACAATAGATACGCAGTCCATCGCCTAAACCATTCAGCCACCTCGTCCTGCGCCCAAGAGGTGGCTGTTTGCAACCAGTGGCCAGAGATCTGCCTGTCTGAGCTTGTTAAAAGATCTGAAAAAGGGCTCATCCGGGATTTGAACCCGGGACCTCTCGCACCCAAAGCGAGAATCATACCCCTAGACCAACGAGCCTTAGACAAGAATAAAATTGTTTTGCTTTCTGCGGCAATTACAATGAGGATATCAATTGTTCTTGTCCATGGTGCTTGGATAGATTGAACCTCATGTGAGTGTTTGTGCTATACTTGTGAGCATAGCAGTCTTCCAAACTGTTGACCAGGCTTCAGTTCAAATCTTTTGTATTTCATCTGCTGTGTCTTTCACATTCTGTCTTCTTAAGCCGCGACAGCAAACTGATGATGAGTGTTGACAAATGAATATTGAGCAAAATGAGGTCAATTAATATTTTAAAAGAGAAAATGAAAAAATAAAACTTAAAAAAGAATGGAGCTCATTTATTTTGAGTCGATTGATGCATCAGTACGTGAATCAAAGTAAACGAACGTAAAAAATACCCATTCAAATCGATCAGTTTTCAACTAGAGAGATTGAAACGCGTCGTATCTGTCTCAAGCCTCCGTAACTGTTTATGTTACAACTCCACATCTGCAATAAATGGTGGTGGAGCTAGAGCGGTGTTTGTCAAACCATGAGACATACCAATAATCGGTATTCTCACAAAAACATCTGTAGCATCTGAACCGTTTGACCTACAACATCGTATGACCACTCCCTGGAAAGGGGAGACCCTCGCGAACACGGTGGTGTTCTCAATTTGTCTCTACGCCCCCCACAAGTGTCAGGGGACTCGTCTGAAGTCGAAACCCTCTATGTGCAAACATCTGTTTGTAGAATCCAAAATCTTTGGGCTACAAACTAATGTGACCCCACTTGTCACAATGTTCTCCGTTTTGCCCTACGTTTTCCACAAGTGTCACGGGACTAATCTGAAGGTAACAGGTACTGATTAAAATGATAGATTTTTTAACCAGGGACCTCTCGCACCCTAAGCCATAATAGTACAACTATACCAACGATCCGTTTGGTCAAAGAATTTTCACTTTCCACAAAAATGACGGTCAGGATATGAATCGATGTCTCCATGTTGCTTAAGAGCTTCACATAGCATTGGTGGTATAGTGGTGAGCATAGCTGCCTTCCAAGCCGTTGACCAGGGTTCGATTCCCAGCCAATGCAGAGCATGAGATATTCACTAGGTTTAGGGGCTGGGTGTCATTTCAAGTGTATTACATTGGAATCAATGTCCTTGTTAGTGGAAGTCAGATTTGCTCTTAGTTTTTGCAGGTTTTCTAAATGAAGTGCGATATTGAGCCAACTAGTGAATATCACAATAGATACGCAGTCCATCGCCTAAACCATTCAGCCACCTCGTCCTGCGCCCAAGAGGTGGCTGTTTGCAACCAGTGGCCAGAGATCTGCCTGTCTGAGCTTGTTAAAAGATCTGAAAAAGGGCTCATCCGGGATTTGAACCCGGGACCTCTCGCATCCAAAGCGAGAATCATACCCCTAGACCAACGAGCCTTAGACAAGAATAAAATTGTTTTGCTTTCTGCGGCAATTACAATGAGGATATCAATTGTTCTTGTCCATGGTGCTTGGATAGATTGAACCTCATGTGAGTGTTTGTGCTATACTTGTGAGCATAGCAGTCTTCCAAACTGTTGACCAGGCTTCAGTTCAAATCTTTTGTATTTCATCTGCTGTGTCTTTCACATTCTGTCTTCTTAAGCCGCGACAGCAAACTGATGATGAGTGTTGACAAATGAATATTGAGCAAAATGAGGTCAATTAATATTTTAAAAGAGAAAATGAAAAAATAAAACTTAAAAAAGAATGGAGCTCATTTATTTTGAGTCGATTGATGCATCAGTACGTGAATCAAAGTAAACGAACGTAAAAAATACCCATTCAAATCGATCAGTTTTCAACTAGAGAGATTGAAACGCGTCGTATCTGTCTCAAGCCTCCGTAACTGTTTATGTTACAACTCCACATCTGCAATAAATGGTGGTGGAGCTAGAGCGGTGTTTGTCAAACCATGAGACATACCAATAATCGGTATTCTCACAAAAACATCTGTAGCATCTGAACCGTTTGACCTACAACATCGTATGACCACTCCCTGGAAAGGGGAGACCCTCGCGAACACGGTGGTGTTCTCAATTTGTCTCTACGCCCCCCACAAGTGTCAGGGGACTCGTCTGAAGTCGAAACCCTCTATGTGCAAACATCTGTTTGTAGAATCCAAAATCTTTGGGCTACAAACTAATGTGACCCCACTTGTCACAATGTTCTCCGTTTTGCCCTACGTTTTCCACAAGTGTCACGGGACTAATCTGAAGGTAACAGGTACTGATTAAAATGATAGATTTTTTAACCAGGGACCTCTCGCACCCTAAGCCATAATAGTACAACTATACCAACGATCCGTTTGGTCAAAGAATTTTCACTTTCCACAAAAATGACGGTCAGGATATGAATCGATGTCTCCATGTTGCTTAAGAGCTTCACATAGCATTGGTGGTATAGTGGTGAGCATAGCTGCCTTCCAAGCCGTTGACCAGGGTTCGATTCCCAGCCAATGCAGAGCATGAGATATTCACTAGGTTTAGGGGCTGGGTGTCATTTCAAGTGTATTACATTGGAATCAATGTCCTTGTTAGTGGAAGTCAGATTTGCTCTTAGTTTTTGCAGGTTTTCTAAATGAAGTGCGATATTGAGCCAACTAGTGAATATCACAATAGATACGCAGTCCATCGCCTAAACCATTCAGCCACCTCGTCCTGCGCCCAAGAGGTGGCTGTTTGCAACCAGTGGCCAGAGATCTGCCTGTCTGAGCTTGTTAAAAGATCTGAAAAAGGGCTCATCCGGGATTTGAACCCGGGACCTCTCGCATCCAAAGCGAGAATCATACCCCTAGACCAACGAGCCTTAGACAAGAATAAAATTGTTTTGCTTTCTGCGGCAATTACAATGAGGATATCAATTGTTCTTGTCCATGGTGCTTGGATAGATTGAACCTCATGTGAGTGTTTGTGCTATACTTGTGAGCATAGCAGTCTTCCAAACTGTTGACCAGGCTTCAGTTCAAATCTTTTGTATTTCATCTGCTGTGTCTTTCACATTCTGTCTTCTTAAGCCGCGACAGCAAACTGATGATGAGTGTTGACAAATGAATATTGAGCAAAATGAGGTCAATTAATATTTTAAAAGAGAAAATGAAAAAATAAAACTTAAAAAAGAATGGAGCTCATTTATTTTGAGTCGATTGATGCATCAGTACGTGAATCAAAGTAAACGAACGTAAAAAATACCCATTCAAATCGATCAGTTTTCAACTAGAGAGATTGAAACGCGTCGTATCTGTCTCAAGCCTCCGTAACTGTTTATGTTACAACTCCACATCTGCAATAAATGGTGGTGGAGCTAGAGCGGTGTTTGTCAAACCATGAGACATACCAATAATCGGTATTCTCACAAAAACATCTGTAGCATCTGAACCGTTTGACCTACAACATCGTATGACCACTCCCTGGAAAGGGGAGACCCTCGCGAACACGGTGGTGTTCTCAATTTGTCTCTACGCCCCCCACAAGTGTCAGGGGACTCGTCTGAAGTCGAAACCCTCTATGTGCAAACATCTGTTTGTAGAATCCAAAATCTTTGGGCTACAAACTAATGTGACCCCACTTGTCACAATGTTCTCCGTTTTGCCCTACGTTTTCCACAAGTGTCACGGGACTAATCTGAAGGTAACAGGTACTGATTAAAATGATAGATTTTTTAACCAGGGACCTCTCGCACCCTAAGCCATAATAGTACAACTATACCAACGATCCGTTTGGTCAAAGAATTTTCACTTTCCACAAAAATGACGGTCAGGATATGAATCGATGTCTCCATGTTGCTTAAGAGCTTCACATAGCATTGGTGGTATAGTGGTGAGCATAGCTGCCTTCCAAGCCGTTGACCAGGGTTCGATTCCCAGCCAATGCAGAGCATGAGATATTCACTAGGTTTAGGGGCTGGGTGTCATTTCAAGTGTATTACATTGGAATCAATGTCCTTGTTAGTGGAAGTCAGATTTGCTCTTAGTTTTTGCAGGTTTTCTAAATGAAGTGCGATATTGAGCCAACTAGTGAATATCACAATAGATACGCAGTCCATCGCCTAAACCATTCAGCCACCTCGTCCTGCGCCCAAGAGGTGGCTGTTTGCAACCAGTGGCCAGAGATCTGCCTGTCTGAGCTTGTTAAAAGATCTGAAAAAGGGCTCATCCGGGATTTGAACC
Organism: Salmo salar; assembly: GCF_965601325.2. NCBI lineage: Eukaryota > Metazoa > Chordata > Actinopteri > Salmoniformes > Salmonidae > Salmo > Salmo salar. Next base: position 528,311 of record NW_027675428.1, read on the forward strand.
CGGGACCTCTCGCATCCAAAGCGAGAATCATACCCCTAGACCAACGAGCCTTAGACAAGAATAAAATTGTTTTGCTTTCTGCGGCAATTACAATGAGGATATCAATTGTTCTTGTCCATGGTGCTTGGATAGATTGAACCTCATGTGAGTGTTTGTGCTATACTTGTGAGCATAGCAGTCTTCCAAACTGTTGACCAGGCTTCAGTTCAAATCTTTTGTATTTCATCTGCTGTGTCTTTCACATTCTGTCTTCTTAAGCCGCGACAGCAAACTGATGATGAGTGTTGACAAATGAATATTGAGCAAAATGAGGTCAATTAATATTTTAAAAGAGAAAATGAAAAAATAAAACTTAAAAAAGAATGGAGCTCATTTATTTTGAGTCGATTGATGCATCAGTACGTGAATCAAAGTAAACGAACGTAAAAAATACCCATTCAAATCGATCAGTTTTCAACTAGAGAGATTGAAACGCGTCGTATCTGTCTCAAGCCTCCGTAACTGTTTATGTTACAACTCCACATCTGCAATAAATGGTGGTGGAGCTAGAGCGGTGTTTGTCAAACCATGAGACATACCAATAATCGGTATTCTCACAAAAACATCTGTAGCATCTGAACCGTTTGACCTACAACATCGTATGACCACTCCCTGGAAAGGGGAGACCCTCGCGAACACGGTGGTGTTCTCAATTTGTCTCTACGCCCCCCACAAGTGTCAGGGGACTCGTCTGAAGTCGAAACCCTCTATGTGCAAACATCTGTTTGTAGAATCCAAAATCTTTGGGCTACAAACTAATGTGACCCCACTTGTCACAATGTTCTCCGTTTTGCCCTACGTTTTCCACAAGTGTCACGGGACTAATCTGAAGGTAACAGGTACTGATTAAAATGATAGATTTTTTAACCAGGGACCTCTCGCACCCTAAGCCATAATAGTACAACTATACCAACGATCCGTTTGGTCAAAGAATTTTCACTTTCCACAAAAATGACTGTCAGGATATGAATCGATGTCTCCATGTTGCTTAAAAGCTTCACATAGCATTGGTGGTATAGTGGTGAGCATAGCTGCCTTCCAAGCAGTTGACCAGGGTTCGATTCCCAGCCAATGCAGAGCATGAGATATTCACTAGTTTTAGGGGCTGGGTGTCATTTCAAGTGTATTACATTGCAATCAGTGTCCTTGTTAGTGGAAGTCAGTTTTGCTCTTAGTTTTTGCAGGTTTTCTAAATGAAGTGCGATATTGAGCCAACTAGTGAATATCACAATAGATACGCAGTCCATCGCCTAAACCATTCAGCCACCTCGTCCTGCGCCCAAGAGGTGGCTGTTTGCAACCAGTGGCCAGAGATCTGCCTGTCTGAGCTTGTTAAAAGATCTGAAAAAGGGCTCATCCGGGATTTGAACCCGGGACCTCTCGCACCCAAAGCGAGAATCATACCCCTAGACCAACGAGCCTTAGACAAGAATAAAATTGTTTTGCTTTCTGCGGCAATTACAATGAGGATATCAATTGTTCTTGTCCATGGTGCTTGGATAGATTGAACCTCATGTGAGTGTTTGTGCTATACTTGTGAGCATAGCAGTCTTCCAAACTGTTGACCAGGCTTCAGTTCAAATCTTCTGTATTTCATCTGCTGTGTCTTTCACATTCTGTCTTCTTAAGCCGCGACAGCAAACTGATGATGAGTGTTGACAAATGAATATTGAGCAAAATGAGGTCAATTAATATTTTAAAAGAGAAAATGAAAAAATAAAACTTAAAAAAGAATGGAGCTCATTTATTTTGAGTCGATTGATGCATCAGTACGTGAATCAAAGTAAACGAACGTAAAAAATACCCATTCAAATCGATCAGTTTTCAACTAGAGAGATTGAAACGTGTCGTATCTGTCTCAAGCCTCCGTAACTGTTTATGTTACAACTCCACATCTGCAATAAATGGTGGTGGAGCTAGAGCGGTGTTTGTCAAACCATGAGACATACCAATAATCGGTATTCTCACAAAAACATCTGTAGCATCTGAACCGTTTGACCTACAACATCGTATGACCACTCCCTGGAAAGGGGAGACCCTCGCGAACACGGTGGTGTTCTCAATTTGTCTCTACGCCCCCCACAAGTGTCAGGGGACTCGTCTGAAGTCGAAACCCTCTATGTGCAAACATCTGTTTGTAAAATCCAAAATCTTTGGGCTACAAACTAATGTGACCCCACTTGTCACAATGTTCTCCGTTTTGCCCTACGTTTTCCACAAGTGTCACGGGACTAATCTGAAGGTAACAGGTACTGATTAAAATGATAGATTTTTTAACCAGGGACCTCTCGCACCCTAAGCCATAATAGTACAACTATACCAACGATCCGTTTGGTCAAAGAATTTTCACTTTCCACAAAAATGACTGTCAGGATATGAATCGATGTCTCCATGTTGCTTAAGAGCTTCACATAGCATTGGTGGTATAGTGGTGAGCATAGCTGCCTTCCAAGCAGTTGACCAGGGTTCGATTCCCAGCCAATGCAGAGCATGAGATATTCACTAGTTTTAGGGGCTGGGTGTCATTTCAAGTGTATTACATTGCAATCAGTGTCCTTGTTAGTGGAAGTCAGATTTGCTCTTAGTTTTTGCAGGTTTTCTAAATGAAGTGCGATATTGAGCCAACTAGTGAATATCACAATAGATACGCAGTCCATCGCCTAAACCATTCAGCCACCTCGTCCTGCGCCCAAGAGGTGGCTGTTTGCAACCAGTGGCCAGAGATCTGCCTGTCTGAGCTTGTTAAAAGATCTGAAAAAGGGCTCATCCGGGATTTGAACCCGGGACCTCTCGCACCCAAAGCGAGAATCATACCCCTAGACCAACGAGCCTTAGACAAGAATAAAATTGTTTTGCTTTCTGCGGCAATTACAATGAGGATATCAATTGTTCTTGTCCATGGTGCTTGGATAGATTGAACCTCATGTGAGTGTTTGTGCTATACTTGTGAGCATAGCAGTCTTCCAAACTGTTGACCAGGCTTCAGTTCAAATCTTCTGTATTTCATCTGCTGTGTCTTTCACATTCTGTCTTCTTAAGCCGCGACAGCAAACTGATGATGAGTGTTGACAAATGAATATTGAGCAAAATGAGGTCAATTAATATTTTAAAAGATAAAATGAAAAAATAAAACTTAAAAAAGAATGGAGCTCATTTATTTTGAGTCGATTGATGCATCAGTACGTGAATCAAAGTAAACGAACGTAAAAAATACCCATTCAAATCGATCAGTTTTCAACTAGAGAGATTGAAACGCGTCGTATCTGTCTCAAGCCTCCGTAACTGTTTATGTTACAACTCCACATCTGCAATAAATGGTGGTGGAGCTAGAGCGGTGTTTGTCAAACCATGAGACATACCAATAATCGGTATTCTCACAAAAACATCTGTAGCATCTGAACCGTTTGACCTACAACATCGTATGACCACTCCCTGGAAAGGGGAGACCCTCGCGAACACGGTGGTGTTCTCAATTTGTCTCTACGCCCCCCACAAGTGTCAGGGGACTCGTCTGAAGTCGAAACCCTCTATGTGCAAACATCTGTTTGTAGAATCCAAAATCTTTGGGCTACAAACTAATGTGACCCCACTTGTCACAATGTTCTCCGTTTTGCCCTACGTTTTCCACAAGTGTCACGGGACTAATCTGAAGGTAACAGGTACTGATTAAAATGATAGATTTTTTAACCAGGGACCTCTCGCACCCTAAGCCATAATAGTACAACTATACCAACGATCCGTTTGGTCAAAGAATTTTCACTTTCCACAAAAATGACTGTCAGGATATGAATCGATGTCTCCATGTTGCTTAAAAGCTTCACATAGCATTGGTGGTATAGTGGTGAGCATAGCTGCCTTCCAAGCAGTTGACCAGGGTTCGATTCCCAGCCAATGCAGAGCATGAGATATTCACTAGTTTTAGGGGCTGGGTGTCATTTCAAGTGTATTACATTGCAATCAGTGTCCTTGTTAGTGGAAGTCAGTTTTGCTCTTAGTTTTTGCAGGTTTTCTAAATGAAGTGCGATATTGAGCCAACTAGTGAATATCACAATAGATACGCAGTCCATCGCCTAAACCATTCAGCCACCTCGTCCTGCGCCCAAGAGGTGGCTGTTTGCAACCAGTGGCCAGAGATCTGCCTGTCTGAGCTTGTTAAAAGATCTGAAAAAGGGCTCATCCGGGATTTGAACCCGGGACCTCTCGCACCCAAAGCGAGAATCATACCCCTAGACCAACGAGCCTTAGACAAGAATAAAATTGTTTTGCTTTCTGCGGCAATTACAATGAGGATATCAATTGTTCTTGTCCATGGTGCTTGGATAGATTGAACCTCATGTGAGTGTTTGTGCTATACTTGTGAGCATAGCAGTCTTCCAAACTGTTGACCAGGCTTCAGTTCAAATCTTCTGTATTTCATCTGCTGTGTCTTTCACATTCTGTCTTCTTAAGCCGCGACAGCAAACTGATGATGAGTGTTGACAAATGAATATTGAGCAAAATGAGGTCAATTAATATTTTAAAAGAGAAAATGAAAAAATAAAACTTAAAAAAGAATGGAGCTCATTTATTTTGAGTCGATTGATGCATCAGTACGTGAATCAAAGTAAACGAACGTAAAAAATACCCATTCAAATCGATCAGTTTTCAACTAGAGAGATTGAAACGTGTCGTATCTGTCTCAAGCCTCCGTAACTGTTTATGTTACAACTCCACATCTGCAATAAATGGTGGTGGAGCTAGAGCGGTGTTTGTCAAACCATGAGACATACCAATAATCGGTATTCTCACAAAAACATCTGTAGCATCTGAACCGTTTGACCTACAACATCGTATGACCACTCCCTGGAAAGGGGAGACCCTCGCGAACACGGTGGTGTTCTCAATTTGTCTCTACGCCCCCCACAAGTGTCAGGGGACTCGTCTGAAGTCGAAACCCTCTATGTGCAAACATCTGTTTGTAAAATCCAAAATCTTTGGGCTACAAACTAATGTGACCCCACTTGTCACAATGTTCTCCGTTTTGCCCTACGTTTTCCACAAGTGTCACGGGACTAATCTGAAGGTAACAGGTACTGATTAAAATGATAGATTTTTTAACCAGGGACCTCTCGCACCCTAAGCCATAATAGTACAACTATACCAACGATCCGTTTGGTCAAAGAATTTTCACTTTCCACAAAAATGACTGTCAGGATATGAATCGATGTCTCCATGTTGCTTAAGAGCTTCACATAGCATTGGTGGTATAGTGGTGAGCATAGCTGCCTTCCAAGCAGTTGACCAGGGTTCGATTCCCAGCCAATGCAGAGCATGAGATATTCACTAGTTTTAGGGGCTGGGTGTCATTTCAAGTGTATTACATTGCAATCAGTGTCCTTGTTAGTGGAAGTCAGATTTGCTCTTAGTTTTTGCAGGTTTTCTAAATGAAGTGCGATATTGAGCCAACTAGTGAATATCACAATAGATACGCAGTCCATCGCCTAAACCATTCAGCCACCTCGTCCTGCGCCCAAGAGGTGGCTGTTTGCAACCAGTGGCCAGAGATCTGCCTGTCTGAGCTTGTTAAAAGATCTGAAAAAGGGCTCATCCGGGATTTGAACCCGGGACCTCTCGCACCCAAAGCGAGAATCATACCCCTAGACCAACGAGCCTTAGACAAGAATAAAATTGTTTTGCTTTCTGCGGCAATTACAATGAGGATATCAATTGTTCTTGTCCATGGTGCTTGGATAGATTGAACCTCATGTGAGTGTTTGTGCTATACTTGTGAGCATAGCAGTCTTCCAAACTGTTGACCAGGCTTCAGTTCAAATCTTCTGTATTTCATCTGCTGTGTCTTTCACATTCTGTCTTCTTAAGCCGCGACAGCAAACTGATGATGAGTGTTGACAAATGAATATTGAGCAAAATGAGGTCAATTAATATTTTAAAAGAGAAAATGAAAAAATAAAACTTAAAAAAGAATGGAGCTCATTTATTTTGAGTCGATTGATGCATCAGTACGTGAATCAAAGTAAACGAACGTAAAAAATACCCATTCAAATCGATCAGTTTTCAACTAGAGAGATTGAAACGCGTCGTATCTGTCTCAAGCCTCCGTAACTGTTTATGTTACAACTCCACATCTGCAATAAATGGTGGTGGAGCTAGAGCGGTGTTTGTCAAACCATGAGACATACCAATAATCGGTATTCTCACAAAAACATCTGTAGCATCTGAACCGTTTGACCTACAACATCGTATGACCACTCCCTGGAAAGGGGAGACCCTCGCGAACACGGTGGTGTTCTCAATTTGTCTCTACGCCCCCCACAAGTGTCAGGGGACTCGTCTGAAGTCGAAACCCTCTATGTGCAAACATCTGTTTGTAGAATCCAAAATCTTTGGGCTACAAACTAATGTGACCCCACTTGTCACAATGTTCTCCGTTTTGCCCTACGTTTTCCACAAGTGTCACGGGACTAATCTGAAGGTAACAGGTACTGATTAAAATGATAGATTTTTTAACCAGGGACCTCTCGCACCCTAAGCCATAATAGTACAACTATACCAACGATCCGTTTGGTCAAAGAATTTTCACTTTCCACAAAAATGACTGTCAGGATATGAATCGATGTCTCCATGTTGCTTAAGAGCTTCACATAGCATTGGTGGTATAGTGGTGAGCATAGCTGCCTTCCAAGCAGTTGACCAGGGTTCGATTCCCAGCCAATGCAGAGCATGAGATATTCACTAGTTTTAGGGGCTGGGTGTCATTTCAAGTGTATTACATTGCAATCAGTGTCCTTGTTAGTGGAAGTCAGATTTGCTCTTAGTTTTTGCAGGTTTTCTAAATGAAGTGCGATATTGAGCCAACTAGTGAATATCACAATAGATACGCAGTCCATCGCCTAAACCATTCAGCCACCTCGTCCTGCGCCCAAGAGGTGGCTGTTTGCAACCAGTGGCCAGAGATCTGCCTGTCTGAGCTTGTTAAAAGATCTGAAAAAGGGCTCATCCGGGATTTGAACCCGGGACCTCTCGCACCCAAAGCGAGAATCATACCCCTAGACCAACGAGCCTTAGACAAGAATAAAATTGTTTTGCTTTCTGCGGCAATTACAATGAGGATATCAATTGTTCTTGTCCATGGTGCTTGGATAGATTGAACCTCATGTGAGTGTTTGTGCTATACTTGTGAGCATAGCAGTCTTCCAAACTGTTGACCAGGCTTCAGTTCAAATCTTCTGTATTTCATCTGCTGTGTCTTTCACATTCTGTCTTCTTAAGCCGCGACAGCAAACTGATGATGAGTGTTGACAAATGAATATTGAGCAAAATGAGGTCAATTAATATTTTAAAAGAGAAAATGAAAAAATAAAACTTAAAAAAGAATGGAGCTCATTTATTTTGAGTCGATTGATGCATCAGTACGTGAATCAAAGTAAACGAACGTAAAAAATACCCATTCAAATCGATCAGTTTTCAACTAGAGAGATTGAAACGCGTCGTATCTGTCTCAAGCCTCCGTAACTGTTTATGTTACAACTCCACATCTGCAATAAATGGTGGTGGAGCTAGAGCGGTGTTTGTCAAACCATGAGACATACCAATAATCGGTATTCTCACAAAAACATCTGTAGCATCTGAACCGTTTGACCTACAACATCGTATGACCACTCCCTGGAAAGGGGAGACCCTCGCGAACACGGTGGTGTTCTCAATTTGTCTCTACGCCCCCCACAAGTGTCAGGGGACTCGTCTGAAGTCGAAACCCTCTATGTGCAAACATCTGTTTGTAAAATCCAAAATCTTTGGGCTACAAACTAATGTGACCCCACTTGTCACAATGTTCTCCGTTTTGCCCTACGTTTTCCACAAGTGTCACGGGACTAATCTGAAGGTAACAGGTACTGATTAAAATGATAGATTTTTTAACCAGGGACCTCTCGCACCCTAAGCCATAATAGTACAACTATACCAACGATCCGTTTGGTCAAAGAATTTTCACTTTCCACAAAAATGACTGTCAGGATATGAATCGATGTCTCCATGTTGCTTAAGAGCTTCACATAGCATTGGTGGTATAGTGGTGAGCATAGCTGCCTTCCAAGCAGTTGACCAGGGTTCGATTCCCAGCCAATGCAGAGCATGAGATATTCACTAGTTTTAGGGGCTGGGTGTCATTTCAAGTGTATTACATTGCAATCAGTGTCCTTGTTAGTGGAAGTCAGATTTGCTCTTAGTTTTTGCAGGTTTTCTAAATGAAGTGCGATATTGAGCCAACTAGTGAATATCACAATAGATACGCAGTCCATCGCCTAAACCATTCAGCCACCTCGTCCTGCGCCCAAGAGGTGGCTGTTTGCAACCAGTGGCCAGAGATCTGCCTGTCTGAGCTTGTTAAAAGATCTGAAAAAGGGCTCATCCGGGATTTGAACCCGGGACCTCTCGCACCCAAAGCGAGAATCATACCCCTAGACCAACGAGCCTTAGACAAGAATAAAATTGTTTTGCTTTCTGCGGCAATTACAATGAGGATATCAATTGTTCTTGTCCATGGTGCTTGGATAGATTGAACCTCATGTGAGTGTTTGTGCTATACTTGTGAGCATAGCAGTCTTCCAAACTGTTGACCAGGCTTCAGTTCAAATCTTCTGTATTTCATCTGCTGTGTCTTTCACATTCTGTCTTCTTAAGCCGCGACAGCAAACTGATGATGAGTGTTGACAAATGAATATTGAGCAAAATGAGGTCAATTAATATTTTAAAAGAGAAAATGAAAAAATAAAACTTAAAAAAGAATGGAGCTCATTTATTTTGAGTCGATTGATGCATCAGTACGTGAATCAAAGTAAACGAACGTAAAAAATACCCATTCAAATCGATCAGTTTTCAACTAGAGAGATTGAAACGCGTCGTATCTGTCTCAAGCCTCCGTAACTGTTTATGTTACAACTCCACATCTGCAATAAATGGTGGTGGAGCTAGAGCGGTGTTTGTCAAACCATGAGACATACCAATAATCGGTATTCTCACAAAAACATCTGTAGCATCTGAACCGTTTGACCTACAACATCGTATGACCACTCCCTGGAAAGGGGAGACCCTCGCGAACACGGTGGTGTTCTCAATTTGTCTCTACGCCCCCCACAAGTGTCAGGGGACTCGTCTGAAGTCGAAACCCTCTATGTGCAAACATCTGTTTGTAAAATCCAAAATCTTTGGGCTACAAACTAATGTGACCCCACTTGTCACAATGTTCTCCGTTTTGCCCTACGTTTTCCACAAGTGTCACGGGACTAATCTGAAGGTAACAGGTACTGATTAAAATGATAGATTTTTTAACCAGGGACCTCTCGCACCCTAAGCCATAATAGTACAACTATACCAACGATCCGTTTGGTCAAAGAATTTTCACTTTCCACAAAAATGACTGTCAGGATATGAATCGATGTCTCCATGTTGCTTAAGAGCTTCACATAGCATTGGTGGTATAGTGGTGAGCATAGCTGCCTTCCAAGCAGTTGACCAGGGTTCGATTCCCAGCCAATGCAGAGCATGAGATATTCACTAGTTTTAGGGGCTGGGTGTCATTTCAAGTGTATTACATTGCAATCAGTGTCCTTGTTAGTGGAAGTCAGATTTGCTCTTAGTTTTTGCAGGTTTTCTAAATGAAGTGCGATATTGAGCCAACTAGTGAATATCACAATAGATACGCAGTCCATCGCCTAAACCATTCAGCCACCTCGTCCTGCGCCCAAGAGGTGGCTGTTTGCAACCAGTGGCCAGAGATCTGCCTGTCTGAGCTTGTTAAAAGATCTGAAAAAGGGCTCATCCGGGATTTGAACCCGGGACCTCTCGCACCCAAAGCGAGAATCATACCCCTAGACCAACGAGCCTTAGACAAGAATAAAATTGTTTTGCTTTCTGCGGCAATTACAATGAGGATATCAATTGTTCTTGTCCATGGTGCTTGGATAGATTGAACCTCATGTGAGTGTTTGTGCTATACTTGTGAGCATAGCAGTCTTCCAAACTGTTGACCAGGCTTCAGTTCAAATCTTCTGTATTTCATCTGCTGTGTCTTTCACATTCTGTCTTCTTAAGCCGCGACAGCAAACTGATGATGAGTGTTGACAAATGAATATTGAGCAAAATGAGGTCAATTAATATTTTAAAAGAGAAAATGAAAAAATAAAACTTAAAAAAGAATGGAGCTCATTTATTTTGAGTCGATTGATGCATCAGTACGTGAATCAAAGTAAACGAACGTAAAAAATACCCATTCAAATCGATCAGTTTTCAACTAGAGAGATTGAAACGCGTCGTATCTGTCTCAAGCCTCCGTAACTGTTTATGTTACAACTCCACATCTGCAATAAATGGTGGTGGAGCTAGAGCGGTGTTTGTCAAACCATGAGACATACCAATAATCGGTATTCTCACAAAAACATCTGTAGCATCTGAACCGTTTGACCTACAACATCGTATGACCACTCCCTGGAAAGGGGAGACCCTCGCGAACACGGTGGTGTTCTCAATTTGTCTCTACGCCCCCCACAAGTGTCAGGGGACTCGTCTGAAGTCGAAACCCTCTATGTGCAAACATCTGTTTGTAGAATCCAAAATCTTTGGGCTACAAACTAATGTGACCCCACTTGTCACAATGTTCTCCGTTTTGCCCTACGTTTTCCACAAGTGTCACGGGACTAATCTGAAGGTAACAGGTACTGATTAAAATGATAGATTTTTTAACCAGGGACCTCTCGCACCCTAAGCCATAATAGTACAACTATACCAACGATCCGTTTGGTCAAAGAATTTTCACTTTCCACAAAAATGACTGTCAGGATATGAATCGATGTCTCCATGTTGCTTAAGAGCTTCACATAGCATTGGTGGTATAGTGGTGAGCATAGCTGCCTTCCAAGCAGTTGACCAGGGTTCGATTCCCAGCCAATGCAGAGCATGAGATATTCACTAGTTTTAGGGGCTGGGTGTCATTTCAAGTGTATTACATTGCAATCAGTGTCCTTGTTAGTGGAAGTCAGATTTGCTCTTAGTTTTTGCAGGTTTTCTAAATGAAGTGCGATATTGAGCCAACTAGTGAATATCACAATAGATACGCAGTCCATCGCCTAAACCATTCAGCCACCTCGTCCTGCGCCCAAGAGGTGGCTGTTTGCAACCAGTGGCCAGAGATCTGCCTGTCTGAGCTTGTTAAAAGATCTGAAAAAGGGCTCATCCGGGATTTGAACCCGGGACCTCTCGCACCCAAAGCGAGAATCATACCCCTAGACCAACGAGCCTTAGACAAGAATAAAATTGTTTTGCTTTCTGCGGCAATTACAATGAGGATATCAATTGTTCTTGTCCATGGTGCTTGGATAGATTGAACCTCATGTGAGTGTTTGTGCTATACTTGTGAGCATAGCAGTCTTCCAAACTGTTGACCAGGCTTCAGTTCAAATCTTCTGTATTTCATCTGCTGTGTCTTTCACATTCTGTCTTCTTAAGCCGCGACAGCAAACTGATGATGAGTGTTGACAAATGAATATTGAGCAAAATGAGGTCAATTAATATTTTAAAAGAGAAAATGAAAAAATAAAACTTAAAAAAGAATGGAGCTCATTTATTTTGAGTCGATTGATGCATCAGTACGTGAATCAAAGTAAACGAACGTAAAAAATACCCATTCAAATCGATCAGTTTTCAACTAGAGAGATTGAAACGCGTCGTATCTGTCTCAAGCCTCCGTAACTGTTTATGTTACAACTCCACATCTGCAATAAATGGTGGTGGAGCTAGAGCGGTGTTTGTCAAACCATGAGACATACCAATAATCGGTATTCTCACAAAAACATCTGTAGCATCTGAACCGTTTGACCTACACCATCGTATGACCACTCCCTAGAAAGGGGAGACCCTCACGAACACGGTGGTGTTCTCAATTTGTCTCTACGTCCCCCACAAGTGTCAGGGGACTCGTCTGAAGTCGGAACCCTCTATGTGCAAACATCTGTTTGTAGAATCCAAAATCTTTGGGCTACAAACTAATGTGACCCCACTTGTCACAATGTTCTCCGTTTTGCCCTACGTTTTCCACAAGTGTCACGGGACTAATCTGAAGGTAACAGGTACTGATTAAAATGATAGATTTTTTAACCAGGGACCTCTCGCACCCTAAGCCATAATAGTACAACTATACCAACGATCCGTTTGGTCAAAGAATTTTCACTTTCCACAAAAATGACGGTCAGGATATGAATCGATGTCTCCATGTTGCTTACGAGCTTCACATAGCATTGGTGGTATAGTGGTGAGCATAGCTGCCTTCCAAGCAGTTGACCAGGGTTCGATTCCCAGCCAATGCAGAGCATGAGATATTCACTAGGTTTAGGGGCTGGGTGTCATTTCAAGTGTATTACATTGGAATCAATGTCCTTGTTAGTGGAAGTCAGATTTGCTCTTAGTTTTTGCAGGTTTTCTAAATGAAGTGCGATATTGAGCCAACTAGTGAATATCACAATAGATACGCAGTCCATCGCCTAAACCATTCAGCCACCTCGTCCTGCGCCCAAGAGGTGGCTGTTTGCAACCAGTGGCCAGAGATCTGCCTGTCTGAGCTTGTTAAAAGATCTGCAAAAGGGCTCATCCGGGATTTCAACCCGGGACCTCTCGCACCCAAAGCGAGAATCATACCCCTAGACCAACGAGCCTTAGACAAGAATAAAATTGTTTTGCTTTCTGCGGCAATTACAATGAGGATATCAATTGTTCTTGTCCATGGTGCTTGGATAGATTGAACCTCATGTGAGTGTTTGTGCTATACTTGTGAGCATAGCAGTCTTCCAAACTGTTGACCAGGCTTCAGTTCAAATCTTTTGTATTTCATCTGCTGTGTCTTTCACATTTTGTCTTCTTAAGCCGCGACAGCAAACTGATGATGAGTGTTGACAAATGAATATTGAGCAAAATGAGGTCAATTAATATTTTAAAAGAGAAAATGAAAAAATAAAACTTAAAAAAGAATGGAGCTCATTTATTTTGAGTCGATTGATGCATCAGTACGTGAATCAAAGTAAACGAACGTAAAAAATACCCATTCAAATCGATCAGTTTTCAACTAGAGAGATTGAAACGCGTCGTATCTGTCTCAAGCCTCCGTAACTGTTTATGTTACAACTCCACATCTGCAATAAATGGTGGTGGAGCTAGAGCGGTGTTTGTCAAACCATGAGACATACCAATAATCGGTATTCTCACAAAAACATCTGTAGCATCTGAACCGTTTGACCTACAACATCGTATGACCACTCCCTGAAAGGGGAGACCCTCACGAACACGGTGGTGTTCTCAATTTGTCTCTACGCCCCCCACAAGTGTCAGGGGACTCGTCTGAAGTCGAAACCCTCTATGTGCAAACATCTGTTTGTAGAATCCAAAATCTTTGGGCTACAAACTAATGTGACCCCACTTGTCACAATGTTCTCCGTTTTGCCCTACGTTTTCCACAAGTGTCACGGGACTAATCTGAAGGTAACAGGTACTGATTAAAATGATAGATTTTTTAACCAGGGACCTCTCGCACCCTAAGCCATAATAGTACAACTATACCAACGATCCGTTTGGTCAAAGAATTTTCACTTTCCACAAAAATGACTGTCAGGATATGAATCGATGTCTCCATGTTGCTTAAGAGCTTCACATAGCATTGGTGGTATAGTGGTGAGCATAGCTGCCTTCCAAGCAGTTGACCAGGGTTCGATTCCCAGCCAATGCAGAGCATGAGATATTCACTAGTTTTAGGGGCTGGGTGTCATTTCAAGTGTATTACATTGCAATCAGTGTCCTTGTTAGTGGAAGTCAGATTTGCTCTTAGTTTTTGCAGGTTTTCTAAATGAAGTGCGATATTGAGCCAACTAGTGAATATCACAATAGATACGCAGTCCATCGCCTAAACCATTCAGCCACCTCGTCCTGCGCCCAAGAGGTGGCTGTTTGCAACCAGTGGCCAGAGATCTGCCTGTCTGAGCTTGTTAAAAGATCTGAAAAAGGGCTCATCCGGGATTTGAACCCGGGACCTCTCGCACCCAAAGCGAGAATCATACCCCTAGACCAACGAGCCTTAGACAAGAATAAAATTGTTTTGCTTTCTGCGGCAATTACAATGAGGATATCAATTGTTCTTGTCCATGGTGCTTGGATAGATTGAACCTCATGTGAGTGTTTGTGCTATACTTGTGAGCATAGCAGTCTTCCAAACTGTTGACCAGGCTTCAGTTCAAATCTTCTGTATTTCATCTGCTGTGTCTTTCACATTCTGTCTTCTTAAGCCGCGACAGCAAACTGATGATGAGTGTTGACAAATGAATATTGAGCAAAATGAGGTCAATTAATATTTTAAAAGAGAAAATGAAAAAATAAAACTTAAAAAAGAATGGAGCTCATTTATTTTGAGTCGATTGATGCATCAGTACGTGAATCAAAGTAAACGAACGTAAAAAATACCCATTCAAATCGATCAGTTTTCAACTAGAGAGATTGAAACGCGTCGTATCTGTCTCAAGCCTCCGTAACTGTTTATGTTACAACTCCACATCTGCAATAAATGGTGGTGGAGCTAGAGCGGTGTTTGTCAAACCATGAGACATACCAATAATCGGTATTCTCACAAAAACATCTGTAGCATCTGAACCGTTTGACCTACAACATCGTATGACCACTCCCTGGAAAGGGGAGACCCTCGCGAACACGGTGGTGTTCTCAATTTGTCTCTACGCCCCCCACAAGTGTCAGGGGACTCGTCTGAAGTCGAAACCCTCTATGTGCAAACATCTGTTTGTAGAATCCAAAATCTTTGGGCTACAAACTAATGTGACCCCACTTGTCACAATGTTCTCCGTTTTGCCCTACGTTTTCCACAAGTGTCACGGGACTAATCTGAAGGTAACAGGTACTGATTAAAATGATAGATTTTTTAACCAGGGACCTCTCGCACCCTAAGCCATAATAGTACAACTATACCAACGATCCGTTTGGTCAAAGAATTTTCACTTTCCACAAAAATGACTGTCAGGATATGAATCGATGTCTCCATGTTGCTTACGAGCTTCACATAGCATTGGTGGTATAGTGGTGAGCATAGCTGCCTTCCAAGCAGTTGACCAGGGTTCGATTCCCAGCCAATGCAGAGCATGAGATATTCACTAGGTTTAGGGGCTGGGTGTCATTTCAAGTGTATTACATTGGAATCAATGTCCTTGTTAGTGGAAGTCAGATTTGCTCTTAGTTTTTGCAGGTTTTCTAAATGAAGTGCGATATTGAGCCAACTAGTGAATATCACAATAGATACGCAGTCCATCGCCTAAACCATTCAGCCACCTCGTCCTGCGCCCAAGAGGTGGCTGTTTGCAACCAGTGGCCAGAGATCTGCCTGTCTGAGCTTGTTAAAAGATCTGCAAAAGGGCTCATCCGGGATTTCAACCCGGGACCTCTCGCACCCAAAGCGAGAATCATACCCCTAGACCAACGAGCCTTAGACAAGAATAAAATTGTTTTGCTTTCTGCGGCAATTACAATGAGGATATCAATTGTTCTTGTCCATGGTGCTTGGATAGATTGAACCTCATGTGAGTGTTTGTGCTATACTTGTGAGCATAGCAGTCTTCCAAACTGTTGACCAGGCTTCAGTTCAAATCTTTTGTATTTCATCTGCTGTGTCTTTCACATTTTGTCTTCTTAAGCCGCGACAGCAAACTGATGATGAGTGTTGACAAATGAATATTGAGCAAAATGAGGTCAATTAATATTTTAAAAGAGAAAATGAAAAAATAAAACTTAAAAAAGAATGGAGCTCATTTATTTTGAGTCGATTGATGCATCAGTACGTGAATCAAAGTAAACGAACGTAAAAAATACCCATTCAAATCGATCAGTTTTCAACTAGAGAGATTGAAACGCGTCGTATCTGTCTCAAGCCTCCGTAACTGTTTATGTTACAACTCCACATCTGCAATAAATGGTGGTGGAGCTAGAGCGGTGTTTGTCAAACCATGAGACATACCAATAATCGGTATTCTCACAAAAACATCTGTAGCATCTGAACCGTTTGACCTACAACATCGTATGACCACTCCCTGAAAGGGGAGACCCTCACGAACACGGTGGTGTTCTCAATTTGTCTCTACGCCCCCCACAAGTGTCAGGGGACTCGTCTGAAGTCGAAACCCTCTATGTGCAAACATCTGTTTGTAGAATCCAAAATCTTTGGGCTACAAACTAATGTGACCCCACTTGTCACAATGTTCTCCGTTTTGCCCTACGTTTTCCACAAGTGTCACGGGACTAATCTGAAGGTAACAGGTACTGATTAAAATGATAGATTTTTTAACCAGGGACCTCTCGCACCCTAAGCCATAATAGTACAACTATACCAACGATCCGTTTGGTCAAAGAATTTTCACTTTCCACAAAAATGACGGTCAGGATATGAATCGATGTCTCCATGTTGCTTAAGAGCTTCACATAGCATTGGTGGTATAGTGGTGAGCATAGCTGCCTTCCAAGCAGTTGTCCAGGGTTCAATTCCCAGCCAATGCAGAGCATGAGATATTCACTAGTTTCAGGGGCTGGGTGTCATTTCAAGTCTATTACATTGGAATCAATGTCCTTGTTCGTGGAAGTCAGATTTGCTCTTAGTTTTTGCAGGTTTTCTAAATGAAGTGCGATATTGAGCCAACTAGTGAATATCACAATAGATACGCAGTCCATCGCCTAAACCATTCAGCCACCTCGTCCTGCGCCCAAGAGGTGGCTGTTTGCAACCAGTGGCCAGAGATCTGCCTGTCTGAGCTTGTTAAAAGATCTGAAAAAGGGCTCATCCGGGATTTGAACCCGGGACCTCTCGCACCCAAAGCGAGAATCATACCCCTAGACCAACGAGCCTTAGACAAGAATAAAATTGTTTTGCTTTCTGCGGCAATTACAATGAGGATATCAATTGTTCTTGTCCATGGTGCTTGGATAGATTGAACCTCATGTGAGTGTTTGTGCTATACTTGTGAGCATAGCAGTCTTCCAAACTGTTGACCAGGCTTCAGTTCAAATCTTTTGTATTTCATCTGCTGTGTCTTTCACATTTTGTCTTCTTAAGCCGCGACAGCAAACTGATGATGAGTGTTGACAAATGAATATTGAGCAAAATGAGGTCAATTAATATTTTAAAAGAGAAAATGAAAAAATAAAACTTAAAAAAGAATGGAGCTCATTTATTTTGAGTCGATTGATGCATCAGTACGTGAATCAAAGTAAACGAACGTAAAAAATACCCATTCAAATCGATCAGTTTTCAACTAGAGAGATTGAAACGCGTCGTATCTGTCTCAAGCCTCCGTAACTGTTTATGTTACAACTCCACATCTGCAATAAATGGTGGTGGAGCTAGAGCGGTGTTTGTCAAACCATGAGACATACCAATAATCGGTATTCTCACAAAAACATCTGTAGCATCTGAACCGTTTGACCTACAACATCGTATGACCACTCCCTGAAAGGGGAGACCCTCACGAACACGGTGGTGTTCTCAATTTGTCTCTACGCCCCCCACAAGTGTCAGGGGACTCGTCTGAAGTCGAAACCCTCTATGTGCAAACATCTGTTTGTAGAATCCAAAATCTTTGGGCTACAAACTAATGTGACCCCACTTGTCACAATGTTCTCCGTTTTGCCCTACGTTTTCCACAAGTGTCACGGGACTAATCTGAAGGTAACAGGTACTGATTAAAATGATAGATTTTTTAACCAGGGACCTCTCGCACCCTAAGCCATAATAGTACAACTATACCAACGATCCGTTTGGTCAAAGAATTTTCACTTTCCACAAAAATGACGGTCAGGATATGAATCGATGTCTCCATGTTGCTTAAGAGCTTCACATAGCATTGGTGGTATAGTGGTGAGCATAGCTGCCTTCCAAGCAGTTGTCCAGGGTTCAATTCCCAGCCAATGCAGAGCATGAGATATTCACTAGTTTCAGGGGCTGGGTGTCATTTCAAGTCTATTACATTGGAATCAATGTCCTTGTTCGTGGAAGTCAGATTTGCTCTTAGTTTTTGCAGGTTTTCTAAATGAAGTGCGATATTGAGCCAACTAGTGAATATCACAATAGATACGCAGTCCATCGCCTAAACCATTCAGCCACCTCGTCCTGCGCCCAAGAGGTGGCTGTTTGCAACCAGTGGCCAGAGATCTGCCTGTCTGAGCTTGTTAAAAGATCTGAAAAAGGGCTCATCCGGGATTTGAACCCGGGACCTCTCGCACCCAAAGCGAGAATCATACCCCTAGACCAACGAGCCTTAGACAAGAATAAAATTGTTTTGCTTTCTGCGGCAATTACAATGAGGATATCAATTGTTCTTGTCCATGGTGCTTGGATAGATTGAACCTCATGTGAGTGTTTGTGCTATACTTGTGAGCATAGCAGTCTTCCAAACTGTTGACCAGGCTTCAGTTCAAATCTTTTGTATTTCATCTGCTGTGTCTTTCACATTTTGTCTTCTTAAGCCGCGACAGCAAACTGATGATGAGTGTTGACAAATGAATATTGAGCAAAATGAGGTCAATTAATATTTTAAAAGAGAAAATGAAAAAATAAAACTTAAAAAAGAATGGAGCTCATTTATTTTGAGTCGATTGATGCATCAGTACGTGAATCAAAGTAAACGAACGTAAAAAATACCCATTCAAATCGATCAGTTTTCAACTAGAGAGATTGAAACGCGTCGTATCTGTCTCAAGCCTCCGTAACTGTTTATGTTACAACTCCACATCTGCAATAAATGGTGGTGGAGCTAGAGCGGTGTTTGTCAAACCATGAGACATACCAATAATCGGTATTCTCACAAAAACATCTGTAGCATCTGAACCGTTTGACCTACAACATCGTATGACCACTCCCTGGAAAGGGGAGACCCTCACGAACACGGTGGTGTTCTCAATTTGTCTCTACGCCCCCCACAAGTGTCAGGGGACTCGTCTGAAGTCGAAACCCTCTATGTGCAAACATCTGTTTGTAGAATCCAAAATCTTTGGGCTACAAACTAATGTGACCCCACTTGTCACAATGTTCTCCGTTTTGCCCTACGTTTTCCACAAGTGTCACGGGACTAATCTGAAGGTAACAGGTACTGATTAAAATGATAGATTTTTTAACCAGGGACCTCTCGCACCCTAAGCCATAATAGTACAACTATACCAACGATCCGTTTGGTCAAAGAATTTTTACTTTCCACAAAAATGACGGTCAGGATATGAATCGATGTCTCCATGTTGCTTAAGAGCTTCACATAGCATTGGTGGTATAGTGGTGAGCATAGCTGCCTTCCAAGCAGTTGACCAGGGTTCGATTCCCAGCCAATGCAGAGCATGAGATATTCACTAGGTTTAGGGGCTGGGTGTCATTTCAAGTGTATTACATTGGAATCAATGTCCTTGTTAGTGGAAGTCAGATTTGCTCTTAGTTTTTGCAGGTTTTCTAAATGAAGTGCGATATTGAGCCAACTAGTGAATATCACAATAGATACGCAGTCCATCGCCTAAACCATTCAGCCACCTCGTCCTGCCCCCAAGAGGTGGCTGTTTGCAACCAGTGGCCAGAGATCTGCCTGTCTGAGCTTGTTAAAAGATCTGAAAAAGGGCTCATCCGGGATTTGAACCCGGGACCTCTCGCACCCAAAGCGAGAATCATACCCCTAGACCAACGAGCCTTAGACAAGAATAAAATTGTTTTGCTTTCTGCGGCAATTACAATGAGGATATCAATTGTTCTTGTCCATGGTGCTTGGATAGATTGAACCTCATGTGAGTGTTTGTGCTATACTTGTGAGCATAGCAGTCTTCCAAACTGTTGACCAGGCTTCAGTTCAAATCTTTTGTATTTCATCTGCTGTGTCTTTCACATTTTGTCTTCTTAAGCCGCGACAGCAAACTGATGATGGGTGTTGACAAATGAATATTGAGCAAAATGAGGTCAATTAATATTTTAAAAGAGAAAATGAAAAAATAAAACTTAAAAAAGAATGGAGCTCATTTATTTTGAGTCGATTGATGCATCAGTACGTGAATCAAAGTAAACGAACGTAAAAAATACCCATTCAAATCGATCAGTTTTCAACTAGAGAGATTGAAACGCGTCGTATCTGTCTCAAGCCTCCGTAACTGTTTATGTTACAACTCCACATCTGCAATAAATGGTGGTGGAGCTAGAGCGGTGTTTGTCAAACCATGAGACATACCAATAATCGGTCTTCTCACAAAAACATCTGTAGCATCTGAACCGTTTGACCTACACCATCGTATGACCACTCCCTGGAAAGGGGAGACCCTCACGAACACGGTGGTGTTCTCAATTTGTCTCTACGTCCCCCACAAGTGTCAGGGGACTCGTCTGAAGTCGGAACCCTCTATGTGCAAACATCTGTTTGTAGAATCCAAAATCTTTGGGCTACAAACTAATGTGACCCCACTTGTCACAATGTTCTCCGTTTTGCCCTACGTTTTCCACAAGTGTCACGGGACTAATCTGAAGGTAACAGGTACTGATTAAAATGATAGATTTTTTAACCAGGGACCTCTCGCACCCTAAGCCATAATAGTACAACTATACCAACGATCCGTTTGGTCAAAGAATTTTCACTTTCCACAAAAATGACGGTCAGGATATGAATCGATGTCTCCATGTTGCTTACGAGCTTCACATAGCATTGGTGGTATAGTGGTGAGCATAGCTGCCTTCCAAGCAGTTGACCAGGGTTCGATTCCCAGCCAATGCAGAGCATGAGATATTCACTAGGTTTAGGGGCTGGGTGTCATTTCAAGTGTATTACATTGGAATCAATGTCCTTGTTAGTGGAAGTCAGATTTGCTCTTAGTTTTTGCAGGTTTTCTAAATGAAGTGCGATATTGAGCCAACTAGTGAATATCACAATAGATACGCAGTCCATCGCCTAAACCATTCAGCCACCTCGTCCTGCGCCCAAGAGGTGGCTGTTTGCAACCATTTACATTTACATTTACATTTTAGTCATTTAGCAGACGCTCTTATCCAGAGCGACTTACAAATTGGTGCATTCACCTATAATATCCAGTGGAACAACCACTTACAATAGTGCATCTAACTCTTTTAAGGGGGGGGGGTTAGAAGGATTACCTTATCCTAACCCAGGTATTCCTTGAAGAGGTGGGGTTTCAGGTGTCTCCGGAAGGTGGTGATTGACTCCGCTGTCCTGGCGTCGTGAGGGAGCTTGTTCCACCATTGGGGTGCCAGAGCAGCGAACAGTTTTGACTGGGCTGAGCGGGAACTGTGCTTCCTCAGAGGTAGGGAGGCGAGCAGGCCAGAGGTGGATGAACGGAGTGCCCTTGTTTGGGTGTAGGGCCTGATCAGAGCCTGAAGGTACGGAGGTGCCGTTCCCCTAACAGCTCCGTAGGCAATCACCATGGTCTTGTAGCGGATGCGAGCTTCGACTGGAAGCCAGTGGAGAGAGCGGAGGAGCGGGGTGACGTGAGAGAACTTGGGAAGGTTGAACACCAGACGGGCTGCGGCGTTCTGGATGAGTTGTAGGGGTTTAATGGCACAGGCAGGGAGCCCAGCCAACAGCGAGTTGCAGTAATCCAGACGGGAGATGACAAGTGCCTGGATTAGGACCTGCGCCGCTTCCTGTGTGAGGCAGGGTCGTACTCTGCGAATGTTGTAGAGCATGAACCTACAGGATCGGGTCACCGCCTTGATGTTGGTGGAGAACGACAGGGTGTTGTCCAGGATCACGCCAAGGCTCTTAGCACTCTGGGAGGAGGACACAATGGAGTTGTCAACCGTGATGGCGAGATCATGGAACGGGCAGTCCTTCCCCGGGAGGAAGAGCAGCTCCGTCTTGCCGAGGTTCAGCTTGAGGTGGTGATCCGTCATCCACACTGATATGTCTGCCAGACATGCAGAGATGCGATTCGCCACCTGGTTGTCAGAAGGGGGAAAGGAGAAGATTAATTGTGTGTCATCTGCATAGCAATGATATGAGAGACCATGTGAGGATATGACAGAGCCAAGTGACTTGGTGTATAGCGAGAATAGGAGTGGGCCAAGAACAGAGCCCTGGGGGACACCAGTGGTGAGAGCACGTGGTGCGGAGACAGATTCTCGCCACGCCACCTGGTAGGAGCGACCTGTCAGGTAGGACGCAATCCAAGCGTGCGCGGTGCCAGAGATGCCCAGCTCGGAGAGGGTGGAGAGGAGGATCTGATGGTTCACGGTATCAAAGGCAGCAGATAGGTCTAGAAGGATGAGAGCAGAGGAGAGAGAGTTAGCTTTAGCAGTGCGGAGAGCCTCCGTGACACAGAGAAGAGCAGTCTCAGTTGAATGCCCAGTCTTGAAACCTGACTGATTAGGATCAAGAAGGTCATTCTGAGAGAGATAGCAAGAGAGCTGGCCAAGCACGGCGCGTTCAAGAGTTTTGGAGAGAAAGGAAAGAAGGGATACTGGCCTGTAGTTGTTGACATCGGAGGGGTCGAGTGTAGGTTTTTTCAGAAGGGGTGCAACTCTCGCTCTCTTGAAGACGGAAGGGACGTAGCCAGCGGTCAAGGATGCGTTGATGAGCGAGGTGAGGTAGGGGAGAAGGTCTCCGGAAATGGTCTGGAGAAGAGAGGAGGGGATAGGGTCAAGTGGGCAGGTTGTTGGGCGGCCGGCCGTCACAAGACGCGAGATTTCATCTGGAGAGAGAGGGGAGAAAGAGGTCAAAGCACAGGGTAGGGCAGTGTGAGCAGGACCAGCAGTGTCGTTTGACTTAGCAAACGAGGATCGGATGTCGTCAACCTTCTTTTCAAAATGGTTGACGAAGTCATCCGCAGAGAGGGAGGAGGGGGGGGGAGGGGGAGGAGGATTCAGGAGGGAGGAGAAGGTAGCAAAGAGCTTCCTAGGGTTAGAGGCAGATGCTTGGAGTATAGAGTGGTAGAAAGTGGCTTTAGCAGCGGAGACAGAAGAGGAAAATGTAGAGAGGAGGGAGTGAAAGGATGCCAGGTCCGCAGGGAGGCGAGTTTTCCTCCATTTCCGCTCGGCTGCCCGGAGCCCTGTTCTGTGAGCTCGCAGTGAGTCGTCGAGCCACGGAGCAGGAGGGGAGGACCGAGCCGGCCTGGAGGATAGGGGACAGAGGAGATCAAAGGATGCAGAGAGGGAGGAGAGGAGGGTTGAGGAGGCAGAATCAGGAGATAGGTTGGAGAAGGTTTGAGCAGAGGGAAGAGATGATAGGATGGAAGAGGAGAGAGTAGCAGGAGAGAGAGAGCGAAGGTTGGGACGGCGCAATACCATCCGAGTAGGGGGAGAGTGAGAAGTGTTGGATGAGAGCGAGAGGGAAAAGGATACAAGGTAGTGGTCGGAGACTTGGAGGGGAGTTGCAATGAGATTAGTGGAAGAACAGCATCTAGTAAAGATGAGGTCAAGCGTATTGCCTGCCTTGTGAGTAGGGGGGGAAGGTGAGAGGGTGAGGTCGAAAGAGGAGAGGAGTGGAAAGAAGGAGGCAGAGAGGAATGAGTCGAAGGTAGACGTGGGGAGGTTAAAGTCACCCAGAACTGTGAGAGGTGAGCCATCCTCAGGAAAGGAACTTATCAAGGCGTCAAGCTCATTGATGAACTCTCCAAGGGAACCTGGAGGGCGATAAATGATAAGGATGTTAAGCTTGAAAGGGCTGGTAACTGTGACAGCATGGAATTCAAATGAGGAGATAGACAGATGGGTCAGGGGAGAAAGAGAGAATGTCCACTTGGGAGAGATGAGGATTCCAGTGCCACCACCCCGCTGGCTCGATGCTCTAGGGGTATGCGAGAACACGTAGTCAGACGAGGAGAGAGCAGTAGGAGTAGCAGTGTTATCTGTGGTGATCCATGTTTCCGTCAGCGCCAGGAAGTCTAGGGACTGGAGGGTAGCATAGGCTGAGATGAACTCAGCCTTGTTGGCTGCAGACCGGCAGTTCCAGAGGCTGCCGGAGACCTGGAACTCCACGTGGGTCGTGCGCGCTGGGACCACCAGGTTAGAGTGGCAGCGGCCACGCGGTGTGGAGCGTTTGTATGGCCTGTGCAGAGGAGAGAGAACAGGGATAGGCAGACACATAGTAGACAAGCTACAGAAGAGGCTACGCTAATGCAAATGAGATTGGAGTGACAAGTGGACTACACGTCTCGAATGTTCAGGAAGTTAAGCTTACGTTGCAAAAATGTTATTGACTAAGATGATACAGTACTGCTGGCTGGTGGAGTAGGCTAGCTAGCAGTGGCTGCGTTGTTGACTTTGAACGTGTAGCTGGCTAGGTAACCTCGGTAGTTTCAGTACTACACCTTGTCATGATACAAAGCAACTTTGTAGCTAGCTAGCTAACATAACACTAATCAAGACGTTCCTTGTAGTGTATTTAGTTTCAACAATGCTGCTCGTCGGTAATAGTTGGCTAGGTTAGGAAAAATGGCGTCGCGGGGGACGGAAATAGCTGGCTAGCTAACCTCGATGGCTGGCTAGCTAACAATTATCAATTAACAATTATCAAGTTATGACAAAGACAACTAGGTAGCTAGCTAGGTAACACTGCACTAGTCTAATCGTTCCGTTGTTTAGTATTAGTAACTACAGCGCTGCTAGTCGGTAACGGATGGCTAGCTGGCAGTGGGTTAATGATGACTAGGTGTGTTGAGTAAGTCTGGCGCCGCGTCGCGGCTGGCTAGCACACCTCGATAATACTCAAACTCAAACTACACAATTATCTTAGATACAGAGACAGCACGGACAACTATGTAGCTGGCTAACTAACACTAACACCACACTAATCAAGTCGTTGCGTTGTAATGTAATAGTTTCTGCTAGTCGGTAGAAGTTGGCTAGCTAACGGTGATGACTAGCTAGCTAGCAGCTAGCAGTGTTGACTACGTTAGGAGGACGAAGATAGCTAGCCTCGATAATTACTCAGTTACTCTAAACTACACAATTATCTTTGATACAAAGACGGCTATGTAGCTAGCTAAGAAGAATTGCTCAGATCAAACAAATCAAGCCGTTGTAATGTAGCGAAGTGGAATATTACCTGTGGAGCGAAGCGTGGTGCGACTGCTCGCTCCAAACCGGAAACCGGAAGACCAGTGGCCAGAGATCTGCCTGTCTGAGCTTGTTAAAAGATCTGAAAAAGGGCTCATCCGGGATTTGAACCCGGGACCTCTCGCACCCAAAGCGAGAATCATACCCCTAGACCAACGAGCCTTAGACAAGAATAAAATTGTTTTGCTTTCTGCGGCAATTACAATGAGGATATCAATTGTTCTTGTCCATGGTGCTTGGATAGATTGAACCTCATGTGAGTGTTTGTGCTATACTTGTGAGCATAGCAGTCTTCCAAACTGTTGACCAGGCTTCAGTTCAAATCTTTTGTATTTCATCTGCTGTGTCTTTCACATTCTGTCTTCTTAAGCCGCGACAGCAAACTGATGATGAGTGTTGACAAATGAATATTGAGCAAAATGAGGTCAATTAATATTTTAAAAGAGAAAATGAAAAAATAAAACTTAAAAACGAATGGAGCTCATTTATTTTGAGTCGATTGATGCATCAGTACGTGAATCAAAGTAAACGAACGTAAAAAATACCCATTCAAATCGATCAGTTTTCAACTAGAGAGATTGAAACGCGTCGTATCTGTCTCAAGCCTCCGTAACTGTTTATGTTACAACTCCACATCTGCAATAAATGGTGGTGGAGCTAGAGCGGTGTTTGTCAAACCATGAGACATACCAATAATCGGTATTCTCACAAAAACATCTGTAGCATCTGAACCGTTTGACCTACAACATCGTATGACCACTCCCTGGAAAGGGGAGACCCTCACGAACACGGTGGTGTTCTCAATTTGTCTCTACGTCCCCCACAAGTGTCAGGGGACTCGTCTGAAGTCGGAACCCTCTATGTGCAAACATCTGTTTGTAGAATCCAAAATCTTTGGGCTACAAACTAATGTGACCCCACTTGTCACAATGTTCTCCGTTTTGCCCTACGTTTTCCACAAGTGTCACGGGACTAATCTGAAGGTAACAGGTACTGATTAAAATGATAGATTTTTTAACCAGGGACCTCTCGCACCCTAAGCCATAATAGTACAACTATACCAACGATCCGTTTGGTCAAAGAATTTTCACTTTCCACAAAAATGACGGTCAGGATATGAATCGATGTCTCCATGTTGCTTAAGAGCTTCACATAGCATTGGTGGTATAGTGGTGAGCATAGCTGCCTTCCAAGCAGTTGTCCAGGGTTCAATTCCCAGCCAATGCAGAGCATGAGATATTCACTAGTTTCAGGGGCTGGGTGTCATTTCAAGTCTATTACATTGGAATCAATGTCCTTGTTCGTGGAAGTCAGATTTGCTCTTAGTTTTTGCAGGTTTTCTAAATGAAGTGCGATATTGAGCCAACTAGTGAATATCACAATAGATACGCAGTCCATCGCCTAAACCATTCAGCCACCTCGTCCTGCGCCCAAGAGGTGGCTGTTTGCAACCAGTGGCCAGAGATCTGCCTGTCTGAGCTTGTTAAAAGATCTGAAAAAGGGCTCATCCGGGATTTGAACCCGGGACCTCTCGCACCCAAAGCGAGAATCATACCCCTAGACCAACGAGCCTTAGACAAGAATAAAATTGTTTTGCTTTCTGCGGCAATTACAATGAGGATATCAATTGTTCTTGTCCATGGTGCTTGGATAGATTGAACCTCATGTGAGTGTTTGTGCTATACTTGTGAGCATAGCAGTCTTCCAAACTGTTGACCAGGCTTCAGTTCAAATCTTTTGTATTTCATCTGCTGTGTCTTTCACATTTTGTCTTCTTAAGCCGCGACAGCAAACTGATGATGAGTGTTGACAAATGAATATTGAGCAAAATGAGGTCAATTAATATTTTAAAAGAGAAAATGAAAAAATAAAACTTAAAAAAGAATGGAGCTCATTTATTTTGAGTCGATTGATGCATCAGTACGTGAATCAAAGTAAACGAACGTAAAAAATACCCATTCAAATCGATCAGTTTTCAACTAGAGAGATTGAAACGCGTCGTATCTGTCTCAAGCCTCCGTAACTGTTTATGTTACAACTCCACATCTGCAATAAATGGTGGTGGAGCTAGAGCGGTGTTTGTCAAACCATGAGACATACCAATAATCGGTATTCTCACAAAAACATCTGTAGCATCTGAACCGTTTGACCTACAACATCGTATGACCACTCCCTGGAAAGGGGAGACCCTCACGAACACGGTGGTGTTCTCAATTTGTCTCTACGTCCCCCACAAGTGTCAGGGGACTCGTCTGAAGTCGGAACCCTCTATGTGCAAACATCTGTTTGTAGAATCCAAAATCTTTGGGCTACAAACTAATGTGACCCCACTTGTCACAATGTTCTCCGTTTTGCCCTACGTTTTCCACAAGTGTCACGGGACTAATCTGAAGGTAACAGGTACTGATTAAAATGATAGATTTTTTAACCAGGGACCTCTCGCACCCTAAGCCATAATAGTACAACTATATCAACGATCCGTTTGGTCAAAGAATTTTCACTTTCCACAAAAATGACGGTCAGGATATGAATCGATGTCTCCATGTTGCTTAAGAGCTTCACATAGCATTGGTGGTATAGTGGTGAGCATAGCTGCCTTCCAAGCAGTTGTCCAGGGTTCAATTCCCAGCCAATGCAGAGCATGAGATATTCACTAGTTTCAGGGGCTGGGTGTCATTTCAAGTCTATTACATTGGAATCAATGTCCTTGTTCGTGGAAGTCAGATTTGCTCTTAGTTTTTGCAGGTTTTCTAAATGAAGTGCGATATTGAGCCAACTAGTGAATATCACAATAGATACGCAGTCCATCGCCTAAACCATTCAGCCACCTCGTCCTGCGCCCAAGAGGTGGCTGTTTGCAACCAGTGGCCAGAGATCTGCCTGTCTGAGCTTGTTAAAAGATCTGAAAAAGGGCTCATCCGGGATTTGAACCCGGGACCTCTCGCACCCAAAGCGAGAATCATACCCCTAGACCAACGAGCCTTAGACAAGAATAAAATTGTTTTGCTTTCTGCGGCAATTACAATGAGGATATCAATTGTTCTTGTCCATGGTGCTTGGATAGATTGAACCTCATGTGAGTGTTTGTGCTATACTTGTGAGCATAGCAGTCTTCCAAACTGTTGACCAGGCTTCAGTTCAAATCTTTTGTATTTCATCTGCTGTGTCTTTCACATTCTGTCTTCTTAAGCCGCGACAGCAAACTGATGATGAGTGTTGACAAATGAATATTGAGCAAAATGAGGTCAATTAATATTTTAAAAGAGAAAATGAAAAAATAAAACTTAAAAACGAATGGAGCTCATTTATTTTGAGTCGATTGATGCATCAGTACGTGAATCAAAGTAAACGAACGTAAAAAATACCCATTCAAATCGATCAGTTTTCAACTAGAGAGATTGAAACGCGTCGTATCTGTCTCAAGCCTCCGTAACTGTTTATGTTACAACTCCACATCTGCAATAAATGGTGGTGGAGCTAGAGCGGTGTTTGTCAAACCATGAGACATACCAATAATCGGTATTCTCACAAAAACATCTGTAGCATCTGAACCGTTTGACCTACAACATCGTATGACCACTCCCTGGAAAGGGGAGACCCTCACGAACACGGTGGTGTTCTCAATTTGTCTCTACGTCCCCCACAAGTGTCAGGGGACTCGTCTGAAGTCGGAACCCTCTATGTGCAAACATCTGTTTGTAGAATCCAAAATCTTTGGGCTACAAACTAATGTGACCCCACTTGTCACAATGTTCTCCGTTTTGCCCTACGTTTTCCACAAGTGTCACGGGACTAATCTGAAGGTAACAGGTACTGATTAAAATGATAGATTTTTTAACCAGGGACCTCTCGCACCCTAAGCCATAATAGTACAACTATACCAACGATCCGTTTGGTCAAAGAATTTTCACTTTCCACAAAAATGACGGTCAGGATATGAATCGATGTCTCCATGTTGCTTAAGAGCTTCACATAGCATTGGTGGTATAGTGGTGAGCATAGCTGCCTTCCAAGCAGTTGTCCAGGGTTCAATTCCCAGCCAATGCAGAGCATGAGATATTCACTAGTTTCAGGGGCTGGGTGTCATTTCAAGTCTATTACATTGGAATCAATGTCCTTGTTCGTGGAAGTCAGATTTGCTCTTAGTTTTTGCAGGTTTTCTAAATGAAGTGCGATATTGAGCCAACTAGTGAATATCACAATAGATACGCAGTCCATCGCCTAAACCATTCAGCCACCTCGTCCTGCGCCCAAGAGGTGGCTGTTTGCAACCAGTGGCCAGAGATCTGCCTGTCTGAGCTTGTTAAAAGATCTGAAAAAGGGCTCATCCGGGATTTGAACCCGGGACCTCTCGCACCCAAAGCGAGAATCATACCCCTAGACCAACGAGCCTTAGACAAGAATAAAATTGTTTTGCTTTCTGCGGCAATTACAATGAGGATATCAATTGTTCTTGTCCATGGTGCTTGGATAGATTGAACCTCATGTGAGTGTTTGTGCTATACTTGTGAGCATAGCAGTCTTCCAAACTGTTGACCAGGCTTCAGTTCAAATCTTTTGTATTTCATCTGCTGTGTCTTTCACATTCTGTATTCTTAAGCCGCGACAGCAAACTGATGATGAGTGTTGACAAATGAATATTGAGCAAAATGAGGTCAATTAATATTTTAAAAGAGAAAATGAAAAAATAAAACTTAAAAACGAATGGAGCTCATTTATTTTGAGTCGATTGATGCATCAGTACGTGAATCAAAGTAAACGAACGTAAAAAATACCCATTCAAATCGATCAGTTTTCAACTAGAGAGATTGAAACGCGTCGTATCTGTCTCAAGCCTCCGTAACTGTTTATGTTACAACTCCACATCTGCAATAAATGGTGGTGGAGCTAGAGCGGTGTTTGTCAAACCATGAGACATACCAATAATCGGTATTCTCACAAAAACATCTGTAGCATCTGAACCGTTTGACCTACAACATCGTATGACCACTCCCTGGAAAGGGGAGACCCTCACGAACACGGTGGTGTTCTCAATTTGTCTCTACGTCCCCCACAAGTGTCAGGGGACTCGTCTGAAGTCGGAACCCTCTATGTGCAAACATCTGTTTGTAGAATCCAAAATCTTTGGGCTACAAACTAATGTGACCCCACTTGTCACAATGTTCTCCGTTTTGCCCTACGTTTTCCACAAGTGTCACGGGACTAATCTGAAGGTAACAGGTACTGATTAAAATGATAGATTTTTTAACCAGGGACCTCTCGCACCCTAAGCCATAATAGTACAACTATACCAACGATCCGTTTGGTCAAAGAATTTTCACTTTCCACAAAAATGACGGTCAGGATATGAATCGATGTCTCCATGTTGCTTAAGAGCTTCACATAGCATTGGTGGTATAGTGGTGAGCATAGCTGCCTTCCAAGCAGTTGTCCAGGGTTCAATTCCCAGCCAATGCAGAGCATGAGATATTCACTAGTTTCAGGGGCTGGGTGTCATTTCAAGTCTATTACATTGGAATCAATGTCCTTGTTCGTGGAAGTCAGATTTGCTCTTAGTTTTTGCAGGTTTTCTAAATGAAGTGCGATATTGAGCCAACTAGTGAATATCACAATAGATACGCAGTCCATCGCCTAAACCATTCAGCCACCTCGTCCTGCGCCCAAGAGGTGGCTGTTTGCAACCAGTGGCCAGAGATCTGCCTGTCTGAGCTTGTTAAAAGATCTGAAAAAGGGCTCATCCGGGATTTGAACCCGGGACCTCTCGCACCCAAAGCGAGAATCATACCCCTAGACCAACGAGCCTTAGACAAGAATAAAATTGTTTTGCTTTCTGCGGCAATTACAATGAGGATATCAATTGTTCTTGTCCATGGTGCTTGGATAGATTGAACCTCATGTGAGTGTTTGTGCTATACTTGTGAGCATAGCAGTCTTCCAAACTGTTGACCAGGCTTCAGTTCAAATCTTTTGTATTTCATCTGCTGTGTCTTTCACATTTTGTCTTCTTAAGCCGCGACAGCAAACTGATGATGAGTGTTGACAAATGAATATTGAGCAAAATGAGGTCAATTAATATTTTAAAAGAGAAAATGAAAAAATAAAACTTAAAAAAGAATGGAGCTCATTTATTTTGAGTCGATTGATGCATCAGTACGTGAATCAAAGTAAACGAACGTAAAAAATACCCATTCAAATCGATCAGTTTTCAACTAGAGAGATTGAAACGCGTCGTATCTGTCTCAAGCCTCCGTAACTGTTTATGTTACAACTCCACATCTGCAATAAATGGTGGTGGAGCTAGAGCGGTGTTTGTCAAACCATGAGACATACCAATAATCGGTATTCTCACAAAAACATCTGTAGCATCTGAACCGTTTGACCTACAACATCGTATGACCACTCCCTGGAAAGGGGAGACCCTCACGAACACGGTGGTGTTCTCAATTTGTCTCTACGTCCCCCACAAGTGTCAGGGGACTCGTCTGAAGTCGGAACCCTCTATGTGCAAACATCTGTTTGTAGAATCCAAAATCTTTGGGCTACAAACTAATGTGACCCCACTTGTCACAATGTTCTCCGTTTTGCCCTACGTTTTCCACAAGTGTCACGGGACTAATCTGAAGGTAACAGGTACTGATTAAAATGATAGATTTTTTAACCAGGGACCTCTCGCACCCTAAGCCATAATAGTACAACTATACCAACGATCCGTTTGGTCAAAGAATTTTCACTTTCCACAAAAATGACGGTCAGGATATGAATCGATGTCTCCATGTTGCTTAAGAGCTTCACATAGCATTGGTGGTATAGTGGTGAGCATAGCTGTCTTCCAAGCAGTTGTCCAGGGTTCAATTCCCAGCCAATGCAGAGCATGAGATATTCACTAGTTTCAGGGGCTGGGTGTCATTTCAAGTCTATTACATTGGAATCAATGTCCTTGTTCGTGGAAGTCAGATTTGCTCTTAGTTTTTGCAGGTTTTCTAAATGAAGTGCGATATTGAGCCAACTAGTGAATATCACAATAGATACGCAGTCCATCGCCTAAACCATTCAGCCACCTCGTCCTGCGCCCAAGAGGTGGCTGTTTGCAACCAGTGGCCAGAGATCTGCCTGTCTGAGCTTGTTAAAAGATCTGAAAAAGGGCTCATCCGGGATTTGAACCCGGGACCTCTCGCACCCAAAGCGAGAATCATACCCCTAGACCAACGAGCCTTAGACAAGAGTAAAATTGTTTTGCTTTCTGCGGCAATTACAATGAGGATATCAATTGTTCTTGTCCATGGTGCTTGGATAGATTGAACCTCATGTGAGTGTTTGTGCTATACTTGTGAGCATAGCAGTCTTCCAAACTGTTGACCAGGCTTCAGTTCAAATCTTTTGTATTTCATCTGCTGTGTCTTTCACATTTTGTCTTCTTAAGCCGCGACAGCAAACTGATGATGGGTGTTGACAAATGAATATTGAGCAAAATGAGGTCAATTAATATTTTAAAAGAGAAAATGAAAAAATAAAACTTAAAAACGAATGGAGCTCATTTATTTTGAGTCGATTGATGCATCAGTACGTGAATCAAAGTAAACGAACGTAAAAAATACCCATTCAAATCGATCAGTTTTCAACTAGAGAGATTGAAACGCGTCGTATCTGTCTCAAGCCTCCGTAACTGTTTATGTTACAACTCCACATCTGCAATAAATGGTGGTGGAGCTAGAGCGGTGTTTGTCAAACCATGAGACATACCAATAATCGGTATTCTCACAAAAACATCTGTAGCATCTGAACCGTTTGACCTACAACATCGTATGACCACTCCCTGGAAAGGGGAGACCCTCACGAACACGGTGGTGTTCTCAATTTGTCTCTACGCCCCCCACAAGTGTCAGGGGACTCGTCTGAAGTCGGAACCCTCTATGTGCAAACATCTGTTTGTAGAATCCAAAATCTTTGGGCTACAAACTAATGTGACCCCACTTGTCACAATGTTCTCCGTTTTGCCCTACGTTTTCCACAAGTGTCACGGGACTAATCTGAAGGTAACAGGTACTGATTAAAATGATAGATTTTTTAACCAGGGACCTCTCGCACCCTAAGCCATAATAGTACAACTATACCAACGATCCGTTTGGTCAAAGAATTTTCACTTTCCACAAAAATGACGGTCAGGATATGAATCGATGTCTCCATGTTGCTTAAGAGCTTCACATAGCATTGGTGGTATAGTGGTGAGCATAGCTGTCTTCCAAGCAGTTGTCCAGGGTTCAATTCCCAGCCAATGCAGAGCATGAGATATTCACTAGTTTCAGGGGCTGGGTGTCATTTCAAGTCTATTACATTGGAATCAATGTCCTTGTTCGTGGAAGTCAGATTTGCTCTTAGTTTTTGCAGGTTTTCTAAATGAAGTGCGATATTGAGCCAACTAGTGAATATCACAATAGATACGCAGTCCATCGCCTAAACCATTCAGCCACCTCGTCCTGCGCCCAAGAGGTGGCTGTTTGCAACCAGTGGCCAGAGATCTGCCTGTCTGAGCTTGTTAAAAGATCTGAAAAAGGGCTCATCCGGGATTTGAACCCGGGACCTCTCGCACCCAAAGCGAGAATCATACCCCTAGACCAACGAGCCTTAGACAAGAGTAAAATTGTTTTGCTTTCTGCGGCAATTACAATGAGGATATCAATTGTTCTTGTCCATGGTGCTTGGATAGATTGAACCTCATGTGAGTGTTTGTGCTATACTTGTGAGCATAGCAGTCTTCCAAACTGTTGACCAGGCTTCAGTTCAAATCTTTTGTATTTCATCTGCTGTGTCTTTCACATTTTGTCTTCTTAAGCCGCGACAGCAAACTGATGATGGGTGTTGACAAATGAATATTGAGCAAAATGAGGTCAATTAATATTTTAAAAGAGAAAATGAAAAAATAAAACTTAAAAAAGAATGGAGCTCATTTATTTTGAGTCGATTGATGCATCAGTACGTGAATCAAAGTAAACGAACGTAAAAAATACCCATTCAAATCGATCAGTTTTCAACTAGAGAGATTGAAACGCGTCGTATCTGTCTCAAGCCTCCGTAACTGTTTATGTTACAACTCCACATCTGCAATAAATGGTGGTGGAGCTAGAGCGGTGTTTGTCAAACCATGAGACATACCAATAATCGGTCTTCTCACAAAAACATCTGTAGCATCTGAACCGTTTGACCTACACCATCGTATGACCACTCCCTGGAAAGGGGAGACCCTCACGAACACGGTGGTGTTCTCAATTTGTCTCTACGTCCCCCACAAGTGTCAGGGGACTCGTCTGAAGTCGGAACCCTCTATGTGCAAACATCTGTTTGTAGAATCCAAAATCTTTGGGCTACAAACTAATGTGACCCCACTTGTCACAATGTTCTCCGTTTTGCCCTACGTTTTCCACAAGTGTCACGGGACTAATCTGAAGGTAACAGGTACTGATTAAAATGATAGATTTTTTAACCAGGGACCTCTCGCACCCTAAGCCATAATAGTACAACTATACCAACGATCCGTTTGGTCAAAGAATTTTCACTTTCCACAAAAATGACGGTCAGGATATGAATCGATGTCTCCATGTTGCTTACGAGCTTCACATAGCATTGGTGGTATAGTGGTGAGCATAGCTGCCTTCCAAGCAGTTGACCAGGGTTCGATTCCCAGCCAATGCAGAGCATGAGATATTCACTAGGTTTAGGGGCTGGGTGTCATTTCAAGTGTATTACATTGGAATCAATGTCCTTGTTAGTGGAAGTCAGATTTGCTCTTAGTTTTTGCAGGTTTTCTAAATGAAGTGCGATATTGAGCCAACTAGTGAATATCACAATAGATACGCAGTCCATCGCCTAAACCATTCAGCCACCTCGTCCTGCGCCCAAGAGGTGGCTGTTTGCAACCATTTACATTTACATTTACATTTTAGTCATTTAGCAGACGCTCTTATCCAGAGCGACTTACAAATTGGTGCATTCACCTATAATATCCAGTGGAACAACCACTTACAATAGTGCATCTAACTCTTTTAAGGGGGGGGGGTTAGAAGGATTACCTTATCCTAACCCAGGTATTCCTTGAAGAGGTGGGGTTTCAGGTGTCTCCGGAAGGTGGTGATTGACTCCGCTGTCCTGGCGTCGTGAGGGAGCTTGTTCCACCATTGGGGTGCCAGAGCAGCGAACAGTTTTGACTGGGCTGAGCGGGAACTGTGCTTCCTCAGAGGTAGGGAGGCGAGCAGGCCAGAGGTGGATGAACGGAGTGCCCTTGTTTGGGTGTAGGGCCTGATCAGAGCCTGAAGGTACGGAGGTGCCGTTCCCCTAACAGCTCCGTAGGCAATCACCATGGTCTTGTAGCGGATGCGAGCTTCGACTGGAAGCCAGTGGAGAGAGCGGAGGAGCGGGGTGACGTGAGAGAACTTGGGAAGGTTGAACACCAGACGGGCTGCGGCGTTCTGGATGAGTTGTAGGGGTTTAATGGCACAGGCAGGGAGCCCAGCCAACAGCGAGTTGCAGTAATCCAGACGGGAGATGACAAGTGCCTGGATTAGGACCTGCGCCGCTTCCTGTGTGAGGCAGGGTCGTACTCTGCGAATGTTGTAGAGCATGAACCTACAGGATCGGGTCACCGCCTTGATGTTGGTGGAGAACGACAGGGTGTTGTCCAGGATCACGCCAAGGCTCTTAGCACTCTGGGAGGAGGACACAATGGAGTTGTCAACCGTGATGGCGAGATCATGGAACGGGCAGTCCTTCCCCGGGAGGAAGAGCAGCTCCGTCTTGCCGAGGTTCAGCTTGAGGTGGTGATCCGTCATCCACACTGATATGTCTGCCAGACATGCAGAGATGCGATTCGCCACCTGGTTGTCAGAAGGGGGAAAGGAGAAGATTAATTGTGTGTCATCTGCATAGCAATGATATGAGAGACCATGTGAGGATATGACAGAGCCAAGTGACTTGGTGTATAGCGAGAATAGGAGTGGGCCAAGAACAGAGCCCTGGGGGACACCAGTGGTGAGAGCACGTGGTGCGGAGACAGATTCTCGCCACGCCACCTGGTAGGAGCGACCTGTCAGGTAGGACGCAATCCAAGCGTGCGCGGTGCCAGAGATGCCCAGCTCGGAGAGGGTGGAGAGGAGGATCTGATGGTTCACGGTATCAAAGGCAGCAGATAGGTCTAGAAGGATGAGAGCAGAGGAGAGAGAGTTAGCTTTAGCAGTGCGGAGAGCCTCCGTGACACAGAGAAGAGCAGTCTCAGTTGAATGCCCAGTCTTGAAACCTGACTGATTAGGATCAAGAAGGTCATTCTGAGAGAGATAGCAAGAGAGCTGGCCAAGCACGGCGCGTTCAAGAGTTTTGGAGAGAAAGGAAAGAAGGGATACTGGCCTGTAGTTGTTGACATCGGAGGGGTCGAGTGTAGGTTTTTTCAGAAGGGGTGCAACTCTCGCTCTCTTGAAGACGGAAGGGACGTAGCCAGCGGTCAAGGATGCGTTGATGAGCGAGGTGAGGTAGGGGAGAAGGTCTCCGGAAATGGTCTGGAGAAGAGAGGAGGGGATAGGGTCAAGTGGGCAGGTTGTTGGGCGGCCGGCCGTCACAAGACGCGAGATTTCATCTGGAGAGAGAGGGGAGAAAGAGGTCAAAGCACAGGGTAGGGCAGTGTGAGCAGGACCAGCAGTGTCGTTTGACTTAGCAAACGAGGATCGGATGTCGTCAACCTTCTTTTCAAAATGGTTGACGAAGTCATCCGCAGAGAGGGAGGAGGGGGGGGGAGGGGGAGGAGGATTCAGGAGGGAGGAGAAGGTAGCAAAGAGCTTCCTAGGGTTAGAGGCAGATGCTTGGAGTATAGAGTGGTAGAAAGTGGCTTTAGCAGCGG
Source organism: Salmo salar (assembly GCF_965601325.2). NCBI lineage: Eukaryota > Metazoa > Chordata > Actinopteri > Salmoniformes > Salmonidae > Salmo > Salmo salar. The sequence goes on from NW_027675428.1 coordinate 565,336, forward strand.
AGACAGAAGAGGAAAATGTAGAGAGGAGGGAGTGAAAGGATGCCAGGTCCGCAGGGAGGCGAGTTTTCCTCCATTTCCGCTCGGCTGCCCGGAGCCCTGTTCTGTGAGCTCGCAGTGAGTCGTCGAGCCACGGAGCAGGAGGGGAGGACCGAGCCGGCCTGGAGGATAGGGGACAGAGGAGATCAAAGGATGCAGAGAGGGAGGAGAGGAGGGTTGAGGAGGCAGAATCAGGAGATAGGTTGGAGAAGGTTTGAGCAGAGGGAAGAGATGATAGGATGGAAGAGGAGAGAGTAGCAGGAGAGAGAGAGCGAAGGTTGGGACGGCGCAATACCATCCGAGTAGGGGGAGAGTGAGAAGTGTTGGATGAGAGCGAGAGGGAAAAGGATACAAGGTAGTGGTCGGAGACTTGGAGGGGAGTTGCAATGAGATTAGTGGAAGAACAGCATCTAGTAAAGATGAGGTCAAGCGTATTGCCTGCCTTGTGAGTAGGGGGGGAAGGTGAGAGGGTGAGGTCGAAAGAGGAGAGGAGTGGAAAGAAGGAGGCAGAGAGGAATGAGTCGAAGGTAGACGTGGGGAGGTTAAAGTCACCCAGAACTGTGAGAGGTGAGCCATCCTCAGGAAAGGAACTTATCAAGGCGTCAAGCTCATTGATGAACTCTCCAAGGGAACCTGGAGGGCGATAAATGATAAGGATGTTAAGCTTGAAAGGGCTGGTAACTGTGACAGCATGGAATTCAAATGAGGAGATAGACAGATGGGTCAGGGGAGAAAGAGAGAATGTCCACTTGGGAGAGATGAGGATTCCAGTGCCACCACCCCGCTGGCTCGATGCTCTAGGGGTATGCGAGAACACGTAGTCAGACGAGGAGAGAGCAGTAGGAGTAGCAGTGTTATCTGTGGTGATCCATGTTTCCGTCAGCGCCAGGAAGTCTAGGGACTGGAGGGTAGCATAGGCTGAGATGAACTCAGCCTTGTTGGCTGCAGACCGGCAGTTCCAGAGGCTGCCGGAGACCTGGAACTCCACGTGGGTCGTGCGCGCTGGGACCACCAGGTTAGAGTGGCAGCGGCCACGCGGTGTGGAGCGTTTGTATGGCCTGTGCAGAGGAGAGAGAACAGGGATAGGCAGACACATAGTAGACAAGCTACAGAAGAGGCTACGCTAATGCAAATGAGATTGGAGTGACAAGTGGACTACACGTCTCGAATGTTCAGGAAGTTAAGCTTACGTTGCAAAAATGTTATTGACTAAGATGATACAGTACTGCTGGCTGGTGGAGTAGGCTAGCTAGCAGTGGCTGCGTTGTTGACTTTGAACGTGTAGCTGGCTAGGTAACCTCGGTAGTTTCAGTACTACACCTTGTCATGATACAAAGCAACTTTGTAGCTAGCTAGCTAACATAACACTAATCAAGACGTTCCTTGTAGTGTATTTAGTTTCAACAATGCTGCTCGTCGGTAATAGTTGGCTAGGTTAGGAAAAATGGCGTCGCGGGGGACGGAAATAGCTGGCTAGCTAACCTCGATGGCTGGCTAGCTAACAATTATCAATTAACAATTATCAAGTTATGACAAAGACAACTAGGTAGCTAGCTAGGTAACACTGCACTAGTCTAATCGTTCCGTTGTTTAGTATTAGTAACTACAGCGCTGCTAGTCGGTAACGGATGGCTAGCTGGCAGTGGGTTAATGATGACTAGGTGTGTTGAGTAAGTCTGGCGCCGCGTCGCGGCTGGCTAGCACACCTCGATAATACTCAAACTCAAACTACACAATTATCTTAGATACAGAGACAGCACGGACAACTATGTAGCTGGCTAACTAACACTAACACCACACTAATCAAGTCGTTGCGTTGTAATGTAATAGTTTCTGCTAGTCGGTAGAAGTTGGCTAGCTAACGGTGATGACTAGCTAGCTAGCAGCTAGCAGTGTTGACTACGTTAGGAGGACGAAGATAGCTAGCCTCGATAATTACTCAGTTACTCTAAACTACACAATTATCTTTGATACAAAGACGGCTATGTAGCTAGCTAAGAAGAATTGCTCAGATCAAACAAATCAAGCCGTTGTAATGTAGCGAAGTGGAATATTACCTGTGGAGCGAAGCGTGGTGCGACTGCTCGCTCCAAACCGGAAACCGGAAGACCAGTGGCCAGAGATCTGCCTGTCTGAGCTTGTTAAAAGATCTGAAAAAGGGCTCATCCGGGATTTGAACCCGGGACCTCTCGCACCCAAAGCGAGAATCATACCCCTAGACCAACGAGCCTTAGACAAGAATAAAATTGTTTTGCTTTCTGCGGCAATTACAATGAGGATATCAATTGTTCTTGTCCATGGTGCTTGGATAGATTGAACCTCATGTGAGTGTTTGTGCTATACTTGTGAGCATAGCAGTCTTCCAAACTGTTGACCAGGCTTCAGTTCAAATCTTTTGTATTTCATCTGCTGTGTCTTTCACATTCTGTCTTCTTAAGCCGCGACAGCAAACTGATGATGAGTGTTGACAAATGAATATTGAGCAAAATGAGGTCAATTAATATTTTAAAAGAGAAAATGAAAAAATAAAACTTAAAAAAGAATGGAGCTCATTTATTTTGAGTCGATTGATGCATCAGTACGTGAATCAAAGTAAACGAACGTAAAAAATACCCATTCAAATCGATCAGTTTTCAACTAGAGAGATTGAAACGCGTCGTATCTGTCTCAAGCCTCCGTAACTGTTTATGTTACAACTCCACATCTGCAATAAATGGTGGTGGAGCTAGAGCGGTGTTTGTCAAACCATGAGACATACCAATAATCGGTCTTCTCACAAAAACATCTGTAGCATCTGAACCGTTTGACCTACACCATCGTATGACCACTCCCTGGAAAGGGGAGACCCTCACGAACACGGTGGTGTTCTCAATTTGTCTCTACGTCCCCCACAAGTGTCAGGGGACTCGTCTGAAGTCGGAACCCTCTATGTGCAAACATCTGTTTGTAGAATCCAAAATCTTTGGGCTACAAACTAATGTGACCCCACTTGTCACAATGTTCTCCGTTTTGCCCTACGTTTTCCACAAGTGTCACGGGACTAATCTGAAGGTAACAGGTACTGATTAAAATGATAGATTTTTTAACCAGGGACCTCTCGCACCCTAAGCCATAATAGTACAACTATACCAACGATCCGTTTGGTCAAAGAATTTTCACTTTCCACAAAAATGACGGTCAGGATATGAATCGATGTCTCCATGTTGCTTACGAGCTTCACATAGCATTGGTGGTATAGTGGTGAGCATAGCTGCCTTCCAAGCAGTTGACCAGGGTTCGATTCCCAGCCAATGCAGAGCATGAGATATTCACTAGGTTTAGGGGCTGGGTGTCATTTCAAGTGTATTACATTGGAATCAATGTCCTTGTTAGTGGAAGTCAGATTTGCTCTTAGTTTTTGCAGGTTTTCTAAATGAAGTGCGATATTGAGCCAACTAGTGAATATCACAATAGATACGCAGTCCATCGCCTAAACCATTCAGCCACCTCGTCCTGCGCCCAAGAGGTGGCTGTTTGCAACCAGTGGCCAGAGATCTGCCTGTCTGAGCTTGTTAAAAGATCTGCAAAAGGGCTCATCCGGGATTTCAACCCGGGACCTCTCGCACCCAAAGCGAGAATCATACCCCTAGACCAACGAGCCTTAGACAAGAATAAAATTGTTTTGCTTTCTGCGGCAATTACAATGAGGATATCAATTGTTCTTGTCCATGGTGCTTGGATAGATTGAACCTCATGTGAGTGTTTGTGCTATACTTGTGAGCATAGCAGTCTTCCAAACTGTTGACCAGGCTTCAGTTCAAATCTTTTGTATTTCATCTGCTGTGTCTTTCACATTCTGTCTTCTTAAGCCGCGACAGCAAACTGATGATGAGTGTTGACAAATGAATATTGAGCAAAATGAGGTCAATTAATATTTTAAAAGAGAAAATGAAAAAATAAAACTTAAAAAAGAATGGAGCTCATTTATTTTGAGTCGATTGATGCATCAGTACGTGAATCAAAGTAAACGAACGTAAAAAATACCCATTCAAATCGATCAGTTTTCAACTAGAGAGATTGAAACGCGTCGTATCTGTCTCAAGCCTCCGTAACTGTTTATGTTACAACTCCACATCTGCAATAAATGGTGGTGGAGCTAGAGCGGTGTTTGTCAAACCATGAGACATACCAATAATCGGTCTTCTCACAAAAACATCTGTAGCATCTGAACCGTTTGACCTACACCATCGTATGACCACTCCCTGGAAAGGGGAGACCCTCACGAACACGGTGGTGTTCTCAATTTGTCTCTACGTCCCCCACAAGTGTCAGGGGACTCGTCTGAAGTCGGAACCCTCTATGTGCAAACATCTGTTTGTAGAATCCAAAATCTTTGGGCTACAAACTAATGTGACCCCACTTGTCACAATGTTCTCCGTTTTGCCCTACGTTTTCCACAAGTGTCACGGGACTAATCTGAAGGTAACAGGTACTGATTAAAATGATAGATTTTTTAACCAGGGACCTCTCGCACCCTAAGCCATAATAGTACAACTATACCAACGATCCGTTTGGTCAAAGAATTTTCACTTTCCACAAAAATGACGGTCAGGATATGAATCGATGTCTCCATGTTGCTTAAGAGCTTCACATAGCATTGGTGGTATAGTGGTGAGCATAGCTGCCTTCCAAGCAGTTGTCCAGGGTTCAATTCCCAGCCAATGCAGAGCATGAGATATTCACTAGTTTCAGGGGCTGGGTGTCATTTCAAGTCTATTACATTGGAATCAATGTCCTTGTTCGTGGAAGTCAGATTTGCTCTTAGTTTTTGCAGGTTTTCTAAATGAAGTGCGATATTGAGCCAACTAGTGAATATCACAATAGATACGCAGTCCATCGCCTAAACCATTCAGCCACCTCGTCCTGCGCCCAAGAGGTGGCTGTTTGCAACCAGTGGCCAGAGATCTGCCTGTCTGAGCTTGTTAAAAGATCTGAAAAAGGGCTCATCCGGGATTTGAACCCGGGACCTCTCGCACCCAAAGCGAGAATCATACCCCTAGACCAACGAGCCTTAGACAAGAATAAAATTGTTTTGCTTTCTGCGGCAATTACAATGAGGATATCAATTGTTCTTGTCCATGGTGCTTGGATAGATTGAACCTCATGTGAGTGTTTGTGCTATACTTGTGAGCATAGCAGTCTTCCAAACTGTTGACCAGGCTTCAGTTCAAATCTTTTGTATTTCATCTGCTGTGTCTTTCACATTTTGTCTTCTTAAGCCGCGACAGCAAACTGATGATGAGTGTTGACAAATGAATATTGAGCAAAATGAGGTCAATTAATATTTTAAAAGAGAAAATGAAAAAATAAAACTTAAAAAAGAATGGAGCTCATTTATTTTGAGTCGATTGATGCATCAGTACGTGAATCAAAGTAAACGAACGTAAAAAATACCCATTCAAATCGATCAGTTTTCAACTAGAGAGATTGAAACGCGTCGTATCTGTCTCAAGCCTCCGTAACTGTTTATGTTACAACTCCACATCTGCAATAAATGGTGGTGGAGCTAGAGCGGTGTTTGTCAAACCATGAGACATACCAATAATCGGTATTCTCACAAAAACATCTGTAGCATCTGAACCGTTTGACCTACAACATCGTATGACCACTCCCTGGAAAGGGGAGACCCTCACGAACACGGTGGTGTTCTCAATTTGTCTCTACGTCCCCCACAAGTGTCAGGGGACTCGTCTGAAGTCGGAACCCTCTATGTGCAAACATCTGTTTGTAGAATCCAAAATCTTTGGGCTACAAACTAATGTGACCCCACTTGTCACAATGTTCTCCGTTTTGCCCTACGTTTTCCACAAGTGTCACGGGACTAATCTGAAGGTAACAGGTACTGATTAAAATGATAGATTTTTTAACCAGGGACCTCTCGCACCCTAAGCCATAATAGTACAACTATACCAACGATCCGTTTGGTCAAAGAATTTTCACTTTCCACAAAAATGACGGTCAGGATATGAATCGATGTCTCCATGTTGCTTAAGAGCTTCACATAGCATTGGTGGTATAGTGGTGAGCATAGCTGCCTTCCAAGCAGTTGTCCAGGGTTCAATTCCCAGCCAATGCAGAGCATGAGATATTCACTAGTTTCAGGGGCTGGGTGTCATTTCAAGTCTATTACATTGGAATCAATGTCCTTGTTCGTGGAAGTCAGATTTGCTCTTAGTTTTTGCAGGTTTTCTAAATGAAGTGCGATATTGAGCCAACTAGTGAATATCACAATAGATACGCAGTCCATCGCCTAAACCATTCAGCCACCTCGTCCTGCGCCCAAGAGGTGGCTGTTTGCAACCAGTGGCCAGAGATCTGCCTGTCTGAGCTTGTTAAAAGATCTGAAAAAGGGCTCATCCGGGATTTGAACCCGGGACCTCTCGCACCCAAAGCGAGAATCATACCCCTAGACCAACGAGCCTTAGACAAGAATAAAATTGTTTTGCTTTCTGCGGCAATTACAATGAGGATATCAATTGTTCTTGTCCATGGTGCTTGGATAGATTGAACCTCATGTGAGTGTTTGTGCTATACTTGTGAGCATAGCAGTCTTCCAAACTGTTGACCAGGCTTCAGTTCAAATCTTTTGTATTTCATCTGCTGTGTCTTTCACATTTTGTCTTCTTAAGCCGCGACAGCAAACTGATGATGAGTGTTGACAAATGAATATTGAGCAAAATGAGGTCAATTAATATTTTAAAAGAGAAAATGAAAAAATAAAACTTAAAAAAGAATGGAGCTCATTTATTTTGAGTCGATTGATGCATCAGTACGTGAATCAAAGTAAACGAACGTAAAAAATACCCATTCAAATCGATCAGTTTTCAACTAGAGAGATTGAAACGCGTCGTATCTGTCTCAAGCCTCCGTAACTGTTTATGTTACAACTCCACATCTGCAATAAATGGTGGTGGAGCTAGAGCGGTGTTTGTCAAACCATGAGACATACCAATAATCGGTATTCTCACAAAAACATCTGTAGCATCTGAACCGTTTGACCTACAACATCGTATGACCACTCCCTGGAAAGGGGAGACCCTCACGAACACGGTGGTGTTCTCAATTTGTCTCTACGTCCCCCACAAGTGTCAGGGGACTCGTCTGAAGTCGGAACCCTCTATGTGCAAACATCTGTTTGTAGAATCCAAAATCTTTGGGCTACAAACTAATGTGACCCCACTTGTCACAATGTTCTCCGTTTTGCCCTACGTTTTCCACAAGTGTCACGGGACTAATCTGAAGGTAACAGGTACTGATTAAAATGATAGATTTTTTAACCAGGGACCTCTCGCACCCTAAGCCATAATAGTACAACTATACCAACGATCCGTTTGGTCAAAGAATTTTCACTTTCCACAAAAATGACGGTCAGGATATGAATCGATGTCTCCATGTTGCTTAAGAGCTTCACATAGCATTGGTGGTATAGTGGTGAGCATAGCTGCCTTCCAAGCAGTTGTCCAGGGTTCAATTCCCAGCCAATGCAGAGCATGAGATATTCACTAGTTTCAGGGGCTGGGTGTCATTTCAAGTCTATTACATTGGAATCAATGTCCTTGTTCGTGGAAGTCAGATTTGCTCTTAGTTTTTGCAGGTTTTCTAAATGAAGTGCGATATTGAGCCAACTAGTGAATATCACAATAGATACGCAGTCCATCGCCTAAACCATTCAGCCACCTCGTCCTGCGCCCAAGAGGTGGCTGTTTGCAACCAGTGGCCAGAGATCTGCCTGTCTGAGCTTGTTAAAAGATCTGAAAAAGGGCTCATCCGGGATTTGAACCCGGGACCTCTCGCACCCAAAGCGAGAATCATACCCCTAGACCAACGAGCCTTAGACAAGAGTAAAATTGTTTTGCTTTCTGCGGCAATTACAATGAGGATATCAATTGTTCTTGTCCATGGTGCTTGGATAGATTGAACCTCATGTGAGTGTTTGTGCTATACTTGTGAGCATAGCAGTCTTCCAAACTGTTGACCAGGCTTCAGTTCAAATCTTTTGTATTTCATCTGCTGTGTCTTTCACATTTTGTCTTCTTAAGCCGCGACAGCAAACTGATGATGGGTGTTGACAAATGAATATTGAGCAAAATGAGGTCAATTAATATTTTAAAATGAGAAAATGAAAAAATAAAACTTAAAAACGAATGGAGCTCATTTATTTTGAGTCGATTGATGCATCAGTACGTGAATCAAAGTAAACGAACGTAAAAAATACCCATTCAAATCGATCAGTTTTCAACTAGAGAGATTGAAACGCGTCGTATCTGTCTCAAGCCTCCGTAACTGTTTATGTTACAACTCCACATCTGCAATAAATGGTGGTGGAGCTAGAGCGGTGTTTGTCAAACCATGAGACATACCAATAATCGGTATTCTCACAAAAACATCTGTAGCATCTGAACCGTTTGACCTACAACATCGTATGACCACTCCCTGGAAAGGGGAGACCCTCACGAACACGGTGGTGTTCTCAATTTGTCTCTACGTCCCCCACAAGTGTCAGGGGACTCGTCTGAAGTCGGAACCCTCTATGTGCAAACATCTGTTTGTAGAATCCAAAATCTTTGGGCTACAAACTAATGTGACCCCACTTGTCACAATGTTCTCCGTTTTGCCCTACGTTTTCCACAAGTGTCACGGGACTAATCTGAAGGTAACAGGTACTGATTAAAATGATAGATTTTTTAACCAGGGACCTCTCGCACCCTAAGCCATAATAGTACAACTATACCAACGATCCGTTTGGTCAAAGAATTTTCACTTTCCACAAAAATGACGGTCAGGATATGAATCGATGTCTCCATGTTGCTTAAGAGCTTCACATAGCATTGGTGGTATAGTGGTGAGCATAGCTGCCTTCCAAGCAGTTGTCCAGGGTTCAATTCCCAGCCAATGCAGAGCATGAGATATTCACTAGTTTCAGGGGCTGGGTGTCATTTCAAGTCTATTACATTGGAATCAATGTCCTTGTTCGTGGAAGTCAGATTTGCTCTTAGTTTTTGCAGGTTTTCTAAATGAAGTGCGATATTGAGCCAACTAGTGAATATCACAATAGATACGCAGTCCATCGCCTAAACCATTCAGCCACCTCGTCCTGCGCCCAAGAGGTGGCTGTTTGCAACCAGTGGCCAGAGATCTGCCTGTCTGAGCTTGTTAAAAGATCTGAAAAAGGGCTCATCCGGGATTTGAACCCGGGACCTCTCGCACCCAAAGCGAGAATCATACCCCTAGACCAACGAGCCTTAGACAAGAATAAAATTGTTTTGCTTTCTGCGGCAATTACAATGAGGATATCAATTGTTCTTGTCCATGGTGCTTGGATAGATTGAACCTCATGTGAGTGTTTGTGCTATACTTGTGAGCATAGCAGTCTTCCAAACTGTTGACCAGGCTTCAGTTCAAATCTTTTGTATTTCATCTGCTGTGTCTTTCACATTCTGTATTCTTAAGCCGCGACAGCAAACTGATGATGAGTGTTGACAAATGAATATTGAGCAAAATGAGGTCAATTAATATTTTAAAAGAGAAAATGAAAAAATAAAACTTAAAAACGAATGGAGCTCATTTATTTTGAGTCGATTGATGCATCAGTACGTGAATCAAAGTAAACGAACGTAAAAAATACCCATTCAAATCGATCAGTTTTCAACTAGAGAGATTGAAACGCGTCGTATCTGTCTCAAGCCTCCGTAACTGTTTATGTTACAACTCCACATCTGCAATAAATGGTGGTGGAGCTAGAGCGGTGTTTGTCAAACCATGAGACATACCAATAATCGGTATTCTCACAAAAACATCTGTAGCATCTGAACCGTTTGACCTACAACATCGTATGACCACTCCCTGGAAAGGGGAGACCCTCACGAACACGGTGGTGTTCTCAATTTGTCTCTACGTCCCCCACAAGTGTCAGGGGACTCGTCTGAAGTCGGAACCCTCTATGTGCAAACATCTGTTTGTAGAATCCAAAATCTTTGGGCTACAAACTAATGTGACCCCACTTGTCACAATGTTCTCCGTTTTGCCCTACGTTTTCCACAAGTGTCACGGGACTAATCTGAAGGTAACAGGTACTGATTAAAATGATAGATTTTTTAACCAGGGACCTCTCGCACCCTAAGCCATAATAGTACAACTATACCAACGATCCGTTTGGTCAAAGAATTTTCACTTTCCACAAAAATGACGGTCAGGATATGAATCGATGTCTCCATGTTGCTTAAGAGCTTCACATAGCATTGGTGGTATAGTGGTGAGCATAGCTGCCTTCCAAGCAGTTGTCCAGGGTTCAATTCCCAGCCAATGCAGAGCATGAGATATTCACTAGTTTCAGGGGCTGGGTGTCATTTCAAGTCTATTACATTGGAATCAATGTCCTTGTTCGTGGAAGTCAGATTTGCTCTTAGTTTTTGCAGGTTTTCTAAATGAAGTGCGATATTGAGCCAACTAGTGAATATCACAATAGATACGCAGTCCATCGCCTAAACCATTCAGCCACCTCGTCCTGCGCCCAAGAGGTGGCTGTTTGCAACCAGTGGCCAGAGATCTGCCTGTCTGAGCTTGTTAAAAGATCTGAAAAAGGGCTCATCCGGGATTTGAACCCGGGACCTCTCGCACCCAAAGCGAGAATCATACCCCTAGACCAACGAGCCTTAGACAAGAATAAAATTGTTTTGCTTTCTGCGGCAATTACAATGAGGATATCAATTGTTCTTGTCCATGGTGCTTGGATAGATTGAACCTCATGTGAGTGTTTGTGCTATACTTGTGAGCATAGCAGTCTTCCAAACTGTTGACCAGGCTTCAGTTCAAATCTTTTGTATTTCATCTGCTGTGTCTTTCACATTCTGTATTCTTAAGCCGCGACAGCAAACTGATGATGAGTGTTGACAAATGAATATTGAGCAAAATGAGGTCAATTAATATTTTAAAAGAGAAAATGAAAAAATAAAACTTAAAAACGAATGGAGCTCATTTATTTTGAGTCGATTGATGCATCAGTACGTGAATCAAAGTAAACGAACGTAAAAAATACCCATTCAAATCGATCAGTTTTCAACTAGAGAGATTGAAACGCGTCGTATCTGTCTCAAGCCTCCGTAACTGTTTATGTTACAACTCCACATCTGCAATAAATGGTGGTGGAGCTAGAGCGGTGTTTGTCAAACCATGAGACATACCAATAATCGGTATTCTCACAAAAACATCTGTAGCATCTGAACCGTTTGACCTACAACATCGTATGACCACTCCCTGGAAAGGGGAGACCCTCACGAACACGGTGGTGTTCTCAATTTGTCTCTACGTCCCCCACAAGTGTCAGGGGACTCGTCTGAAGTCGGAACCCTCTATGTGCAAACATCTGTTTGTAGAATCCAAAATCTTTGGGCTACAAACTAATGTGACCCCACTTGTCACAATGTTCTCCGTTTTGCCCTACGTTTTCCACAAGTGTCACGGGACTAATCTGAAGGTAACAGGTACTGATTAAAATGATAGATTTTTTAACCAGGGACCTCTCGCACCCTAAGCCATAATAGTACAACTATACCAACGATCCGTTTGGTCAAAGAATTTTCACTTTCCACAAAAATGACGGTCAGGATATGAATCGATGTCTCCATGTTGCTTAAGAGCTTCACATAGCATTGGTGGTATAGTGGTGAGCATAGCTGCCTTCCAAGCAGTTGTCCAGGGTTCAATTCCCAGCCAATGCAGAGCATGAGATATTCACTAGTTTCAGGGGCTGGGTGTCATTTCAAGTCTATTACATTGGAATCAATGTCCTTGTTCGTGGAAGTCAGATTTGCTCTTAGTTTTTGCAGGTTTTCTAAATGAAGTGCGATATTGAGCCAACTAGTGAATATCACAATAGATACGCAGTCCATCGCCTAAACCATTCAGCCACCTCGTCCTGCGCCCAAGAGGTGGCTGTTTGCAACCAGTGGCCAGAGATCTGCCTGTCTGAGCTTGTTAAAAGATCTGAAAAAGGGCTCATCCGGGATTTGAACCCGGGACCTCTCGCACCCAAAGCGAGAATCATACCCCTAGACCAACGAGCCTTAGACAAGAATAAAATTGTTTTGCTTTCTGCGGCAATTACAATGAGGATATCAATTGTTCTTGTCCATGGTGCTTGGATAGATTGAACCTCATGTGAGTGTTTGTGCTATACTTGTGAGCATAGCAGTCTTCCAAACTGTTGACCAGGCTTCAGTTCAAATCTTTTGTATTTCATCTGCTGTGTCTTTCACATTTTGTCTTCTTAAGCCGCGACAGCAAACTGATGATGAGTGTTGACAAATGAATATTGAGCAAAATGAGGTCAATTAATATTTTAAAAGAGAAAATGAAAAAATAAAACTTAAAAAAGAATGGAGCTCATTTATTTTGAGTCGATTGATGCATCAGTACGTGAATCAAAGTAAACGAACGTAAAAAATACCCATTCAAATCGATCAGTTTTCAACTAGAGAGATTGAAACGCGTCGTATCTGTCTCAAGCCTCCGTAACTGTTTATGTTACAACTCCACATCTGCAATAAATGGTGGTGGAGCTAGAGCGGTGTTTGTCAAACCATGAGACATACCAATAATCGGTATTCTCACAAAAACATCTGTAGCATCTGAACCGTTTGACCTACAACATCGTATGACCACTCCCTGGAAAGGGGAGACCCTCACGAACACGGTGGTGTTCTCAATTTGTCTCTACGTCCCCCACAAGTGTCAGGGGACTCGTCTGAAGTCGGAACCCTCTATGTGCAAACATCTGTTTGTAGAATCCAAAATCTTTGGGCTACAAACTAATGTGACCCCACTTGTCACAATGTTCTCCGTTTTGCCCTACGTTTTCCACAAGTGTCACGGGACTAATCTGAAGGTAACAGGTACTGATTAAAATGATAGATTTTTTAACCAGGGACCTCTCGCACCCTAAGCCATAATAGTACAACTATACCAACGATCCGTTTGGTCAAAGAATTTTCACTTTCCACAAAAATGACGGTCAGGATATGAATCGATGTCTCCATGTTGCTTAAGAGCTTCACATAGCATTGGTGGTATAGTGGTGAGCATAGCTGCCTTCCAAGCAGTTGTCCAGGGTTCAATTCCCAGCCAATGCAGAGCATGAGATATTCACTAGTTTCAGGGGCTGGGTGTCATTTCAAGTCTATTACATTGGAATCAATGTCCTTGTTCGTGGAAGTCAGATTTGCTCTTAGTTTTTGCAGGTTTTCTAAATGAAGTGCGATATTGAGCCAACTAGTGAATATCACAATAGATACGCAGTCCATCGCCTAAACCATTCAGCCACCTCGTCCTGCGCCCAAGAGGTGGCTGTTTGCAACCAGTGGCCAGAGATCTGCCTGTCTGAGCTTGTTAAAAGATCTGCAAAAGGGCTCATCCGGGATTTCAACCCGGGACCTCTCGCACCCAAAGCGAGAATCATACCCCTAGACCAACGAGCCTTAGACAAGAATAAAATTGTTTTGCTTTCTGCGGCAATTACAATGAGGATATCAATTGTTCTTGTCCATGGTGCTTGGATAGATTGAACCTCATGTGAGTGTTTGTGCTATACTTGTGAGCATAGCAGTCTTCCAAACTGTTGACCAGGCTTCAGTTCAAATCTTTTGTATTTCATCTGCTGTGTCTTTCACATTCTGTCTTCTTAAGCCGCGACAGCAAACTGATGATGAGTGTTGACAAATGAATATTGAGCAAAATGAGGTCAATTAATATTTTAAAAGAGAAAATGAAAAAATAAAACTTAAAAAAGAATGGAGCTCATTTATTTTGAGTCGATTGATGCATCAGTACGTGAATCAAAGTAAACGAACGTAAAAAATACCCATTCAAATCGATCAGTTTTCAACTAGAGAGATTGAAACGCGTCGTATCTGTCTCAAGCCTCCGTAACTGTTTATGTTACAACTCCACATCTGCAATAAATGGTGGTGGAGCTAGAGCGGTGTTTGTCAAACCATGAGACATACCAATAATCGGTATTCTCACAAAAACATCTGTAGCATCTGAACCGTTTGACCTACAACATCGTATGACCACTCCCTGGAAAGGGGAGACCCTCACGAACACGGTGGTGTTCTCAATTTGTCTCTACGTCCCCCACAAGTGTCAGGGGACTCGTCTGAAGTCGGAACCCTCTATGTGCAAACATCTGTTTGTAGAATCCAAAATCTTTGGGCTACAAACTAATGTGACCCCACTTGTCACAATGTTCTCCGTTTTGCCCTACGTTTTCCACAAGTGTCACGGGACTAATCTGAAGGTAACAGGTACTGATTAAAATGATAGATTTTTTAACCAGGGACCTCTCGCACCCTAAGCCATAATAGTACAACTATACCAACGATCCGTTTGGTCAAAGAATTTTCACTTTCCACAAAAATGACGGTCAGGATATGAATCGATGTCTCCATGTTGCTTACGAGCTTCACATAGCATTGGTGGTATAGTGGTGAGCATAGCTGCCTTCCAAGCAGTTGACCAGTGTTCGATTCCCAGCCAATGCAGAGCATGAGATATTCACTAGGTTTAGGGGCTGGGTGTCATTTCAAGTGTATTACATTGGAATCAATGTCCTTGTTAGTGGAAGTCAGATTTGCTCTTAGTTTTTGCAGGTTTTCTAAATGAAGTGCGATATTGAGCCAACTAGTGAATATCACAATAGATACGCAGTCCATCGCCTAAACCATTCAGCCACCTCGTCCTGCGCCCAAGAGGTGGCTGTTTGCAACCAGTGGCCAGAGATCTGCCTGTCTGAGCTTGTTAAAAGATCTGCAAAAGGGCTCATCCGGGATTTCAACCCGGGACCTCTCGCACCCAAAGCGAGAATCATACCCCTAGACCAACGAGCCTTAGACAAGAATAAAATTGTTTTGCTTTCTGCGGCAATTACAATGAGGATATCAATTGTTCTTGTCCATGGTGCTTGGATAGATTGAACCTCATGTGAGTGTTTGTGCTATACTTGTGAGCATAGCAGTCTTCCAAACTGTTGACCAGGCTTCAGTTCAAATCTTTTGTATTTCATCTGCTGTGTCTTTCACATTCTGTCTTCTTAAGCCGCGACAGCAAACTGATGATGAGTGTTGACAAATGAATATTGAGCAAAATGAGGTCAATTAATATTTTAAAAGAGAAAATGAAAAAATAAAACTTAAAAAAGAATGGAGCTCATTTATTTTGAGTCGATTGATGCATCAGTACGTGAATCAAAGTAAACGAACGTAAAAAATACCCATTCAAATCGATCAGTTTTCAACTAGAGAGATTGAAACGCGTCGTATCTGTCTCAAGCCTCCGTAACTGTTTATGTTACAACTCCACATCTGCAATAAATGGTGGTGGAGCTAGAGCGGTGTTTGTCAAACCATGAGACATACCAATAATCGGTATTCTCACAAAAACATCTGTAGCATCTGAACCGTTTGACCTACAACATCGTATGACCACTCCCTGGAAAGGGGAGACCCTCACGAACACGGTGGTGTTCTCAATTTGTCTCTACGTCCCCCACAAGTGTCAGGGGACTCGTCTGAAGTCGGAACCCTCTATGTGCAAACATCTGTTTGTAGAATCCAAAATCTTTGGGCTACAAACTAATGTGACCCCACTTGTCACAATGTTCTCCGTTTTGCCCTACGTTTTCCACAAGTGTCACGGGACTAATCTGAAGGTAACAGGTACTGATTAAAATGATAGATTTTTTAACCAGGGACCTCTCGCACCCTAAGCCATAATAGTACAACTATACCAACGATCCGTTTGGTCAAAGAATTTTCACTTTCCACAAAAATGACGGTCAGGATATGAATCGATGTCTCCATGTTGCTTAAGAGCTTCACATAGCATTGGTGGTATAGTGGTGAGCATAGCTGCCTTCCAAGCAGTTGTCCAGGGTTCAATTCCCAGCCAATGCAGAGCATGAGATATTCACTAGTTTCAGGGGCTGGGTGTCATTTCAAGTCTATTACATTGGAATCAATGTCCTTGTTCGTGGAAGTCAGATTTGCTCTTAGTTTTTGCAGGTTTTCTAAATGAAGTGCGATATTGAGCCAACTAGTGAATATCACAATAGATACGCAGTCCATCGCCTAAACCATTCAGCCACCTCGTCCTGCGCCCAAGAGGTGGCTGTTTGCAACCAGTGGCCAGAGATCTGCCTGTCTGAGCTTGTTAAAAGATCTGAAAAAGGGCTCATCCGGGATTTGAACCCGGGACCTCTCGCACCCAAAGCGAGAATCATACCCCTAGACCAACGAGCCTTAGACAAGAATAAAATTGTTTTGCTTTCTGCGGCAATTACAATGAGGATATCAATTGTTCTTGTCCATGGTGCTTGGATAGATTGAACCTCATGTGAGTGTTTGTGCTATACTTGTGAGCATAGCAGTCTTCCAAACTGTTGACCAGGCTTCAGTTCAAATCTTTTGTATTTCATCTGCTGTGTCTTTCACATTTTGTCTTCTTAAGCCGCGACAGCAAACTGATGATGAGTGTTGACAAATGAATATTGAGCAAAATGAGGTCAATTAATATTTTAAAAGAGAAAATGAAAAAATAAAACTTAAAAAAGAATGGAGCTCATTTATTTTGAGTCGATTGATGCATCAGTACGTGAATCAAAGTAAACGAACGTAAAAAATACCCATTCAAATCGATCAGTTTTCAACTAGAGAGATTGAAACGCGTCGTATCTGTCTCAAGCCTCCGTAACTGTTTATGTTACAACTCCACATCTGCAATAAATGGTGGTGGAGCTAGAGCGGTGTTTGTCAAACCATGAGACATACCAATAATCGGTATTCTCACAAAAACATCTGTAGCATCTGAACCGTTTGACCTACAACATCGTATGACCACTCCCTGGAAAGGGGAGACCCTCACGAACACGGTGGTGTTCTCAATTTGTCTCTACGTCCCCCACAAGTGTCAGGGGACTCGTCTGAAGTCGGAACCCTCTATGTGCAAACATCTGTTTGTAGAATCCAAAATCTTTGGGCTACAAACTAATGTGACCCCACTTGTCACAATGTTCTCCGTTTTGCCCTACGTTTTCCACAAGTGTCACGGGACTAATCTGAAGGTAACAGGTACTGATTAAAATGATAGATTTTTTAACCAGGGACCTCTCGCACCCTAAGCCATAATAGTACAACTATACCAACGATCCGTTTGGTCAAAGAATTTTCACTTTCCACAAAAATGACGGTCAGGATATGAATCGATGTCTCCATGTTGCTTAAGAGCTTCACATAGCATTGGTGGTATAGTGGTGAGCATAGCTGCCTTCCAAGCAGTTGTCCAGGGTTCAATTCCCAGCCAATGCAGAGCATGAGATATTCACTAGTTTCAGGGGCTGGGTGTCATTTCAAGTCTATTACATTGGAATCAATGTCCTTGTTCGTGGAAGTCAGATTTGCTCTTAGTTTTTGCAGGTTTTCTAAATGAAGTGCGATATTGAGCCAACTAGTGAATATCACAATAGATACGCAGTCCATCGCCTAAACCATTCAGCCACCTCGTCCTGCGCCCAAGAGGTGGCTGTTTGCAACCAGTGGCCAGAGATCTGCCTGTCTGAGCTTGTTAAAAGATCTGAAAAAGGGCTCATCCGGGATTTGAAACCGGGACCTCTCGCACCCAAAGCGAGAATCATACCCCTAGACCAACGAGCCTTAGACAAGAATAAAATTGTTTTGCTTTCTGCGGCAATTACAATGAGGATATCAATTGTTCTTGTCCATGGTGCTTGGATAGATTGAACCTCATGTGAGTGTTTGTGCTATACTTGTGAGCATAGCAGTCTTCCAAACTGTTGACCAGGCTTCAGTTCAAATCTTTTGTATTTCATCTGCTGTGTCTTTCACATTCTGTCTTCTTAAGCCGCGACAGCAAACTGATGATGAGTGTTGACAAATGAATATTGAGCAAAATGAGGTCAATTAATATTTTAAAAGAGAAAATGAAAAAATAAAACTTAAAAAAGAATGGAGCTCATTTATTTTGAGTCGATTGATGCATCAGTACGTGAATCAAAGTAAACGAACGTAAAAAATACCCATTCAAATCGATCAGTTTTCAACTAGAGAGATTGAAACGCGTCGTATCTGTCTCAAGCCTCCGTAACTGTTTATGTTACAACTCCACATCTGCAATAAATGGTGGTGGAGCTAGAGCGGTGTTTGTCAAACCATGAGACATACCAATAATCGGTATTCTCACAAAAACATCTGTAGCATCTGAACCGTTTGACCTACAACATCGTATGACCACTCCCTGGAAAGGGGAGACCCTCACGAACACGGTGGTGTTCTCAATTTGTCTCTACGTCCCCCACAAGTGTCAGGGGACTCGTCTGAAGTCGGAACCCTCTATGTGCAAACATCTGTTTGTAGAATCCAAAATCTTTGGGCTACAAACTAATGTGACCCCACTTGTCACAATGTTCTCCGTTTTGCCCTACGTTTTCCACAAGTGTCACGGGACTAATCTGAAGGTAACAGGTACTGATTAAAATGATAGATTTTTTAACCAGGGACCTCTCGCACCCTAAGCCATAATAGTACAACTATACCAACGATCCGTTTGGTCAAAGAATTTTCACTTTCCACAAAAATGACGGTCAGGATATGAATCGATGTCTCCATGTTGCTTAAGAGCTTCACATAGCATTGGTGGTATAGTGGTGAGCATAGCTGCCTTCCAAGCAGTTGTCCAGGGTTCAATTCCCAGCCAATGCAGAGCATGAGATATTCACTAGTTTCAGGGGCTGGGTGTCATTTCAAGTCTATTACATTGGAATCAATGTCCTTGTTCGTGGAAGTCAGATTTGCTCTTAGTTTTTGCAGGTTTTCTAAATGAAGTGCGATATTGAGCCAACTAGTGAATATCACAATAGATACGCAGTCCATCGCCTAAACCATTCAGCCACCTCGTCCTGCGCCCAAGAGGTGGCTGTTTGCAACCAGTGGCCAGAGATCTGCCTGTCTGAGCTTGTTAAAAGATCTGAAAAAGGGCTCATCTGGGATTTGAACCCGGGACCTCTCGCACCCAAAGCGAGAATCATACCCCTAGACCAACGAGCCTTAGACAAGAATAAAATTGTTTTGCTTTCTGCGGCAATTACAATGAGGATATCAATTGTTCTTGTCCATGGTGCTTGGATAGATTGAACCTCATGTGAGTGTTTGTGCTATACTTGTGAGCATAGCAGTCTTCCAAACTGTTGACCAGGCTTCAGTTCAAATCTTTTGTATTTCATCTGCTGTGTCTTTCACATTTTGTCTTCTTAAGCCGCGACAGCAAACTGATGATGAGTGTTGACAAATGAATATTGAGCAAAATGAGGTCAATTAATATTTTAAAAGAGAAAATGAAAAAATAAAACTTAAAAAAGAATGGAGCTCATTTATTTTGAGTCGATTGATGCATCAGTACGTGAATCAAAGTAAACGAACGTAAAAAATACCCATTCAAATCGATCAGTTTTCAACTAGAGAGATTGAAACGCGTCGTATCTGTCTCAAGCCTCCGTAACTGTTTATGTTACAACTCCACATCTGCAATAAATGGTGGTGGAGCTAGAGCGGTGTTTGTCAAACCATGAGACATACCAATAATCGGTATTCTCACAAAAACATCTGTAGCATCTGAACCGTTTGACCTACAACATCGTATGACCACTCCCTGGAAAGGGGAGACCCTCACGAACACGGTGGTGTTCTCAATTTGTCTCTACGTCCCCCACAAGTGTCAGGGGACTCGTCTGAAGTCGGAACCCTCTATGTGCAAACATCTGTTTGTAGAATCCAAAATCTTTGGGCTACAAACTAATGTGACCCCACTTGTCACAATGTTCTCCGTTTTGCCCTACGTTTTCCACAAGTGTCACGGGACTAATCTGAAGGTAACAGGTACTGATTAAAATGATAGATTTTTTAACCAGGGACCTCTCGCACCCTAAGCCATAATAGTACAACTATACCAACGATCCGTTTGGTCAAAGAATTTTCACTTTCCACAAAAATGACGGTCAGGATATGAATCGATGTCTCCATGTTGCTTAAGAGCTTCACATAGCATTGGTGGTATAGTGGTGAGCATAGCTGCCTTCCAAGCAGTTGTCCAGGGTTCAATTCCCAGCCAATGCAGAGCATGAGATATTCACTAGTTTCAGGGGCTGGGTGTCATTTCAAGTCTATTACATTGGAATCAATGTCCTTGTTCGTGGAAGTCAGATTTGCTCTTAGTTTTTGCAGGTTTTCTAAATGAAGTGCGATATTGAGCCAACTAGTGAATATCACAATAGATACGCAGTCCATCGCCTAAACCATTCAGCCACCTCGTCCTGCGCCCAAGAGGTGGCTGTTTGCAACCAGTGGCCAGAGATCTGCCTGTCTGAGCTTGTTAAAAGATCTGAAAAAGGGCTCATCCGGGATTTGAAACCGGGACCTCTCGCACCCAAAGCGAGAATCATACCCCTAGACCAACGAGCCTTAGACAAGAATAAAATTGTTTTGCTTTCTGCGGCAATTACAATGAGGATATCAATTGTTCTTGTCCATGGTGCTTGGATAGATTGAACCTCATGTGAGTGTTTGTGCTATACTTGTGAGCATAGCAGTCTTCCAAACTGTTGACCAGGCTTCAGTTCAAATCTTTTGTATTTCATCTGCTGTGTCTTTCACATTCTGTATTCTTAAGCCGCGACAGCAAACTGATGATGAGTGTTGACAAATGAATATTGAGCAAAATGAGGTCAATTAATATTTTAAAAGAGAAAATGAAAAAATAAAACTTAAAAACGAATGGAGCTCATTTATTTTGAGTCGATTGATGCATCAGTACGTGAATCAAAGTAAACGAACGTAAAAAATACCCATTCAAATCGATCAGTTTTCAACTAGAGAGATTGAAACGCGTCGTATCTGTCTCAAGCCTCCGTAACTGTTTATGTTACAACTCCACATCTGCAATAAATGGTGGTGGAGCTAGAGCGGTGTTTGTCAAACCATGAGACATACCAATAATCGGTATTCTCACAAAAACATCTGTAGCATCTGAACCGTTTGACCTACAACATCGTATGACCACTCCCTGGAAAGGGGAGACCCTCACGAACACGGTGGTGTTCTCAATTTGTCTCTACGTCCCCCACAAGTGTCAGGGGACTCGTCTGAAGTCGGAACCCTCTATGTGCAAACATCTGTTTGTAGAATCCAAAATCTTTGGGCTACAAACTAATGTGACCCCACTTGTCACAATGTTCTCCGTTTTGCCCTACGTTTTCCACAAGTGTCACGGGACTAATCTGAAGGTAACAGGTACTGATTAAAATGATAGATTTTTTAACCAGGGACCTCTCGCACCCTAAGCCATAATAGTACAACTATACCAACGATCCGTTTGGTCAAAGAATTTTCACTTTCCACAAAAATGACGGTCAGGATATGAATCGATGTCTCCATGTTGCTTACGAGCTTCACATAGCATTGGTGGTATAGTGGTGAGCATAGCTGCCTTCCAAGCAGTTGACCAGTGTTCGATTCCCAGCCAATGCAGAGCATGAGATATTCACTAGGTTTAGGGGCTGGGTGTCATTTCAAGTGTATTACATTGGAATCAATGTCCTTGTTCGTGGAAGTCAGATTTGCTCTTAGTTTTTGCAGGTTTTCTAAATGAAGTGCGATATTGAGCCAACTAGTGAATATCACAATAGATACGCAGTCCATCGCCTAAACCATTCAGCCACCTCGTCCTGCGCCCAAGAGGTGGCTGTTTGCAACCAGTGGCCAGAGATCTGCCTGTCTGAGCTTGTTAAAAGATCTGCAAAAGGGCTCATCCGGGATTTCAACCCGGGACCTCTCGCACCCAAAGCGAGAATCATACCCCTAGACCAACGAGCCTTAGACAAGAATAAAATTGTTTTGCTTTCTGCGGCAATTACAATGAGGATATCAATTGTTCTTGTCCATGGTGCTTGGATAGATTGAACCTCATGTGAGTGTTTGTGCTATACTTGTGAGCATAGCAGTCTTCCAAACTGTTGACCAGGCTTCAGTTCAAATCTTTTGTATTTCATCTGCTGTGTCTTTCACATTCTGTCTTCTTAAGCCGCGACAGCAAACTGATGATGAGTGTTGACAAATGAATATTGAGCAAAATGAGGTCAATTAATATTTTAAAAGAGAAAATGAAAAAATAAAACTTAAAAAAGAATGGAGCTCATTTATTTTGAGTCGATTGATGCATCAGTACGTGAATCAAAGTAAACGAACGTAAAAAATACCCATTCAAATCGATCAGTTTTCAACTAGAGAGATTGAAACGCGTCGTATCTGTCTCAAGCCTCCGTAACTGTTTATGTTACAACTCCACATCTGCAATAAATGGTGGTGGAGCTAGAGCGGTGTTTGTCAAACCATGAGACATACCAATAATCGGTATTCTCACAAAAACATCTGTAGCATCTGAACCGTTTGACCTACAACATCGTATGACCACTCCCTGGAAAGGGGAGACCCTCACGAACACGGTGGTGTTCTCAATTTGTCTCTACGTCCCCCACAAGTGTCAGGGGACTCGTCTGAAGTCGGAACCCTCTATGTGCAAACATCTGTTTGTAGAATCCAAAATCTTTGGGCTACAAACTAATGTGACCCCACTTGTCACAATGTTCTCCGTTTTGCCCTACGTTTTCCACAAGTGTCACGGGACTAATCTGAAGGTAACAGGTACTGATTAAAATGATAGATTTTTTAACCAGGGACCTCTCGCACCCTAAGCCATAATAGTACAACTATACCAACGATCCGTTTGGTCAAAGAATTTTCACTTTCCACAAAAATGACGGTCAGGATATGAATCGATGTCTCCATGTTGCTTACGAGCTTCACATAGCATTGGTGGTATAGTGGTGAGCATAGCTGCCTTCCAAGCAGTTGACCAGTGTTCGATTCCCAGCCAATGCAGAGCATGAGATATTCACTAGGTTTAGGGGCTGGGTGTCATTTCAAGTGTATTACATTGGAATCAATGTCCTTGTTCGTGGAAGTCAGATTTGCTCTTAGTTTTTGCAGGTTTTCTAAATGAAGTGCGATATTGAGCCAACTAGTGAATATCACAATAGATACGCAGTCCATCGCCTAAACCATTCAGCCACCTCGTCCTGCGCCCAAGAGGTGGCTGTTTGCAACCAGTGGCCAGAGATCTGCCTGTCTGAGCTTGTTAAAAGATCTGCAAAAGGGCTCATCCGGGATTTCAACCCGGGACCTCTCGCACCCAAAGCGAGAATCATACCCCTAGACCAACGAGCCTTAGACAAGAATAAAATTGTTTTGCTTTCTGCGGCAATTACAATGAGGATATCAATTGTTCTTGTCCATGGTGCTTGGATAGATTGAACCTCATGTGAGTGTTTGTGCTATACTTGTGAGCATAGCAGTCTTCCAAACTGTTGACCAGGCTTCAGTTCAAATCTTTTGTATTTCATCTGCTGTGTCTTTCACATTCTGTCTTCTTAAGCCGCGACAGCAAACTGATGATGAGTGTTGACAAATGAATATTGAGCAAAATGAGGTCAATTAATATTTTAAAAGAGAAAATGAAAAAATAAAACTTAAAAAAGAATGGAGCTCATTTATTTTGAGTCGATTGATGCATCAGTACGTGAATCAAAGTAAACGAACGTAAAAAATACCCATTCAAATCGATCAGTTTTCAACTAGAGAGATTGAAACGCGTCGTATCTGTCTCAAGCCTCCGTAACTGTTTATGTTACAACTCCACATCTGCAATAAATGGTGGTGGAGCTAGAGCGGTGTTTGTCAAACCATGAGACATACCAATAATCGGTATTCTCACAAAAACATCTGTAGCATCTGAACCGTTTGACCTACAACATCGTATGACCACTCCCTGGAAAGGGGAGACCCTCACGAACACGGTGGTGTTCTCAATTTGTCTCTACGTCCCCCACAAGTGTCAGGGGACTCGTCTGAAGTCGGAACCCTCTATGTGCAAACATCTGTTTGTAGAATCCAAAATCTTTGGGCTACAAACTAATGTGACCCCACTTGTCACAATGTTCTCCGTTTTGCCCTACGTTTTCCACAAGTGTCACGGGACTAATCTGAAGGTAACAGGTACTGATTAAAATGATAGATTTTTTAACCAGGGACCTCTCGCACCCTAAGCCATAATAGTACAACTATACCAACGATCCGTTTGGTCAAAGAATTTTCACTTTCCACAAAAATGACGGTCAGGATATGAATCGATGTCTCCATGTTGCTTACGAGCTTCACATAGCATTGGTGGTATAGTGGTGAGCATAGCTGCCTTCCAAGCAGTTGACCAGTGTTCGATTCCCAGCCAATGCAGAGCATGAGATATTCACTAGGTTTAGGGGCTGGGTGTCATTTCAAGTGTATTACATTGGAATCAATGTCCTTGTTAGTGGAAGTCAGATTTGCTCTTAGTTTTTGCAGGTTTTCTAAATGAAGTGCGATATTGAGCCAACTAGTGAATATCACAATAGATACGCAGTCCATCGCCTAAACCATTCAGCCACCTCGTCCTGCGCCCAAGAGGTGGCTGTTTGCAACCAGTGGCCAGAGATCTGCCTGTCTGAGCTTGTTAAAAGATCTGCAAAAGGGCTCATCCGGGATTTCAACCCGGGACCTCTCGCACCCAAAGCGAGAATCATACCCCTAGACCAACGAGCCTTAGACAAGAATAAAATTGTTTTGCTTTCTGCGGCAATTACAATGAGGATATCAATTGTTCTTGTCCATGGTGCTTGGATAGATTGAACCTCATGTGAGTGTTTGTGCTATACTTGTGAGCATAGCAGTCTTCCAAACTGTTGACCAGGCTTCAGTTCAAATCTTTTGTATTTCATCTGCTGTGTCTTTCACATTCTGTCTTCTTAAGCCGCGACAGCAAACTGATGATGAGTGTTGACAAATGAATATTGAGCAAAATGAGGTCAATTAATATTTTAAAAGAGAAAATGAAAAAATAAAACTTAAAAAAGAATGGAGCTCATTTATTTTGAGTCGATTGATGCATCAGTACGTGAATCAAAGTAAACGAACGTAAAAAATACCCATTCAAATCGATCAGTTTTCAACTAGAGAGATTGAAACGCGTCGTATCTGTCTCAAGCCTCCGTAACTGTTTATGTTACAACTCCACATCTGCAATAAATGGTGGTGGAGCTAGAGCGGTGTTTGTCAAACCATGAGACATACCAATAATCGGTATTCTCACAAAAACATCTGTAGCATCTGAACCGTTTGACCTACAACATCGTATGACCACTCCCTGGAAAGGGGAGACCCTCACGAACACGGTGGTGTTCTCAATTTGTCTCTACGTCCCCCACAAGTGTCAGGGGACTCGTCTGAAGTCGGAACCCTCTATGTGCAAACATCTGTTTGTAGAATCCAAAATCTTTGGGCTACAAACTAATGTGACCCCACTTGTCACAATGTTCTCCGTTTTGCCCTACGTTTTCCACAAGTGTCACGGGACTAATCTGAAGGTAACAGGTACTGATTAAAATGATAGATTTTTTAACCAGGGACCTCTCCCACCCTAAGCCATAATAGTACAACTATACCAACGATCCGTTTGGTCAAAGAATTTTCACTTTCCACAAAAATGACGGTCAGGATATGAATCGATGTCTCCATGTTGCTTACGAGCTTCACATAGCATTGGTGGTATAGTGGTGAGCATAGCTGCCTTCCAAGCAGTTGACCAGTGTTCGATTCCCAGCCAATGCAGAGCATGAGATATTCACTAGGTTTAGGGGCTGGGTGTCATTTCAAGTGTATTACATTGGAATCAATGTCCTTGTTAGTGGAAGTCAGATTTGCTCTTAGTTTTTGCAGGTTTTCTAAATGAAGTGCGATATTGAGCCAACTAGTGAATATCACAATAGATACGCAGTCCATCGCCTAAACCATTCAGCCACCTCGTCCTGCGCCCAAGAGGTGGCTGTTTGCAACCAGTGGCCAGAGATCTGCCTGTCTGAGCTTGTTAAAAGATCTGCAAAAGGGCTCATCCGGGATTTCAACCCGGGACCTCTCGCACCCAAAGCGAGAATCATACCCCTAGACCAACGAGCCTTAGACAAGAATAAAATTGTTTTGCTTTCTGCGGCAATTACAATGAGGATATCAATTGTTCTTGTCCATGGTGCTTGGATAGATTGAACCTCATGTGAGTGTTTGTGCTATACTTGTGAGCATAGCAGTCTTCCAAACTGTTGACCAGGCTTCAGTTCAAATCTTTTGTATTTCATCTGCTGTGTCTTTCACATTCTGTCTTCTTAAGCCGCGACAGCAAACTGATGATGAGTGTTGACAAATGAATATTGAGCAAAATGAGGTCAATTAATATTTTAAAAGAGAAAATGAAAAAATAAAACTTAAAAAAGAATGGAGCTCATTTATTTTGAGTCGATTGATGCATCAGTACGTGAATCAAAGTAAACGAACGTAAAAAATACCCATTCAAATCGATCAGTTTTCAACTAGAGAGATTGAAACGCGTCGTATCTGTCTCAAGCCTCCGTAACTGTTTATGTTACAACTCCACATCTGCAATAAATGGTGGTGGAGCTAGAGCGGTGTTTGTCAAACCATGAGACATACCAATAATCGGTATTCTCACAAAAACATCTGTAGCATCTGAACCGTTTGACCTACAACATCGTATGACCACTCCCTGGAAAGGGGAGACCCTCACGAACACGGTGGTGTTCTCAATTTGTCTCTACGTCCCCCACAAGTGTCAGGGGACTCGTCTGAAGTCGGAACCCTCTATGTGCAAACATCTGTTTGTAGAATCCAAAATCTTTGGGCTACAAACTAATGTGACCCCACTTGTCACAATGTTCTCCGTTTTGCCCTACGTTTTCCACAAGTGTCACGGGACTAATCTGAAGGTAACAGGTACTGATTAAAATGATAGATTTTTTAACCAGGGACCTCTCGCACCCTAAGCCATAATAGTACAACTATACCAACGATCCGTTTGGTCAAAGAATTTTCACTTTCCACAAAAATGACGGTCAGGATATGAATCGATGTCTCCATGTTGCTTACGAGCTTCACATAGCATTGGTGGTATAGTGGTGAGCATAGCTGCCTTCCAAGCAGTTGACCAGTGTTCGATTCCCAGCCAATGCAGAGCATGAGATATTCACTAGGTTTAGGGGCTGGGTGTCATTTCAAGTGTATTACATTGGAATCAATGTCCTTGTTAGTGGAAGTCAGATTTGCTCTTAGTTTTTGCAGGTTTTCTAAATGAAGTGCGATATTGAGCCAACTAGTGAATATCACAATAGATACGCAGTCCATCGCCTAAACCATTCAGCCACCTCGTCCTGCGCCCAAGAGGTGGCTGTTTGCAACCAGTGGCCAGAGATCTGCCTGTCTGAGCTTGTTAAAAGATCTGCAAAAGGGCTCATCCGGGATTTCAACCCGGGACCTCTCGCACCCAAAGCGAGAATCATACCCCTAGACCAACGAGCCTTAGACAAGAATAAAATTGTTTTGCTTTCTGCGGCAATTACAATGAGGATATCAATTGTTCTTGTCCATGGTGCTTGGATAGATTGAACCTCATGTGAGTGTTTGTGCTATACTTGTGAGCATAGCAGTCTTCCAAACTGTTGACCAGGCTTCAGTTCAAATCTTTTGTATTTCATCTGCTGTGTCTTTCACATTCTGTCTTCTTAAGCCGCGACAGCAAACTGATGATGAGTGTTGACAAATGAATATTGAGCAAAATGAGGTCAATTAATATTTTAAAAGAGAAAATGAAAAAATAAAACTTAAAAAAGAATGGAGCTCATTTATTTTGAGTCGATTGATGCATCAGTACGTGAATCAAAGTAAACGAACGTAAAAAATACCCATTCAAATCGATCAGTTTTCAACTAGAGAGATTGAAACGCGTCGTATCTGTCTCAAGCCTCCGTAACTGTTTATGTTACAACTCCACATCTGCAATAAATGGTGGTGGAGCTAGAGCGGTGTTTGTCAAACCATGAGACATACCAATAATCGGTATTCTCACAAAAACATCTGTAGCATCTGAACCGTTTGACCTACAACATCGTATGACCACTCCCTGGAAAGGGGAGACCCTCACGAACACGGTGGTGTTCTCAATTTGTCTCTACGTCCCCCACAAGTGTCAGGGGACTCGTCTGAAGTCGGAACCCTCTATGTGCAAACATCTGTTTGTAGAATCCAAAATCTTTGGGCTACAAACTAATGTGACCCCACTTGTCACAATGTTCTCCGTTTTGCCCTACGTTTTCCACAAGTGTCACGGGACTAATCTGAAGGTAACAGGTACTGATTAAAATGATAGATTTTTTAACCAGGGACCTCTCGCACCCTAAGCCATAATAGTACAACTATACCAACGATCCGTTTGGTCAAAGAATTTTCACTTTCCACAAAAATGACGGTCAGGATATGAATCGATGTCTCCATGTTGCTTACGAGCTTCACATAGCATTGGTGGTATAGTGGTGAGCATAGCTGCCTTCCAAGCAGTTGACCAGTGTTCGATTCCCAGCCAATGCAGAGCATGAGATATTCACTAGGTTTAGGGGCTGGGTGTCATTTCAAGTGTATTACATTGGAATCAATGTCCTTGTTAGTGGAAGTCAGATTTGCTCTTAGTTTTTGCAGGTTTTCTAAATGAAGTGCGATATTGAGCCAACTAGTGAATATCACAATAGATACGCAGTCCATCGCCTAAACCATTCAGCCACCTCGTCCTGCGCCCAAGAGGTGGCTGTTTGCAACCAGTGGCCAGAGATCTGCCTGTCTGAGCTTGTTAAAAGATCTGCAAAAGGGCTCATCCGGGATTTCAACCCGGGACCTCTCGCACCCAAAGCGAGAATCATACCCCTAGACCAACGAGCCTTAGACAAGAATAAAATTGTTTTGCTTTCTGCGGCAATTACAATGAGGATATCAATTGTTCTTGTCCATGGTGCTTGGATAGATTGAACCTCATGTGAGTGTTTGTGCTATACTTGTGAGCATAGCAGTCTTCCAAACTGTTGACCAGGCTTCAGTTCAAATCTTTTGTATTTCATCTGCTGTGTCTTTCACATTCTGTCTTCTTAAGCCGCGACAGCAAACTGATGATGAGTGTTGACAAATGAATATTGAGCAAAATGAGGTCAATTAATATTTTAAAAGAGAAAATGAAAAAATAAAACTTAAAAAAGAATGGAGCTCATTTATTTTGAGTCGATTGATGCATCAGTACGTGAATCAAAGTAAACGAACGTAAAAAATACCCATTCAAATCGATCAGTTTTCAACTAGAGAGATTGAAACGCGTCGTATCTGTCTCAAGCCTCCGTAACTGTTTATGTTACAACTCCACATCTGCAATAAATGGTGGTGGAGCTAGAGCGGTGTTTGTCAAACCATGAGACATACCAATAATCGGTATTCTCACAAAAACATCTGTAGCATCTGAACCGTTTGACCTACAACATCGTATGACCACTCCCTGGAAAGGGGAGACCCTCACGAACACGGTGGTGTTCTCAATTTGTCTCTACGTCCCCCACAAGTGTCAGGGGACTCGTCTGAAGTCGGAACCCTCTATGTGCAAACATCTGTTTGTAGAATCCAAAATCTTTGGGCTACAAACTAATGTGACCCCACTTGTCACAATGTTCTCCGTTTTGCCCTACGTTTTCCACAAGTGTCACGGGACTAATCTGAAGGTAACAGGTACTGATTAAAATGATAGATTTTTTAACCAGGGACCTCTCGCACCCTAAGCCATAATAGTACAACTATACCAACGATCCGTTTGGTCAAAGAATTTTCACTTTCCACAAAAATGACGGTCAGGATATGAATCGATGTCTCCATGTTGCTTACGAGCTTCACATAGCATTGGTGGTATAGTGGTGAGCATAGCTGCCTTCCAAGCAGTTGACCAGTGTTCGATTCCCAGCCAATGCAGAGCATGAGATATTCACTAGGTTTAGGGGCTGGGTGTCATTTCAAGTGTATTACATTGGAATCAATGTCCTTGTTAGTGGAAGTCAGATTTGCTCTTAGTTTTTGCAGGTTTTCTAAATGAAGTGCGATATTGAGCCAACTAGTGAATATCACAATAGATACGCAGTCCATCGCCTAAACCATTCAGCCACCTCGTCCTGCGCCCAAGAGGTGGCTGTTTGCAACCAGTGGCCAGAGATCTGCCTGTCTGAGCTTGTTAAAAGATCTGCAAAAGGGCTCATCCGGGATTTCAACCCGGGACCTCTCGCACCCAAAGCGAGAATCATACCCCTAGACCAACGAGCCTTAGACAAGAATAAAATTGTTTTGCTTTCTGCGGCAATTACAATGAGGATATCAATTGTTCTTGTCCATGGTGCTTGGATAGATTGAACCTCATGTGAGTGTTTGTGCTATACTTGTGAGCATAGCAGTCTTCCAAACTGTTGACCAGGCTTCAGTTCAAATCTTTTGTATTTCATCTGCTGTGTCTTTCACATTCTGTCTTCTTAAGCCGCGACAGCAAACTGATGATGAGTGTTGACAAATGAATATTGAGCAAAATGAGGTCAATTAATATTTTAAAAGAGAAAATGAAAAAATAAAACTTAAAAAAGAATGGAGCTCATTTATTTTGAGTCGATTGATGCATCAGTACGTGAATCAAAGTAAACGAACGTAAAAAATACCCATTCAAATCGATCAGTTTTCAACTAGAGAGATTGAAACGCGTCGTATCTGTCTCAAGCCTCCGTAACTGTTTATGTTACAACTCCACATCTGCAATAAATGGTGGTGGAGCTAGAGCGGTGTTTGTCAAACCATGAGACATACCAATAATCGGTATTCTCACAAAAACATCTGTAGCATCTGAACCGTTTGACCTACAACATCGTATGACCACTCCCTGGAAAGGGGAGACCCTCACGAACACGGTGGTGTTCTCAATTTGTCTCTACGTCCCCCACAAGTGTCAGGGGACTCGTCTGAAGTCGGAACCCTCTATGTGCAAACATCTGTTTGTAGAATCCAAAATCTTTGGGCTACAAACTAATGTGACCCCACTTGTCACAATGTTCTCCGTTTTGCCCTACGTTTTCCACAAGTGTCACGGGACTAATCTGAAGGTAACAGGTACTGATTAAAATGATAGATTTTTTAACCAGGGACCTCTCGCACCCTAAGCCATAATAGTACAACTATACCAACGATCCGTTTGGTCAAAGAATTTTCACTTTCCACAAAAATGACGGTCAGGATATGAATCGATGTCTCCATGTTGCTTACGAGCTTCACATAGCATTGGTGGTATAGTGGTGAGCATAGCTGCCTTCCAAGCAGTTGACCAGTGTTCGATTCCCAGCCAATGCAGAGCATGAGATATTCACTAGGTTTAGGGGCTGGGTGTCATTTCAAGTGTATTACATTGGAATCAATGTCCTTGTTAGTGGAAGTCAGATTTGCTCTTAGTTTTTGCAGGTTTTCTAAATGAAGTGCGATATTGAGCCAACTAGTGAATATCACAATAGATACGCAGTCCATCGCCTAAACCATTCAGCCACCTCGTCCTGCGCCCAAGAGGTGGCTGTTTGCAACCAGTGGCCAGAGATCTGCCTGTCTGAGCTTGTTAAAAGATCTGCAAAAGGGCTCATCCGGGATTTCAACCCGGGACCTCTCGCACCCAAAGCGAGAATCATACCCCTAGACCAACGAGCCTTAGACAAGAATAAAATTGTTTTGCTTTCTGCGGCAATTACAATGAGGATATCAATTGTTCTTGTCCATGGTGCTTGGATAGATTGAACCTCATGTGAGTGTTTGTGCTATACTTGTGAGCATAGCAGTCTTCCAAACTGTTGACCAGGCTTCAGTTCAAATCTTTTGTATTTCATCTGCTGTGTCTTTCACATTCTGTCTTCTTAAGCCGCGACAGCAAACTGATGATGAGTGTTGACAAATGAATATTGAGCAAAATGAGGTCAATTAATATTTTAAAAGAGAAAATGAAAAAATAAAACTTAAAAAAGAATGGAGCTCATTTATTTTGAGTCGATTGATGCATCAGTACGTGAATCAAAGTAAACGAACGTAAAAAATACCCATTCAAATCGATCAGTTTTCAACTAGAGAGATTGAAACGCGTCGTATCTGTCTCAAGCCTCCGTAACTGTTTATGTTACAACTCCACATCTGCAATAAATGGTGGTGGAGCTAGAGCGGTGTTTGTCAAACCATGAGACATACCAATAATCGGTATTCTCACAAAAACATCTGTAGCATCTGAACCGTTTGACCTACAACATCGTATGACCACTCCCTGGAAAGGGGAGACCCTCACGAACACGGTGGTGTTCTCAATTTGTCTCTACGTCCCCCACAAGTGTCAGGGGACTCGTCTGAAGTCGGAACCCTCTATGTGCAAACATCTGTTTGTAGAATCCAAAATCTTTGGGCTACAAACTAATGTGACCCCACTTGTCACAATGTTCTCCGTTTTGCCCTACGTTTTCCACAAGTGTCACGGGACTAATCTGAAGGTAACAGGTACTGATTAAAATGATAGATTTTTTAACCAGGGACCTCTCGCACCCTAAGCCATAATAGTACAACTATACCAACGATCCGTTTGGTCAAAGAATTTTCACTTTCCACAAAAATGACGGTCAGGATATGAATCGATGTCTCCATGTTGCTTAAGAGCTTCACATAGCATTGGTGGTATAGTGGTGAGCATAGCTGCCTTCCAAGCAGTTGTCCAGGGTTCAATTCCCAGCCAATGCAGAGCATGAGATATTCACTAGTTTCAGGGGCTGGGTGTCATTTCAAGTCTATTACATTGGAATCAATGTCCTTGTTCGTGGAAGTCAGATTTGCTCTTAGTTTTTGCAGGTTTTCTAAATGAAGTGCGATATTGAGCCAACTAGTGAATATCACAATAGATACGCAGTCCATCGCCTAAACCATTCAGCCACCTCGTCCTGCGCCCAAGAGGTGGCTGTTTGCAACCAGTGGCCAGAGATCTGCCTGTCTGAGCTTGTTAAAAGATCTGAAAAAGGGCTCATCCGGGATTTGAACCCGGGACCTCTCGCACCCAAAGCGAGAATCATACCCCTAGACCAACGAGCCTTAGACAAGAATAAAATTGTTTTGCTTTCTGCGGCAATTACAATGAGGATATCAATTGTTCTTGTCCATGGTGCTTGGATAGATTGAACCTCATGTGAGTGTTTGTGCTATACTTGTGAGCATAGCAGTCTTCCAAACTGTTGACCAGGCTTCAGTTCAAATCTTTTGTATTTCATCTGCTGTGTCTTTCACATTTTGTCTTCTTAAGCCGCGACAGCAAACTGATGATGAGTGTTGACAAATGAATATTGAGCAAAATGAGGTCAATTAATATTTTAAAAGAGAAAATGAAAAAATAAAACTTAAAAAAGAATGGAGCTCATTTATTTTGAGTCGATTGATGCATCAGTACGTGAATCAAAGTAAACGAACGTAAAAAATACCCATTCAAATCGATCAGTTTTCAACTAGAGAGATTGAAACGCGTCGTATCTGTCTCAAGCCTCCGTAACTGTTTATGTTACAACTCCACATCTGCAATAAATGGTGGTGGAGCTAGAGCGGTGTTTGTCAAACCATGAGACATACCAATAATCGGTATTCTCACAAAAACATCTGTAGCATCTGAACCGTTTGACCTACAACATCGTATGACCACTCCCTGGAAAGGGGAGACCCTCACGAACACGGTGGTGTTCTCAATTTGTCTCTACGTCCCCCACAAGTGTCAGGGGACTCGTCTGAAGTCGGAACCCTCTATGTGCAAACATCTGTTTGTAGAATCCAAAATCTTTGGGCTACAAACTAATGTGACCCCACTTGTCACAATGTTCTCCGTTTTGCCCTACGTTTTCCACAAGTGTCACGGGACTAATCTGAAGGTAACAGGTACTGATTAAAATGATAGATTTTTTAACCAGGGACCTCTCGCACCCTAAGCCATAATAGTACAACTATACCAACGATCCGTTTGGTCAAAGAATTTTCACTTTCCACAAAAATGACGGTCAGGATATGAATCGATGTCTCCATGTTGCTTAAGAGCTTAACATAGCATTGGTGGTATAGTGGTGAGCATAGCTGCCTTCCAAGCAGTTGTCCAGGGTTCAATTCCCAGCCAATGCAGAGCATGAGATATTCACTAGTTTCAGGGGCTGGGTGTCATTTCAAGTCTATTACATTGGAATCAATGTCCTTGTTCGTGGAAGTCAGATTTGCTCTTAGTTTTTGCAGGTTTTCTAAATGAAGTGCGATATTGAGCCAACTAGTGAATATCACAATAGATACGCAGTCCATCGCCTAAACCATTCAGCCACCTCGTCCTGCGCCCAAGAGGTGGCTGTTTGCAACCAGTGGCCAGAGATCTGCCTGTCTGAGCTTGTTAAAAGATCTGAAAAAGGGCTCATCCGGGATTTGAACCCGGGACCTCTCGCACCCA